>NC_135490.1:69931555-71131555 GCF_052094955.1 Ictidomys tridecemlineatus | reverse complement strand
AAAAATCAGCATACTACAGCAACATCAATCTTTATAGCAGCTCAATCCACAATGGCTAAGCTATAGAATCAATCCTGGTGCCCTTCAACGGATGAATGGATAAAGAAAATGTGGTACATATACACAATGGAATATTACTCGGCCTTAAAGAAAAATGAAATTATAGCATTTGCAGGTAAATTGATAGAACTAGAGAATATCATGCTAAGTGAAATAAGCCAATCTCAAAAAAACCAAAAGCCAAATGTTTTCTCTGATAAGCAGATGCTGATTCACAGTGCAGCAGAGTGGGGGGATAGGGAAGAATGAAGGAACTTTGGTTTATGTAGAGGAGAGTGAGGGGAGGGGTGGGGCTGTGGGGATGAGAAGGGCAGTAGAATGAGACAGACATTATTACCCTAAATACATTTATGATTACACTACTGGTGTGACTCTGCTCCATGCACAGCCAGAGGAATCAGAAGTTGTGCTCCATTTGTGTACAGTATGTCAAAATGCATTCTACAGTAAAAGAAAGAAAGAAAGAAAGAAAGAAAGAAAGAAAGAAAGAAAGAAAGAAAGAAAGAAAGAAAGATAGATTCCCTAGAAGGTTCTCTATTATAGTTTGTCATGGTGTGCTATGCTGAGGAATGCTTGCTGAGCCACTCACTACCTGTGTGACCTGTAGCAAGCCATCTGACTTTTCTGAGCCTTAGCAGATCTTGTATCCTCTGAGAACACAGACCACTGGTTGCCGTGGTGATCTGTGGTCTTCTTAAGATGGACCTACCCTCAATTTGCCCCTTCTTTCCTTTCATGTCTCGATTCTTCTTATGGAGAAATATATCCTTACTCGTGTTATTTTGTTTTGTTTTGGTGTGTGTGTGTGTGTGTGTGTGTGTGTGTGTGTGTGTGTATAAGCATTTTGTGCATTGAATGACTATCTTCCCAAATGGATGTTAGCTAGGGTGGGACAGCATGACTGTATCTTTTTACTTCCTTTTACCATGTGTTTTTTTTTTAATATTTTTATTAGTTGTTCATGGATCTTTATTTTATTTACTTATTCATATGTGGTGCTGAGAATCGAACCCAGTGCCTCGCACATGCTAGACAAGTGCTCTACCACTGAGCCACAACCCCAGCCCCACCATGTGTTTTTCTGCTCTTTTCCCACCTATGATACAGGAACCTAGATCCACGCAGAGTCCTTCTTTGATATTTCTAGAATCCCCGAATGGTCTCTTGTACACTCCTCACAATGTGTTTAACTAGCCCCTTCTCTAACTCTGCTCCAAGACTCTTCAGACAGAACCACTTTCATTTGATACCCCTGCACCTGCCTGGCACAGAGCCCCTCTGCTGGGCTGCACCCTAGTTATCATACCCTCTTGTCACTGTCTCTTTCCAGCTGCAGAAAAGGCTGATGGCAGCTACCTATGGTTTCTACCTTTCTCTGTTGTGTGTACAAAAGTGTTTGTTTCTGATTTCCTCCTTCCTTTTCTCCTATTATTCCCAAAGTTACTAGATTACTAGGTAGGACTATGACCGCATTAAAGAAGGAATAAAAAAAGCCAAGCATGGTGGTACACGCATGGAATCCCGGCAATTCAGGAGGCTGAGGCTAGAGGATTGCAAATTCAAGGCCAAAGCCAGTTTGAGCAACTTAGCATGATTCTGTCTCAAAAGTAAAAGAAATAAAAGAACTTGGGACATAGCTCAGTAGTACAGTATCCCTGGGTTCAGTCCCCAGCAACATACACACACACACACACACCCCACAAAAAAAGGAATAAACATCACTCAGAGCTAGAAGCACTGACCAATTAGAATTTCATTTTTTCCTTTTGGGGAGAGGGGAGAAGCATGCCTTACATGAGGCAGAAGCACACTGTTGCTGTTATTTAAAAGTTTAATTACAAGAAAGAATTATAATTATTCATATAATTATAATTATATGAATATTGGATAATAAAAGAAGTAGAATATTGCTCACTCAACACCCATTTTAAACCCCTGAGTTTGCCTTCTTTAGCTACAGAACAGAAAGCTAAAATTAGATTTCCCAAGTCCCCTTTTAACCAGAATGGGGCCTGAGGTGTGGTGTAGTTGTAAGGCCTGAGATTAAGGTTCGAGAGTATGCACTACCTTGACATCTGGTAAAATTGGGAAGGCTTCAGTGGTCTAATGACAGAACTCCTGCCCACTCTGCTCTTGTAGATGAGGTCTTTTAGCCAAATAGCCCTTCTTATCCTGAAGCCCGGGCCCAGTGCCTGCTTATTCCTGAGTAGTAGGTTTTAGTCCTGTGCCAGTTAATGGGATTATTTTTTTAAAATCACTTTCTCCCAGGATGGGAACTGGGGGTCACCTCACTTGGCATCCCACAGTCAGGCAGTATCCTTCCTACACTGTGAGTCTGTGGGATTCAAAATCTGCAGTGAATCTCCTCTGCCCAGGGGTGTTTGGCCAGCCCTCTAACCTTAGAGCAGAAATCCCAACCTCACCAACTGAGTAAAGAGGAAATGAGTCAAATATGTGGTTCTACCAACCAGGGGCTTCTACATGAGATTTTGAGGCAGAGATAAGAGGCACAGGAGAAGCTATGTGAGAGTACAGAGATAGAGGATCCAAGTCAATCATAGAGGAAATTCTGGTGTTGGTCGGGGTCCTGGAAGTAGCCACACTTTCCAAAGCATCGGCCTGTCTTGGGCTTTCTCATGGCTCTGTTGATTCTGGCTGCCATTTTCCTGGGTAAATTGAATTCTAGACTGGTTTTCTGGATCTCTAGAGGTTCTCTAAGCTAATTAATGTGTTTTAGTAAACTTCTCTCTACTTAAACTATGTGAAGTAAATTCTGATATCTGAAATGAAGAACTAGATCATAGAAGTGGGTAAAAAAAAATGGGGTTTTATTTTTCTCACAAAACAAAGTCTGGAGGAAGATCATCTTGGGATGGTGATTTCCAGGTCCCTCCTATCTTTCTGCAATGCCTTTGTCTTCATGGTCATCACAAAAGTCATTGCTCTAACTTCAGTCTCATGTCTATTCTCTAAGCAAGAAGAAGAAAGTGACCTGTGGTAGAAATATAAATTCATTACTTTTGCTGGGTAAAAAACTCTAAAATCTAGTGACTTAAAGCAGCCGTCTTCTGTCTGCTAAGTGGTTCTTCATCTCTGGGTTAGATCAGCTAAGTTGTTTTGGGCTCATTCATGCATTGACAGGTTGGCTGGACATTGGATGGTCTATTATGCCTCATTCATGTGTCTAGTTGTTGGCATGCTATTGACCAGAGCAATAGGAAAACTTGGACTATGTGTCTCATCAGACAGGAGCGTAGCCTTAATATCTTTGCATAGCAGTTTCTGGTTTCTGAAAACAGCAAGAGAAAGCCAGGTCTGTCATGCTAACACATTTCTGTTTCAGTTTGCATCTTGTTTGCTATTGTGCCATTAGTTAAGCTAATCACACAACCAATGCCAGAGTCCGGGGTATTGGAACAGCTTCTGCCTCTGGATGGGAGAAGTTACAAAATCAATTCCAAAAGTGCAGCAAAGGGAAGGACTTGTGTCCATTCTTGCAGGCTTCCGTGAACATGCACCAAATAAAGAGGGTAAAACATGCCCAGAAATTCTAGCAGATTTCTATTTCTCATTGGTCATAACTGCAATTGGAGTTATGATCGTCCCTAACAACCAGGGAGGCTGCAATGTTTTTTCCGTTTGTTTGTTTGCTTGCTTTGTTTTGTTTTAAGTCTGGGTTGCTTCTCCTCATGGAATAAAGTTATAGGTCTGTGAGTAATGGTGGGGGGTGGAGTGGGGGGTGGAATGGGGACTGGGCTGGATTTTAATAGTGTCTGCCATATTTGGTTTGAGAAGCTATAAATGGAGTCACTTTTGTGAAACTGTATTTTTATCTTTTTAATGGAAGATTGGGTGAGGAACAGACCCCATAGTCCCTTATTACCAATCAGTCAATGGTAAAGCTTTGTAACCAGGCAAACTCTCCTCTGGGCCTCTAGTAGCTGGTTCACCAGACTGGTTCAGGCACCACAGCTTGGTCTCTCTGACCCACAAATACATAAACCACAAATACATCTCACTTCTTCCTCCTGCTCCCACAAATAGTCTCTGCCAGGAACACAGACTAGGCCTCCATGGAAGAATAAGCCACCATTGCTACTCAGTTCTATTCCTGAGGCTGAATACAGTGAGTTCAGTGTAGTGGTCTCAATCCTGCTGTCTCACAGTCATGAGATACCAAGCACAGACAACTAGCAACACACACTCTCACGAGTTCTGATGATCTGGAGAATCTGCGTTCTTTGGTACTAGAATCCAGCCTTTTTGTGTGTGTATGTGTGCCCTTTTGAAAAATCAAAATGTTCTTAGAGTCTGGAGACAAACTTCCAAGTGAACTGCCTCTGAACTTTTAAGAGTCTTTTTTTTTTTCTCCCTCTTGGTTAAATCTCAGTGGAGCCGGAGATGATCATAATTTTCATGAACACAAACTGAAGGTTTTGTTGCCCGTTGAGCAAAGTAACTGCTTCCTATTGCAAAAGAACTGATTCCTATTCTCATTGCGTTGGCGTTTTCATTAAAATTTCCATTATCCTCTTCCTTCCAATGCAGTTATAGATGAAATTGTCTGACCGTGTTTCTCAGGCAAAAATCACTGCTGATCCAAAATACATGCATGAGCTATAGGGGGGGAAAGCTACACTTCTCCAAATACAAATCATCTTGGCAAGGAAATAAAAATTGGGTCCTGGTCTTCACAATCATTTTAGGTCAGTATTATTAGCTTCATTTCAGCCTCATCAGAACCAGAAAAATAAATCTAGCCTGAAACAAGAGTCTTGGTGGTGGAGGAAAGGTGATAGAACCTAAAGATGCTCTGTTAATAATGGCAACTTGTTTGTTGAGAGCCAGACCCTGGCCTGAGTCCTTATCTGTGCAGCCTGCAGCAGTCCCTTACAGGCTGGGCTTTGATGGGCTTTGTGAGGGAACTGGAGGGGTAGGTTGGTCTGTCAGAAAATGGAGGCTTCCCATCTGGCTTTGCCATGTGCTGGGTGACCTTGGCCAAGGACTGTATGCTTTCTGAGCCTCTGTTTTCTTATCTGAAAACCAATATTAATCCAGTGCTAATGATACCTTCCCTGTCCTCCCACTCGCAGGGCAACAATCAAGAGAATGCATTTGAAAGTGCTTTGCTGACTGGAAAAATTCTATTCCAACATAAGAAAGGTGCACTGGCAAAGGTCATAGGAAAAAATTGGTGTGTGAATCAGCCTTCCTCAGTACAAAGTCAAGTCTTTAGTCTAGGTCTCTCTCCTCTCCTCAGAGAGTGGTGCCTGCCCTGGGTTTCCCTGCCTACTGGGAGAATAGGGAAAAACAAGCACTAAGCCCTTCACTTCCTGCTACCATAGCCACCTTTATTATTTTTTTAATTTGTTTTTTTTAGTTATACATGACAGTAGAATGTATTTTGGCAAATCGTACATACACAGAGTGTGACTTATTCTGATTAGAATCCTATTCTTACGGTTGTACATGATGAGAAGTTACCCTGGTCATGTATAAGGCTGGGCTAGGTACAAGGATGAAGGTAAGAATGGTGTGACTCTACTTTTTGTACAACCAGAGAAATGAAAAATAGTGCTCCATTTATGTACTATGAATTGAAATGCATTCTGCTGTCATGTATAACACATTAGAACCAATAAATTAATTAATTAAAAAAAATACAAGGCTAGGAAAGTTATGTCCAGTTAATTCCACTGTCCTTCCTATTCTCCTCCCTCCTCCCTTCCCTTTGCTCCCCAATGGACTTTGTCTGATCCAATGGACTTCTGTTCTTCCCCTCCCTATCCTCCCATGTTTGGGGTTAGGATCCACCTATCAGAGAGAACATTCTGCCTTTGGTTTGGGGTATTGGCTTATTTCACTTAGCATGATAGTCTGCAGTTCCATTCATTTACCACCAAATGCCATAGCCACCTTCTCTGACAGCTTACTCTGAGCCAAACAATATAATTCATGTGTAATATCTCACATAATCCTCAGAACAAAACTATTCTCTGGGTTATATAAGTAGTTACTGATACTCCGAGAAGTTTGGTAAGGTGCCATTATCACAACACTAGTAAGGGTCAAACAAAGGTCAGTCTTTGTTTGAGCCTACTTCTTAACCATCATGAGGTTTTCATCATTACTGGGAAAGAATAAGAACTACTTCACTTGAGAGAGATCAACTCTGAAATCAGAGAATTTCTGAGGGCTCAATCTATCATTCCCCTAAAAATTAACCTTCTTCTCTATTGCTCTTTAGAAACAAAGTCCATAGGGATATTTTCTTTCAAAATAATCTTAAATTTCAACCTATTTTTACAAACATTTATTGAATGTTTATGACATATCAGGCAAAAACTCGTGCGTGTGTGTGTGTGTGTGTGTGTGTGTGTGTGTGTGTAAATCTAATAAATCCTCGTGACTATCTATGAGGTAGATACTTTTGTTAACCCCATTTTAAAGATGACAAAACTGAGGCACAGAAAGTTAATGAAACTGTATAAGGTAATATAGCTACTAAGTGACAGAGACCAGGCAATCTCATTTCAGAACTTATGCTACATTTCTATACACAGTAAGGAGGTTTGAAGGAATACACCAGAAATTGTTAGCAATTATCTTAAGGAAACTGAAATTGAGTGGGGAATACAAAGGGAAAGATGTTTCCTTTATTTTGCCCATTCCTAGATACTTTTGAAATTTTTACAGTGTGCAAATATTTTTTTCTAATTTAAAAATACATATATATTTAACTATCTTTTGTCTTCAGTATGGTTTGGGCATTCGTTAGTAATTATTTTAAAGATGGGACTGATTTTAATGTTGGAACTGACGTTTTTCCAGGCTGGTTCCAGAAATCTAGAAAAGATGGCCAGGGTGGCCCTGTTATGATGATACTGCAGTCTGTACCCATGGAGGATGCCCAGGTCCCCAGGGCCATGTATGCTCCTTCTACCCGGATCCCACCACATGGCCAGCAGGCAGGCAGAGCAGGGGCTCTATGGCTGCATTATGTGGATTTATATCCACTCTGAACCAGAGGGCAAATAGGAAAATGTAAATTTTGGCAGCCGCTTTTGTGGGCACCAGCCTTGTGGGACTCATTCAGTCCCAGACCTCACCCCGGGAGTGATTTCCTCACATCCGCCATAATTTATTGACAAGAGTTGCTTCTGTTCCTGGTGCTGAAGGAATTGCCCAGCACAATTTTAAACAAAGCACCACACGGGTCAAAGCGATGAACTGAATCATCATTTCCTCCCACCACCAGCCCTTCCCAGGGTCATATGTTTCCCTCCATCCTCTCTCAGTTTTGAAGATTCTGGCAGCACAAATCATTCCCAGACATTTCTCATTGTCCCTCTGTGGGCCCCAAACAAAGGCAACTCACTGTCTCCCCGGCCTTGACCTAGACAGGCAGCTGAGACCTTGAGGCATCAGTGCAGGGGTGCTTTGTCACACGCAGAGCTTCTCGAGATGAGCATTTCCAGTATTATCTGTTAACTTAGAAATATAGAGACTTCAAATTTTCCTGCTATCCCAAATACCATAAAATCACACAGACAGCACGTTTCCACATTTTAAACAGGCCGTTGCAATCACAGGCCTTTATCATCTTTATCACTTTCAGGAAATTTCGAGGTGAGCTTCCAGATGACAACCTGTTTGGGTAAAGGAGTGTCCCAGTGGTGACACATTGCTACCATTTGAATGTTTCTCTGAATGTCACTGGTGTTCTGTAAAATGATCTTGTCTGATAAATCAAAACCCTGTTCACTGTGTCTCCATTGTCATCATCAAAGACGATTATATTCGGGATAGTTACTGTTGGCTGGAGGCTTTCTGGGTGCCAGGAACAGTGTTGAGCACTTCTCTTGGTGATCTGCCCGACCCCATAACCACTTGCAAGCTTTTCTGGGTTATCATTCCCATTTCACAGATGAGGGAGAAGAGGTTCTGAGAAACGAGGGTCTCCCAAATGAGCCACACCATTTTTATAGGAACAAGATGGGAGTTTACATTCATACTAGGAAGGGTTTGGTATTAAACACTTATAGGAACAGATATTTTCACTTTCTCTTAGCCTTCAAGGTCCCCCACCATCTGGTCTCCTCACTCTGTCACGCTTCCTGTCATGGCACACTCGGCATGTCTGCCAAAGCTCCACGGCTATAGTCACATTGATCTCTCTCCTGCCTGAGGAAGTTCGTCATCATCAGTGCTGTGGCACCTCATCCTCTAAGAAGCCAAACCACTGTTCCCCCTGCACACACACACACACACACACACACACACACACACACACACCACTGTAAAGTTGACCTTGTGGTTCTTTGTCCCACTGTTTCCCACACAAAGGTTTATTACAAAACCTATGACACTTCATTGTAGGTATTTCTTTTTCTCTCTCCCTTTAATCCTAAACTATAGGCCCTTTTTAAGTCTTCACTTAACAACTCCATCTTCCCACAGCCCATAATGGTGCCTGGCAATCAGTAGGTGCTCAACAAATAGCGTTGCATGAATGAGTGGCTGGACAGATGGCTATATGGAAGGAAACCTTCTAGAACTTAAAGGAATCAACATATAAGCCATGAATACTGTAAAGCATATTTGCTGTATTCTTTGAGAATATTCAGTTCTGCTCTAGAAGACAATAAAACAAAGTAGATTAAAATCACCAAGATACATGAGATATAGATAATGAATGAGCAAATGGTTCATGAGACATACACAGAATTCATAAAATGTATTAAGTATAGAAAATAAAGATAGCTGAACACAGATAGGGACAAAGGGACCAAGGGGCAACATATATAGATGAACTTCTAAATATACATGAGGAATATAAGGTGTTCAATATTCATGAGTTCCTAAATGGGTTAGTCATCAATAACCCTTCTGGTATTTTGTGCCCTCTGCCCAAGAAATCTAACGAAAAGTCATTGCTTCTCATCAGGCTGACAAACCACAGCTGTAGACCAGGGGACTCACCCCCGTGTCTCTTTGATAGGACAGGCTTGCGTTGGCTCCAGACACTTTCTAAATGCTAACCCCTCCTGATTAAACCTCATCTCTCACCTACGTGACCTACCATGGGGGGTGGGGGGGAGGCAGCTGCAGCAGGGAGAGAGATGGAATCATGAACATCATGCAACTAAGAATGAGGTCTTGTGGTCCCAGCACCCTGCCTGCACCTGGGTGTCCCTATTTCTGTTCCTCTCTTGCTTCTAAATCCAATAAACTATGTTTTAAGCATATTAATTTGGTTTGAGCCCTCTTTTCATGACCTCTGGGATACCTTGTCTGGGAGTGTACACATTGCAGGATACCACTGCATCAAGAAAATCTTTCAATGATAAATGTATTTCCAGGCTGAGAATATAGCTCAGTGCTTACCTAACATGCATGACACCCTGGACTCAATCCCAGGTACTGAAAAAAAGTATATGGGTATATAGGGACTTTTTAAAAGGATATATATATATATATATATATATATATATATATATATATATATATATCCCATAAACCTATGTGTGTGTGTATGTGTGTGTGTGTACACATACGCACACACATATACCCCTTGAACACCATTTCTATTCACTAGGGCACCAGGGCCTTCCTCTTTAGCAAGCCAAAGTTGTCATGGCTTTCCCCTTGCTGGACTGATCAACCTCTGCTCCAATTACTATAAGAAAAGACAAAATTCAGGGTATGAGAGACTTCTCCATCTGGAATTCACAGCAGAAAAACTCAGATTACTGATACACTAAAAATTCTTAGTATATAACTCAGGCTGGTGTTGTGGCTCTATTTTGTATGCAAAAATTTGTGGCACATCTTCAGGGGAAACTGCCTGGCTGAGATTCTTTATGATTAACTGATGCAAATGTGAGAGGCTCTGGGTCTTGTCTTCAAGAATGAGTAAGTAATTTAATCTTTTCTCCATGTCAGGGAAATAAATGCACACTGATATGCCCTTGCAGAATTCCACAATTGTACCCTATCTAGCCATTTTGAATTCTTATGCATGTGGACCAATAAAGACTTATTATCTCACTGAGTGGGATATTGGCTGAGTTGATTCCTGGTTTGTGATATTGTTTTAGACTTTCATTCTTGTTTATTGGCCATCAATAGTATTATAAGTCCTATTTATTGCTGCTAGCTTCACATAGCTCAAACTCACGTGTGTGTGTGTGTGTGTGTGTGTGTACACACTCTCTCTCTTCCTACCCAGTCACATTTAAATTTTATTCATATTGAGTTCCAAGATTTTTAATTTCTTTGGAGAAGATCTATGCTAAATAAATCTTTAGATCCACTGGTTCTTTTCCCTAATTCTACCAAGTGGTCCTTTTAAAATGGTTTTGTTGAGCACTACATTACAATGTTTGTGCTTGTGAGAGTTTAAAAGCCCCTCATAACCAAGATCTATTAGTTCACTGACTGTCAAAAATAATTTTTTTTAAAGAGAGGGAGAAAAAGTCTCCATTTGGTCTTCTATATTGAATTTGCTTTTCATCTTCTAATAATGGAATAGTATTCAATCTCACTAGAACAGCGCCAGTGACATCTATGATTTGAAGAATGTGTAATGCTAGGAAAATAGCCTTATAAGGCCTTAGGGACAGTTGATGTGTCTGTGATCCTGCAAAGTTGATTATTGGCAATGCATAACAGAGTCAGGGCTCAGTTTTATATTCTGTGGGTGGAAATAAATAGCACTTGGTGTTACTTGGGACTTTTTAATCTCCACATTTCCATGGATTTGGAATACTGACTACACAAAAATCTCCATTTGGAATATTCCTCCCTTGGTCTCCTGGTTGTCTATTTACAACCCAATTAAAATTCCTTCAGCTGGGGAAAAGGCCTGCAGTGCCTAGCTCCCCAAGGCCATCTGATGATGTAATGCAGAGCCCCAGGGGGCCGGCTCCTCCAAGGACCACAGGAAAAAAAAGACTGAGATAGGAGAACATCTCAACTCACCCTGGACCAGGGCCTGAGCCCTCACCTGCTACGTGCTCCCCAGGAGCGCAGCATCCAGACCAAAGTCCAGAGCCTCTTGCTTCTTGAGATTAGCTGGAACCAGTACCTGACCCTGAGGCCCACTTGCTACTTTTGATGAAAAGGGAAGAAGTGACTGCCTGGTCAAATCTCTACCCCAATGCTCCACTTTCTTTCTTGTCCCACAACTCTCAAGACAGATATTCCTAAAAATTACTAAGGAGTCTTTCCCTTTTCTTTTAGAAATAAGGGTAAAATTGAAATATGCTGATAGAGATGGCCCATTGTCTTTGGTTCACATAGGATGCAAATGAAATGTTTTCCCGGCAGCTGGTTTTAAGGGGTATGCTGTGCTCTGGCCCTAGAGAGGTCAGGGAAACGCAAAAATGGAAATTGAAGTCCTCAATGGAGAAGGAGTTTGAAACATTGAATGATGTTCTCTTCAGAAGTTCTGGGGGGCGGGGGTGGACGGTGCTGAGAGAGGGAGAATGTGGGAGTCTATTGCTTACTTATTCTTCCCCGTATCAGACGTTGAGGTCATAGCCTCTTTTTGAATCTGTGCTCTCTTTGGCCTTCCAGAGAATTCACCTGTAAGTGACTAGATCTCGGTGCACGGCCTGACATCCCCTGAGATCGTGTCTCTGCCTCCCACACCATTTTCTTCTTCCTCTGGGATTCCACTTTGGGGATTGATGATTAAGATTTTTACTTTGTTTATACACATGGCTGGCAGGACTTTCCAGGAAGTGGGTGAGATCTAGAACCACCCTGGTTTTAAAGGAGTGTAGGGCTGGGAATAAATGAGCAAAGGTCACCCTCCCTCTGCAGGTCCCAGCGGGAGAGAGGGCTCTGAGGTCTCCTCTGCACTGGGCCTATAGTTGCAATTCTCAAGGGCAGGAAAGGTCGTGGATAGGGGACCTACTGTCTATCAGTTGTTCAGGAAACGGTGACTTCCTATCATTTTACACTGAACTAAAATTAAAAAAAAAAAATAGAAATCAGCTCTTTACCAGAAAAGCTTTCAGCTCTTCTGCTTCATTTATCTTCCCCACCCTGTGTCATCGTTTCTTTCCTTTTGAAGCATTTCACCTTCATCCTTCTCAGATTCTCATTGCCCCCTTTTCCCTCGTCCAATTATGCTCACAGAATACAACTTGAAACATGTTCATGTTAAATTAAAAATTACTGAAAAGGCTCTGGCTCTCTCTTGTCCCTGGTATTACATTGTAACAAAGATCAAAGGCTTACATTAAAAGAATTAATCTCACATTGAGGGGATTTCAGCCATCACTATGGGAGAAGAACATTAAAAGGGAGGGGCCATTAGGTCTTCTCAAAATCCTTGAAATCCTCTATACTTAGGAAGTGTCTGAGAAAAAGAGAATTGAAGCCTTGGACTATTAATCATGACTCCCAGCATCTGCTATGATGTTTCTGACATGCACTCACTTATATTCTTTGCTTTTCTAAAAACATCATTCAATCTAATCTCCCTAGAAGTGCCTGAAGCCCTTCTAGAATATTCCTGATTTGTATTTAATCAATTGCTCAAAAATCAGAGAATTCACCATCTTGCTAACCAGACCAACCCATTGACAGATATTCCTAAAAATGACTAAGTTCTCTTATTCCATTTACTCATACCTGGTTCTTAGTTCGGTTCTTAAAGTCTTATGGGTGAAATCTGTTCTGTCTTACATATGACTATTTTTCAGAGAGCAGACGATAGTCCTCTCCAGTTTTTATCTTTATAAACTGAGAGTTTCTCTGGCAGAGTATTCAGCTAAAGACCCAAGGAAGTCTATATCCATTGAAAATATGATGTTTTAAAAATATGGCCATGAATTCTTTGATATATCTCATACAAGATGGGGCCTGTGTTTTCTCCCCTTGAATTTGGATGGTATGTGACTTCTTTGACCAATAAATTATGATATGTGACACCATGTCCCTTCAAAATTGTTGGATAGAATACTTGCTCTTGGAACTTCAAACTGCCACATATGAAATTCAATTCTTTGGTTGCCATTCTATAAGGAAGCCCAAGCCACATGGAAAAGGCAATCCCAACAGAATTCAGCCTTCAGGTCATCCCAGCCCAGGTACTAGATATGTAAATGAAGAAGCCTCCAGGTAATTCCAGCATCGGAAATCAGAGTCAATCCCAGACATTCTAGTCCTAAGAAATGAAACTCTACATAAATAAAGACAAATCCTACCTATTGTGCCTTATCCAAATTCCTGATCACAAAAGCCATCAGTAAAACAAAATGATTGCTATTTTGCACCATTGAGTTTGGGGTTGATTTATTACACAAGAGAAACCTAGAATGGAGATCAACCCCTAAATCAAATTGACCATGGCCACTTCTGCCCAAGAGTAACATTAACACTAAATTCCTTTGCTCCTTAAACATGGGTATTAAATTTATTATCTTGTATTGAAATGACAACTTCCTCCAGCATACGAGGGAAAAGCAGACATCCCATAAACTGCAGGAAGTAGTCCCAGAAATAGATAATGTATCAAAAAACAGTGTCAGAAGAATTCAAGTCTCTAAAGGTTGTACCTTAGACCCTACCACTTTGTATTACAATCCCAATGCAAATGTTCATTTGAGCTCATTTATTAAGATAATAAAGACTTTTAAATCCTCATTCCATCATCAGGTAATAATTATGCCATCTCCAGGTTTGCATTTTCAGAGGAAGGAAGCCAACTTGAATGTGAAGTCTGAATACTACTTACAGTCTTCAGTGCTCTTGAATGCAAGAGATGATAATGCCTTCCTTGCAAGACCATGGTGAGAGAGAGAAATCAAATCAGGAGACTGTTCAGTACTTACCAGGTGCTTCCTTGCTCCCTGCAGATTTGGTCACGTGCCCTATCTATAAAGATACCTTACTCATACCTTCATCTGAATTGTTGAAACAGGCACAGGACAGGGCAGAGTCCAGAACAGCCCCACTGCTGCTGACCACTCCTGAGCCAGCTAATCTACTCTTTGAATTAAATAATGGAACTAGCTTCAAATAGGTGCTGCATAGAAGCAGGAATCTTTACATATTGTGTACTGACATCCTACATTCTTAGGGCTCAGCACAAAGGATTGCTAAATAAATGACTGCAATTCTATGAGTGGCTCTATCTTCAGCCACATGATCTAGGACATTTGTCATATGCCTAGGAAGTCCATGCTATGCTCTCCTCTGGCTCAAAGCTGGTCCTACCTCCCTCAGCCAAGAGTCACAGCTCACAGAGGTATAGAGTATGAAAGGTCACATAACAGAGAACAGGAAACTGGCGACTCCCTCTGCTACGCCTATTTTCCACTTTCTAATTACCAAGATGTTTAAACTATAACATGAATAGCCACATTAAAGCCATTTGTTATATGCAAAGCAGGAGCATAGCACATTGATAATTAAGGCCTCCCTCTGAGACAACCTACATGCTGAAGGTATAATTAAGCATAAGTACCTCTTAGTTTGCTAGCCATTATTACTGGGCTTAAACATACATTCAGCCAGTTATTAGTGAAATTCTATAGTGTCCTGAGGAACTGTTGTTTTAATAAATGGGGTAGGAGTTTTCCAGCCTGTACCATGCTGGGTCGTGAATTGGTGGTGTAATATTTTGGTATTTTCATATTCTCCATTTTCAATATGGAAAACTCAGATCTTGGACATCAGGACTGAAAGAAAAACCTTCTGGTGCTATTTTCTGGTTCACATTGGCCTTAGTTGAGAGTTTGCTTTCTTTATTGGAGTTGCTGATCAGAGGCTGTGTCTTTCTATTCCTTACAAAACAAGAAACACCTGTGGATCCTAGTCCTCTTCATATTCGATCCCAGAGAAGCAAGAACTTACAATCAAGAAAACAGCAGCATTTTGAATGGCCTTGCTATGTATATAGTCCTGAGCGAGGGCTATATTGAAATAGTATGTTTTCTACTTAAACTAGATATATCTAGAAACACACACACACACTTAGCTCTCCATTTTATTTTATTTTATTTTTTATTATTAATTGTTCAAAACATTACATAGCTCTTGACATTATTTTTCATACATTTGATTCAAGTAGGTTATGAACTCCCATTTTTACCCCGTATACAGATTGCAGAATCACATCGGTTACACATCCACGTTTTTACATACTGCCATACTAGTGTCTGTTGTATTCTGCTGCCTTTCCTATCCTCTACTATCCCCTCTCAAAAAAAAATGTGGCATTTATACACAATAGAGTATTACTCAGCACTAAAAAACGACAAAATCATGGCATTTGCAGGGAAATGGATGGCACTAGAGCAGATTATGCTAAGTGAAGCTAGCCAATCCCTAAAAAACAAATGCCAAATTTCTTCTTTGATCTAAGGAGAGCAACTAAGAACAGAGCAGGGAGGAAGAGCATGAGAAGAAGTTCTCCATTTTATTAAAAGAGGCAGAAAGGCAAAGATGGTTCCTCCCCTATTCCTTATTCTGGCTTCTCTTGGCATGTGGGAATAGTGAAAGTCCAGGAAAAGGATGAAGACCCACTCTGTGCTCTTCTGAGACTGGATGGCTTGCTTTCTCATCTCAGATCTCTCAAGCAGCAGGTCTGAAATTTCCCTGTAGGAGGGACTGTGAAGGTTATCATGAAAAAATGTGTTTTGAAGCTTCTCTTGCATAGTGAGCAACTGGTGTGCATGAGAAAAATTTGTTTGGGGTGACTTTTGGTAAAATTAAAGAGGTAGAGACCAGCTACTACAGATCATCTGCTGGCATGGAGATAGACAATGGCCCACATCACCCGTCTTTGAGTACCTCATCCCTCGTGCCTACCACTCCTTGGAGGTTCAGTCCACTTTTGTGGATGAAATGATACCTCCACGAAATAGAGCGGTGGTGTTTCTCCTACCCACCATGCAGCCACTTCAGAGATCCAGAGGCAAGTGCCTCTATCTTCTCTGGAAACTCTGTTGCCATGAGAGCCTCAGGAGAGAAAAGGCCTTTGCAGCCACAATAGAACAGGGTATGGGCCAAAAGTAAGGCCAGGGGAGAAGTAGCTTAGAGAACTGAATTCAACAGGCATTAGAGCAGAAAAATGTGTTAGACTCTGGAATGTCTTACTCAGCTTTTTTTTTTTTTTCCCCCTCTGTGACTAAAAGACCCAACTAGAACAATTTTAGAGGAGGGAAATCTTATTTAGGGTCTCAAGGTTTCAGAGGTCTCAATCCATAGAGAGTAGGTTCCATTCCTCAGGGCTCAAGGTGAGGCAGCACAGCCACATCGTGGTGGAAGAGTGTGGCGGAGGGACGCGGCTCACATGATGATCATCAACAGGGAGAGAAAGAGAGGGAGTCAGTCCACTCGCCAGATACAAATATATACCTCAAAGTCACAGCCCTAATGCCCCACCTCTTCCAGCCACACGCTGCCCACTAAGTTAATCCCCATGAGGGGGATTAATTCACTGATTGTGTTAATACAACCCAATCATTTCTCCTCTAAAACTTCTTGCATTGCCTCATGCATGAGCTTTTGGGGGATACCTCATATCCAAACCATAACATGGAACCACAAAGAACAATAAGATGTACAAAACTCACAGCATTCAGGAAAACCCACCAGAGATATCTATGCTGAACCCCAACTTCATGCACTCATGAAACAACTGAATATGGGCTGGAGTAGTGGCTCAGTGGTAGAGTGCACGCCTGGCATGCATGAGGCACTGAGTTCGATCCTCGGCACCACATAAAAACAAACTAATGTATCCACCTAAAACTAAAGATAAATAAATAAATATTTAAAAAAAAAAGAAACAACTGAATATTCCTAGATACTGACCTCAAAGTAGTGGCCTAGAAATATGAAGTGAGGAATCCTGGCCCCATACTTCCCATCACCCCTCTCCAAGACTAGCATCTGAAGTGTGAATGTTCCCATAAAATCTTACCTCCATAAGAAGTCCCCTTTTGTCACTGTGTCAGTTAGCTTTCCTTTGGAATTAATACCTAAGCTTTTAAGAGAGACATTTTATGTTGGCTCACAGATTTGAAGATTTCGATCCAACCTGGCTCCACTGCTTTGAACCTGTGGTGGCACATCATGGCAGATGGCCCTGTTTTCTGATATATCAAAAAGACATGAGTTAGCATGTAAGATCCTTGTGAGGATCAAAGGAAATGATTTGCGTAGAGTTCCAGCACAGAGCCTACCACATATGAAAGAGTCCACTCACCAGGGATCAACTTAGCATGTTTTAATTCACTATGGATCAGATTATTCTTAGAGTAGAACCCAGTTTATCTCTGGGAAGAAAATATATAATGTAGACAAGGCCTGAGACATAGCAAAAACAGTGACTGTAAAAGTTTGGAATGTCTTCTGAAGGTTCCCTGTGTTGAAGGCTTTGTCCTAAGCTTGGCACCTTTGGGAGGTGGTGGAGACTTTAAAAGGTGGAACCCAGTAGGAGATCCTGGGTCATTGCCAGGGTGCCCTCAAAGGAGACTGCAGGACCTCAGTCTCTTCCTTTCTTTTATTTTCACAGCAGTGAGGTGAATATGTTGCTCTACCACATCTCCTTCCAAAACAAAAAGTCTGAAAGTAGCTCACAGGGAACAAAAAAGAGAAACACCGAGAAGAAATAAAAACAAGAATGAGTATTTTAAATGGAGTCAGGAATAAGCCTTTAAAAACTGAATGCCATAACAACATGTTTGCTTGTTACACGGGAACCATCAATTTCAATCTGAGCTTTCTAGAAACCAACCTTGAAAGGAAAAACTACTCATTTTCTAGATTAGATTTCCCAGGAAAAGGGCTACCACTGGACCAGAGAGGCCTACAGGGCTTTACTAAGCAGGCTAGGATGTGTTGCACTAAGGAGGCCCTGAAAGAATCGATGGGGTGGGATGTCCTGTCAGTCACCCCAAAGCACTTCTCTTGAAAACAGTTGAGTCAAAGGCATCACCCAGAGCCATTATCTAGATCCATGGGCCTAATCCTGGGGTAGATCTTAAAAAGACAAAAAAACTGAAGAACTGTCTGTCCTTCAAACAGTTTAAACCAGGATAGCCTCGTTCTGCCAAGTTTGGAGCATATTAGTTAAGGATCAGTTACAAACTGTACTTCCATACAGACATTTGGAATTCAGCTCATCTGTGCCATCAGTTAAATGCAGACCTCTATATCTTTTTTTTTAATTTATTTTTTAGTTGTAGGTGGACACAATATCTTTATTTTACTTTTATGTGGTGCTGAGGATCGAACCCTGTGCTTCATGCCTGCTAGGCATGCGCTCTACCACTGAGCCACAACCCCAGCCCTGCAGACCTCTATATCTTAACACAGTTAGGCTGAGGGTAGAGTACCTGGATAAAAAAGCCATTTTTTGTCTCTTAGCTTCCTCCTCTCTTCCTTTGAGATCTTCTCTAGGACTCTTTGCACTCTTCCAAACCAAAAGTTACTTCTCTATCCCCCTAATGGGATGCTCAGATTTATTCTTTTTAAGGCACTTATCACCTGCAGCCTGGAGCTGGGCATTTGCAGTATTTTTCTGCCCTGATATGCCCAGCACAATACCATCCTCACAATCACACTCAACAAAACCTCATCCAATGAAAGCAATAATCGGAACATCGTGACATTAAAAATAACCTGTTCTAGCTGGGCACGGTGGTGCCTGCCTATATTCCCAGAGGCTCTGGAGGCTGAGGCAGGAAGATTGCAAGTTCAAAGCCAACCTCAGCAAAAGCAAGACACTAAGCAAATCAGTGAGGCCCCTGTCTCTAAATAAATCACAAAATAGGGCTGGGGGTGTGGCTCAGTGGTCAAGTGCCCCTGAGTTCAATCTTCAGAACTCAAAAAAAAAAAAAAAAAGGAAAGAAAATAACCTGCTATTCAAATCACTCTCTCTTCTTATTATGCCTGTGGACTCAGAAGATGAACACTGTGGACTTTCATTTTCTTTGTGCAATGGTTGTGTGGCATCTCAAACTTCTGTCTGCGTGAGACCTTCTGTGACCTCCCCATCTACAATGGGAGGTCATGGGTAAAGGTCATATCCTTTGAGGAAACATAAGAGCAGATGGGACAAGGAACTGGAAAAAAATATAATGCAGGAAACAGCCTTGACCTCTGACCCTGACACACAGACTGACTGGATTAGAGATGCTTGTAAGGCAACCAGGCCTAATGTTGTCATAAAATACAAAGGCTAACATCCTCTGCGCCCTTGATAGGAAATAAGAATCATGTGCACCTTCTTAAAACAATTTGATAGCCATGAGTTACATTTTTCAACCATTACAATAACCTATGCATTATTTTAACCATTTTATAAATGGGACAGTGAGGCTTATAAGAGTTTGTAAAACACTTAAGTTATCATAATAATTTGCAGAATGAGGATTTGACCTCAAATTTACTAGACTTCAAAGCCTAGGCCTTTCCAGTCAGAGCCTTTCCTAGTCAAAGGTCTTTCCTAGTGAAATCCCAGTTCTACCAATTGGGGGATGCAGGACACATTGCTTAATCTCTTAGTCACTTCAGCCTCCATTTTTTTAATCTAAAAAGATAGGCATAAAATGCAATATTTAGCTTATAAGATTGTTTTGAGGACAAAATGAGAAAATACACATAAAGCTCTTGGCACAGTGCAAATAGTAAATGCACAATAAAAATGTGTTTTTGAGATTAGTAATTTCTGCTCTCTACTTCAACAAGGAAACCTGTATGCATTAAAAGAGAGCTATTCTAGCCAATGAGGAACCCAAGCTCATCAACATCTTCGAGAATATATTGGTTCACCAGTGTTTCCAGAACAAATTTCTACAGACGAGGGAGGATTAAACAAAAGAAATTTATGTTCTCACAGTTCTGGAGTCCAGAAGTCTGAGTTCAAGGTTGTATTCTCCCTATGTCCTCACATGACCTTCCCTTCCTACATGACTGTATCTAAATTACCTTTTGTTAGAAGAGCACCAGTCATATTGGATTGTGAGTCACAGTAGTGAACTCATTTTAACTTAATTATGTTTTTAATACCTCATCTCTGAATACAGTCACATTTGAAGATATCAGAGATTAAGCAACAACATGAATTTTGAATTCAAATAACCAAAGGTCTCAACAAATGTTTTCCTAGAAATATTCTGCATTTTATATCTTCTCAGTTGATTTTTTTTTTTCTTTCGGTGCTGGTAATCAAACCCAGGGCATTGCATGTGGTAGTTAGGTACCACTGAGCTAGTTGAAGGCATGTCCACTTATTTTCACTTGGCTTTGAGTGGAAAGCTCATTTTAGAATCTCTGGAGACAAACTGTTTCTTTTTCAAAAATGATGTCAATATTGACTGTGATGGCTTTTGGCTTATTGGTTGATTTTTATTTTGGAGGCTCTGAAGTACCATATTTCCCTAGGGCTGCAGGCTGTTCTCTTTATGTATAGATCTCTGAGATCCATGCTTGCCAGGGTCCTTCTCCACAAAGGGCTAGGGCCAGGATTGAGAAAAGTTAAGTAGAAGGGAGTGGCTTGACAAAGGTGGGTACATGTTTTCCTGAGGACAATGCTTCTCCATTTTTATTTTGGAAATACAAGCAAGTTCACAAGTACATTGGTGCACACATAGTGTGTTAAATAACAAAGCATGCCACTGTAATAAAGCACAGTGGCTTCCATGAGAGATTATTTCTATCTCTGTGTTTGACTGACTGCACTGATGGCCCTATTTTATGGTCTCTTGTGCTTTTACCTTGTAACTTTATAGATTCATCCATTCTAAACAGGTCAGCTTTTGGCTTTCCCTGTTCATCAAACACAGAAGAAGTGGCCGAATGTCTCAAGCCTGGGCCTTGAGGGGCCTTGTAAACCCTCACTTGAACAAGAGAGCTTGTTTGTACTTGAACCTTGGCCTTTCCATAAATACAAGCTCAGTTAGCATGCTGAAGGGATGTGAAGCAGAGAATCAAACATGTGATGGAGAGCCAAGGCCCTCAGCTAATAGTCAGATAATCTCCAGAAGGGGAGTCACACAGCCAGTCCACAACTGAGTAGACAGAGGAATGAGACCAGCCAAGAACAAAACAACCACCCAGCTGAGCTCAGCCCAAACTGGTGATCAGCAGACCTGTGATCTGTGACAGTCATGAAATCCTGGACTTTGAGCAAGATCTAATGCACAATCCCATGCAATTTATTATATACAACTTTTGGAGGACACTGAGGACTGTGAGTATATATAGTACAAATACACTTGTGGCCAGAGGGTGCATTATGATATACTAATTGTAAAACTAGTCTCAATCTTCTACCTATGTCTATCTCCAAAGTGACTTTGAGGATTCATTTTTTAAGAGGTGGAGTCTATTTCTCCAAATTTTGAGTCTGAGTTAGCCCCAAGACTTGTTTCAGCCAATAGAAGTATGGCCCCAAGAGGACTGGAATGTTTCTCCTTTCTCTTGTTCCTCTGAGCTAGGAGAACAAGCACAGATTAGCCTGTTGGAAGGCTAAGAGATCATTGTGGGGTAGGGCCTTATCATTTCAGCCAAGGTTATCTTAGATGAAAATGAACCCAGCTGATCTGCCAGTTGACGACAGTTGTAACAACCAGCCCAGTCAAGATCATCTGAATCCAATCGGATCATCAGATTTCCCCAGGAGAAATACCAAATGGTTTTTACTTTAAACCACTAAGTGTTGATATGGCTTGTTAAGCAGCAATACCAACTGATTCACTCTTGAAGAGTGGTCAAGAAGTTGGTGGCCCATGAATGGCGACATGGCCCTGATATCCTAAATACAAGGTTTCAACCAATGGGTTCATGAAGATAGCGCTCCCACCAGCAGCTGTCACAATGCCTGAAAGTTCTAGGTCTCCATGCCTCTCTTCTCTGAGTGGAAGTCCTGGGACTAATCAGTTTGATAGAAATTATCTAAGCTCTAAAAGCAGCCTTCAAAGTTTCTGTCATTCCTTATGATACCAAGACCAAGGTGGCCTTGGACAGACACAGTTCCTTTCCTACCTCCTTTCTCACTTATCGTTCTCAAGAATAAATGTAGAATGTGCTGAGAATGTAACCTCCTAAGAGACAGTATTATGGTTTAGACATGAAGTATCCCCTAAAGTCTCACATGTGAAAGGCTTGGTTCCCAATGCAGTGATTTCCAGAGGTAAGGATTTGGGGGAAATGACTGGATCATGAGGGCTCGGATCTCATCAATGGACTAATCCATTGATGGGTCCATCATGGAATGGACTACTGAGAGGTGGTGGAAATTGCAGGAGGTAGGGCCGAGTTGGAGAGAGTGGGTTCTTGGAAGTATGACTTGAGAACTTAAAATCCCATCCTTAGCGCTTTCCCTCTCTACCTCTCTCCCTCTCTCTCCCTCTTTCCCTCTCTCCCTCTCCTCTGCTTCCTGACTGCCATGCGGTACGTAGCTTTGCTCTATCACACCCTCTTGTCATGAAATTCTGCCTCACCACTCCACAGTAAATGGATCCAGAAGACAAGGAACTGAAACTCTGAAACCATGAGCCAAAATAAATATTTCTTCTTTTTAATTGTCTTGCTCAGGTGTTTTGCCATAGCAGTGAAAATCTTACTAACACAGGGATGAATCGGCGATTATACCCTGGGCCCTATTCTTGACCTCAAAGCAGGATGTTCTTCAACACTTTACTCCTATCAAGCCTTGTTATCCCTGAAATATATAAGCTGATGGACTCCTTTCTGGGGTCCCTCTACTATGTGCAAAAGGAATATATATAGATGAAGCTTCTTCCACTTGGGACAGCTTTCCTAAGCACTAGAGGACTGGCTTACGATGAGTCCTGGCGATGAGTCCTAGGCCTCTGTTGTTCTTTGCTGTCTGTCTGAAAGTAAGTGACATGCTTCATGTATAACTTGTTGTGTGTGGCTTCTATGTCATGAGACTTAAACTGGTAGCTAGTGAATGTGCTTCACAGTTCCTGGACCAACAGCCTGGTAGAAGCTCTTGCTCTTCCCCACCTGTACTTTAGGCTCCCTCCGGCTGCAAACTTCCATGGCCCACACCCTCAGTGCTCACCTTCATCAGCACTCTGCCCTGACTCCCTAAGCAATACCCCATCTATGCAAAGTGTCTGCTGCTGGTTAGAGTGGTCAACGGACCAGAAAGAGCCCTTAGAGACAGACTGTTTGGGTCACCCTGGTTCAATTGATTTCTAGTCATGTGGCCTCAGGCAAGTTTGTAACCTCTGTGTCTTAGTTTCTTACTCATCAGGAAAATGGGGCATAAAAACTGCAAGCCTGTAATCATTTTTTTAAAAATATTTTATTTATCTATTTTTATGTGGTGCTGAGGATGGAACCCAGGGCCTCGCATGTGCTAGGAACGCGCTCTACCGCTGAGCCACAGCCCAGATTAAATAAAACAGTATCTTCAAAGTTTCTTGTAGGTAGTAAGGACACAATAAGAGTTGTCTCCCTCCTTTCTTGTCCTTCCATTGACTTCATTTGTCCTCTGAATGCAGTTCCAAAAAGAGGTGGGACCCCCTCCAGGTTGAATTAGCTAAGTGGCTTGTCCTCTAGTGTACACTGCATAGACTGCCACTGCCTTGACCATGACTTGCATGCCCCTGGACTGCCCAGGCCACCTTCTCCTCTGATCATAGAAGATTCTCCATATTAGATATTTAGGCTCAGCCTGAGACATTCCTTGCTAGCCTGAACAAACAAAGAGACAGATCCCATAGGACCTCAGACCTTCCTAAGAAACACAACAGGGGCCTAAGGATCCCATGGAGCTTGAGCTGAAAGCCTATGTGAAAGGCAACCCCTTGAGCCTCAATTTGCGTGAATGATTTTCATGGGAAGGAATAAAGCTTTCAGGCACTGGTTTCCTGCAGGAAGATCTGAGGCCCAGAAATAGGAAGAAAGGGAACATATAGCACCTGGTCTCCTTCCAACCCTATAGACTTGATCAGAGTCCAACAGACAACTCTAGGACACACGTGGGCTAGAACAGGCAGGTAGGTGCACACACGATGCTGCCTTGGACCTCCGGTTTGCAGCTCTGACAGCAATGCCCATTCATTTGTTTTTCATTGATTCGCTCATATGCCGAGTATCAGCAACAAACAAGACAAAGCCCTTGACCTCATTAAGATGACATTCTAGCAGGGGAGACAAGCAATAGACAAATAGAGACATGTGAGGTATTGTCAGATAGTGATTAGTGCTATGAAGAGAAGAAAACCAGGACAAGTGGTTATAGAACGATGATCAAGTGGTCATGTGCAGCCTCTAGGAGAAGGGGCATCATTTGAACCAAGACCTCAATAATGTGGGGGGAAGGGACTGTGATGATCAGGAAGAAAAGTATTTAAGGCAGAAGGGATGACACGTGCCGAGACCCTGCAAGAGCTGGGCTCAAGGAACTTTAAAAAAGCCAGGACAGGGGCTGGGGATATAGCTCAGTTGGAAGAGTACTTGCCCAGCATGCACAAGGCCCTGGGTTCAATCCCCAGCACCTAAAAAAAAAAAAAAAAAAAGCCAAGGCAGCCCACTTGATGAGTAAGGAGGAATGATGGAGTTAGATAAGCCACAGGAGGAATGATGGAGTTAGATAAGCCACAGAAGCCACCACAAGGAGTTTGGATGTGATTCTTAAGTGGGGGAAAATATTGAATTGATGAGATCTGATTTCTGTCCTTAAAAGGATTGCTGTGGCTTTTATGTAGGGAACTGGTCTATTGATCTTAGGGGGACAAGAATAGAAGCAAAGACCTCAGTGAGAAGGCAATAGCACTGGGTGTAGTCCAAAAGCAAAGCTGGGGATAGAGGTAGTGAGAAGTGATTGGATTCTGCATGTTTTGGAAGGTGGAGTCAATTAGACTTCCCAATGTATTGGATTTTCGGAGGTCAGGGCAAGGAAAGGAGGAGTGAAAGATGATCCTGGTGTTTGGCCTAGAAGAAAGGGAATGATGATGGTGGTCACTGAAAAGGTAAAGACAGGGGTAGGAAAAGTAGGGGACAGGAAAAATCCAGAGTTAGACACTGTTTCAGGCAATGTAAGAGGAGGTGACAAGTAGCTGTTAGGAACAGAGTCGGGAGCTGGGGGAAGAGGTCAGGACTAGAGATCTGGATTCAGGAATTGTTAGCATAAGAATGGTGTTTAAAGCCCTGATAGAGGGTTAGGGATGTGGGTCAGTGGTAGAGCACCAGCCAAGCATGTGGGAGACAGCCCTGGGTTGGATCCCCAGCATCCAAAATCACCATAGTCATTGTCATCGTCGTCGTCATCATCATCATCATCATCATCATCACATCATCATCATCCTAGGATTGAGCTATACAGGATCTCCCCCAGTGTGTGTGGGATGAGGGTGGTGGTTATGGGTAGACCTCAGTCTGCTTTTGGAAATAAAGTTTTATTGAAACGCAATCACACCCATTTGTTGGCCTATTGTCTATGGCTGCTTTTGCACTACATCAGCAAAACTGAGTAATTGCAACAGAGACCACTGGCCAGCAAAGCCTCAAATATACACCATCTGACCTGTTAAGAAATGTGACAACCCTTGAGCCAGGAAGAGTGTGGATTGAGAAAACAAGAGGGCCAAGGAATTATCCCCAGTAGAGGGCAGGATGAGGAAAAGGAACCCTCATGGGTACTGAAATGGCATGGCCACAGAGGTGGCAGGAAAACCAGGACAGTGTGATACCCCAGATCAAATCCAGCAGGAAAGATCACTCTGCCCAGTCCCTGGGAGATTATCCTGGGCAAGTCAGTAACCAGGCAGGCTTGCCTAGACTGGAGAGTGGCAGTGGTCATTGGCATGGCTTTGCTCCGAGGTTCACATGTCCTGCCTTGGGGATGTCCAGATATACTTCTTGGCACAGTGCGGGAGGGGACTGTGAGTCTAGCTCATGGGCAAAGAGACAGCAGAATGAAAATGAGAATGTTCATGAAATCTAATCCATCTGATGGGGCAAAAGTGGTTTGAATAGTTAACTGACAGCATAGTGTTTGCATCTTAGTTTAGGCCTTGAGGAAACTTTGGGACAAATTGACAGCCCAAGTCTAGCAACTATAAAGGACTGTACAGTGCCCATTGCAGTATGCTAAGCCCACCACTGGGTTTATTATTTGTAATCCTTATTTTTCCTTCAACAAAATTTCTTCAATGGTTTTTATTCTTTTGTAATATGTGTGTCTTATAAAATACTACCTCAAATCCTTTATCTCTTAGAGAGGATACACACAATATCTGTACCTACCAATATATGTACACAATATGTGTATATACACAACAATATACTAATAATTATTTGCAAATATCTTCCCTATTCTCTTTGCTTCTTCAGTGGTTTTCTAGATCTCAGTTTATAAAATCACTGCCTCCTTGCTGTCCAAATCTACATTTTCCAAACTCATACTTAATTCCTTTCTCTCCTTACCTGACACATTAAATCAGTTACCAGTTCCATAATTTCTAACCCCAAAATGACTCTCCCTCCTCATTCCTGTCTCCTTCACTCCTTCCTATTTTAGCCACCCTTGTGACCCTCATGACTAATGCTATTATCTACTTTCTTAAAAACACATGCAAAGTGTATTAAAGTTCCTAAAAAATAAATGCAGAAATGACTAAGAACTCAATAGAAAAATGGTTAAACTGTGTTGTAAGAAATCATAGAAATGGATATAAAATCTCTCTTAAACTTAAGAAGAGATGCTCAATCTTACTCAATAAAATAATTGAAAATAAAACTTCACAAAAATAACATTTTTTTTTCACCCACACATTGGCAATGATCAAAATTTCCTAACACTCTGGGTTAACAAAGGTGTTGAGAAAGTCATCATTAGGCCCTGGTAGTAGGAGCTGAAAATTATCAATCTACTTGAAGATCATACTACAAATGTTTGTTCTGCCAAAACGGGACCCCCAGTTTCCACATATCAATTTTTAACAGCATCCCGTGTCTAATCAACTGCAATTTAAATCCAGGAGGGTGAGCATATATCTAAAGAGAACTTGCCTTTTTTCCTTGCTTTTCCCCTAAAGGTTATAACATTGAGTCTTATGGAATGGTCCAGATCTTTCCATTTAGGTGAGCCCAGGGGCTGAGGCTCAGCACAGCAGGTGAGGGCCTCCCAACACCCAGGGAGGTAGTGGTGGTGGGAGAAAGTCTCAGGAGGTGGGCAGCAAGCCAAAGAAAGGAAAAGCCCAGAGATAAATGAGAAGGAGCCTCACCCTTCGGCAAGAAAATATCCCATTCATCAATGTCAGGGCACCCCACCTCCCACTGGGCTGGCAACTGAAACAAAATCAAGTAACCAAATACAAGTTCCTTCCTGTCTGTGGAAGGCAATACTATTAGCAAGTTCGCAAGCACATCCATCAGTGGTCAAAGAAAATCAATGGGTTTGGGAGTTTTACGAAAACAGGAAAAAGGCTAGAATTAAGAGCAGAAAGGTGATACGCCCTTCACAGAACTTGATACTACTTCCACAGTGATATGGCAACGGCAGGCTTCACACCCACCCCCACTTCCTCAGCCCAGGGAGGGGTCCTCACCTCTTTAGAGACAGGGCAATGCCTTCCCTTGGCTCCAGGAGCTGAGCTGAGAGGTATTTTTATGCCTGCACAATGGCTGGCCAAGACACAGGAGCCCCCTTGTTCTGGCCGGGGGTGGGGGGTGGGGGTGCATTTGTTGCAGACATCGCTTTGAAGTCATTCTGGGACATGCATGTGATGCAAGGAGGGAAAGTGTTGGCGGAAAACCTCTCCTGATTACTTCTTCCAGCATTCTCTCTCCCCAGAAAGTGTGTGGCTGAGAAAGAGCCTGCAAATGACTGATGACTCCGGAGGGGGCTGGACAGTTTCCTGCTATTGGAAAAGTGGGTGGGAGGTCTGGCTGTGCCCAGGATGTCAGGGAATGACCCCACCCAGTCCCCGAGCTCTAAGCCATAAGAGGAGCTTTTATCTCATCTATTCTCTTCTTCTTTCTTTTCTTTTTTCTTTTTAAATTATTCTGGGATCTCATACACTGGGGGCCCAAGTATTCCCAAGAATCCTTTGTCTTAAGACAAAATCACCATGCTCTGAAGACAGACCCACCTGGCATCCTTCCGCACCAAAGTGAAGAGCATCGAAGGGCGTGAACCTGGCACTTCTGCATCAAGACAGCGAAGGTTGCTTTGAACTAATAACCAAGGGGGGGCTCAAATCATAGGATGGAGTACAGCCTTCTGACATCTGGAATTTTAATGAACTTAGATCAGGGAAACAGAGCTAGAGAACATGCTTAAAGGCTCACAGAAAAGCTTTTTTAAATAATCGTCTTGATTGATTTTTTTTGTAGGCACTAAATAAAGATGTTTAAGAATTCGTTCTCATTGTTGAACAGCAGATTCTTTTAGCAATGATCATTGCTAAAACACCTCCACTTCTAGTGAGTCTGTAAATATAATAAACCCCACATTATGGTGTAGATATAAGGTATTCTCCAAAAGCTCAAGTGTGAGATAATGAAAGGATTTCCCAGAGGTAAAATGTTAGATTATAAGAGTTATAACCTAATCAGTGGATTAATCCACTGATATGGATTAACTGTGTGGTAACTATAGGCAGGTAGGGTGTGGCTAGGGGAAATAGGTCACTGGGTTCCCACCTTTGGGGTTTATATTTTTGTCGTGAGTGAGTAGAGAGCTCTCTCTCTCTCTCTCTCTTTCTCTCTCTCTTTCTCTCTCTCTCTCTCTCTCTCTCTCTCTCTCTCTCTCTCTCCCTCCCTCCCTCCCTCCCTCTCTCTCTCTCTCCTTCTTGGCCATCATGTTCTAAACTGCTTCCTTCTGCCATGTCCTTCCACCACGATGTTCTACTTCATTCTGGGCCCAGAGCTATGGAGTCAGCCATCCATGGACCTGAAACTATGAGCCAAAATAAACTTCCTTTTACATTTTTCTTGTTGGGTTTTTTGATCACAAAGACAAAAGGCGGACTAAAACACCTTACCACCACCAGCAGCATTCTGCTCAATTATCTTATTTTTACCTCTTTTAATTTTTTTATTGGTTGTTCAAAACATTACAGAGCTCATGACATATCATCTTTCATACATTTGATTCAAGTGAGTTATGAACTTCCATTTTTACCCCAAATACAAATTGCAGAATCACATCAGTTACACATTCACAATTTTTACATAATGCCATATTAGTGACTGTTGTATTCTGCTGCCTTTCCTATCCCCTACTATCCCCCCTCCCCTCCCTCCTATCTTCCCTCTCTACCTCATCTGTTGTTGTTCAGTTCTCTCCCTTGTTTTTTTCCCTTCCTTTCCCCTCACAACCTCTTATATGTGATTTCGTATAACGTTGAGGGTTTCCTTCCGTTTCCATGCAATTTCCCTTCTCTCTCCCTTTCCCTTCCACCACTCATCTCTGTTTAATGTTAACCTTTTCCTCATGCTCTTCCTCCCTGCTGAGTTCTTAGTTGCTCTTCTTAAATCAAAGACGACATTTGGCATTTGTTTTTTAAGGATTGGCTAGCTTCACTTAGCATAATCTGCTCTAATGCCATCCATTTCCCTGCAAATTCCATAATTTTGTCATTTTTTAGTGCGGCATAATACTCCACTGTGTATAAATGCCACATTTTTTTATCCATTCATCTATTGAAGGGCATCTAGGTTGGTTCCACAGTCTAGCTATTGTGAATTGTGCTGCTGTGATCATTGATGTGGCAGTATCCCTATGAGCTCATGACTCTCAGAGGCTGAGCAGCTCCTGCTATGGCTGAGGTAGCTGACACAAGTAGAGGAAGAGGCACATCAATGAACTGGAAGCCATACACAAACCTTTGGCTGAGTCCATTTGCCTTTCTGGAATCTTGTTGTTCATGGAACATGTGGAGTAGTCCACTTGCCCTGAAATTACTCCTCACCACCATTATACAAGAGAAGACAAAGATTCATGAGAACCCATCTCTCTCTACATTCAGTTCAAGCTCTCACTGACTAATGCCCCAAACCTCAAAGTCAGCCCTGTCTTCGACTTCTAGTCTGTGTCTCAGACACCAAATATTCCTTTCCTAAGGACCACCAACTATTTCCATGTCAAGAGCACCCAGAGGAGAGTTCTACTTGATTTTCCCTTGCCTAACCTCCTTTCTGCTTGGAAAAGATTCTTTCTGCTCTACAAAGCAAGACCCAATCCCCATTCAGAAAAGTTTTTCTATAAGGGGATTGGCAGGTGTGACGGGAGCTCATTCTCTAATGGTGCTCATTGGACATCAGGAGTGGGCAGAATTTCTAATGTGCAGGTGCAAGAAGAGCTTGCACCTGCACATTAGATGCATTTAGCTTGCAATGGGCCCCCATCCTGGTTCAGTGGGACATGTCCTCTGGGCCTCAGTTTGTGTGATCCATTTCCTGAATCTCAGTCAAGAGAGCTCTTTTCCCAAAGGAAGATCAGTAGAAGAAATGGACCAAGGTTTGGGATGCAGGGAAGCTGGTAGGGAAGTGATGGGGAGTGGTACTGGTCAAATTATATTGTTGTATTATGTGCACATATGAGTACATAACAACAAATCCTATTATATATATATAAACAACAAAGCCTGGGTGCCCTAGAGAACTTTTAGTTCCTTCCCTGCTGTGTGGGTCTCCACAGCAAGAACTATACCCATTCTTCCCACAGTACTGTCCATGAAGATACCACACTTAGATTCAAAAACATCAGAGTCTGAAAATAATTCCAATATTTTCTTCCTTGGTGCTTTTATTTGGTAGATGAAGAAACAGACCCAACACTAGTAAGGAAAGAAAATGTATTTGCAATGTTTGGCCAAATCATTCACCTGGGGTTCACATGCTTTGCAACTCTAGGTTGCTGTATCTAGATTTTTTTGAACATGATAGGAGCATTCATAATGAACAGGTTTACTGAAATGACTGAACATCTAGGTGGAGCTCTATAAAAAAAAAAACTATCTCTCACAGAGAAAAGACTGGCCCCGAGGGAGGTGAGACTCCTGTTCCTGGACCACAGATAGAATGTGGTAGACAAAAGCAGATTACCATTGGGAGCACATTAACAAGCAGAATCATTTAGGCAAATTTCTGCTCAGATACTCTCTCTGCCCCTGGAGTTTATCAATCCTGAACAGTCACTGTGAAGGCAGATATTTTTCAAATGGAAATGATAACTCTTTTCGTGTGAGTAAGAAACAAAAGAGTAGAGACATTAATCCATTCCATCAATGACCATGCAGCTGGCTATAGCCTATGAGGGAGTTCATAAAATCTCTTGAAGAATAAAACTAGTCTAATTCTAACGTACCCATTACATTGTTTAAAATGAGCTTTTAAAAAAAAATGCATCCTGGTGATTTAACTCATAGAAAAGTCTAATCAAGAGCACCAAAAGCTCCCAGGCACATTCTGTCTTTCCAAAGATGGCGGCTGCCACCACCACCATCACAGCCCTCCCCCAAGACAACCTCAGGCACAGTACGTTCTTTGCTCCCCCCACACAGACTCTTCATCTTTTTCCTTCTCTTGCTACCCACAGATGCTTGTGTGGCTCCAGACTTTTCAAATATGTTCTCACTTTGACCCATAGTTTTCCTGCTGAGGTCTTCAGTCTGAGATAATTCACTAAGAGAAGTGCGAGGAAAGCTGTGTCTGGCTGTCCATCTGTCCCCCGAGGACACAGCTCGGGGGTGGTCAGCCTTTGGCACAGGGAGGCTGTGGGCATTGGGATTTGCTGGAGGCAGTGTGCAGCTTCCGTTCTGTTTGAAGAAGAGAATGTGGTTTAGAAGCACCAAGAGAGCTGCAGGGTTACCCCTTGTGTGAGCTGTCCATCACTGTAATATAAAACCTACAGGAATATGGAGTAAAGATATCTTGTTTGTTTAAGGAGAGCTTCAGAAAGGATGACTTTTGTCTCCAGAATAAAAAGATGACGACAGTTTAAAGGGCCTCCTCCCAACCGTTCCCTCCTCACCGCTTGAGACCTCCTTCCTAATCACAGTCCCACTCCCAGTACTCCTGCCTATTTGTTGGCCAGTTCTGCTTGTAAGCTCTGTAAAAAAATAAACTGACGTTTGTTTTGTTCAGAGTTTTAGCCCTAGAACTCAGCCCATAGGCATAGAGGACATGGCATATAGTAAGCTCTCAAGAAATATCTTTTGAATGATTAAACCAACATTTCTACCAGAACTGCATGGTGTAAGTTTCTAATATAAGTAAGGGGGAAATATTCTACCATGTACCCTTGGAGTTAATAATGCAAACCAAGTTATCAAGCAATTGCAATTTTCAGTATATGAGATCTAGATATAAAAAAAATGAGAGATCTCGAATCTCAAATTCCAGGAGCAAGTCCTATTGCTGTCACCAGAAGTTCTGCAACCTTCTCTGTAATTCATTTTCCTCCTCTGCAAAATGAGGGGATTTGAGGATCGTGTGGAACACTCATTCCCATCCTCACCCATGACTCTTCACATATTTACTGAAACCTAAGGTTTGTCTGCCTGCAGAATTTAATGCAGCTGAGAGCATGTTCAATCACTAGCACTTCTGGAATCTTCTCTTTTGAAACACCTCCCTGAAACATAAGTTTTCTTTTTGCTTTGTACATAAAAGTTTCCTACTAAGTACAATTCTCCTTGAGAACCCAGAACTCACTCTCAAGGAACAGAAGAAACAGATGAAGATGTAGAAAGGACAGAGCTGATAGAACTATGTTGTTTAGCTGTTATCAGAGGGACATCTGTGGCTGGGCTGTTCTGCTCCTAGGACCTTAAGGAACACAAAAATATGGTACTGAGTCAGGCACTATAGCCCACCGGCAAGCTCAGACCCAAGGCCCATCCTTTGAATTTTGATATGGCCCCAGGAGCCCATGTATATTTAAAACAAAACTGGCAGACAAAACAAAACATTGCAAAATAATTGCATAGTGTCTTCTTCAATTTACTGTGGAAATTGCAGATTTGTGTTCTAAAACTATACAAATGACCTCTTTAGCTATAAAGCTTCCTGATGTTTTAAATTAGGAACCCAATCAAATAGATGAAAACTACTTGTTGAAATTTGCCTCCCAGTGAATTTAAGTTGCCAGCTATGTTCGGAGCTTCTGAAGCTGTGAAATACCAATGAGTGTCTGTAGAATAGGGCATGAAATTAGAAGATGCCACTGTCAGAACTCAGATGATATTTGTCATCTTCCTCACCTCCAAAATTATACAACAAAGACTGATGTAAATGTGTTGTTAATAAAACCAGAACACTTGTAAATATTAGCAAAGGACTTAACACTACCTCTCCAAAAGGCAGGCCTCCATTGAGAAGGTAAAATGAAAGACAAGTGTCATCTTAGAAACTGAAACACATCTATTATCAAGAAACAGTGCCACAAGAGATGTTTCAAGAAGTGGCAAAGAATCCTGGAAAGGGAGAGAGGAATTCTCCAGAATTTGTTAGTGACTCTAGTGCAGTTGAAAGCAGAACCCTTCGCCCTTTCTGATCTGCATTCCCTCTAGTGAAAATGTGTATATTAAGCAATTGCAACTTGAATATCTAATTTCTTTCTTCAACTTCAAACCCATCAGACAGCATTCTGATATTCATTTGGCAAAACTCAAGTAAATTTCCATATTAGGGAGAAAATGTGTTAATCTGACAATAAGAGTTTTTAAATATCTCCTTTGGAGATCTATTTCTCAATGAAGATTGATGATTTACCATTTTGGTCTGGGAAGCAATATCTTATAAATTGGGCACAAATGGACCTGGCCTCCTTGAGCAAATGAATCATCCCTGATAAGCTGACAAAAGTTTCTGAGTCTTGTGGCTATGTCATGAGGAAGCAGGCATCCTGGGAAGCTGACCTTGACATACTTTCTTACTGCAAAGCTGAGATTCTAAGTTGAAGGAACCCTTGGCAGGATGTGCATCTCAGTATATTTTCTCTAAGAGGAAGTACATTTTCTAGACCATTTTCCAAGGAATCATTGAGGAAGAACTAAACTCCTCATGGACAGGTAAGACAATACACACATGATGTGTTTTCCAAGTTGTAGAACATTTTCAAAGAGAGGATCAAGCCACAATAATTACTATAGAAATCATTCAGCAGTGACTTGTGCAGGCCTACCACATGCCAGTTAGTGTGAGGGATATGGTGCTGAAACAGGCACAAGTTTCCTTCCAGAACTATCCGTCTATGAAAGGAAAGAAGATAATGTATACAATACAAAGTCAAAACTGGTATGTTCTACTATATTGTAGAAGATATGGTTGAAGTGCCGTGAATACAGTTCAGCAGAGGAAGTATTACTTACTTTATTTAACAAACACTAATTGCCAAGTAGTGTTCTAAGCACTTAATATATATTCGCTCATTTAATCCTTCTAACACCTACAAGTAGTTACTATTGCTATTCTCATTCTACAGATGGGAAACAAAGAGACATAATAAGAAACTTGCTCAAACTCCCACGGCAGAGCTGAGATATGAACTGTGGCAGTCTGGTTCCAGAATTCTTGCTGCCTGCCACCACCCTGCTGTCTTGGACATGGCAGCTGGAGGGACCCAAGGAAGTTTTTATGAAGGCGGGGATATTTACACAGAGCCTCAAGGAGGAGGATGGATGGCATTCGACCCGGAAGGAAGCACATTCCAAGCAAAATAAACTATGTGAGGGAAGCCTGGAGGCCAGCATACTTGGGGCAATTGTTTCCTAGTGAGCCAACAATAGTCCTACAGCCTTAGCACAAGTTCAAGTTCAGAAAGCATAACTGTCAGTCAATTCATAGAGCCTGAATGAAAGGTCAAGTGTGAGGGACAAATAATGGTTGAGAACCTAGCCTTTCCAACTTCAAATTCCACAATCTCCATCAATTCTTTCTATCCCAATCTTTAGCTGAATAGCTGACTTGAAAAGAAGGTGAGGATTGGATAAAAGCAAATCCGTATTAGGGCAGTTCGCCTCCATGTAGCATCACAAATTCCAAGTACACAGTCTCATCATCAATTTGTTTCATCAAGGAGGCAACCCTGAAAATCAGAGACTCAACCCTTGCCCAGGGGGAAAGAACCAGAGCTAAGTCCTGAATGTAGAACTGATATTGGAACCTGCTGGAAGCTTTAATAGGAAATAGTGATTAAGATTAAAGGATGTCACGAGGTTGAAAGAGAAAAATATTCAGGTCTCCTGAAATCATGTTTTGAGCATTGCTTCTTACTGAAGTAGCCACTTACGCTGCTGACCAACACAGACCTTAACAGGTCTTCAGAGGTGAACTCCCAACTGTCCACCCCCTTCATCATCAAGCATCAGTCAAAGGGAGGAAGAAATTACCTGTCTCAGCAGGAGAGGAACTGACTATAGAAAAACCCACATTTGGGGAAAAAAAAAGAAGGTTCAGAATTGGTGACATGTGGGGAAAAAAGCCACCCCAGGCTGCCACCTCTTATCAACTTCTTGAAGGATCTGCTTACCTCAGTCCAAAAAGAATTGCTGCTGCTGCTGCAGCCTCCTCTGTGGTCTCAGGTGCACCTTCAGAGGATGAAGCACGAGAGCGGAGGTGGCTGGGCTAACAGTCACTCCCTCCAAGAAACTGTGAGAAAGTTCTGAAGCTGGATCTACAGCTGGCTGTCACTGTCCGCCAGACACACATGCGCCATTCCTAAAGGGGCGGGAACTCACTAAGCATCTTCTTTGCCTTGCAAAAAACACCACTGCAGGGCATCTCAGCTCTCTAATTCATTTGTTGATCAAGCACTTGCAGAAGTTGAAGCTACTGGTTTTCCCATGCGTTTTTTAAGAGCTCTATGGATTTGAGTCAGTGACTGAGATGCTTATGGGAAATACCGACCGGGTTAGGAGTCCTGGGCTGTAAGAACTGCTGAGAAGGCTTCAGGACTTAGGGGAAAGTGTGACTTCATTGAATATTTAGCCAAAGAAAAAAGCACATTGAAAGTTCAGGTCAAGGAAACCCCACTCTAGGTACACTTGGACCACAAACCCATTTCCAGGGCTTAAGAAATAGAAATGATTAAAGGTTAAGCAAATTAGCTTGGGTACTTGGAACCTGGGGACCGAAAACAGAAAATTTGAGGCCTTAAAACAAAACAACATATTAGCACAAGAAAAATAAAAACTGCAAAACCTGCATTTTGGTTTTCTGCTGTTTCTTCACTGCTCTCAGGAGGAGAAAAAAAAAAAATTCTACATCTCTGATTTTGAGGACCAAGAAAAACTCATAGCAAATTGTTAAGTATTTCTGAAATAACTTAGTGTTTCTCTTAAAATAAAGATAACAATGGTTTGTTCTCTTAAAATAAAGATAACAACAATTTAAAAGGGCGGGGGAGCACAAAAAGAAAATAAAAATTGTCCTTAACTTATAATATCAAGAAGTACTTACTAGTATTTTACTCATTTTTCTTTTTCTGTATGTATGCACACATGTGTATTTACACAATTGGGATTGTTATACTCAAAATGTTATCACTTGAATTTTTCAATTAATATATCATTGCTAATTGTGAGTGATGTTCATTATTATCTATCTTATAATATGTGTTCAAATGGGAAATAACAGCTTTTTCCCAACATAAAAAAAAAAGCTTCTTTCTAAAAACAATTCAAAAATACAAACATTATAATATTCAGGGGAATTTGCATCTGTGCTGAAGATGTACAGAATTTTTTTCTGGTCACTATTCCCTAAACAGCATAGCATAACCTGCATAACAGCTATTTTCATAGCATTTACATTCTATTGGGTATTATAAGTAAATCTAGAGATGATCTAAACTATGTGGGAGGGAGTGCATATGTTATATACAAAAACTATGCCAATATTTAAGAGACTGGAGCATCCACAGATTTGGTATCTGATGGGTGTCCTGGAACCAATCCCGCATGGATACCAAAGAATGACTTTATTTTAAAAAAGGGAAAAGGATAATGTATTCAATTAATAGTGTTAGAAAAACTGCCTAATCATTTGGGAAGTTTTACAGTTAAATCTTTATCTTTTACCATGAACACCAATAAATAATAGATATATTGCAGTGGTAAATATTAAAAACAAACCTAAAAGAATCATTAGGAGAATACATAGGGACCTACGTTTCTGATCTTAGGGAAGGGAAGTTCTTAACTACTTAAAAAAAAGATCAATAATCAGAGTGTTTATGGTTAAAAATCTTACAAATCATTAACTGAAAGATAACACAAGAAAATCGATAATGAGGAATTTCCCAGAAGAAATGTTTAACTGACATAGGTCAGAGGGCTCAATCTTGTCAGCTGAGAAATGCAAATTAAACTATATCAAGATAAATTTCCTGCTCTGCCAAGCCAGAAAACATTAGAAAATTAGTAATATGATTCCGAGTTGACAAGAGGGTAGAGAGATGACATTCTTGCCTAACATTAGTTGAAAAGTAAGTTAGTGTCAGCTTGGTGAAAGATAGTGTGGCGGAAACTATCAATGTTTAAAATGAATGCATCCTTCCATCTGGCAATTCCCCTTTAAATAATTTATCCACATAATATCCACAGTGTTTATAAAAGGAACCAAACAAGGTGTTCAGTGCAGCATTGTGGTTTGTGATAGCAAAAACCAGACTTGGACTAAAGGATGTGGGAATGATAAAAATGAGCCAGAAAACATCCAGACGTGGTGAAACCTGCTTATTATAAATTATTGGCCAATGGCTAAACAGGAAGAAGAAAGAGTCATATGTATTACAAGGAAAGAAATTTGACATGTTTTGTCGAGTGAAAAGAAAATTACATGAAAAGAAAAGAACAACATATATGGACTCGTCTCATTTTTTAAAAAAAAATACACACAAACAAACTTTGTCTCTCTGTATGTGTATATCCTTAAGAGTTTGGAAAGACACAAACAAAATTGAAAAAAAAAAGTATTATCTCTGAAAAGGAGGGAAGGATTTGGTGGGGTGAACAAAAGAGAGGATGAAATGGAACTTCTTTTTTTTTTAATCTGTGTTTTATTTTAATATTGTTGGAAGTTTATGCATTGAGAATGTATTCATGTTATTTTTGTATTTATGGATATGTAGAGGAGAAGAGTCAGAGCTCCATCACACACAACCAGTGACAATCTTTGAATGAATTATCTTTCCATCTCTGTTATATATAGAAATAGAGATACATAGTGTACAGAACTGGTATTTATTCACTTATTTATTCAACCAAAACTTAAAGTTATCTACGTGATCAGGATTCTAGGATACAGCAGTAAACTTAAATTCCCTAACTTTATGTTAGTGAAGGTGAAAGAAAACAAACCAACAGAAAATATATCATTAAAATGCAAATAAATGCTATAAAGAAAACAAATGCATCATCACACTATGAATGTAAGCAAATGAAGCAAATCTAATGGTGTGGGAATATTTTCATTTTGGAAAATGTAGCTTCTTAGCAATAGTGTTAATAATTATGCATTCCATCACATGGTTTATTTAAGCGACTGGCCATTGATGAATGCTCAAGTTGCTTTTACTGCCATATACACTTTTCATATATTCTGTCCAAGTTTGATTACATCGTTCACCATTTATTTACTGATATTTCAGAACAGGTTATTATAGAAACAAATCTTTTGTTTAGTATATAAGTGGAAAATTTCCCCCTAATATTGTCCTCATAATCTTGTTTATGGTCTTTTTTGAGATTGCTCCACAGAAGTTTAAATCCTATATGTGTTTAAAAATTCCATATTAATATAATTTATAGATTTTCATGTCATGCTTGTAAGGACTTTTACCATCTCAAATTTTAAAAAGACATTTCCCATCTTTCTAGTATATTTATACTTTCATGCTTTTCTTCATTTAAATATTTGATACGTCTAAAATTTATCTTGATTTGCGAAATAAAGAAAAGAACTACTTTCATTCTATTATAAAGCTGAGACTTGATGACCCAGTATCAACTAATATATATTTATATAAAAGATTATGAAGACAGAGGGAAGGGAGGAGAAATTCCGTATATAAAGTAACCAAAAAAATCACAGATGAAAAGACAATGGAGGGACATCTTCAAATATTGAAAGAGAATAAAAATTTCTAACCTGGAATCCCATCCTTAGCAAAGATATTTTGCAAAAATGGAGGTTAAGTAAAGGCAAATAAAAGCTAAGAATGTTCACTGCCAGCAGACCAGCAATATAAGAAACGTTAAAGGGATTTACCCCCCACCAGGGAGAAGGAGTACAATATCAGGTGGAAACTTGGATCTACACACACATACACACACAAAAAAAAAAGTGCAAGAAAAGGTAAAGATGAAAATAAGTGTAAAATACATTCTTCCTTGGGCTGGGGGGTGGCCCTAAGTGGTGGAACACTTGCCTAGCACACACAAGGCCCTGGCTTTGATCTTCAGCATCACACACACACACACACACACACACACACACACACACACACTATATATATATATATATATAGTGTGTGTGTGTGTGTATATATATTTTTTAAATATATATATATATTTGTAAATTCTTTTTTGTAAATTCTCTAAAAGCAAATTCACTGGCTACAGTAAAGATAGAAATACTATGTGTTGTGGGTTTTATAACGTATGTAACTTAGGTTGTATGATGACAACAGTACACAGAATGAAAGCAATGGATTGGAAATAAACTTTTTTCAGATTCTTTCACAATCCGAGAAGTGGTTATTGGAAGGTAGACTGTTTTATGTAACAAGGCCCTGGGGTATTATAAACCCTAGGGCAACCACCATAATATTTTTTTTAGAGAAGTGTAACTAATAAGATAATAATTGGGATAAAATGTAATCATAGAAAAAGAAAGAAGCCCAATTAACACAAAAGAAAAAAAAAGAAACAGGAACAAAGGAACAAAGAACAGAGGAACAGCTAAGAAAAAAGTAGCAGGATGGTCAATGTAAATTTAACCCTATCAAGACTCATAACCCACTTGAATCAAATGTATGAAATATGATATGTCAAGAGCTTTGCAATGTTTTGAACAACTAATAATAAAAAAATTTTTAAAAAAGAATAACCTGAATTGCAAAGAGACTAAATGTAAGCATTAAAAGAGATGGATGGGAAAAGAAAGATCTAAGCATATTCTTTCCAAAGGAAACTAATATTGAACATAAAGACATAAGCTTAAAGCAAAAGGATGAAAAAAGATATTCTCTGCATATGTTAATTAAGAAAGCTGGAATAGCTAATACCATTATCACAAAGTACACTAGAGCCTAAGGATAAAGAGGGATTTTTAACAGATGATACAGAGGTAATTCACCAGGAAGATATTTTGAAGCCCCATTGTTTGGTGCATTCAGCCTGAAGGTAGGGCAATCCTCATGTGTATGTGCTGATAACAGAGCTTCAGAATGTGTATCTGGATATACACACACAGGATAGAGTTGAAGGGAGAAATAAATACCTCTACAATTAACACTGGAGATTTCAACATTCCTTTCTCAATGACTGATAGAGCAAGTAGAAAGAAAGTCAGAGAAGAGACAGACACTTGAACACTTTGATCTGATTAACATTCATGGACCATTCTATCCAAAGAGAGCATCAAATATGTAATTTTTAAATTATACATAGAACATTCATATTGACCCATTTCTGCACCAAGAAATAAGTCTTAACAAACTTAAAGCATACCAATTCTGCTTCTAACTATAGTGGAATTGAATTAGAAGTCAAATTCAGAACACATCTTGAAATCCCCAAATAATTGGAAATCAAACAATATTAAATTGCTCCTTTGAGAACAAGATACTCATTATTTTTTTAAGATGTTCTTTTATTTCTCTGGATTGGGTTTTACTATTCTCTTCATCAATCATGTTCATAATTTGGAAGTTCATACTAGGTTTTTTTAAAAAATTTTTATTATTTGTTGTATTGTTTCTTTTTTGAATGAGACTTATTATATTTTATAATTGATGATTATTTGTGTCTAAGAACTTTGGTTTTGCACTTTAAAAATCTAGCCACCTTATTGAATATAATATTTCCTCTTTTTTTCAGTATTTCTATTATGAGATGGGCTCATCTGCAAATAATGAGAGCTTCCTCCCTATTTTAGAATACTTTTTTAAACATCTTCATTATTTTGTCTAATCATGAACTAACACTTTCAGAACAATGTTCTAAAAATGTTATGATGCCTAGAACATTGATTTCCCCCCCACCCACTGCCCGTGGTGGGGACTGAACCCAAGACCCAATGCATGGGAGGCAAGTGCTCTACCCACTGAGCTACTTCTCCAACCTGTGGGATGTTGTTTTGTTTCTTACTTGAATGCACAGAATTCCCAGTCTTCACCCATCAAACAACATGATTTCTAGGGGCCACGATGAACTGACAGAAACGTGGCAGCAGGTACAATGCGGTTGCACTTTGCAAAAGAAACTGGAGAGCCTAGTTCCGTGGTACGGACACACCCGCTGGGGACAAAAGCTAACCAAAAAGCCTCAAACTGCCATAGAGAACCAGGTTAGTTCAGTCACTGCAGTACAGCCCCATACCTGCAGCCCTCCTAGTATTTTTTTTTCTTTTTTTTTTCCTGTCCTGTTGAAAAAGGTGCGGGGCTGAGAGTGAGATTTAAGGGACAGGTTCACACTGCCTCTTTGGGAGCCTAAAATTTGGCAACTTAAGCTCTGAGCCTTTCTGTTCTTTGTCCTGCACACAAGTTAATGCCTTTAGCCATTTGGGCTTTCAGGGATTAGCAAACAGTTGCCCTAGAGGGGAGAGGCACATTGCACTTGCTGGGTGTTAGAAGTAGGCAGAAGGTGGCAGAAGGAGTCAGATGAAAACCTCACTCATTTCACAATTTTACCTGAGGCCATCCTATCCTTCTCCAGGCCCTAGAATATCATGAATCTTGGAGGAAGTTCACCCCTCTGATGGTTTCCTGGCCTTGATGAAGGAGCACAGTGGCTGGCCTGGTCCGTCCCTGACCAGTGTGAGCCTGGAGGTCTTCGGGTCTATAGTGGAGATCCTGAACTTCACCTCACAAGACAGGTATGAACTGCACCCAGTGATTCCCACAAAACTCCTAGGCCAGTACTAGGTGCAGAAATGCTGTGCACTTGCCTTCTTCTTGCTATGTTTCTTATGTTGTGGATACAGAGATTTCTTGGGAGAACGCTGGGCCACTGAGGGTCTGTTCATATGCATAATTTGCTCCCTTGGAGTTTCTAGAATTTCAAACTGTGGCAGTGAGGCTGGGGCCAGTCAAGGTAATTCTATAATAATAAAGAATAATAGAAAGCTCCTGTTGGGTTTGGGCATGTCCATTGGTATCTAACATGATAGACTATGGGCAACTCAAGTCCTCTGCAACAGAGGAACAATCCTAAATCCCATCTTTGTGTTTCCCAGACGGTTCTGGGGTAGATTTTCTCTCCAAGAACGACACCAGAGATAAATGTCTGAACTGAGAAAAGAACATGCTTTGGGTCAGGCAATGGCTACATGAGGCTTTGACCTAGACTTGTTTGCGATGGTAACAGTGAAATGTACTTGGACAGAGCAAGCACAGTACTGCCCCTCCTCCATGAGATGACATGAACTGCAGCAAGAATCACAGACATTGGCCCCATCTTCCAAGTAAATTTTATAATTATGAGGGGAAGCTGTCACTAATTCAAAAACTACCATCACTTAGAGAAGCACAAGGGGTGACGAGTGTCATGTTGGGGTCTTAATCATGGAATTTTAGCCCCCAAAGGGAAGGACAAAGTTCTTTTTGGTGACTTCCCTGTGCTTTGGTCAATGCAGCAGAGAAGAGGCCTGGACCGGGTCACAAGCGGAGCAGAGGAGTGGAACCTCATGAATGACGACCAGAGGGGAGACCCAAACCACATAGTAACTGGGGTTGGAAGGAGCAAAGACGGTGAGGCCACAAAGAAGAACATTGTAAGGTGCTCCAGGAAGTGCTCACACCTCCTCTGGGTAGTTCTCTGGGAAGGCGACCACCTGAAGGTCTGCTGTTCTGGACTTTTTAGCTGGTAGAACATGACACGAGACAAAGCTGAACATCACTAACGCTCCCACTAGGCCTGCATCTGAAGCCAGGCTCCACTTCCCTTTTCTTTGGCGTTGGCCACGCCCACCTTTTGTTGATGGGCGTTTCTCATCCCTGAGTCACATTCTGGCCTCTGCCTCTTCTCTATAAAACTGCAGAGAGCTCACAGTTACACCATGAGGGTGGGAATGCTTCTGAAGACCGCAGGAATATTAAAATGGATTTCCCATAGGCAGACCGTGGTACAAATGAACCCCAGACTTACTCAGCTGCCATGGAATCTGCTCTGCTTTCTCAGCACCCTGGCCCAGCTAAACCAAGCTCCCTTGTCAAGGGAAGTCCCCTGACCCCAGAAGTAGGCGGAGAGTCCGGCTCCCTCTGGTGGAACTGGTTCCAGGGTGCCGCGTGGCAGAGTGGAGAGATTCAAGTCCTGGATTTGAGAGCTGGCTCTACCTTGGCTATAAGTACGACTTTGGTCAAACTCTTCAAACTCACTGAGGTTTAATTTCCTAGATCTGTCAAATAAGGGTAGGAATCATCTTCCCCCTGTCACAATGTCAATAGGTTTCAAGGGGATGATTTTTGAAAATGGTTTGTAAACCACAAACCCCTGTTCAAATCATGTCGTTATTAAGTGTGCTGGTATATTTCTTTTCCCCTTCACACTATGCTCAGATGTGCAAAATAAACGTGGCATCTTGTTTTCCATACCTCACCTGGACTTCTCCAGATTCCACCTCTTGGGTCACAACAACACTGATTATAGCCTGTCAGGGGAGATTCTAAGTGCTTATACATTTATTGAATCTTGATAGCAACCCTATGAGGCAGATGGTAATATAATCTTCAATTTAAAGGGAAGAAACTCAAAGATGTTAGTTGGTGACATCAAAGTCTCTCCCTACTCCAACAGTTTCTCCTCAGTGTAAAGCAGTCTTCAGGAAAATGTCCAGTGTTCTGCCCCATCCACCTGCCCAAGATGGCCTCTGGAGAGCATCTGGGGGGATTCACAGTGTCCTAGCAGAGGGGCCTCCCTACCTCATGCACCCTTGAGCTACTCTCGGTCCTGTGGGGCATGATGGCCCTGTCCCTGGACCCTGCCGTCAGTGGCAAGGAGGCTGTGGTGGCCCAGCATTTCCCTGGCTGACTTGCCCCACATGGCTCTCATGAGCTGTGAGTGTCCCCTCCAGGCTGCCTGAGAGCACTACTGCACTCGAGCCCACAGGGTCCTCCTGCAGCCCCCACGATGGTGACATCCAGCTCCCTCATCTTGCCTCTTCCTCTCCCGCGTGTCTCCTACAGAGGGACTCTTGGATGCCTTCCAAGCCACATGGGGGAGCTCTGCCCAAAGGCAGCATCCTATCATTTCCACTCTGATTCACTGATCCTGGAAATATTTTTAGAGCACCTACTATGCTCCCCAGACAGTTCAGGTGCTTGAGATTGGGGAACAAAACAAAGACCTTTTCCCTAGTGAAGCTGACATTCCAGCCACCCCATGACAGTGGAGGAGCACCCCCTGAGGTGGTTTCCTCTTAGAATCCCAGCAAGAAGCAGAACAAAAGCCCTCATCCTTGTCTCCCCTCTCCCAACACTATGTCCCCTCTCCCAACACTATGTCCCCTCTCCTGGAGCAGGGAGTCAGTCCATGCATACTGTTTCTGGAACAGTTCCCCTTCCCACATCTCAGAGGTCCTGTGATCCTCTTTCACAATGACTCCCTCTGTCCCTTCCAGGATATCTGCTTTGAGTCTCTGATGGAGGCACAGCAGGGTAGGACTCTGTTCTTAACATGCTAAAGGGAAATATTTGAGATGCAGAATTCCCTCTCTCTCCACAAAGCCTGATTCTCAAGACTTTTGTTCCAATACACAGGCAAAGAAAGTCAACTTTGTGACTCCAAGTGGGAAAGTGGTGACCCTTTGTTCTAGAGATCCTGCCCTGGACACATTCTGTCTGTGCAGTGTTGGAGGCATAATGTTAGTAGAGAACAAAAGATTTAAAAGGAAAGTTCAACTCCATCAGCAAATAACTTCTTCAGGTGTTCCCTCTAGCTTCCACTACGACAATGACATCCAGGAAATCTCTCATTGAGTGAACAAATCTTCTGTTAGGGAGCACAGTCTATTATTCACACACACACACACACACACACACACACACACACACGCGCGCGCGTGCGCAAACGCACAATGTACATGGCTCCTACTTTAAATGCAGCATTGAGGAATATACAAGGAGTCAGTTCATGCCCTGGAAGAGGAAGAGAAAACTAGCACAAATTCCAGTACTGGCATATTAACTTTGGGAATACAGAGAGGGATATGGAATGGAATTGTCTGAGGCTCTTCCTGGAAGAGCTACAGGTGGGCAAAGGAAGGGCAGCAAAAGGCTAGAGAAATAGTTGACAGAAGCAGAAAGGCAGGAGTGGTCATGCTTGAGGCTAGAGAGGGGCCAGGCTGACCAAGATGGAAGCCAAGAAGGGGAAGAGGCCACTTAACAAAAATCTTAAAAATCAGACAGAAGAGTATGGGTTGGAAATGGGTTAGGCTATGTGAGGCGATGGTAATAAACAGAACCCAAAAGTTTCAAACACAATCCGAGTTCATGTCTTCATGATGTGGATAGTTGTCCCATCTCATTGGTGAGTGGCTTTCCTCCTCACAGTAATTCAGGGTGCAGATTTTTGTTTCCAAAGCTGTCATCTCCTTACCTTGTTGTTGCCTGCAGACAGTGGGTGTTCTTCTTGGTCATTTTGCTGACATTCCACTGCCTGAACTCAGTCATTTGCTACATGGCAATACATGGAAAACCAGGAAATGTAGGCTAGTCCTGGGCCAGGGAAGAAGACATGGATTTTCAGTGCACAAGTAGCAAAATCTGCTGCATATATATGAAAATCCCTAAGGAGCCGCTACTGCAGGTCTCAACACTCAGCCCATTGCCTTGGCATCCCAGCATGACTCAAGGTGGTTTGGAGAAGAGAAATATCAGATGCCAATTGACAGCTTGGAGATGGTGGATGAGGTTATGAAGATCCAAAGCTGGCTGATGGCATGGAATGCAGAAGAAAAGGGGGTTGAGAAGAGAACAGTGGAATTGGGGAAAGAGTTGATTTTTGGAACTGAACCTAAGAATACTCAGTGAATTGACTAAATCTAAAGTGATTGCAGGGTCTATGATAGAAATGTTGATAGTTGACACTAGACTGAACCAGTCTGAGAGCAAAGGATTGATGAGGTAAGGGACCAAATGTTCACAAAAACAGTAAGAGTCTCTCTCTCTCTCTCTCTCTCTCTCTCTCTCTCTCTCTCTCTCTCTCTCTCTCTTGCAACTTGTTCTTTGTGGATATACATGACAGTAGAATGTATTTGGACATATTATACATACATGAGTATAACTTATTCTAATTAGGATACCATTCTTGGGGTTATAAATGATGCAGAGTTACACGAGTTATGTGTTCATATATAAGCATAGGAAAGTTTTGTTTAATTAATTCCAAAGTTATGACTTTCTTATTCTCATTCCTCCTCCCTTCCCTTTGTATAATCCAATGAATTTCTTTTCTCTCCCTCTTCTCCCTCCCTTGTTGTGGGTTAACATTCATATATCAGAGAACATTTGGTTTTTGGGTTTTGGAGGGACTGGCTTATTTCACTTAGCATGATATTCTCCAGTTCCATCAATTTACCCAGGCTACCAGGGATCTGGTGTGACCTGCCCCTTGGAGGATGCTAGTCACCTGAGAATAATGACATAATTTCATTCTTCTTTATGGCTGAGTAATATTCCATGATGTATACTTACCACATTATCTTTATCAATTCATCTGTTGAAGGACTCCTAGTTTGGTTCCATAACTTGACATTGTGAACTGAGCTACTATAAACATTGATGTGACTGTGTCACTGAAGTATGCTAATTTTAAGTCCTTTGGATTTATGCCAAGGAGTGGGATAACTGAGTCAAATGGTAGTTCCATTCCAAGTTTTCTAAGGAATCTCCATATTGAAAAGCAGTAAGAGAATTTTGATGAAAGAGATTCATGCTAAGTTGTCTCAACTTTCTTATAAGGATTGAGACCTCAACACATAAGATTGTGACTTACTGTCCTCAGGTGATAAATTAAGAGGCCATAGGTGCATAGCTTTCAGAGAACTATACCAGAAGAATTGGTGCCAACTTCACCTTTGAATTGGCCCTTAACCATATTGAACACAAAGAAACCCATAGTTATTTTTAAAAAATATTCCGGGGAAAGAGGTCCTCCTTCCACCATGAAGTCTAATACACCACCCCGGTGGGAAATGACAGTGTCTTCCCATGAATCTTTTTCAAAAACAACAGTTCTGCAACGTAGTAATGGATAGCAATCACAGGGTCTCCCATAGGAGACCAATGTTCACTGATGAACTTTCATGACTCTCAGTGATCCACAGTTTACTCTTGAACTATCCTTAATAAATGGAACCATCAGGCAGTAGGTTCCATTGGTCTCTCTAATAAAATCCCCACCTGCACCTGTCCCTATACGCACATGACCCCTCTTACAGAGGGCATCCTTCTCCCCTGGGTTCAATGACTAATGTTGGATTGAGCTGTACTCTCAGCGCGAATGTCATTTTTTCCTAACAGCACATCCACCCATTCTTTGCTCCTGGGGAGATGACTCACCTGCAGTTTTCTAGGCCCCAACTCCTACCTCCTCAACCCCCAAAGATTGGCTGGACTGGAGTGAGAAGCAGAGGAGATGTCTTCCAGGGAAGACAAGATAACTTCCCAAGAGTGATGGATCCCACAGCCAGACACTCTGTGAGAAGAAGCAAGGCCCCCCCAGGCATGATGAGCAGCCCTGGGAGTGGGAGTGGTCCCCCAGGGGGAGAGATGGGGAAGACCCAATCAAGGGGGCTGCTGCAGCCTGGCTAAACCCTGAGCGCACGAGATGCCAGGAACCTCTTTTGGTCCCCACGAGGGCCTCTTCAGGACACCCACAACTCCCTAGTAGGCTCAGCTCCATGATTCATCCTGCACATTCCCATGGTGGCTTTGAGAAGGGCTGGAACAAAGGGAAAGCTAAAGTGAGAATGTTCAAGCATAGCCCTGTAGGAGGACTTGGCTGCAGAAGTCGCATCAAGGTGACTTAGGAGTCACGGTTACGTGAGAGACCTACAGGCCACCAGGGACCTGGTGTGACCTGCCCCATGGAGGATGTTAGTCACCTGAGCATAAACTCACATCCTAGGCCAGAATGTGAAAGAGAGAGGCTGCAGGTCACCCGGGCTGGGGATTGCTTGGTCTCTTCCTGAAACAAAACTCTTGCTTTCAAATGAAGCAAACGGAGATTCGGCTCAATACAGTCGATCCTTCAGCAAGTTTGAGCACATATCACGTTCCCCGCTCGGGGCTAGAATGGAGAGTCACATGCTTCAGAGCTGGAAGGAAACCCGGTGACCCGCTAGTCCCCTGGGGCCTGCAGGAGCAATTTGTCTAGAACACTAACAAGTAGCCATTGATCCTGAAGAAGGCCTCCTTCTTCCTGTTTCTCTTCATGATCCCCTGATCACCTTCTACCAGGAAATTATTTCATAATCAAGAAAACGTGTGAGCCAGAAAACCTCAAAATTGAGGCCAGGAGAGAGAAAATGTGTAGCCACTGTGCTGTGACCCCCCACGCCAGTGCAGGTGGACCCTCCCCATCAGGAGGCCAACCGTCCTTGTTTCTCATAGAACATAAGCAAGCCTGTGTCCTCTGCAAGACCATCTTCTACTGAAATTCACTCATATCCTTAGAATCAGGCAGCCTCCCCCGTATATTTGTCTTTTAAATGTGACCACTAAGAAATGCAGGAAGGAAATCTGGTGGCTCCATTTCCATATCCCTAACTTCCTCCTCGGTGCTTCTCATGATACCAACCTTACTTCCCTGTTCTCCACCACCTCCCCCAGTTAGAGGAACTGCAGAGAGTCCACAGTGGAATGAGCTATTGTTGTCAGAGAGACTTTATTTGAATCCAAAAGACATCAATGATGGGCGGTACCATCAGAAGGAAGTCACTTAATCTGTCTCCGTGTCTTTACTTACGAATTGAAATGGATGATAATACACCTCTCAGAAGTCTCGTGCCTTAAATAACCAGCACACAAATGACAATCCATAAATGTGGCATATAAATGGAGCTCAATACATACTCATTTCATTATTCACTCATCTCAAATCTGTTCTTTTTTTTTTTTTTTTAACCACAGGGTCAAAACAGACTGTGCCTTTGCAAGTCACACTAGAGATCTGGCTCCCAGACATCACCACCGGGCTGTGCCTGTTCTTCACTCCATCACCAGTGCGCCCCGCACGAGGCCCACTTGTGAGTCAGCCCAGTCACAAGGGGCCCAGAGACATGGGTTTCCCTCTGAAATGGCACTGTTCTGACCAGGGTCTTCTGTGAATGCCAAACGTTTCCTTTCTCATCTCTGGGCATCTTTATTTAAAAGATCCAATGGAGAAAGGATGAGAGACCCTGGGGAAGTGGTGTCTTTCCCTGAATCCTGCTCCCATTTCTACCAGCAGCAACATCCCTAGGAGAGCCAGGAAGGCTCTGAGCTTGCCCTGGGGCCAGAGGGCTAGGGCTCTCATCCTTTGAGAATGGAGGGGATGGTGGTTTTCAAAGATGGCTGCAGCAGCATCTCCTACCCGTCCAGGCTCAAGAGCTGACTTTGAGATCTCCCTAACTTCCTCCCCGGTGCTTCTTCTCCTCCCTCTGAACCTGGATGGGCTTGTGGATGTGACAGGAAAAACACACCAGGATTGTCGAGGGGAGGTCACAGAGGTGCTACGGTTTCTGCTTGCTTGTCTTGTATGATGATTATCTTCATGGGTGGTGCACAGAGAAGTTCTAAATCTAAAGTTCCAGGACAGGAACCAGGATGCTGCTTCTGCATTTCAGCCTGAACTTTGTCCCTAAGAAGATGGACAGGGTCCATCCTGGCAGACCCTCACCTCCCGTAGCCTGGTCTCCACCCCCATGGGTGGTTTGGTCAACCCCCAGGCCACCTGCCCAGAAGCTCTAAGGTGCCCCCTGCTGGTCATGTGGAAAATGGGCCTTCTTCTGGGACAAGGCTGCCATGTTTGCTACCGCTCAGTGACATGTGCCCTCTGGCAGAGAAGCTGCTACCCTGGAGCCAGGTCCTCCCACCTCACCTTCCCTTCCAAGACTCCCGCTTGCCTAAGAAGGGTGCTGCCCATGCTCTGACCCCGTGTTCTCACCGTGGGCAGCTTCCCCCAAAGAGAGGGGAGAGGAGAAAGTGGTTCCTCTTTGTAGGCCAGCTTGAAGTCCCTGTAGAACACTGCAGCCTTCCAATCCCAGAGAGGCAGAGAGGGACAGAGAGGAGACAGACAGAGTGACCAGGGAGGAAGAGAGAGCGGAGGGTCCAGGAGATGGCCTCCCTCAGCCACGATGGCCCAGATTCTGCCCACGGGCAAGCTCTGAGCTCTGCACTGAGGGTGGAAAGATGAAGGTGCCCCTGTCTTGCCCTCGGGGCGTTTGGAACCTAGTGAGGCTCTAGACAGGTAATAAAATCCAACCACCGGTTTGTGCTAAGCCAGCCAAGGAGGGTGAAGGAGGAGTAGGATGTGGCTGAGCCTGGCTGCTGAGAGCACAGGAAGGCTCCCAGCAGGGCTGAGTCTTGAGGCTGTCACAGGCCTCTTGCCCTCTCAACCTTTGCAGTTTTCACACAACGGCCATATTTTGGGAGTCCTCACTTGTGCCAGACCCGGTTCCACAACCTTCACTTATTTGGCTTCTCTGAATCACCTGTTCCATCCTTCTAAAGATGAGGAAACGGAGACACAGGCGAGGAGGCGTCGCTCGCCCAGGTCCCATGGCTGGTAAAGGCCAGTGCCAGGATTTGAATTCGGGTTCCCAGGCCCCTGCTGGGAATTGTCACCCGGGGGGCTCTTCTGAGACTCTCACGGGAGAGCCAGGCGGAGGACACCTTGAGATCATCTCCACCTGTTTCCCACGGTGACCTGATCCTGAGATCCGAGCAATGCTGACGGAAGACAGAGATACCAGGACCCTTCATGGAAAAGCCCATCCGTGACATCTGACGTGAGGCCGCAGAGCTGGATTTTTACTATTGTCCCAGATACTCACCCCCAAATCACCAGATTTACCACCGTATTTTATAAGTGACAAAAGCAACTCAGAAGAGTCAAGGGAAGAGACCAGGGTCATACACTCCACTCCAGGCCAGTGGCCAAGCCATCCCCAGATTATTTCGGCATCCCTCGATTCCCACTTGTTATCCTAGCTGCCCTTCCAGGCAAGTCTCCTTCGAGAGAACTCCACGAATATCTGTCTTCTGGCGCTGGCTTCGGAAGTGAGCCTGAGAAACCTCAGTTGGTCTCAATGAATTCGATTTTGTCCCACGTAGGTCCAAGGTGTGTGGGGTCCAGTGGTGTAGACAAGTCTCCCATGTCCTGTGATTGGAAGGAATCTCAGAAGCACCTCTCCACTGCCCTGCTCCACCACAGGTCTGAAGTTCTCACCGTTAGATTTGCTCCTCCGGGCACCCTAGAGGAGGCACCAAAACGCAAATGCTTACCTGAAAAGAGTGGCGTGCTAAAATAGTCCTTGAAACCTTTGTCCAGCAACAGATCCAAACTGTAAGGGGTGGAGGCAAAAGGTAGCTGTGCTTTGATAGAGAAAATGGATAAGAAGAAGATGAAAGTGCGAATTCTGAGTGTCACAACAGAAGTGAAACCAGATGGGAATTAGGTTTCTGGGGTAAGGGAAGCCGGAGGAAGGCACCAGAGACAAACTTTGCTTCTCTAGAGTTTGGCTTGTCCTAGTTGGAATCTGCTCTCCTCACCCCAGTCACTAAGCCAAAGAGGACATTTACATACATTTAAGATCTAGATCCCCAAGGGCCCTTGCGCTAAAGCCTTAGTCAATCTTCAGCTTGGCACTGTGGGGAGGTGGGGACTCTGGGAGGTCTTTAGGTAGGAGGGAGCCCTTGAAGGGAAAATTTAAAACCTCGTCTCTTTTTTTCCCCTCCTTTCATGTCCCGGCCACGAGGTGAATACTTTTGTCACATGCTCCCACCATAATGTGCTGCCTTCCCGGAGGCCTAAAACAGCAGAGGCCATTGATCACCTCCAAATCTGTGAGCCAAAAGAAATCTGGTTTTCTTTATAAGCTGACTATCCCAGGTATTTTGTTATAGTAACAGAAAGCTAACTACTATACATGAAAAGCATCTTCATCACGATTCCCTCTTACTGATATTTGTCAGGGGGAAGGGCAAACTGATGAAAAACACCACGCAGTGTAATTTCATCACACCCAGCACTGGGGAGTGAAAGCAGACTGCTTGTGCATTGGAGAATGGAAGTACACCTTGGAGTCTTATTAACATAACATGCAGTTAAACAGGGTCTTTTCTTGCTCTCAAGGAATAAATCCCCTTGGGTGGAGACAATACCAATACATCTAACAGAATTCTCTGCTAGAATGGCTAATGCTGGGGGTTTTTAATCAGATTATTTTTAATCTGGTGTAGACTTGAGAGCATTCCAAACAACCACCTCTGCCTCACACCCAGGTAATAGTGACCAGGTGATCTAACATTCCCACTTGCAAACTCTTTATTCTACATTGCAGGAAAGGGCCTTCTTACCCACCATCATCCAACCCTCATCTTCCAGTGTCGCACCCTCACACCAGCTAGAAAGAATGGCAGAAATGCAGCCAGGACACAATCCTTTTAATTTTTTTTTTTTAAATCACTGGAGTGCACAATTCAAAAGAGGACATCTTGGGAAGAAATTTCCTTCATTCTCCATAGGAAATCAGCCAGGCTAACAACATGCCCTCTCCCTCCCCTTTCCAGGATGCTCAGATGTCAAAAATGGAGGAGACTTTAGAGGTCATCTCCCCCAGAGGACTCCAACTAAGAAGCTCATGGGAGGCAGGTAAGCAGGGAGTGATTCAAGCCAGATGGAGACTAGTGTGACTCAGAGTTTATACCTCATCCAAGAAACAAAAAATCCAACAATTTAAGACTCAGTTCTGATTCCAAGTCCATTGGTCTTTTCTCTTAAGTCAAGTGTATTAATCTCCTAGAACTCCCTCAGCAAATGGCCATCAATTTGGTGGCTTCAAGCAAAAGAACTTTACTCTTTCACAGTTCTAGAAGCCAGAAGTCACAGTGTCACAGGGCAGTGCTTCCTCTGAAGACGCTAATGGAAAATCCCTCCTTGCTCTTCCAGTTTCTGGAGGTTTGATGTATTCCTTGGATTATGGTCATGTAGCTTTGGTCTCTGCTTCTTCCTTCACATCACCTTTTTTTTTTTTCTGTTGTCTTTCTCCTCTTCTCTTTGTAAGAAGAATTGACATTGTATCTAGTCTCCAGAGAAATAATCCAGGATAATCTCATCTCAATGTCTTTAATCTGATCACCTCTGAAAGACCCTTTTTCAAATAAGATTATATCCATTGACTCTGAGGGTTCAGATGGGGAAATGTCTTTCCAGGGGCCACATTTAACCCTGGTGGAGCGAAAAGTTAACCCATGGGCCACATCAGGACCTGCAGGTGGATCTCAACAAAGTCATTTCCTTTGTTGCTGATGCAAAAGCCTCTAAGAAATCAGAGAAAAGGAACCTTTCCTCCCTTGCTCCACCTTCTGACTTCTCAAGGTCAAAGATGAGGAAACAAAAGCTTACCCAGAAGCTCTCAGAAAACCGAAAAATCTAGTTCCAGGAAAAGGAGATGGCAGCCCTGGTGAGAAGCCTGACTTTAGATGCTCTCAATGGATTCACAGAGTGGGTAGTGTGGAGCCAGCTCCAGCTTGGCCAGGACACTCACAGAGAAAACATCCAACCCCATCTCCACCCACTCCTCTGCCCACACTCCTTCTGTCCTCACCAGCCCCACGTGCCCTCGAGTACAGCAGCTCTTCTCTGGAGTGAGCCTCCAGAAACTAGCAGACTCTCTTCCCAGGACATTGAGCAACACTTGGTCAAGTATTTCCAGCATTCATGCACTCCCCAGCAGCCTGCAAGACTTTTCTCCAAGGAATTTCGACACACATAACCAGTGCTTTGTTCCGATGTGAATAAGGGCTTGTCTGGGTGCCAGTGTTTCACCATACAGGAGATTAGCAAACAGGGGCTGAAGCCTCTCAGCAGACACATTTCAGTCCTAGGGATCTTTCTTCATACTATGCACAAATGTCAAACCACTCTAGAAAACACAGACAGGAGGGGCTGCCCCATCCCATTTTCAGGTTTCATTAATCCAGACATTCTGCTGTTACAAACCCTTTTCATGTCAAAGACCCACTGTCATTTTTTGCTAAAGATGATCTGGGCTAAGCTTGGCATTGTATTGTCATCAGTGTCTTCTGACAGTGTATTGTCATTCAGAAACTCCTGACACTCTCCCCTCATGCCCTTATAAATGAAATTGTTTAAAAAAAACAAAAAGTGGGGACAGGGGTCAAGGGCTAATGGCAATAGCTCACGTCTAACTCTCAAGCCCCAAAGCAACAGTGGACTTCCACACACTGCTCAGGGTCCCCAGTGGAAGAGAAGGTCTAACTTGTACTGAAGGCCTAACCTACTGAGACTGGGCTGGTAGGTGTCCTTCTGAAATAGAATTCTTCCATAGCTCAGTTCTTTGCCCTGTGGTCTTAGAAAATTTTATTAAGATAGCTATATTAGTTGGCTAGTACTGTCATAACAAAGAACCTCAAACTGGTTATCTTAAACAAGAATTTATTTCCTCACAGTTCTGAAAGTTAGACGTTTGAGAACAAGATTTAAATAGGGTTGGTCTCTCCTGAAACCCCTCTCCTCAGCTTTGCAGATGGCCTCCTCCTTCTTGTATCTTCCCATGGTCTTCCCTCTGTGAATGTCTATGTCTAAATCTCCTCATCTTATAAGGATGCCACTTACATTGGATTATGGCCCACCTATGTGAACTCATTTTACCTGAATGACCTCTTTGGACCCTACATCCAAATACAGTTATGTTCAAAGGTTCAAGAGGTTAGTACCTCCAAGATATGAATTTGGCAGGGGAAACATAATTCAGACCATAACAGTATTATCATTCATTAATACAACTTACCACATTCCACTAATTCTAGAACACAAGTTATTTTGCATTTTTAACATCTGTAAAATCAGGTCACAGGTAACAACCTAGGGTATTTGACATTTAATTGGCAGGAATTTTTCTTCATTAGTGGCATATAAAGTAATAGATAATGCCATGGATTTAATAATTACAATAACCCTTGCGAATATTGCTACAGGATTAGGGACTAGTTTTATCCTTCATTTACAAGTTAGAAAACTAAGGTAAACAGGTCCAAGGATACTCGTTAGTAAATGGTGAAGCTGACTATGCTGGACTATCTCATGGTGTTACTATGAGGATAAAGGAGTTAGCACCCAGGAGGTATTTAGAACAGAGCCTGGTACAGAGCACATATGCACTTAGTTTTAGTACTCATTAGTCTTTATTCGGGGAACTCAAAATGGCACGCGTATACTTGATAATCATCGTGTATCAAGCTAATGCTCCCGATAGCAGGTCCGTCCCCATAGTGATATGTGACTCTGATGTTTCCCTCTTCCTAAGCCAACGTTTGTAGTCTAACAAAACATAATGGAAGGGTATCCGTCTCTTCTTTCAACCTGAGTGAGTGTTTTCTAATCATCTATCAGACAAGATTGAAGGGAAAATAATAATAATGATAATAATAAATAAGAAAGATCCCTCTTTTTTGAGGATATAGTGTTGAGTAGGGGGAGAAGATAGATAGCAAGTAAATACACACACCAAGACAGTGTGTGACAGTGGCCTAAAGGAGACATTGTTAAGATTTGAGAGGCTGGACCTTGATTTGGGGTGGGTGATCAGGAGGGTGGTGTCTAAAAGGTGGAGACATTTGAACTAGACTTAGATGTCTCATAAATGTGTAAGTCACATGTCTCAGTCCATCTTCTGTGGTATTAACAAAATAATTGATTCAAGAATTTCAAAAATAGAAGCTTTTTTAGTTCATAGTTCTTAAGGCTGGGCAATCCAAGGGCAGAGCACCTGCCTCTGCTCAGCCCCTGGTGGAATCTTCTTTTTGCATTGTAACATGGTAGATGGTATCCTATGGTGACATAGAGAAGCCAGCTAGCTTATATCTCTCTTCTTCTTATTGCAAGACCACTAGTGCTATCATGGAGGATTCACCCCCACGACCTCAGCAAACCCTCATTACTTTCTACAAATACTATGAACGTGAATCTGGGCACTAAGTCTCTAATAGCTGATCTTTTGGGGAACACATTCAAATCCGAGCAATGAGTAAGATTTCAAAATGTTCAGATAGGGCCAAGAAGGTAGATGGAGCCACGCAGCAACATAGACAGTGGTCTAGAAATGAGAATGCTCTATGGGAAGTGCTGGACAAAATCTGTGTGACAGAGTCCTGGAACATAAGTCCAGTGAGGTAGGGGCAAGGACTGAATGTTTGGAACCCCCCAAAATTAATAGGCCGAAACCCAAATGTGATGGTACTGGCTGTGGGACCTTCGAGGAGATAACTAAGAATAGACATGGTCTGGAGGATGAGGCTTCAAGAATAATGGAATTGGTGTCCTTATAAGAAGAGGAGGTGTGACCCAAGCTCTCGCTTGCTATCCTGTGGGGATGAAGTAAGCAGGTAGCCATCTACAAGGCAGGAAGCAGCCCTCATCAGGAACTGAAGCTGTTGACTTGGAACTTCCAGCCTCAAGAAAAACAGAAAGGAATACATGGTGGTGGTGTTTTGTGATGTGAGCCCAAGCTGACTCTGACAGGCATTTTGGGGTCAGATTACTAGGGACTTGAATGCTTCGGGAATTAATTTAAACTCATTAGAAAGCAAATGAAGTCCTTGAAGGCTGAAGGTTTTAGGGGAATGAATCACGACTTATTCAAAATTATGAAATTCAAGTGGAGATGGTAAGGGAATGGCCTGTGGAGAGGAAAGACCATCCGCTGGGGGAGCCAGGAGAACTCGCTGTAGTGGCCCAGGCGCAGGGTGTCCGACTCATCCCAGCTTGCCCAGGACCTTTCTAGTGTTAGCCTGGAAAGTCCTGCATCCCACAGTCACAGGAAAGCCCGGTCAGCCTGAGGAAAGGAGGCCCTAAGCCCAGATACAGGAAATTGGAGGGAACTCCATGAAAACTGGAGACACTAGGAAGGAACAATCTACTCACATGGGAACTGGTTAGGTGGAGAAAAGACTGACGGAGAGGAGGAGGTAAGAATGTTCAGAGTTTTTAAACCCAGTTGCAAAAGAAAGAGAGAGAGAGAGAAGAAAAGAATAGAATGAAAAAGGGGTTGGGGGTGTCAGAGAAGTTGGATTTGGAAGACTGGGTGAAGTATTTCATTTCTAATGCCCTGAATTTAAGTAGTTTGGGGGCCTCCCGTGGGGCTAAATGTATGGGCCCCAGGAGAGTCACAGCTGCTGAGGACATCTGGGGTCATCCCCTGGAACAAATCTGCGGCCATCTGGAAAAGGAACACAGAAGAAAAGTCACTTCCCCAGGGACAGGTAGTCCAAAGCCTCAACCATGGTCTGCAAACTGTACCACAGGAAAGAACCATCTGGGGTGTGTGCATAAATGCGAGTGTCTGAGTCTTACTCCGTACTGCATCGGGGTTTAAGGTTCAAGACAACATTTTTAACAAGTTCTCCAAGTGATTGTTTTGCAGATAGTCTGAAGGCTACAATTTGAGAAACTTTGGCCCGTGGGTGTGGGAGTCAAGAGAGCAATCAGTGTGTAGGCCAAGTCCCTCACCCACTCCCCTACTCTGCCTTGGCTGCTATGCTGAGTGTAAGCCCCCACAGGTGAAGCCACCACCTCTTTCTCTCCAGGCTGCCCTTTCCCGACAGGCCCCCTAGCTCTGGGTGCCCAACACCCTACTTCCTACCCACAGTTATTTATACCAGGAATTTTCATTTGGTTCCATAAACAATTCCCTTCCTTTTTTTTCCATCCAATCCCCATTTTCCCAAAATGTTTTTCCCTGTCCCCCCCAAGACTGACCACTGTAACCTACAGAATTCTGTGAGTCCATCTAGCTAGATCACCATTTTGACTCACTTCCATCAGTCAATACAGTCAAACAAACAGGGATGGCCGAAAGAGCACCCCCCCCAAAATAAGGTAAATCATTTTTCCTGAAGTTCTCCAAGGTGCATGCATTCAGGACACCCAAACAAGTTCCGTTGCCAGCTCAGATCTGCAGCCTGGAAAAGAACATAAACATCTGTGTGGGAAGGAGAAAACCGGCTCCATTCTGTCACTTCTTCACCAGCCCACACCCAAGTCAGCCATATCTGAAGTTACTTCTCAGACACCATTGTAACATCTATGCATTCTATGGTGGAAAAGGACAGGGAGGAAGGGAGTCGCCATCAGCCCTTGCCCCAGGCGACTAGCAGAGCAATAACCCCATAGTACAATGCTCAGCACTCTATTCAGTATTCAGTAGTAATCTCATAAAGGCCTGAGAACATTATAAGGCTCAATAACAAAAGCTCATTTGTTACTTTCAGTGAAAACAAGGTAAGAGAACTATGCTCTCCTCTGATACTGAACTGAGTTTGAGTTCATTCTACCTCACCGAAAGGAATCACAGAAGCTCCCCTACTTACAAGCATCCCATTCATACTCATGTACAAGGCACCATACTTAATGACTTCATGTCTCTCTGTGTACTACCAAGAGATGACATTGCTGGCCATGTAAGGTGATTTTATTCTCTGCCTTTAGTCTGGCCACTGTAACTTAACTAATTTATTTCACTCATTCAGCAATGACACATTGAGCACTCACTATGTGGCAGACCCTATTCTAGATGCATAGGATAAATCAATGAGCAACTCAAATGAAATCCCTGCCCTTATAGCGGTGGCAATCTATCAGGGTGAAAATAGGGAGATAGATAATCATCAATTGATATGATATGAAGCAAAATGATATAATATGATAAAAGGAGGTAAGGCTTATGGAACAAAGTAGAACAAGGAAGGAGGCTAGAGTGAGCTGGAGTTTAATAACAGGCCAATTTTTAAATATTATTGTTTCAAGGTAGGCCTCATGGGAAGGTATTGCAGTAAGTATTTGAAGGCTTTTGGCCGGAGCAAGTGGAAAGACGGGGTTGCTGGCAGCTGAAAGTGGTCAGCCTGGGATGAGCACCAGCTTGGAGAGAAGGGTCAAGGACGCCACCTTAGAATACACTTGACAAAATTCCAAGTGGAGATGTCAAGAAGGCAGTTGGTCTGGGGTTTTGTTGTGTTTTTTGAGTGCTGGAGCAAAGTCTGGGGTGGAGTTATAAGTTTGGGAGACTTCAGTACACAGATGATATTTAAGCTTTGGTACTCAGTGAGATGGCGAAGGGAAAGAACATGGATGGAAAATAGTGGAGCGAAAGGAGGTGAGCCATTGCGAGAAGACAGGGAGTAGCCTGTCAAGAGACAAAGAAGGAGCATCCATGATATAGGAGGAAAGGTGACAGCATGTGTATCTGGAGTCCACTGAGGCTGTGCCCTGGGAGAAGGAGTGGCCCACTGTGTCTGATGCTGCTGACAAGTCAACTAAGATGAGGAGGAACATTGGCTGTTCCCAGCTGCCATGATGCAGCCATAACAGAAGCCCCCTGTGATGAGCAATGGGTAGGAAAGGCTGTTTAGAGAGAGAATGGGAGGGCAGAATACGGATATGTAAGTACAACCAGCTCTTTCAATGAATTCTCCTGCAAGAGCAGCAAAAAGATTGCCATCGCTGCTGAGGAAGGTGGGCTCACTTGTCTTTTTAAAAGGGAAAAATAGTGGTGACCAAGGGTGAGGTGGAAAGACCTGGAGCCACAGCCTTCAGAGAGCAAAGCAGGGATAAGATCTAGTCGACAAACTGCGAGCGAGTGTGACTTCAGAAGGGAGCACAGAGTCCATCTGTGGCTGGGAAGGCGGGGGCTGCAGGTGCAGACGTGGGAAGGCAGCAGATGGGACAGTGCAGTCTGCAGAGATTCCCTTCCGACTGCTTAGGCTTTCTCAGGAAGCACGAAGCAAGGCCGTCCGCTGAGGGAGAGATGAGACAGGAGAGTTTGACGAGAGAAGAGAAATTATAGACTAATTACTTAGGATTGTGGGAGGGTGACTGGGAACGGGCCACATACTATTTCAGTGACAGCATTAAAGGTGTCGCCGAGGATTATAGTCATGACTTGAACATGAACCCTGTGGATAAGCTGTGCTTTTCTTTAGCCAGGTCTGGCTGCACAGGTGCAGATGTGGGCAAGTGGACAGTGGGTCTAACCACGGCTGTGATTTTGTCACACTTGGACTTTGTCAAACCTGGACACTGTGTCAGAAAGACCAGGAGATCTGAGCACTTCTGCAGAGTAGTGATTATGATGATCAGCCATGGGGTGTGAGTCGGGTAAGGAGGGAAAGGGGATCCCAAAGGGGGAGATCAGAAAACAGAGGCAGGATGAGGTGAATGGGTGATTCCAGCAGGTTCTCAACTCTTGGATTCAGGCTCCTGTAGAGACGGAGTAGGGCAGATAGGAGGTGGCGGACTGAGATTAACATGCATAAGCTTGAAATAAAGAGGAATTGCAGTTATTTGGTGATGGATGATCTGGAAATGACATCAGAGTGAGTGGCAGAGTAGCATAGGGGACAAAAGCATTGGAAGAGTGGAAGTTAAGCAATGGAGAACCCACAGCATTGGAAAGATCATCTATCAGAATCCCCAGATATTAAGAGAAAAATTAGAGAGTGACAGCAAACCAGGAGCTAAAAATCTCCAGAAAATAAAGAGGAAATGACCACTTAAGGCATGGCAGCAACAATGAAGGGCGTAGAGTGAAATAATGTGCAATAATCTAATAGGAGATTCCAATTTGGCAAAGTTTAGGGAGGAGAGTTGGGAAAAGGTCTTCAGAGGCAATGGGAATCACAACACCCAGCTCTCTGCCACGCAGGCCCAGTGGTGCAAAGGCTATGGGAGAAAGAGGGCCAGCCCTTGAGAGACTGCGGAGGAGGCACCATTCTCAGTGGAGACTTAGGTAAAAAGAAGACACTAAGAATATTGGAATTTACGGGGCTTGGGTTGTGGCTTAGTGGTAGACTGCTTGCCTAGCTCATATGAGGCACTAGGTTCAATTCTCAGCACCACCTATAAATAAATGAATAAATGTATTTTGTCCGTCTGCAACTAAAAATTAAAAAAAAAATTAGAATATTGGGATTTATACTGGGCATGGTGGCACACACTTGTAATCCCAGCAGCTCTAGAGGCTGAGGCAAGAGGAGGGAGGATCACAAGTTCAAAGCCAGATTCAGGAAATCAGAAGTGATCTATGAGACTGGACTTCCTGTGGATACTAACTAGAAGGCATGATCCAAATAGTCCTGCTGGACCTTGGTCACATACTGGTGACAAAGCTGTAAGGATTAAAAGGTTGAGAGGAGTGGGTACTTCAGGACCCATGTTGAACCCCAAAAAATGGGGACATAGTTGGCTTAGGAAGCCAACTTAATTCTTAATTCCTGAGCACAGGGGCTAATCCTAACGTCTATAAGTGACTGTGAGTTTCAAGGATCCTCCTTGAGCCTTGTATATGGGGAAAGCCAAGTGCTACCCAAGACCAAAGCCCATTTGACCTCTGTCAATGGAGGGTGGAAGACATCTTATTTTTAGCTTCATAACAGCTGACATAATTTAAAAAACGAAAAGTGTGTTGAAGGTACCAGTAACAAAAGACAGATATACTATGGAGACCAACATAGAAATTAGAAAGAAAATTAACAGAGGTAAGAAAAAGCCCAGTGATGCTTTTTCAGAGACATTCTGAACTTGCCAACAACCAGATTTAAGAACAACCTGAAGAACCTAACCTGTTTATAAGTCAAGGAGCTCCAGACACGTAGCAGTTAGTTCTCTGCACATCATAATGGGCCCTGCACAGAGGTTGCAGGTAATCGTGCAGTTGCTATTATAGATACCTGATCTTTAATTCCACACAAGTGTTGTTTTTTGGAATTATTTTCTGATCTTAAAGTAATCAGAGGAAGAGAAGAAAATCTATTTAGATGATAAAATTCTGATCTCAAAATACTTATTGGCAGAAGCATGAAATGATGGATCTAAAAACAGGTGCCAGAAAAATCCTCTAATGTAAACTGACCCCTTCCATTTCCAAGGAGATTCTACCACTAACTTGATCCTCAATCAGTTATGTCTTGAGAGATCTCTGTTTAGGCTTGCATTGCTATTTCTTTTGTTGTGTATTTACATCTTTTCTTTTGAACCTCCTCATAAGTTTCTGGAGATTGCTGCCCTTGTTGTAATTCATGACACACAATAAGTACTTGATACCAATACCATAGGTCTGATCACAGTCCGTAAACTCTGGGACTCACTGCCTGAGTCGTCTTATTCTACTACTTTATGCTTCCTAGAGTTCATCACTTGGGAACTGCATTTGATATTTATATAGACAACATTACTCAGCAATCTTATTCTAGAGACCTTGCTTATTATTTGAAGCTTTGTGTCCTCTGGCTATTTTCTTTTTCTTTCTTTTTTTTGGGGGGGGGGTTTGAGGAGGGTACCAGGGATTGAACTCAGGGGCACTCAACCACTGAGCCATATCCCCAGCCCTATTTTGTATTTTATTTAGAGACAGGGTCTCACTGAGTTGCTTAGCACCTCATCATTGCTGAGGCTGGCTTTGAACTTGTGATCCTCCTGCCTCAGCCTCCCGAGCTGCTGGGACTATAGGCGTGTGCCACCAAGCCTGACATCCTCTGGCCATTTTCAAGGTGATTTGGTGAATTCGAACATCCCAGGAAACTAGTAGGAGCCCGGTTAAGTAAGAGACCTGAAGAGGCCTCTGAAAGTTTGAAGGAGGGGGCTCAGGAGGCACATTCTCTCATATATCCTTAAAATATGCTCTTATTTATGGTAGGATATTCATATTACTGTTGAGTACAGAGGCACAGAATGACTCCACTGACACAAAGTGCCCCTGGTGAGAACAGAGGAAAGAATAATGTCCTTTATTCTCTGACTTTTGAAAGCTTGCTTATCCCCCAATGCCCTGCTCAAAGAGAACTTCTGTACATCAGGTGTACCCCACCCTTCGCTGTGCTCCCCAACTCTCAAAGCACTCCTCACAGTGGACAGATGGTATTCTGCCTCCGTAGCCTCAGGCATCCCTGGAAATGCTGTCCTTTTTTGATGACAGGAATCATGTGCCTGGGTCTCATATTCAGCTCACCTCGGGACCGTTTTCTGCTTTTTTAGAATAAGTGTGTGTGCACATAGGTACACGCGTGCAGACTCCTGAGCACAGATACTTTATGCGTTGTTGCTCCCATTGTTTGAATGACAGCTTCCCTTCCCAGTTTAAGAAAACCCTATTCATCTCATAAAGGTTACTGCCTCTGTGACCAAGACTCTCCAAGCCAAGGTAGCCACTGTCCCTTTGTCCTCATAGCCCTATGAGATTTTTTAAAAACTATGACTTGATGCTTCCTCTTCAGGTTCTTCTTTTGGGAACCTGCCCTGATGTTCATATGGACAGTGTTATGACACAGCATTGCTCCAGGACCCCTGGGTAATTTTGGGAGCTTCACATTTTCTGACCATTTCAAATGAGATTCATTTATTTTATTCATGTTTTAGCATGAAGCCACCAAGTGTACATTAACAATATCGTCATTCTCTCGTTAAAAAATCTGTCTTTCACTGAAAGGGCTGAGACTTTGATATTACTCATCTGTATATTTCTAGTTTCTTGCCTAGTGTCTAGAAAATATTAGGTCAAAGGAAAAAGAAGAAGAAGGAGGAGGAGGAGAAGGAGGAGGAGGAGGAGGAGGAGGAGGAGGAGGAGGAGGAGGAGGAGGAGGAGGAGGAGGAGGAGAAGGAGGAGGAGGAGAAGGAGAAGGAGAAGGAGAAGGAGAAAGCCTTCTTGACCTGAACTGAAGAGATTTCACAGGCAAAAAGCCCAAATAAACAAGGTCAGAATTACAAAGTGTGACTTTGGGATTCTGAAAGATCTTTCCTTTCTCCCACCAAATTTTTTCTTAACCTCTGGTCAGAGCAGGAAATTGCACCAGAAGGGCTTTGCCTCTTTAGTCTTTGAGGCTTTGGATGTGTCATTTGGGTCTCCTGGGATGGGGTTCAATTTAAAGCTGCCCTGTCCCAGGAACCATGGAGGGTCATGACTCCCAACGTCCAGACGTTCTGGGGCAACAGCCCCATGCCTGCTAGCAGTTGATTCAGGGAATCAGCCCCCAAACCAGGGTTCTCCCGAAGCAGCCTAGACAGTCAAGAGGGGGAACCCAGGTGTAGACAGGTCAATCAGGGAAAAACACTGGAAGAAGAAAATGGACTACAGGGAAGAGAAAGAGAACACTTCGCAGTGCAACTAATTTCCCATCCATTTTACGCCATCATCACCACCACCCTCACACCAGCTCTGTGGTTCAAGTCCACCGCCCTGTAATTTATAAGATTATAGCTCCTCTCACCTTGCAGTGCATTTGACACATATCCACAGGAGAGACTTAAGGCTTGTTAATGCCAACTCTCCTTACACAATTTAGAGATAAAAATCAGAAACCGATCTCACCTTTGACAGAATTATGCTGATTGCTTTGGGCAGGACAGGACACACCAGTGATAAGGAGAAGCCAACCTAGTAAAAAGGACAGAGAAAAATGAAATTCCACACTGTTCATGTAGCGCCAAATGCCATGGGTGCTCCTTGGAGACTGATGCACCATTCAAGGGGTGATTCAGAAGATTGTAGCTTCTCCACAAGCGAGGTAAAGTCCACTGATGGGGATCATGGGGTGATAACCTGACACCAGGTTCAGGTGCTGGGAGTTTCACTGACACCTTTGTCTGCTCTGTGATCTAACACTGCCAACACAACACAGAATAGTCATACATGCTTTTCTATTTTTATGCATTTTCCAGTTAAAATCTAACTATCTTAAATGAATCCCTTTTAACTGGTTTCATGGAGGGAAGGAAGGAAAGTAGGAAGGGAAGAATTCTCAAGTATTTAGTAGGATATTTTCTCTTCTTTTCTCCCCTTCTTTACCAAGTCCCCAATCCCAGTCATTCCCCAATTCAGATGACAAACTGTAATTGGTTCAGTAAAAAGAAGAAAGGGATGCTAACAGAAATTAGGTATACAATAGGCATAACTATTTGGTCCGTTCTACTCAGATATTCTCTGTTGAAGGACCCTCAATGTATCCATCACACTATTGGATGCCAAAGCAGTTGTAATAAATGCAAGTGCCATGATCCCAGCCTTCAAAGAGCCACCTACTCATTGGGGATTGAAGGCTCCCATACAGAAAACAATTGCATTATCTGATGAGTACCAGTAGCTCTTTCTACTGGCCTGACATCTCTCATAAAGTTTCTGTGAAAAGAGTCTCATATCCTGAGGCTTTGGTATTTCCACCATTGATCCCAATTTAGGATACTGGGGAGATAAAGGTTATACATTTATGTAATTTTCAAACTTTACTTTCCTAATTCTGGACAGCATCTACCCCTAATGTTCCTCACCTTGTCCTGCCAGATGACCTAGAGGGAAGTGGTCCTTCAAGCCCATGATGACCACTCCAGGTGTGAAGCCTCTAACTCTTCTCCTTTCCCCAGATTCATATCTTCAGCTACAGCCTAGACCTCTGTCGCCTCTTCAAGTGCTTCTTGTCTTACAACGCTTCTGGCTTCTGTGTCATACATTGAATCTGTGCCTTCTAGACTGTGTCCTTGAATCAGTGCCCTGTAGGCTGTCTTCCAGACTGTGTGTCCTTGAGCTTGTGTCTTCTCGTCTGTTTCCACTAGACCATGTTCTCTAGATCATTGCGACACCTCCCTCACAGGGCCTTTTCCCCTACAAACATTCCACCACATCGCGGTTCACTGCGACTTGGCTTCCCCTGATGACATCAACGGTCACTGGTAGGCGAGGGAGATGATTTCACTCCAAAACCTGATGTGAGGGCGTTTGTGTGAATCCAGCCATGTCTCACGGGCAACTGGAGAGGTGGATCTGAAATCCATGATGAAGTCAATACCAAAGGCATGAGATTTGAGAGTCGCCAACTTGTAAGGAGAGTTAAAACAAGAGAGCAGAAGGCACCACTCTAGAGTAGATGGACATTGCACAAGAGTACAAAAAGAAAAGAAGTCCAAAACTGGTGATCCTTGGAAAAAAGTCATGGAAGGAGACAGAAGACCGTCATCAACACTGTTGGCCACCATAGAGATGGCAAATATGACAGAGATAAAATGGGCCATTGAGTTTGGCCAATGCATAGTGGGTCCAAAAGTCATACCCTAAACAGTTTCAGATAATAAAAAACCAAATGATTCAGGTTGAGGAACAGAAGAAAAGTGAGATGCTGGTTACAGACTTTTCTTTTGAAAAGATTTAACTGAAGAGAAGGCATCAGGTAGTAGCTACAGGGCCATGTAGGATGAAGGGATTTCCTTAATTTTTTAATTGTGGCAATTACTTTCAGTTGGGTTAAACCTTTACCTATGAACAATGTAAAACATGAAGCATATGGATACCGCAAGGTTGAGCAACCCAAACAGGATAGTTGACGAAGCAAGAATATGAAAGAGACGAGAGTTAGAATTCAGGTGAAGATTTTAGCCTTAAATTAGTTCTCTGATTCTAAAAGAAATTATTTGACATGTGGGAATGTGGTTTAAGGACTTCGGTATCTTCCTTAAAGGAGGAGGAAAGTTCATCATCTTCTAAGAGTGAATGGAAAGGACTTAGTACTAAGTTTGGAAAAAAAAAAGTGGTCATAGTTTGAAAAAGCAGAAATGGATGAGAGGAAGGGGTGACCGGGGACAGAATTGTTGGTCCGTAGTTTAAGGCCAGCTGAAACAGTGCATCTGTATGCATAGTTGTCTTAAAATTTTTGTAACAGCTCTCTATTCTGTTTGATAACTGCAACTTCTATGCTCCATATTTATGAGTAGAGAAATAAGATTATAAAATTGAACTCCATGCGAGGAATTTGTTTATTGGTTATTGTATTAGTTCATTTTCTGCTGCTTTAACAAAAGACCTGAAGCTGAGTACTTTCTAAATCAGAGAAGATTATTTGGTTCATGATTATAGTAGCTTGAGGGTCCAAACAACACTGGACTGGCATTTTAGTGAGGGTCCCCTAGCTGCTTCACAATGTGACAGAGAAGGGGCCCTCTTGAGGGAAGTAACAAGGAATCCCACAAAAACTGCGACCCTTGCTGAGGGTGGTATCTCCAATGACCTATTCACTTTCCACTAGGCCACACCTCTTAAATATTCCATCACCTCCACATTATCACACTGGGAACGAAGCTCCCAGCACAATGAACTTGGGGGAACATGCTCATACCACATTCAATCCATAGCAGAAGTAGAGCAGAATTTGTTCTCATTGTGACAAAAGCTAAAAGCACAAGATGTGAAATTGTTTTCCCTGCCTGTCATTCTCCTGCCGGCAGAACCCTCTATGGGTTTACTGAATGCCTTCTTCTCCATCACCGTACCCCACACTATATTGCTCCTTTCAAAGGAACTTGGTTTACAGGAAAAGAAGTCAGGTCAAGTGCTCATGCTCACAGGATTCGCTGATCTTACCAAGTGCCCTTCATCCAGAAACAGATGGCTTCATGGAACAGAGAAATGACCACTAAAATCCAGTGACAGCACGAGCCAGGAGATAACATCTACCTGGGTTGTAGCATATGATCTGAGTCAACAGCAAATTAGTGGTGACAGTTCTCCCATAGCCAGTCAGAATACTCAACCACAGGAACCAAGCAGTAAACTCTTGCTCGATCTCATGTATGATTGCCCATTTGCTAAGTGTTTGTATCCCGTTCCTGAAACTTTAAATTCTGCAGCTTTAAAAGTATTGATTCTAGCCGGGCACGGTGGCACATACCTGTAATCCCAGCAGTTTGGGAAGCTGAGATGTGAGTTCAAAGCCAGCCTCAGCAAAAGCCAGGTGCTGAGCAACTCAGTGAAACCCTGTCTCTAAATAAAATACAAAATAGGGCTGGGGATGTGGCTGTGGTTGAGAGCCCCTGAGTTCAATCCCTGGTACAAAAAAAAAAAAGTATTGATTCTCCAGGGGATATAATAATGACTGCATTGAACTAGAAGTTGAGGTGGTTTGGGGCTCTTCGTGCCATTGTAACAATGAGCCAAAAAGGGAGTTGTCTTGTACCTGGGCAATTGGTCTTGATGATCAAGGTGAAAAAAAGATTATTACACAATGAGGGCAGAAAGAAATAGATGCCTGAGGGGAACCTCTTAAAATGAGAATATCTATGACGATAACTAGTAAAGTCTAATATAATAACCTTGCAGAGGCAAAAAGATCCAGGACTACAATCCTCAGGAATAACTATTCAGGGAACCCACTAAGAGAAGAATCTTGAGCAAATGAAGTTGTGGTTTAGGGCAAAGGAATTTATTGTAGAGGGAAGAAACTATAAATACCAAAAGTAACCTTGGTTGAGTATTTACAGAAATGAAGGTTGTAAGAGTTTCCCATGTTTTCTTCCATTCTTCCTCTCTCTCCTCTGCCCTTATCTATAACTGTGCTATCATATGTATACCATTTTTTTTATCCTTCTTGCTCTTTGTTTTACTGTTGAAGTTGATGTTATCTTCCTAATTTATTTAATATTTCAGAGGATAATAAAGTTGGATTGTTAATGAACTAGAGGAGGAATAACTGTTACTGAGAGATGGATGCTCTTCTGGAGAGGGTAAGTGTGGGTATATGCTTGACATGGTACTTTAGCCATAGGAACTATTAAATCATACAAACTTGATATTATTAGGTCAAAAGGTAAAATATCAGCAATTTTATAAGTTCCAAGATAATAACTTTGATTAGGCAGCAAAGGGGTTAGTTTGTGTACCAACCTGAATGGGCCTTGGGATGCCCAGACATTTGGTTAAACATTATTCTAAATGTGTCTCAGAGGATGTTTCTAGATAAGATTAACCTTTGATTTGATGCTATATAAAACATTCTCTATAATGTCTTCCTTCACTTGAAGTCCTGAACAGAACAAAAAGGTTGACCCTCCTGTGAGTAAGAGGGACTTCCTGACTTCTTATGAGCTGAGACACTGGATTTTATCCTGCCTTCAGACTGGAACTGCAGTATAAGCTTTATGGGTCTCAAGACTGTTGTTATTGGGCTGAAACTAAACCATCCGTTCTCCTAGGTCTTCGGCTTGCTAACTGCAAATCTTAGGATATGTCAGCCTCCGTGATCCCATGAGTTAATCTTTCCAATAAATATATACTATCAGTTCTGTTGGTCTAGAGAACCCTGATGAATATAGGTAGAAACATTGGTTGTTGTTATTGTTGCTTAGAAATTTAAGTCTAAGGCTGGAGTTGTGACTCAGTGGTAAAGAGCTTGCCTAGTAACATGCGAGGCATTGGGTTCTATCCTTAGCACCACAATAAATAAATAAATATTATTAAAAAGGAAATTGAAGTGTAAGAAAAGGTGTGTATGAATGTTGAGTGTAAAAGTGGTGGTTTGTGGCACTCCTGAGAATTACCTTGCTCATTTCTCACCCAACCCTCTCTGGGATGTGTGTGCCAAACTTCTCAGACTAATAGTGAAGATTCTGCATATGATTTAGGACCTACCATTCAATTGAACTTGTATTTGTATCCAACTATGAATTGAGTTATCTGGGAAGAAAAAGCAGAGTGCAAGGCATTACTTTTTCTGATATAGACCAGGGTAGATAGTTGTAGTTCTAGGCTCTACAGCTACAGGAATGGCTTTCTGATTGGCTTCTTGATCTGGAAACTCCCTATAAATCAAAGCAAAGTGGTTCTGGACCAATCACTGTCTCATTATGTAGAAAAAGCAACTTCCTTGGCAGCCCAGCTCTGCAGTGTTGTTTTAGGAGTTGTTCCTGGAATTTCTGCTGAGAATAAAGCCTGCTTACCATCCTGCTCAATGATTCTTTGAGCTATACGCACTCCTTAAAAAATCTCTCAGTGATTGAACTAGATAGAGTTGATTCTATTGCCTGCATTTAAGAATTCTGGCCAAGAAATATCCTATTTGTCACTGAGCTCTGAGTTCTAACTAACTGTTTCCATCCCTGATGCATGTGACTCTGACATTGAGAAGGAGGACAGCCCCATTCTTCCCTCACCTGTTCTTTTTCCTCATCCCTTCTCACAAGGTACCTTGATGTGCTAGGTGAGGAAATGAACAGTGCTCTGATCCATGCAATGATTTCACCTAGTGGTCTCTGAATGTGCACGTTGGAAACCCAGGACAGCCCTGGCAGGTGCTGGAGTAAAAGACTGAATGCTGATAATTAATATACATTGCCTGGAAGACCATCTGCTAAAACTACCTACCATGTTGAGATTCTAAGGTTTTCTTTTCTTTTCTTTTCTTTTTTTTGCAATAGAATCTTTTTTCTTTTCTTTCTTTCTCTCTTTTTTTTTTGCATTATAATTCTTCTTACACATATACAGCACAATTTTTCATATCTCTGCTTGTATATAAAGTATGTTCACACCAATTAATGTCTTCATACATATACTTTGGATGATGTCCATTACATTCCACCGTCCTTGCTAACCCCCTGCTCCCTCCCTTCCCCTCCCACCCCTCTGCCCTATCTAGAGTTCGTCTATTCCTCCCATGCTCCCCCTCCCTACCCCACTATGAATCAGCCTCCTTATATCAGAGAAAACATTCAGCATTTGGTTTTTTGGGATTGGCTAATTTCACTTAGCATTATCTTCTCTAACTCCATCCACTTTCCTGCAAATGCCATGATTTTATTCTCTCTTATTGCTGAGTAAAATTTCACTATGTATATATGCCACATTTTTTTTATTGATTCATTTACTGAAGGGCATCTAAGTTGGTTCCACAGTTTAGCTATTGTGAATTGTGCTATAAAGAGAATTATATCACTTTTTTTTTTTTTTTTTGGACTGAGGATTGAACCTAAGGGCACTTTGAGCTCTCATTTCAGACAGGGTCCCCTAAGTTTCTGAGCGTCTCACTAAATTGCTAAGGCTGGCCTTGAATTTACAATCTTCTTGCCTCAGCCCTGAAAGTTCCTGGGATTACAGGCATGCACTACCACACCCAGCTCACTCAAACATTTTTCAAATACTGTTTTGGTGACTAATAGGGAGATATTCTGAGATACTGTGGAAGAATAAATGTGAGGTCCTTTGCTTCATAGATGAATGAATCATGATTATCAACAGATATCCATCTTTTCTGTACAAAGTGATCGCTTTCAATAAGCCCCACACTGTGTGAGATATATAGCTCATAAAGGTAAATTATATAGAGTTCCTAAGCTGGGAACTTCCAGCCTAGCATTTTGCTTTAACACAATGCTGTATTGAACTTTCTGCATGATGCTTAATAAAAGTGCTATTTTCTCTGAAACAATGCACATTAACAATTAGATGCCCTGAGTGCTAGATGAAATGCTCTGTATCTCTTCACTTCAGTTCTTCCTTGGTGATATTTTCCTAATGTCTCAGTAAGTTATGGTGGGAGGCAAACAAAGTAGTGAATGGAAAATCGTTCTATAAATGTTTGAGTGCTAGACAAAAGTAAGGTATTATGATTCTTACGAATCCATTTTTTTTCTTGAAGACTTCAGAATCAGGCATCGCAGAGGAACTGGCTCATCCTGAGGTCCTCCTGAGCCCAATATCTGGCCAGCTATGGCGTGATAGGAAGAGGGAAGGTTTAATGTAACTTTGTAACTTTGGCTCTATCATATACTAGCTGTGTGATCTCAAGCAGGTGACTTCCCCTCTCTGAGCCTCAATTTCTTCATCATTAAAGTAAGGCAGTATTTCCTATAAACGGCTGTTGTGCAGATAAAGTGAAATAGTGTATATGAAATGTCTAGTTCAGAGTCTGGCACATAGCAGCTGTTGAACCTGCCAACTTTTCAAGTTTCCACCCAACTGCCAGTACTCTGCCTGTCCCATCCAACCTTCTAAACTTTCATCCACTGTAATGCTACAACAGAGAGGTATATATCTGTTTTTTTCCCTACAATTTCAGTGTATCTTCTATTTAAGTTAGACTTAAAACCTCATAAAGTTGGATTTTTGCTTTTTTTTTTTTTTTGGTTTGTTTTTGGTTTTTTGTTTGTTTTGTTTTGTTTTTTGCAGTGCTAAGGCTCAAACCCAGGGCCTCAAACATTCTAGGCAGGCACTCTACCAACAACTTTTAAAGTGGGTAAGTGGTCCTGAAGCTGTTCCATCCATCCAACCTACTCAACTCACGGTTACTGACTGCCCCTTTGTGAGCATCACAAGGGGGTGTTCCTTAAGCCAGAAAGGCCTCAGGAAAGAACAGGTCACTATTATTTCTCTGGCCAGAGCTTCATAAAACACTACTGTGTATGAAAAGCCTGTCCGAGGACAATTGTTTCCCTGCATGGTAATGTACAAAAGGGCATCTCAAGCCGTAGCGAGGGGTCATTGGCTACCTCGGGCAGTGGAAATATCCTGCCCACACAGCAGGAAGCCAGCTCAGCCCACCAGGCCACACAGAATTTCTGAATGGGCCACAAACTTGGAAATCCAGGCCCTGCACCTGAGTAACAGAAGGTGACAACATCTAAGGCACTGTCCCTGGGCTCTAGCATCTCCCTGTCATTTACATTTAAAGGGTTTGAGAATGAGTGAGGTAGCCATGGGCTTTGGAAAACACTCTGCCAAGGGAGAGGGGGGAAGTTCCGGCATAAAGGATGGGCATGGATGTGGGCTGGGCAGCCTTCCATCCTGGAGCATACCCTGCCACCACCAAGTAGGCTCTGCCCATTCTCTTGGCCCCATCTGCCAGTTATCCAAGCCTTCAGCAGAAGCTTACGGCCCTGAAGGCTCAGCCAGACTTCACAGCTGACTCCCCGACAGACGAGGACTCTGGGGTGGCAGCTGGATGACCTAGAAGTTCAGTTACTACTGGAAATGATGCCATGGCACTTGAGCATCTTGCAATAACAAAAAGTCAAGAGAGGGCTGGGGATGTGGCTCAAGTGGTAGCGCGCTCGCCTGGCATGCGTGCGGCCCAGGTTCCATCCTCAGCACCACATACAGACAAAGATGCTGTGTCCGCCGAGAACTAAAAAATAAATATTAAAAAATTCTCTCTCTCTTTCTCTCACTCTCTCTTAAAAAAAAAAAAAAAAAAGTCAAGAGAGCCAGGCATGGTGGCATATACCTGTAATCCCTATGGCTCAGGAGGCTGAGGCAGGAAGATCACAAGTTCAAAGCCAGCAAAAGCAAAAGCAAGGCACTAAGCAACTCAGTGAGACCCTGTCTCTAAAGAAAATACAAAATAGGGCTGGGGATGTGGCTTAGTGGTTGAGTGCCCCTGGTTCAATCCCTGGTACCTAAATAAATAAATAAATAGATAGTCAAAAGAATTTCCAGGCTCCTATCTGTGAAGTTCAGCTCCATTATCTCTTAGGTTAGCATGAATGGATTTAATAACACAGAGGGGTGTCAATCCCTTAAGAAAGCCAAATGGAAATGTAGCTGAAATGAATAATTCTTGGTCACAGAGACCACCTTAGTTCTAGTTCACCGAATCAGTCACTGCTGAGTTAAAACTCTCTTAGATACATGGGGACCATAAGTCAGTGTTTCTCAGCACAATTCTAAATTGACCCTTTCTGCGACTCCTTTTCTGCAGAAATCCTTCATGACCACAAGTAGTGGAGAAAAGAGAGTGGGGAAAATGACCTTAACTATAAGTGATAGACTTAGAAAAAGAAATTGCAGCATAGGATCTGTCAGCACACAGTCTTAACAAACAGTAAATTGTTCTCTTCCTTTTTTCTTTGAATATCCAGCAATAGCAGCTGCAGCTTCAACAGGCCACGGAGTTCCAATGCTATATGAGACCATCCACGCTGAACAGGAAGCACCCGCAAACCTCTCCAGCCTCTACCCCAATACCCTACAAGTTTATCATCTGAAGGTTGGGCTGTTTGCATTATTTAGAAGCATAATCAGCTGGTGAGTATGGATGAGGTCAGAAATTCTGCTTTCTCATCCTCCTCGCCCAGTATTTCTCAGCACTCTGGCACTCTGGGATGTCTTTTCATGTCTCTGAACAATGCTGGGCTTATTGTTCTCCCCAGCTCTGCTGGGCATTCACTGGGAAGAGACTGCTCTGTTCAGGGCTTATTTTCCTATGTCCCTCAATCTGCCACCCCAATTTGGCTCATAAAGGCTGTATCACTCCAACCTTCACTGCATAGAGCCAGTCAGTTCTTGCAGAAATACCCTTTGGTGCTTGTTGGAGTGGGAAATAGGAATTGGTTCCAGGACCTCCCGTGGATACCACAATCCTGAATGCCCAAGTTAATTATATATAATGGTGTAGTATTTGCATATAACCTACACATAGCCATAGGCATTAAATCATCTCTAGATTATGTGTAATACTTAATACAAAGTGAACGCTATAGAAAGAGTTATTAAATACTGTATTGTTTGTTTAAGGAATAATTACAAGAACTAAACATACGTGTAAGTCAATACAGACTCAACCCTTGTAGACCTAAATACACCAATACAATAGCTGGCTGAATCTGCAGCTGCAGAACACGCACATACAGGGCAATAACAGTGCAGAAATGAGGAGGACAAGCCTTTCCAAAAGGGTTGGGCTGAACACCCTTCATTTTTGCTATTTCTTGCCTCTGTCACCTTAAGTGTCTTAGCACCTCAAACTTCCAATATAAGGATCTTCTCATGTGAAGCAACTGACCTAGGGTCACCTTGGGGTCCCATATCTCCATTCTCAGTAGGTCCATTCCAAGATGCCTTAGCACACAAGCAACTACCAGGAAGATATTTAGAGAAGATTCACAGAGGAGATAGAACTGGAATGGAGATTTTGAAGCAAAAAAAAGCCAGCAATAGCAGCTGCAGCTTCCACAGGCCGTGGAGTTCCACTGCTATATCAGACCATCCACGCTGAACAAGAAACTCCCGCAAACCTCTCCAGCCTCTACCCCACTACCCTACAAGTTTATCATCTGAAGGTTGGGCTGTTTGCATTATTTAGAAGCTTAATCAGCTGGTGAGTATGGATGAGGTCAGACACGCCCCCTGAAGGCTCAGCCAGACTTCACAGCTGACTCGTTGACAGACAAGGACTTTGGGGTGGCAGCTGGATGACCTATATGCCCAATAGGTAGAAAAGAGAGTGAAAAGACATTGTAAGAACTCAAGAATTCATGGTATCTGTCTAATCACTGAGAAGAAAAGGAGAGGATGGCTAAGGGAGAAACAATTCCCAGAGCCCAGCTAGGAGAGCTTCTTTCTACAGGTGCTATTTAATTGCATCCTCAAAACATACTTCATTGGTTCCTATCATTGGTGTTGCCCAGGAAAATCAAAGCTGTGACAGTTTCAGTCCCAGACTTTGTTGACACCACGATCATATTTGGAAAGTGCTACTCCAGAGTTTTTTCTCAATTGAAGAGTCAGGCTGTGAGGACTGAGGATGAATGGAGACTGGAGAAATGGAGGCCCTTGACTTCCTGGCTTCTTGCCTGTCTGTCTCCTCATTCCATACCTCAGAGCTTCTTTGGGCATCACCACATTTGCAAGATGGGCAAGGCACAAGATACCAAAACCCTAAAGAAGAGGCATTGGAATGAAAATATTTTTCTCTTTTTCTATGAGCAGAAGATCCAGGAGAACATAAGCTACTAATAGCTCTGTTTTCAAATACAACAATGTTTATACTTCCCCTGAATCTGACTCACAGAGAAGGAGACCCATCCCTTCCGTGACTTCCTTTAGAATGGCATATCTAAATTCAAACTAGGGGAATTATTCAAAGTTATTTAAAGTCCTTCACCACCTATAGGAGTAGAACCCTGCAATGAAGGGGCCAAGCAAGCAAGTTCTAGGATTCCTAGTCATCCGGGCAGACAACAAAGTCTTCTATGGACCAGTCTCATTTTGGGGGCTGGGTTGGAATGACAGCAAGATGCAAAGAAAAATGACTCAGGGTCCTCGCCTTTAAGCCAACTAGTGAATCTCATGTGCACATTCTCTCTCCCAAAATAGCTTTGTTCCAATCTCAGAATAAACAAAGGCTCATGAGTAGCATCATGGAGCACCTACCTGCCCCTCTTGAAAACTTCAGCCCCTCAATTTTTTCAAACTTTCCTTCCACTCCTATACCCAAGTTTTAAAAACTAGTATACCATGGGTTAAAAAAAAAAAATCTGCTGGTGATGAAACAAGGAAATACTCAAGTTGGGTTTTGCAAATCCCAAACAGTTTTCTCTGTATACAAATGAACCCGGAAGCGTGGATTGGAACAAAGATGACCCTGTAATACAATCCTCTCTGTGCAAATAAGAATGTGTGAGCAGGGTAGTGCTCTCCTTGACCGAGACTCTTATCCTGGGGAGTTGGGGCATGACTCGGCCTTTGACCACAGTTTTGTTGAAGGTCAGCAGTATCTCAAGTCTTGGGGAACAGAATAAGCTACTAATGGAGAATGGAAATTGAAATTTCTTTCTTTTTTTTTTTTCTGGTATAGCAAAAAGAGCACCATCCTGAGGCTCAAACAATACTGATCAGAGGTTTGAACTAGAATCAACTCTGCAACTTACTAGTAGCCCCAAGAATTCCCAAGGTAACCTACATTGGCAATTCCAGCCTCAATTTTCCTATCTGTAAATGGGAGGGGAAGGTAACAGTGCCAGCTCTGATGCCCTCAAAGCAGTAAGTATTGTGGGATGTTAAACATATATTTGAAACCAAGATGTAAACTATTTAATGCATCATGAGCCTAAGAGACTGTCACTATTGGTAAAATTGTCTCCAGAGCAGCATATTTAGAAAATTTAAGTAGTCTAGTTGTGATCCCATTTGTCTCCTACCACTGCCCTCCTGCAGAAATAAAAATTAGCTACCTGCTAAATAGAAGGGCAGCCCAACAAAGAGACAGGTAATAATTTGTGAATTCTGTTAAGAATTTCATTGGCCACCTGAACTTACGTCTTAATAATTGTTCAAACATTACACATGTACTCTCAGTGTGGGCAGAAAAGACTCAGTAGCTTTACCTTTTTTCACTATTTCTTTTTAGAAAGGTTATATTTTTTTTCTTCTTTTTCACTTTTTAAATTTGTTCTAATTAGTTGTACATGACAGTAGGATGCATTTTGACACATACATAAATTGGAGTACAACTTCTCATTCTTTGGGTGGTACATGATGTAGCGTTATACCAGTGAGAAGTTGGATTTCACACAGACTTTTCTCCTCTTTCTCCTATTCCTTGTATTCCTAAGAAAGGTTAGTTCTGGAGACCCAGAAGAGCCTTAAGCCTAGGAATTTTCACTCTAGATCATTCTGGCAAAGATCTCCACACAGAATTCTCCAATACCCATCTGGCCACAAAAAGTTTTGTGTTATCTCTCAGAAGATTAGATGTCTTTCTTTTAGTTACTGGTAAGTTCACAACCACATTCAAGTGGTTGGTAGCTCTAGAATACCCCCAGAGGGTGCTCAGCACATGTAGAACTCACCTGCTACAGCCTTGCACTGCTTTTGGGTTCCACTCTAACCATCTTAGCTAATTCACATTCTCACACTTTCAAACCCAGATTCCTACTCAAATACCTACTGACCAAAATTTGCTATAAATAACACATTTTGTCAGGCACCTCTGTAGTTCATACTCACCTGGAAGCTAAGATCTGGACACCATCATTTTCTGTTCTAGTGACAGTTTCTTGCAGATGGCCCAGCAAGTCTTGGGCCCTCTTGACTCTGTCTTTGGAGTGCTTATGACTCTCAACTATATTGCTGCACTTTGTCATCTTTGCTGAAAGAGTCGGCATAACTCCCTCTTCCTCTGAGAAGCATGACCCATCCACTCACACAGACCCAGCATGGGAAGAGCAACCACAGAACTTTTATCCTGGCACTTACTACTACCTACCTATGTGTCCCTGTTCTTTCTCCAGTGAGCGAAGGCCACTTGGAAGGCAAGGATTGCCTGTCTCTAGATGACACTTCCTTCCTGGTGAATTCCTCAGGGCTCCTTTCTGGGTGGAATGACCCAGGAGTCCTATAGTGTTGAAGAGCTGAAATGTAGGAGAGCTATGTAGAGGGTACCTCTACAAAAGCATGAGCTCTCCTATTCCTCCTATTCCTCCTATTCCTGAGGAAGGCTAGTTCTGGAGTCCCCAAGAGCCTTAAGCAAAGGAGTTTTCACTCAGAAGGCTGTGGGGAGAATACAAAACCCCCCTCTGGCCAAATGAGAAGGCTAAAGCCCGGATGAGGGTGTCAGGTTCACTTCATATAGCTAAACAGCCGAGACTAGAATAAAATGGAAAGCCTCAGCAGTCCCGAAAAAAGCAGTATTAGCTAATTTCCTTCCTAGAGATCTGTCTGAAGCTTCAAACAGCTTAATATTGACTATCACTGTTACCAATGTTTACTGAATTCCAACCTTAGTGAAGGCTAGGCAGAGTCAAGGGAGTGAAGGGGAGAGCAATTGGTCAAATACACCCCAGTTCACTAAAAAAGAAACAGTTCACTGTGAGGGACTGTCCTCAGACCAGCTGAGGCGGACGGGCCTCTCCACAGTGTGGCCAGTAGGGAAGAGAACTGAGTGGTCATTCGGGATCTGCCCCAAAGCTGCTGTGCCATCTTAGACCAGCCTTTTAACCACTCTAAATTTTGGTTTTCTCATCTGAAACTGTGCTTTTTCATTTAAACATTCTAAGACTGTTTCTCATTGGTATATATTTTATTTTTGAGTGATGGGACTTCAAACCTTTTATGCTTTGGCAAAAAAATTAAATACCTAATGGAGCCAACTTCATTCCTGTGTGTCACTATAATTTACATTAAAGCCCATTCATTCTAGGACTATATTAGTAATTCCAGAACGTGAAGAAGGAGGAGCTCGTTCAGGTCTCCCTTATTATTACACACTTTGTCTTAACTTGATCTACTTTTCCTTGCCTGGTTCTTAATCTTTTTATTTTTGGGGTGGGGTAGTGGTGGTGATGGGATGCTCACGTATGAAGGGTTGTATTAATTGTATTTCTCAGTTGACATCACATTGTCATCATTAGGCTCTTATGAGTCCCCTTCTAATTTATGTATTCATTTGTGATCTTTTAGCCCTACTTCCCACCCCTATTTTCTAACCCCAAGAGCGATCATCTAATGTCATTTGCTTGAATGTGTTCTTAACAAATTTGGAGTTTTGTTTTGTGTGCATCTAGTTTAAAATTTCCATAAATGCTACTAGTCGTGTATTTCTACTTTCCTGGTAAAGCAGGCAAGAAAGTCCCTACCACTCAGCCGGGTCTCTCCACCACAGAGAATGCCTTGGAGCAGAGGAGACCTTATTCTCTCGGAGTGAAAGCGCACATTGCATTCACCCTTGTGACACAAGGAAGGGAAACAATATGGCCTAATGATTAAGAAGCACAAACTTTCCAGTCAAAATGACTTTAGTCTGAATCCTGTTTTTTCACATTTATATGACTTCAGGCAAATTACTCAATCTCTCCATTTCTTCATATGTAAAAATAAGGATAAGAGTAAATCATGAGATTAATATGAAGATTAAATAAGATAAGCATAAAAAAAAAAAACGAGGGCTGGCCCAGAGTAAATTCTAAATAAATGAAAGCTAAATTTAGTAATAAATACTTAGCAGAGTGCTCATAGATGCCAAGCCCCACAGGTCTCATGCAAAGGAGAGAGCTTTGAATGAAAGACAAACAGAAAGTTAAGAACTTTAAAGGCATGACTTTTAATTTTCCATGGGAACACGGAAAATTAGACCATTAAAAAAAATAATAATCTACTCATTAACCCTTTGAGTGCCGGGGATAAAAGATTCCAATTCAGACAAAAGTGTCCAACCGGTTCTTTGCTGCATTGACACAGAGAAACAACAGAAAAAGAGTGTTGTACTAGGGCCATCTTCATGCTAAGATTTATTGTTCAAGGAACCCTAGAGTTCTTAGAACTCTCAGAACCTGGGAGATCCTCACAGACCATCTTCCCTACCCATTTCCTTTGCACATGAGGAACCTGGATACATGAAGCAGCTTCTGTCACTGTCACATGTTTTGTGTAACCTGCTTCAACAGACATGCAGCGATCATACAAATAACTTCTGTAAGTCGCACTTCAGAAAGTTCTGGTGTTGCCTCCAAGTTCACCGGCACCTGCAAGGAGACAGCAGTGGAGGTCATGCCTGACTTTTCCTTAGAACCAAGACATATCCCTAATGATCTCTGGAATCAGAACACACTAGGGAGGAATGTGGTTTAAACTTAGCAAGTCACATGCTCCTGAGCCTCAGGGCCTCTCCCTACTTCCCACTAATTTAACCTTTAAAGGGCATGCCCTGGGGAAACAATGATTACAGTCATTGCCCTTCAGCAATGGGAACCCTGGGCTGTGTGTCTAAAGCTGCCTGAACCAGGTGAGTCACAGAAGTGACGCCCAAAGCCACAGTGATCAGAGGGCGATTATGAAAACCCCAACCTGCAGTGTTGGCTCAGGGCAGCGAGCTGTCTACTTCCTCAAAGAAATGTCTTTTTCGTCGAGCCTAATGATTCAGACAGATCAGAAAATATGTTCTGCTTCTATTTATACTTTCCAAACTGGCTTAACTGCCCTTATTAATGTTGTTAGCACATGCAAATGGTATCTATTGACTTTTAGCAGAATGATAAAGGTATCTTTTCTCTTTACTTCTCGATAAAAGAGCTGCTATATTTGCTTTCAAATACCTTCTTCCAAACCTAGGATCAATATCCACTGATATTCAATTTGTTAACTTGGAATTAGAAAAGTCAAGACAACTGCAAGTTCAAAGCCACTCTCAGCAACTCAGTGAGACCCTGTTTCAAATTTAAAAAATAAATAAGACGGGCCAGGTATGTGGCTCAGTGGTTAAGCACCACTGGGTTCAATCCTGGGTACCAAAAAAAAAAAAAAAAAAAGAATCAAAGCACGAACAATACTAAACAGCTGATCAAGATGGGCGCTAGCTAGTCAATGAACTATTATCATAATTAGTGACAAAAATACAAGAAAGAGCAATTTGACTTTACACTATTCATATGAAAGCAGCCTGAAAGAATAGAGACAGGCAATGTTGCGATTACAGAACTTCATGTGCCTCAGCATTCCCCCTATTCAAAATATACATGGTATAAGGTCCTTGCTTAGCTTCTGGATGGTTATTTTAAGTGACAGCCACCATTTTAAGGAAACGTTTCACTTTCCTGCCCTTTCTGAGAATGGCTCAACATTCCCTCCTAACAACATTAATAAGGGCAGTTAAGCCAGTTTGGAAAGCATAAATAGAAACCTAACATATTTTCTGATCTGTCTGAATCATTAGGCTTGTCGAAAGACATTCCAACCCTTAACCACCCACATAGGACTCAACTAGCTCTGGTTCCTGAGCCTCCCCCATAAAAGCCCCAGAACTCAAGCCTGTTTTGCCTCTCTCTCCTATAGACAGATGGCCCTTATTTGTCAGCTTTGACAAATAAACTCTCATGTGTATCTCTGCCTGGTTTCCATCTTTCCTTTCTTGCTTACCATTTCTCGTTCCTTGCTTTCCCTTCATTTTGATGCCAAAATCTGGGATCAGCTTCCCTGGTGTGCCCGCTCCCCTCTTTAAGGGTCACTGAGCATCCCCGGGCCCCAATTGGGATACCATCGTGGGACCAGGTCCTCCATTCTGTCAAATGCCCTCTCTGCACCTACCCTGGACATTTCAGATTTCCGGTCAACTTAGACAATCTACGGGTCCTGGGAAGTGACCATGGATCATCTAGCACTCCAGGGTTAATGTGTGGTTGGGGGCACCCCCAGCTGCAGCTTTCATAGCTATGGCTGATCCTTACTGTCAACCAAGTCTATAGGTGGTCTTTTATTTGAGTCCTGGATTTTGAAAAATAAAACCACCGAGGATGATTGGGAGTTGTTCCTGGTGATATGACCTCTCAGCCTTGGGTTAATCTCTATGGGCTCCTGCCTCAACACCTACCCAGTGGTGGTGACAACACCCTGAGCCTAACCATCCTCTCAACTAGGTCATACTGGAGACTGGGGAACTCCCCAGTTCTAAACTCACTCCTACGTCTCCCACCTCCCATGGACATCTCCTCATCCGTTCCCTCCCATAGTCTCCTAGTCTGCCTCCTGGCTAACCTAGGGTCTTTCTCTCTCTCTTACCCCAGACCTAACCCCCCAAAAAACTTATCCGCTTGTGCAATCAGATCTGGCCTCAATATCTTTTGGATAAAGACTCTAAATGGCCACTTAACGGCGCTCTAGATACCAGTATTATCAGGGATCTTTTCAACTATTGTGAGCATTCAGGAAAATGGAGAGAGATATCATACATTCAGGCCTTCTCCTCCCTACATTCTAAGCCCTCTCTCTGCCACCCTTGCTCTCAAGTCCTCTTAGCTCTCACCTTCCTATGCCTACTTCCAAAGGGACAGAAGATCCTACCCAGGACTCCTTTTCCTTCGACCCAGCTGATGAGCCTCCGCCATACCACAATTCTCTTTCTAATGAAGCCTCCGCAGCCACTGTCCCCTCGGCCCCTCCGCCATTCTCTCCTCCTGCCACACACTCACGGGCTGCCACTGCCCAACCGGCATCTCTGTGTCCTCTACACAAGGTGGCTGGGTAGATGGTGTAATCCCGGTTCTTGTGCCTTTCTCTTTGTCAGATCTTTCAGATAGAAAAGCGGCTTGGATCCTATACTTCAAGTCCCCCCACAGAGATCAAAGAGTTTCAAGACCTGACTCAATCATATGATTTGACCTTCCACAATGTCCATATGATCTTGTCTAACACTCTCCTGCCCAAGGAGTGCAGGTGAGTTTGGGAGCAAGCTAGAAGTTATGCTGATGAGGTGTATCACACCCCCCCTACCCATCTGATTGGCACTGAAGCAGTCCCTAATCGGGACACCAATTGGGATTATAATTCATGTAGAGGAGTAACTAGTAGAAAATAATTCATTACTTGCCTAATGGCAGGACTTAGAAAGGCACCCCATAAAGACTATCAATTATAAAATGCTCCAGGAAATCTTCCAAGATAAGAATGAAAACCCTTCAACGTTTTTAGACCGACCGCCTGACCAAGGCTTTATTACAATATACTTTTCTGGACCCTGAGACTCCGGATGGGAGACAACTACTAATGACCTACTTTTTCTCCCAAAGTTTCTCCAATATTAAGGCCAAACTAAGGTGCCTCGAGAGGGAGCACTTAACTCCCCAAGTTGAGGTTCTGGAAGTGGCCTTTAAGGTGTATAACGGGGGCTGGAGATGTGGCTCAAGCGGTAGCGCGCTCGCCTGGCATGCGTGCGGCCTGGGTTCGATCCTCAGCACCACATACCAACAAAGATGTTGTGTCCACCGAGAACTAAAAAATAAATATTAAAAATTCTCTCTATCTCTCTCTCTCCTCTCTCTCTCTCTCTCTCTTTAAAAAAAAAAAAAAAAAAAACGGTGTATAACGGGAGAGATGAAAAGGCCCAGAAGCAGAAGAATCAGATGCTTGCTCAAGCCATCTATCCGGGCTAGCATCTGTCCCTGGTTCCACTAGCCCACAGAAGGATCCCTCAGGACCACCTGGACCCTGTTTCAAATGTAGTCAGAGAGGTCACTGGGCTCGTACATGTCCCAAGCCTCACAAGCCTCCAGGCCCTTGTCCTAAATGCCATCAGGAGGGACATTGGACCGTTGACTGTCCCCAAGCCTATAGTGCTATAGTGGCCTCGGCCATCTGGCCCTTCTGGTTCCCTTTTCCAACTCTTAGGACTGACCGCAGAGGACTGACGAGGCCCAGGTCCCCATCACCTGATCACTACCATAGCTCCGCGGGAGCCCAGGGTAACTCTGAGTATTTTGGGTAGGCCTGTCTGCTTCCTCCTGGAAACTGGGGCTACACATTCAGTCCTCAAGGAGTTCTGGGGGCCTGGGATCAGCTTCCTTGGTGTGGGGGTATAAGGTCCTTGCTTAGCATCTGGATGGTCATTTTAAGTGACAGCTGCCATTTTAAGGAAAAAGTTTCCCTTTCTTGCCATTTCTAAGAAAGGCTCAGAAATGGGAGCCTACTATTCATTCTATGACCTCTATTGTTGCAGTAGAGGGAAAACCTTGCCAACCCTTGCACACACCTAGCCTTGTTTGTACTTTTGAATGTCTAATTTTTACCAACTCCTTTTTGGTCATTCCACAGTGCCCTGTTCCCCTTATGGGAAGGGACATCCTTACAAAGTTGGGGGCTATGCTTTCCTTCTCCCCTCATATATGCTTCCATCCAGACTCACCTGCCACTCCCCTGATCCTCACCCTTACCTTGGGACCATCCCCTATTCCATCTGCCAGTGCCTTCCCATTACCCCCTTCCGAGGTGGACCCTACTGTCTGGGATATTTCAAGTCCTTCTATCACCTCACACCGCGAGCCCATTCACATCCATCTCAAAGACCCTCTCCATTTTCTGACCTGATCACAACATGCACGGACCCAACAAAAACTTCTAGGCTTACAACTCATCATTCAAGATCTCTTGCCAAAGGGATTTCTTAGATCTACTCATTGCCCTTATAACACCTCATCTTGGCAGTAAAAAAGCCTTAATGGTTCCTACCGCTTGGTCCAAGACCTCTGTTCCATCAACTCTTGGTGGTCCTAATCCATCCCGTGGTAACCAATCCTTATACCCTTCTCTCCACCATTCCTTCCAGGACCTCTTACTTCTCAGTGCTAGACCTGAAAGATGCCTTCTTCTCTGTTCCCTCCAGTCTGACTCTCAAGGCATTTTCACTTTTACATGGACAGACCCTGAGTCTTATAACTCCACTCAGCTGACGCGGTCAGTCCTCCCTCAAGGGTTCTGATACAGCCCTCATATCTTCAGACAGGACTTGGCTAAGGACCTAGCATCCATACATCTCACTCAGTCTAGGGTGCTCCAGTATGTTGATGACCTCCCTCTTTGCAGTCCCTCCTTTGAGGTCAGTCATCAGGACACCTGTAAACTTCTGAACTTCCTTTCTGCCTGGGGCTACAGGGTTTCTCCATCCGAGGTACAGCTTTCCTTGGCAATGTTAATGTACCTAAGCCTCCTCCTGACCCCTACACACAGAGCCATTATGGTTGATAGAAAGGGCCTTATCGCTAATATACCAACATACTCCACTAAGGGAGAAATTCTCTCCTCTCTAGGTAGGGTAGGATTCCCCAGAGCTTGGATTCCTAACTACTCTACATTGGCTAAGTCTCTATAGGATGCAGCCCGGGGTCCACTCTCTGAACCCCTGTTACACTCTGTTACAAAGCCCTTCACCAGGCCCTAGCAGGCCCTCCACTGGGACCTCCTGCAGGCCCCTGCTCTCCATCTCCCTGATCTCACACACCCATTTCACCTTTATGTGACTGAAAAGCAGGGATTTGCTCTAGGGGTCCTCGGACATGTGCTGGAGCCCACCTTGTCCCCTGTGGCTTATCTATCGAAGGGTCTTGACCCTACTGTTCGGGGATGGGATGGGCCCCTTGCCTACCAATGTTGACCTCAGCCTCTCTACTCATAAATGAGTCAAAGAAACTCACCTTTGGGGTCCCACTCACCATGCTGGCTCCCCAGAACCTAAAGGAACTCCTCACCTATTAGGGCTTACGTTCCTTACCCCCCTGCTGCCTTTTGTCTCTACAGGTTTCCCTGGTGGAAGATCCCAGTCTTACTTTCCACACGTGCTCACCTTTAAACCCTGCTACTCTCCTCCCTGCTCCTCAGGACTCTTCCACCTCTTCTCCTCTTACCCATTCATGCACTGAAACTCTGGAGGAGCTTCTTCCACATCCCTCCCACACACAGGAAGGACTCTTGCTCCAGGCAATGTACAAATGGTTCAAAGACGGCTCCTCCTTCCTTCTGGAGGGCGTTCCTCAGGCAGGGTATGCTATGGTCTCTCTAACCTCGGTTGTGAAAGCGGCTCCGCTCCCCAATGATACATCCAGTCGGCAGGCTGAACATGTTGCCCTCACCAGAGCCCTCCCTTTGGCAAAGGGAGCCTTCCTCAATGTCTATAGTGACTCTAAATATGCTTTCCGCATACTTCTCTCCCACTCTGCTATTCGGAAGGAGCCTGGATTCCTTACCACCAAGGGGACCTCAATTACTAAGGTCCCCTTTATCTCCAATCCCCTTCAGGCCTCAAAGCTTCCCACTGCCATTGGAATCTCACATTGTAAATCCCATCAGACAGACACCTCCTTTGTGACACTCGGCAACAATAGGGCAGACTATGAGGCGAGAACCCAATAGGGGATACCCTTGGTGGCCGCCTTGAGGGTATCCCATATTGGGTTCATAACTCCCATTTAAAATGGTTTTCTCCACTCTTTTATTTTTTTTTTTAAAGATAGAGTGAGAGAGGAGAGTGAGAGAGAGAGAGACAGAGAGAGAGAGAGAGAATTTTTAATATTTATTTTTTAGTTTTTGGCAGACACAACATCTTTGTTGGTATGTGGTGCTGAGGATCGAACCCGGGCCGCACGCATGCCAGGCGAGCGCGCTACCGCTTGAGCCACATCCCCAGCCCCCCAGGGTACCATTACCAGGAATTACCATTTCATTTTCTAGGAGACTTAAAACAACTTGCTCAAACCATATGGACCATACTAACCATACAATACCAACTTGATTCTTTAGCTGCTGTTATTCTGCAGAATAGAAGGGGCCTTGATCTGTTTATAGCCCCAAAGGGTAGACTTTGTACCTACAGGAGGAATGCTATTTTTGTCAACCAATCTGATATAGTAAAGGACAAGATAAAACAACTCCAAGAATGGGGTCATGACTCAGTGGTAGAGTGCTTACCTAGCGTGTGAGGCACGGGTTCCATTCTCAGCACCACATATAAATAAGTAAAATAAAAGATCCATTGACAATTTTAAAATATTAAAAAAAAAAAAACCTCCAAAAAGACCTTGAACATCAGAAACAACAGCTCTCCTCTGCTGAAGGATGGCAGCTAAGTAACCCCCTTCTCCAGTAAGCACTTCCTTTCCTGACCCCTCTCCTTGTCATAGGCCTTCTGTTAATGCTTGCCCCCTATGTCATTAGATTGGTTCAAGACCAGATAAAAAATCTCTAATCAAACAATAAACTAGCTTTTGTTACAGGAATGTCAATCCCTCACCAAAAATTGGGGCACCAGAGATAGGATTCCACCACCACTCAACCTCAGTCATCTTTCCAATGACATCCGGGGGCCCCCAAGTGAGGGATTCAAACACCGCCCCTTCCCAGCAGGAAGCAGTTATAGAAGATTGGCCTACATCCCTGTTCCCTAAGGGGCCCAATAAAAACAAAAGGGGGGGAATATAAGGTCTTTGCTTAGTTTCCCTTTCCCACATTTAAGGCTCTGTTTCCTGAGCCTCCCCCATAAAAGTCCCAGAACCCCAGCCTGTTTTGCCTCTCTCTCTTATAGAGAGATGGCCTCTATTTGTCAGCTCTGACCAATAAGCTCTCGTGTGTATCTCTGCCCGGTCTCCGTCTCTAATTTCTCATTTACCAGTCTCTCGTTCCTCGCTTTCCCTTCACATGGGGACTTTCAAAAATGTATCATATTTTTCCTACTTAATTTCAGGTTTTACAAATTCCTTCCTATCAAGTAAACTGCATTTATTAAAAACATAATTAACTGATTTCCACCCTTTCATCACGTAAGACATACATAACCATAGTCACAGCTTCAGATCAGCCTGATGATCAATGTTATCAAACTGAATTAATTTAACTCTAATCAAAAGCAAAAATACCATGACATTCTAGTTAATTAATGCAGTTTTATTTTGGGAAATGTGCAATGTCTGTGGGACTTTTTGAGATAATGAAAATACTTTGAAAATCCTCCTTTTCTCCTTTAAGACCCCCACAGGCTCAAATTGCCCAGGGGATGAACCACTGGCTTAAGGTCTCCTAAAGGGTTAAATAGTAGAAGTCATATAGCCTTGACTTGGAAAAGGAAAGCTGTCTTTTATTTCTAGCTCTGTCTCCTCCAAAGGATGCATGTAACTAAGAAATGAGTACAATGCTTACTTTTCTAGTATTTCAATTTTCCCATCTTAAAAGTGGGAATAATCAAGAGGGAAAACAATTTTAAAAAGCAATTGAAAAATCTAAATCTCAGAGCTAAACTACAGCTGTATAAGAGGAAAATAATGTGGTTCAGAGACATAATGAGTTCAGAGAGAACCTTGTGATATTAATAGTTCACCATTTCTCTGAGTCCCAGATATATACAACCTGTTTGAGGGCTTTAAGAATTCCAAATTTTCAACTAGACCAGATTAGTACCATTTCAAGTGATCTAAATTTAATAGCCTTCAGGAAAAAAGAGTAGATCAGAGGAAGAAACTACTTTGAATTCTGAAAAAGAAAATTATTTTGTATTCTGGATGAGTGAACAAAAAGTTTTAACTTAAACCCTAAAGAGACATGAATTTTATTTTGATTGGAAATAAAAATTTGTTCAATTATGTCCATATATTCTTCTCCTTTAGTTTATATGGCAGCTGTTTGGGGTGACTTTCCTTAGGAAATAGTGCTTGTAACTCCATAGCTAAAGGAATGCTTTTGAGAAGTGTACTCACATGGAAAAAAGTCCCTTCCAACTTCTGATTTTCTGGAAGCCCCTCTTTGAGTTGAATCCCAAGCCACACATGTTTATTCTTATGCAAATAAGCCAAGTATCCAAGCCAGGTGCAGAATACAGGAAATTCCTACACAGGAAGGGAACTTTATTTACAGAGATTTCCAACATTCTCAGCATTAACTAAACTCTATCCTTAGGAAGAGTCAAGTGCTAAGGAAGTTGTTCTCTCCCAAAGATCACTATTTCTGACTTCTCTCTACACAGCCATCTGCTCTAGAAAAAACTCCATCTTACAAAAAAAGTGATCTTTGTTTCTCTAACATTCTTATTGGAATCAAAAGAAAACCTCATGGTCTGTGCTGTGCTGTCTTTGATGACTTGTGGGTTCACGTCAATTGACAACCAGAGAATGTAAATACATAAAGAATAATCCTAGACGTGAGCATTCTTTTCAGTGAATGCTCTAACATCAAACCCTGGCTCCTTTGCCTGCAAAGCTCTCCAGAAACCTCCATAGCCTGGCCTTGCTCCATCAAACCTCAATCTCCAAGCCCTCTAACACTTCTGTCCCAACCAGGATTGGCTGTTCTCTACATCTGCCAGCAGCTCAGTCGCCACTCCTGGGTCAGGTCCTGATGTGTCCTTGTCTACAATGTCACCGCCACTCCTCTACTCATCTCCAAATCCTGCATAGATCCCAACTTCTCTCTGAAGCTCTTTCCGCTGACTTAACCCCTACAGGTCATTCCCCTTTCAGAGTTTCAGTTGTATCATGTCCAGTGCCACATGTATTAGCACTGACCCATGATTGTCCAATAAACCAAGATACCACCTACTTGTACTTTTGCTATTACTTTACAAGTTTTTAAACTTAGGATCTTCTGAGCTCCCTGAGAAAGATAATGTATATCATTTCTGAAGATTTTTCCACAAAAACTCACTTCTCCAGACCAAATTTATTGATAACTGAGTTAATTGACTGTATTAGAATAGAGCCAATTAGAATAGAGTATTAGAATAGAGCCAATTCCTAATAAAATTGAATTGGCTAACAGACCAATTACATGTTTTCTGTGATTTTGAGTTTAGAGCAATGTAAGGCAAAACTTAACTTCCAGAAATAAATGAAATGATCTCCACAAAGCTTTCCAGTATGTATGTTGGGTTCTGAAGTGATTATCATACAGGGCTATTCAGTTAATACTGCTAAACCAAATGCAGGTGAAAGGACAATACAGACCAAGGTCATCTCTCAAAAGGATCATTTTGCTCACAGGGTTGTGGCTCATTGACAGCAGTTGGCAGTGTGCAGATTTTAAGAGCAACTCCACACTTCAGCACTAAAGTCTTATTCCAAAATCCCATTTCCTAGTAATACCAGAAACCCATTTGTGATAAACAATGACACTTCCTGCAGCCTGGTAACTGAAAAGCAAAACAAACACCAGGAGGCAATTATGGACTAAGCAGCTTTAGACAGCAGTAATGACAAGCAACACTTCTCTCTGCACATTCTCAGACTCCGCCCCTATGTTCTGATTCAGGGAAATTTGGGGAAGGCCCAAAAATCTGCATTTTCAGTATGATACCAAAAGTCCTTGACCACATTTTCTAAAATACGGATTTAAAGGAATGCTCCTATTTTGGTTCATGTGACCTAAAAAAAAAAAAAAAATCCTAACCACTGCTACTTTGAAGCTAAATGGAAGAGCAGCAGGAACTCTGATTTCGAATGTCCTATGACACAATCTTCCATTATCTCCCACTTTGTTTTCATGTCATCTATACTCACTAAAAAAAAAATGTTTTTATCAGGGAATATGATTGCAGTGGCTATTGTCATATAACCTTTAAAAAAGAAAACAGAAAACCAGAAATCAAATCAGTGGCACCATGTTACTTTGGAAGTAGAGTTAATGACTGAAAATAGAATTGTCAAATAAGATTGCTAAAAATAGTCCTCATCCGATACCCTGGAGAAAGCTCCCACCGGAAACTTGCTTCCCCACAGGTAATAGTAATAAACTTTGAACAACAACAACAAGAAAAAGTTATCTAAAAGTACTACATGAATAAAAGCAGGCAGATTCTAAAAGGAAGTTGATGTTTGGAAGAAGGGAATATCACAAGGAAGTAGAGTAAGTTTCCCTTTGTTTTTTTTTTCTTGGACCAAGGAAAGAAGGCCAGGGGGCACTGCTGAAACTCCCATAGAAATCTGCAGTCTTTCAGGTTTGAAGAACCAGGGAAAAGAGTTCAGAGCAATGACAGACGATAATTAGGCAATGCTGAAAAGTGGAGGGCCAGGGAAGCAGAGCCACAGATTATAACCGCTCCATAAATTATAAATTCTGTCCAAATATCTGGGTGATTCCCAAGCTACATATGCACAGGGCAAAGTTCCAACAATCCAGCTAAACACACCAGAACTAAAAGGAGATTTGAGTTGCCACGCCAAATCAGAGTTTTCTATTTTATTCCAGCCCAATAAACTAATTGCCTACTAATAAAAATATATGGAAAACAATTACTCTCTTCCAGATTATGTACAACAGAATATGCACAATGCCCAAAACAGAATCCACAATTATTTGGCACATGAAAAAAACAGGAAAATGTGATCTATTCTCAAGGGGAAAGATAATTAACAGAAATCGACATTTAGATGACCTGAATGTTTAAAATAGTAAACAATAATGTTAAAGTTACTATTATAATTATGTTCAATGATATAAAGGACAATATCGTCATCATGAATAAAAAAGATAGGGACTCTTAGCAAAGATAAAGTGTAAAAAATAGAGATTTTAGAACTGAGAATTATAATATCTGAAATGAAATATTCAATACATAGACATTAGTAGGATGGAGATAATAAAGAAAGTGTCAGTATGCAAGAAAACAGATGAATAGAATTTATGCAACTGAAGAGCAGAAAAGACAGTTAAAATTACCTTTTCTCTTACTCAGCTCAGCCAGATGGCATTCCCTTCTTTACCTTAACAGAAGAAAGGTTTACAATTCTCTAAAGAAAGTAAAATGAAAGGTCCCTGGAACCAAGCATAGTTGATGGCACAATATGAAAAACAGAACAATAAAATAGAAATTAGATTATTGACTATGGAGATAACTCCCAAACCACATGAGGCTCTTTCTCAAAATTCTATCTGCCATATTTATATCCTCTAAGCAAGGTATTCAAATGTTCTTCTTTGAGGAATCTTACCAACCTGGGAGAAACAACCCAATGATCTGAAAGCCAAGTTCCTGCCCTCTAGCAAAGCAACCAGCCATTTCGTATCCAGGAGGGAAAAAAAAAAAAAAAAAAAAATATATATATATATATATATATATATATATATATATATATCTCATCCAGGATGACTGCACTTCAGGAATAGGGTAAAGAAAGAGAGCAAGGATTTCCATCCAGTCTAGAATACCCCTGTTTCTCAAGCCCAACCCTATTTCTCATTCTGCGCTATGTCTAATATCCATCCAAGGATAAAAGGAATGTCTAGGGAGTGAGGAACAGAAGGAGTCCCCCTTTTTACTACATCCTCTTTTCTAATTTTGAAATTTGAACTATAAGCTTATATTAGTCATTCAAAAACTAAAACATCATTTTTCCATATTTTTATTGGTACATTATAATTGTACATAATGGTGGGATTCATTGTTACATATTTGCATATGAATGTACTATAACAATATAATTTAGCCAGGATTTTTTCCCAGTATTTCCCCTTTCCCTTCTTTACTGATCTCCCTTCGATTTTCATGAGAGTCCCCCACCACTTTGTTTTTCTTTTTCTTCTCTAGCTTCTATATGTGAAAGAAAACATATAACCCTTAACTGTCTGAGTTTGGCTTTTTTTTTTTTCTTAATGTTCTCCAGATCTCAATGACATAATTTCATTCTTCTTTATAACTGAATAAAACTCATTCTGTGTTATATATACCACATTTCCTTTATTCATTCATTAGTTGACAGACACCTAGGCTGGTTCTATAGTTCAGCTCTTATGAATTGTGCTGCTATAAACATGGGTATGCAGGTATTGCTAGGGTATACAGACTTTAATTCTGTAAGATAAATACCAAGGAGTGGTATAACTGGGCTTTATGGTAGTTCCATTCCTAGTCCTTTGGGGAACTTCCATACTGATTTCCATATGGCTGTACTAATTTACAATCCCACCAACGGTGTAAAAGTGTTCCTTTTTCTCCACATCCACTCCAGCAACTATTATTATTTGTATGCTTGATGACTGTCATTCTAACTGAAATGAGATGAAATCTCAGTGTAGTTTTGATTTGCATTTCTTTAATTGCTAAAGATGTTGAAAATTTTCTCATATATTTGCTGGCCGTATGTTTTTCTTCTTCTGAGAAGTGTCTGTGTAATCCATTTGTCCATTTATTAAATAGGTCATTTGTTGTTTTGATGTTAAGTTTTTTGAATTCTTTATATATTCTGGATGTTAATCCTCTCTCAAAAGAGTAGCTAGCAAAGATTTTCTCCCATTCTCTAGCTTCTCTCTTCACATTCTTAATTGTTTCTTTTGCTGTGCAGAAAGTTTTTAATTTGATGCCATTCATTTTTTAAAAATAACTGTATTTTATTTCTCTATATTTTTATGTGGTGCTGAGGATTGAACCCAGTGTCTCACAGGTGCCAGGCAAGTGCTCTACCACTGAGCCACAACCCCAGCCCCTTTTATTAATTTTTGGCATTGTTTCCTGAGTTTTAGAGCTCTTATTGAAAAAGTCATTGCCTGTGCCTAGAGGTTGGAATGTTGAACCTACATTTTCTTCAAGGAGTTGCATAGTTACTGACATAATTCCTAGGTCTTTGATCCATTTTAAGTTGACTTTTGTGCAAGTTGAGAGATAAGGATCTGGTCTCATTCTTCTATATATAGATAACCAATTTTCCCCAACACCATATATATAAAAGTCTGTCTTTTCTCTGTATGTTTTGGGTGTCTTTATCAAAGATCAGATGTTTGTAGACATGGGTTTGTCGGTGTCTTCTATTCAGTATTATACCATCGGTCTATGTGTCTGTCTTTAGGCAAGAGCATGCAGTTTTTGTAAAAACGTTAATTTTTAATGTTTAGAAAGGGATTAACAGAAAAAAAATTGAGGAACTATCCCAAAAGTGCAACAAAAGAAAAGAGAAGAAAAATCAAAACATAAAGGTAAGAAATTTAAAGAATCAATTCAAGAAGTCTGACATGAATGAGTAATAGTTCTAAGAGGAAAAAAGGAAGAAAAAAATAGAATAGAGGAAATTGTCAGAGAAATTCTCAGAATTAAATATTATTAGTCTATAGATTGAAAGTAACCCACAAAGTGTTCTGCCTAATGTTTGAATAAACAATCATTTTCATTATATCAGGCAACAAGGGAAGCAAGAGGAGGAGGAGGAGAAACTAAAAGCATTTACAGAGGGACTGGGGTTGTGGCTCAGTGGTAGAGTTCTCACCTAGCATGTATGAGGCACTGGGTTCAATCCTCAGCATCACATAAAAAATAAACAAAATAAAGGTATTATGTCCATCTACAACTAAAAAAAGAAATTCTTTAAAAAAATGTATAGGGCTGGGGATGTGGCTCAAGCGATAGAGCGCTCGCCTGGCATGCGTGCGGCCTGGGTTCGATCCTCAGCACCACAAACAAAATAAAGATGTTGTATCCACTGAAAACTAAAAAATAAATATTAAAAAAATTCTCTCTCTCTCTTTTAAAAAAAATGTATAGAGAACAAAACAGTCACATGCAAAAGAAATCAGAAAAGCATCAGAATGCTCAACAGCAACACTGAAAACCAGTAGAAAAGAAATCAATACTGTCTTCAAAATTCTGAAGAAAATCATATTGATACCTATAATTCTCTTACCAGTTAAATAATAAATCAGGTATGAGAATAAAGACATATTTCAAATATGCAAGGAGCCTAGTATTTTACCTCCAATATATCTTCTTTTTTTTTTTTAAAGTAAGGTTCTAGATGATAAGTTGCAGTAAAATAAAATAAAGGTGAAGGGTATAAGAAAGGTATAATGAAAACCCGGAAGGTTGCTGGGCAGCAGCTTAAGATACAATGAAGTACACATTACAGGAGGAGGATAAAGGGCACAGGGAGGGGAAGTCTTTTGGAGCACAGTGGGATTGACTGATCATCCAAAAAAATACTTGACCACTTGGGAGCAAAATTCAAAGTGTGTGAGAAATCTGAATGATCATGGTAAAGGGATTAAAGAAATATAAGGAAATGAAAAAACAAGGTAAGCCTTATCTTTAGCAAAAACAAAAGTTTCTAAAACAAATAAAATGTAATTATAGCATGCTACATGGCTCAGAGGTAAACATTAGATACACACCCATAATAAACACCAGAAATGACTTAACCATAAATTTGATAAACTACATTGGTAGAATAAGAGAAATAGAATAAGGAATATTCAAAAGCTGAACTTGACTGTTATTTTAGAAACCCATAGATCATATCTAAAATTGATAAGTAAAGAAATAATAGTGTATGCATATTATTTAGAACCAGGAAATCAATACCAGAATAATCAACTGTAAGAATGGATTGGAAGTAACTACCTCTGGCACTGATTGGCTATAGAAGTGGAAACTGTTTTTGTTTTTCATTATTAGCCTTTAATTGGAATTTGATTTTTAATTAGGACATGTACAACTTTGATAAATATAGAAACAGTTTAAAATAAATGTCTATAATAAAGGCTGAATTGCCACCCATTAGAAATATTGCTAGGAGAAGGGCACCGTGGCCCACTTCATCATTCCCAGTGTATTAGTAAGGGTTCTCATTCTTTGGCATCTCTTAACCCAATCAAGTTGACGATTCAAACTGACCATTATACCTAGTGTCTCAGGAGGCTGATGCAAGAGGATCACATGTTAGAAGCCGGCCTCAGCAACTTTGCAAGACCCTGTCTCAAAACAAAAAAAACAAACAAACAAAAAAAAGGACTGGGGATGTGACTCAGTGGTAAAAGCACCCCTGGGTTCAATCCTCAAAATGAAAGACAAAAAAAGGAAGGAAGAATCCTAAGAATAATTCCAGAAGTGGTAATAATAATGACAGCTAAAATTTAAGTCAATCACCACCTGCCCATACTTTGTCTAAGCACTTAATATATAATAACTGATTTAATACTCATAACATTCTTATGTCCTTGTTTTTCAAAGAAACTGAAGCACGGCCAAGTTAATTAACTTGTCTGAGACTCATGAAACTCTAAAAATGCTCCAGTCCGAATTTGGACTGTGACAGAAGGTTCTAGAATCTGGGCAATTTACTATTAATTGTCCCTTTGGGGAAGACTTTCTTCTAATTACTCTCTTCTTTCTTTCTGTTTTATGCTCTATTTAGAGTCAATGATTCTAGTATGCCTAAAACCTATTAAAATAAACTTAAATGTTTTAAAATATTCAAAAATAATATTGTATTTGAAAGAATTTTTAAAGCAAATATGTTTATTACTACATTATATAAATTATAAAATGATGATCACCCATTATGTGAGAATTTATTTTAAAAATCAGAAAAAAAAATATAAAGAATCAATTATTCTCCTCTCCAAAATTTAAGGTCAGCAGTTCTCTGGAGCTAGACAGAGAGGTTTGTAGACCACTGTGAAGGGGAGGGGGAAAGACCTTGAATTTATAAAGCTTCTGTCCTCTTGAAACCATTGAAGTTTGAAGCTATTTAAGTCTTGGAGCATCTTCATCAAAACAAGAACACAACGTCATATCAACATTCTTCTGTCTAGAAGTGACATTTCCCCACAAAAGGGCAGCAGACACTCATACTTTGCAGGAAAAGTACTAATACCACCCTGTCCCAATCATTCTGGTCCCTGAGTTACTTGGTCAAGTAATACCAGGCAACCTTGTTGATGAGAAGAATTCCGAAAGCAGTTCTGATTTCTTTAGCTCTGATGAGATATGATTACTTTAAATAATGGTTTGATATATAGTCAGAAGCAGAGAAATGTCATTCATTAAAATCACATATGCTAAAGGTCAGCCTAACTTTACAAGTATTGTCTTGGGGGTTTTTGGAGAAAAGGGGAAAAGTGTGGTGTTTAAATCATTTAAATGACCTCTTATGTTTCCCTTAGTTTCAACATAATTCCTTAGTAAATTAACAGCCCTTCCAGCTCTGAAGGGTTTTTGCATATATTTGATGTTCTTCAACTTAGCCTTCTTTTGAAAGAACATTAGTTATCTTCCACAGAGTTCTGGGAAGATTGTACAGGTCTATGTGACTTTGGGGAAATTTTTTTTAACCTAAAATATTGTTTTAAACATTTAAACCTGGCTTTGTTAATCTTCCATTTCTTAAAAATTGGAACATCACAGTAACATTATAAGAGAGCAGTTGTCTATAATTTGCACAGCTAAATTTGTCTTCTGGGTTGTCAAATATGCAAGTGTATTGTTTGGAATAATAGTTAATAATAGCTTTTCCAAGCAAGTCGGAAATAGAGCCACTATCATTTAAAAGCCGGAGCCAAAAGGCACTGCCTCTCCAGCAAGATACTGAGTTAATGAGGAAGACCTCTTTCAAACCAATAAGCAGCACCATCAGACAGTTATCTGGGCACCCGCTACCTTGAACTTCAAGTTGCTAACCCATTGCAATGTGATCACTAAGAATAGACCCATTACCGCCTCTTCAGCAAGGGCTTGAGCTAGACAGCTGGCACTTGATCTGTGTTTTGCAGGAAATGAGGACTAACAAAAAGAATAAGGACCTGGGTTTATAGAGTTTCAGCTGAGAACCAGGGCAAGCTGTTGGATTAGGAAAGGGAGTAACTTTAAGACTCCAAGATTTGAGGGCACCTGGAATAGTTCCTTTGATGCGGAGCCCAGAAAAGCCTTCCCGGATTCCCCCAGCACAGGTTTTGCCCTGGAAATTCTCCACCTGTCCCTCTGGGATCACCCTCTATTCTTTCCGCTCAGCATTGTGTCCCAGGAGGCTGACCTCTAAAGGACTACACCACACAGCTCGGCTGACCAGTGGCCTCCCGTTGACTTTGGCAGGTAGAGGTAACAAATGCTGGGAGAGTGAGGATGGAGTATTGATTTTGCAGTACAGCAGGACGTGGGTTCCCCTACCTAAAGCTCAGCACACTGCCTCAGCTGCTGGTCTCACCAGTTTCATACCCCTCTGCCCTGTTGCCCCTCACAGTTACAGGTAGCAGTGGGTTTTTTGCTATTGCTGGTCTTGGTACCTCTCCATCCCTTGCTGGTTTTCTCTGAACCAGCTCCACTGCATGGAACTCTCATCAATCACCCCTTCTGAGCAGGTCACTGGCTTCCTGTGGGCCTCTGATACTCTGATCCTCATTTTCTTCCTTTGCAGCTAATTGAGGTTGGCTCTTGCTCTATAGAGATTTCAGTTTTGGGAGAATACAAAGATTGGTAAGATGTGTATCTGTCCAAGATGCCTAAGACTTAGCCCTAGTTCAGCTATTGGCTCTCTGTATGAAACTGAGTGAGTCACCAAAACTTCTCTGTCTTGTTTTGAAGGCTTTAGTTATTCAGATGCCCAAGGTATCCTCGTCCTCCAACCCACCCCTTCCGTCAGGCGCTTTCTAGAACCAGGTGTCCCTGGCAGTCACTACACACAATCTCCCACTTAACACCTCTCTTCTCCAGCAACATGATACTGTCTTTGCCAACAGATGCTACTTCTCATGTCTCCACCAAAGTGCAGAGCACAATTCTTAAGCTAACTTCTTGGACCTTGTTAACTAAAACACTTGGGAACAATTCAATATATGTAAATTTATATCAGTAGCAAAATATACTTATCCGTGAATTTTATGACCACCTTGCCTTCATGTTCTGTTACATTTTGTTCCCCAAGGTCTTTGGAAATGTAAAAATGCAACATATAGCATATCCTGCTATGTAGGTAGATATATTAGAATGGATGTACATATCCATAGCTATGCATCCATTTATCTTTCAATTGTTAATATATCCTGGGATTGGAGTAGAGAGTAGTGAATCATGACATAAAGAAGGCTCTAAAATAACACAGCTCTGGTTTCATCTTCAGCTCAGGCTACTTATTGCATCATCTTGGTCAAGTGGCTAGGACTTTCAGATCCTATTTCCTCTTCTGTAAAACATGATAATTCCTTTTCTGTTGCAGATTATCATTGGGGATTAAGTTACTTGTTTTATATAAAGTGCCTGACTCACAGAACATGCTTAATAAGCATTTGTTTCTTTCATCCCAGAATTATGATTCACATACACACACACACACACACACACACACACACACACACATCCAGAAATTCCATGAAAGTTCTCTTTTTATAAGAGCCCTCTATTCTTTGAGTCAAACTCAGATGATAAGATCTGACACCAGAAGTCTAACAGACTGACAAAATAAACTTTCTACTACTGAGACCTTCAAATTAATGCTACAACGTCTCTTAAGGTCAAATATTTAATCATCAGAATGTAGGTGAATAAAAAGACTTAGGAATAGTAAAGACTTGAATTCTGTTACCTCCTGGGTCTTAAGAAACTGGAGAAGCCTCTAAGAAATAACCAGGAAGATACAATCCGTTTGATGGTAGGTATCTTTAGCCCAGCTCATCAAACTGTTTGTTTTTACCAGCTAATAAGAAAATAGACAACAAGAAACTTCTGAGGCTGAAACATGTATTTACATACATATGCAAATACATGTATGTATATTATTGCAGTTTATTATTACATGCCAATGTGCTTCAGCAAAGCTGTTTTTAAAAACCACATGAAAATTAGTTGTAAAAAGGAAAAAAAATATACACTGGCCCATGCACTTGTTTGTGTATTTTACTGTGCATAAGTTATATGTCAATAAAGTATAAATAAATAAAGCAAGATGTCAAATGGTGAACACAGGAAGCTCCCTGTGTTCACCTGTAAGAAACAGAATATAAGAATATGTATGTTTGTGTTGGGATCTTCATATAAAGTTCTGAAAAATTAAATAAGGACCAGGGAGAGGAAAATACGGATAAAAGAAAGAGTGAAGCCTCTCAATATCCACCTCTTTGCAGTATCTTGCTCCTTTGACTCTTGAAAACAAAAAGTAAATAAATCTTTACAGAAAGATGGGTAACCACTGATTGAGGTGGGGGCAAAGGTGGGTACAGAGGAGATAAGTGACTCGATGGACATTTTCTAAATTCAGAAATACTTTGAAAGTACAAACAAGAAAAGCCCAAATTGGAAAGTTCGGCAATGTTCGGTGTTGATGCCATCCACAGTTTGAGCTATTGAGCAAATGTGATCTGTAATCTGCTTACCACACAACTTTTCTTTTGCCCAGGAGAATGAAGATATCACTACACAGCTGTCCCTCAGTTCTGACAGGGATTGGTCCAGTCCTCACCCCCACCATACCAAAATCCATAGATGCTCAACTACCTTAGATAAGGTGATGTGGCATACATATATGTAACCTACAAGATCCTTTCATATGCTCTAAATCTTCTCTAGATCCCTTACAATACCTAGTACAACATAAACCCTATGTAAATAGTTGTTACATTGTATTGTTTAGGGAATAATGACAAGAAAGGAAAGTCTGTACACCTTCAAAGTTTTAAAAAGGGTTTGTTTTTGTTTTTGTGTATTATGTGTCCTAAGGATTGAAGCCAGGGGTGTTTACCACTGAGCTACATCCCTTCCCCTTTTTCTTTTGAGACAGCATCTCACTGAGTTGCTGGTGACCTTGAACTTCTGATTCTGCTGACTCAATCTACCAGCTTGCTGGGATTACAGGCATAATACACCACTATGACCAACCTGAAAAGTATTTTTGATCCAAAGTTGGTTAAATCTATAGATGGGAGAACCCTTGGACATGGAGGGCCAGGTGTACTCAAAACACATATACCAGATTTTTTTTTTTTTTTTGAACTTGGGAATCAAACACAGGGCTTTGGCAAACACTTTGCCACTGAGCTACATCCCAGCCCATCAGATATATTTAAAAGTAAATAAATCCCAAACACCATATCTTGTATTCTTGTTATGATACCAAATCAACCAAATGGTAAAAATGCCCTGAAAGACATTTACATGATGAACACACTCCGTAGCCTTGACAGGGCCCCAAGGAGGGTCCGTGGAAGAGGAACGTCATTCTCTTAGGGAGCTCAGGTTGGTTCACAGGTGAAATGGCAGGGGACAGTTCTTGAAGACTGTCAGCTAAAAAAGGAGGGACAAGTTCAAAGGGGAAGCAAAGATGACTTCAGTGACTTAATTAGACATCATCGTCACAGTGGCTGGAAGGAAATGGGTTCTGCCTATCACCAGACAGAAGGAGGCGCAGCATGGCCCAGGCATTTCTTGACTGTTTCCCTTGCTCATCTTTTAGTCAGTGCCTGGTAAGCCCACGTCGGCGCCTGAGTCCTTCTCCCATGATCCCCCTTGCCCTCCTCTCCTGCCTTCCCCTACCCCCCAGGGCCTGGCTTCTTCCTGCTGCAGCTTCCTGAGTTCCATCTAACAAATCCTCTTTGCCACTTGGATTAATTCTGTAGGGCCCTCCTGACAAAGTGTCACCTGACCAGGCAGTTAAAACAACAAATATCTACTCTCTCCCAATGGGGAAGCCAGAAGTCAGAAACCCAGGTGTCAGCAGGACCCTGCTCCCTCTGAAGGCTCTGGGGAAGGTCTTTTCTTGCCTCCGCCAGCTCCTGGTGGACCCAGGCTTCCTTTGGCTCCTGGCAACATTACTCCAACCGCTACCTCTGTTGTCCCAAGGTGGCCTCTTCTCTATTTGTGTCTATGTCTCTTCTCCTAGTTACATTGGATTAAGGACCCACCCTATTCCAATATGGACTTATTTTAATTTAAAAATCTTAATTGTATTTACAAAGACCCTGTTTCCAAATCAGTTCTCACAGGTGTCAGGCGTTAGGACTGTGAGGTATCTTCATGGGGGTAGAGGGCACACATGTCCTGGATGTCTATGTTTTACTGAGAGGGATCTCCACTGCACAAACGAGTCTCTTTTTTTTCTCATCTGTAAGGTATCTCATAGCAATATTTCGATGAGTAATTATGTTAAGAGCCTCCATCCCCACCACAGGGTGCAATGAAGATGAACAAAGGGGTAAAGAGAGTAGAAAAACCACTTCCTTCCACCCTGAGAAGGATGAGCAAAGGGTGGCGGGAGAGAAGGGGAGGGGGCCCACCTTGCCACTGCTTTCTGTCTGCTTCCATGCCTTCTGTCTTATGAGCTCCTTAGATCAACCTTGAAGTGATGCCAACTTAAAGGCCATAGTGGAAAGAAGGGTAGAACCCTGCTCTGCCACCAACTCTGATAAGCTGTGTAATTTCTCTGATCCCTTTTCCTGAGTGTAAAATAAGAAAGTTGAATGAAGATTTTTGAAGGTCCTTTTTAGCTTGCCAATGTCGCAGTTTCATGGTGACATTTGGGGGTTTCCTGCTGTCACTCACACTGGGTTAACCAGAGGTAACTGACTCAGGTTATGGCAGACAGACCTGGCTGGGCTCCCCCATCGAGATGCTACCCTGCTGCAGCCATGGCTCCTCTGCTGTCCACACGCCTGGAAGACCAGAAGCCTGAACTGACAAAAAAGGAAGGGATGGTTCCAGAAGGGTGGGCAAGATGGTTCTACAGACATGGAGCAGGCCCAGCTCCCCCGATGCTCCAGACACAGAGTCACTGGGTTCCTGCCACTCCTACTTTTCAGCTGGTCACTTGCCCTGCTCGTTAGCACCTTCCTCAGAGCAGGGCAAGGGAGATTGAAATAGACCAGTTAGGCTTCCTGCTTACTAGTGCTTGACTTAGAAGGCCTTAAATTTCCTGAAACTTGACCTCTCACATCCCCGCTCCCTTGATATCACCCCCATGAAGTCTTGTTGTCCTCCTCTTCTTGACCGTCCTGTGCTACAGGGTGCTGGATTCATTCCCACAGACACATAGCCATCCATCCAATCAACAGGCCGTTCTCAAGCATGTGCAGTGTGAGATGCTGACACTGCGCCCAGAGGGCTTGCAGCACCCTAAGGATAGTAAGAGTCCAGGTGGCCTTTATTCTGCAAGGGTCTTCATAAGAGGGGCATCAGGAGGACAGTGGACCTTCTGGATACCCACTGTACCAGACTTTGAATCTTGGCCACTTAAAGCCTTAAGGCCGTTGGCTTGGGGGAAGAAGCAGTCTGTACAGAACATTTCTATGGTCGATAGAAGCCTGTCATATTCCTTAGACCTTATCTTATGCAAGTTCATGTCTCCTGGGTTACCAAATGCTGAGCCACTGATGAATGATGATCGTGTATCCATTGGTGACTCTGCTGGTAAGTTGCCCTTCCTACCCTCCACCTCCCCCAACTCCCACAGCCCCATGGATCAGGACCATCCAGACCATGTGCCTCCTCACTGGTCAGTGCTGACCTCCAGTGCTTAGGATCAGAGTGTTTCATTCAGATTTCAAAAGTTTTTCCACATTGCAACACAAGCCTCCACCGGAGATTGCTCTCTTCCCTCCACTGTTACCATTTCTTAAGTCTTGTTTCTGCATTGACTTCATCCCAGCAGCTTTATTTCAAGTGAATCCAAGCAGACTTCCTCTTTTAACTTAATTCAATCTTAGAGAAAACTGGCCTCCAAAAAAGAGCTCTGACCCTATGCAGATGCTGTCTTTTAAGCATAGAAAATATTCTTTCTCCCTATTTTTGCCTCAATGGCATCTAGCCCAAGTCAACTTTTCCTGCATGCTTCTGGGGTTTAGTTCTTTGAGATTAGCTACTTGGAACTTGTTTCTTTCTGCCTGAAGACCTAAGAAGACCTAAGAACTAAAAGGACATGGGTGTCCCCCAAAAGCTCATGTGTAAGACGATGTAAGTAGGTTCAGAGGAGAAATGATTGGGTTGTAAAAGCCTTACTCCAATCAGTGAATTAATGCTGCGACAGGGATAAACTGAGTGGTAACTGAAGTAGTAGGATGTGGCTGAAGGAGGTGGGAATTGAGGCATGATTTGGGGGTATATATTTCTATCTGGCCATTTCTATCTGCTTTCTGATCACCATGATGTGAGCTGCTTCACTCTGCCATGATATTCGGCCTCACCTTGATTCCTCAGGAATGGAGCTGGCCTTCTATGGAGTAAAACCTCCGAAATCATGAGCCCTCAAGTAAACATTTCCTCCCCTAAAACTGTTCTGATCAAGTCCCTTAATCCCAGCAATGAAATAGCTGACTAACGCAAAGGACGTAGAGGAGTGGAAGATGGAGTCACAGGAAGTCTGGGGTCCTGCCAGGCTCACCTAAGACTTGCCTACTTATGTAAACTACCATTTATCGCACAAGTCTCTAATGGTGGCTAGGTTTATGGGGAAGGCTCGTCTTCGCTTCACACATTATCAACTGGCGGAGTTCAACTAGGGATTGAAGGATCACAGATTTTCATTCCTGGGAAGTTGGTACTAGTGGTAGGATGAGAGCTTAGCCAGTTCTTCTCTTCATCTCTAGACCTAGCCTACTTGGCTTCTGTCACCACAGTGTATGGTTTCCAAGAGCCAATGTCCAAGAGAATATGGCACTTTAGTGACCTCACGTCAGAAGTTACATAGTGTCACCTCCACCATCCTCCGTTGATACAGGTAGTTATGAAGTACCCCTCATGTCCAAGGAAAAAAGACACAGTGCCAACGCTGGATGGGAGGTTTTTGTCAGTGTCACATGTTAAGAGAAAATGGGGTAGATATATTATTGGGGACCTCTCTGAAAAGTCCAGACTGTCATGACTTACTTTCTAGCCATTAAAACTTTATATATAGGTCTGGGGACATAGCTTACTAGTATAGAGCACTTGCCTTGCTTGTTCAAAATCCCAGCACCACAAAATAATATCATATTAGTCAAGGGTCTCTAAAGGAGCAGAATTAACAGAATATGTACATTTGTTTATAAAGGGGAGTTATTGGATTGACTTACATGATCTGAAGTTGGACAGTCCCACAATGGCTGTCTGTAGGCTGGAGAGTCAGTCCCAGCTGCTCAGTTCCAGAAGCTGGACCCTCAGACAAGAGAAACCAATGATGCAGCCCCAGTCAAAGACGGAAAGTCTGGAAACTCCCTGAATAATCACTGATGAGCATCCATGTTTGAAGAGTGAAGAGCTGGATAGAGTCCAACATCCACATGATGACAGCAGCAACTGACACACACACTCAAGAAGAACCAGCCTTCGCCCACTGTGGCTTCCTTCATCTGTTTTTTGTCCCATCTGTGTCCCCAGTCTATCAAACAGTGCTGCCTACTTTCAGGGCAGGTTTCCCCCCTCAGTTTGCTGTCCCACATGCCAATCTTCTGTAGAAACACCCTCATAGACACACACTGAGAAGTCTCAATCCTAGGTGTTTCCTAGGTGTGTCCCAATCCAATCAAGTTGACAGTCCAAACTAACGATCTCCTATGGATAGGAAGATAGATATAGAGCTATATAGATATAGATCAATCTAACTATATGTGTGATGATTAATTTAGATGGTTGACTATATAATGATATACTTATCTATAGTATATAGATAGATAGAGATCAGTGCTACAGCAGTAGTGTACACTTGGCATGCACAAAGCTCAAGATTCAAAAACACCAAAAAAATAAATAAATAAACAAAAATATTATAGCTATCCTACAGCTCAACCCAAACCCAAACTCCCAAAACCCTCCAAGTCTCATTGCACTGTGTCCATTGGGAAGACTACTATTTCTTTTCTCAAATCCAATGGAGGTGCAGATGAGGCTCCTTGGACTTGAATTTTTGAGAACAGCTCTTTAGAAACTGTTACTCTCTGCCTGAAGACCTAGAAAGACCTATCATTAAAGGTTTCAGCACGTAGGGCTGGGGTTGAGGCTCAGCGGTAGAGCGCTTGCCTCGCACTTACAAGGCACTGGGTTCAACTGTCAGCACCACATAAAAATAAATAAATAAAATAAGATTTGGGGGGAATAAAAAGGTTTCAGCCCTAACACACACTAATAGTCAGCAGTGGTACAGGCACAGGATAACCACTGTAGACTCTCATTCAAGAAGGGGAGAAATGGAGGCATGTAGCGTTGTCTGGACCATAGCAATTCTGAAATCCAGCTGGGCACATGTTGCCAGTTCTTTGACTAGAGCTCAGTACTACTATCTGGAAATTCTTTTCTTTTAATCTTTCTTCTTTTTGCCAAAAGGTAGCCTGTGTTTATAGTGGAGTGATTTTCTCAATTTGCTTCCTATCAATAGAAGTTTGGGGATTCACGATTTCTTTTCAACTTGTGCTGTCTCTATCCCTTTCAGTCCAGGCTGGTACTGATTCTTTAAAAAAAAAAAAAAAAAAAAAAAACAATAAAAAAAAACCCTATAGGTACTTGGTAGAACAATTAATAAGTCTGTACATTAGATAAAAGTCACACCACAAATATCTTTGAGACAAGCTCTCTTTCTACCTTGGACACCTGGTGAGGTTTCTGAGGACAGTGCCTTCAGAATTTTGGATGTCTTGTTTTTAATGGAGAGAATCATGCTGTAAGATCCTCTTGTCTGTCTGAAAGGTAGATGATGCATCACCTTACATCTTTCTATTGTCTTAACCAAGGATCTTAGAGGCCACCATGAATATATTCTTTGACTAGAAGTCATTTTTTCACTTTGGAATATTTTGCATACCAAAGAAATTTGGTATCATAAAATTTTATTTTTTAACCCAGAAAGCCCTAACTTACCTATATTTCTTCTAGATTTTATTTGATAAATGAGTATCTCCTTTTTAAGCTCATTTCTCTTCATTTTCCTTTCTCTAAAGCCAGCTAGAAGAAGGCAGGTAGAACCCCCAACATTGTATCCAGAAATCTCTTTAGCTAGAGCATCAAGTTTATTAGATGCGTTTCCTTTTTTCCCCCTAAATTTTCTGCTACGACATAACTAGGGCCCCCTTCTCTCCAACATCCAGCAATATTGTCTTTACTGTTCTTTGATCCTTCACTAATACTTTCTTCAGTGTCTAGGGGTTGCAGTCCCAAACCAAAGTCAATGCTACAATGTTTGAGCTTTTGGGTTTAGCAGAAACCTACTCCCAGTACCAAAATTTGGTCCAGTTATTCACTGCTTCATAAACCATCTCAAAACCTAGTAGCTTACAAGAACAATAATTTATTTAGCTCACAAATTTGCCCTTGGAATAGGGCTTGGTGGAAAAGCATTTTTTTTTCTTCTCTTGTAGCAACTAGGGTAATCTGACTGGTGGATTGAGAACCACTTTCAAAATGACTCACTTGCAAACCCAACAAGATAGTTTTAAGGGCAGGGGATGTGACTAACTGGTAGAGCACTTGCTTAGTGTGCATAAAGCCCTGGGATTCCATCTCCAGCATCACAAAAAGAAGAAGGAGGAGGAGTATATTAAGACAGGTGCTATTGGCTCAGCAGTCTAGGCCTGGGGCCTCAGTTCCTCTCCATGCAGGTTTTTCCGTGGGTAGCATGGCTTCCTCATGTCAGAGTAACTAGGTCCAAGAGTGAGCACACCAAGAGAACAAGGTAGAAAACATGGCATTTTTATGATTCACCTCACATAGCATCACGTCCACCACACTATACCAGTCAAGGCTGCTACCACAAGGTCTACCCAAGCTCATGAGGAGGGAATGTAAACCTCACCACTTGTTAGAAAGAGTGTCAATGTCACACAGTGAAAACAGCATGTGGGACGGGATAGATGATAGACAGATAGATCAATAGATAGATAGACAGATGATAGACAGTCTTTGCCAAATGGCAGTCTGATTTACTATGATGGTTAATCTCGATTGTCAACTTGATTGGATTAAGAGATGCCTGGAAAACTGGTAAAGCATACATGTCTATGAGGGTGTTCTCAAGAGATGATTGGCATGTCAGTCAGTGAACTAAGGAGGGTAGATTCACATAGAAAAGGGGCAGCCCCATCCAATGGAGGTCCCAGATGGAACAAAAAATGAAAAAGGGAATCTCATGTGCACCCAAACTTGGTTCTTTTTGAGTTGGTCCATTTTTTTTGCTGTTATCATGAGCAATGGACATCAGATTCCAGTTTCCTTAGCCTTTAGTGAGGACTTACCCAGTGAGTCTCCAGGGGACTTCCAGGTCTTGAGTCTCAGATGGTGGCTGCCTCATTGGTCTCTCTTCTTCTGAGGCTTCCAGGTTCTTGAACTGAGCAGTTACTGGTTCCTCCATTTTCCAGCCTGCATATGACTTCTGTGGGACTATCCAGCCTCCGTCATGTGAGCCAATCTAATGACTCACTTCTTACAATTATATACACATTACATTGGTTATGTTCCTCTAGGGGACCTGATCAATACATCTATCCATGAAGGTTCAGGAAAATAATGTGAAAAATAACATCAAGGACATAACCTGGTATCCAGGCCTAAATTGGACATGAGTCTTGTTTCTGAGCTTACACTGCTGTCTCCCTACTGAAGGTAAAATATGCTTGTTCCTCTGCCTGTTCTTCAGTGAACTCCACATCCCAGGCCACCTACCTGGAGAAAGAAGACTCCAGAGAGAAGGTAGTACTAGAGTAGACCAGAAGGATGAATTGGAGTTTGCTATGCAGCCAAAGCAGCAGGGAAGAGCAACAAGACTGATATCTCCTTTGAAGATCCATAGGATAAGAAGGAGTAGGCCTGGGACTTGTCTTTGCCTTTCTCCTTTCCCAGGGACATGCTTCTCTAATAGACCCTTTGGAGTATACCCTATTTCTTTGGGGCATGTCGTGGGGAAATAAAAACAGGAGTACAGAAGCAGGTGGTTTCACGGTGAGACCAAACATGACAAAAGTTTAATATAGTTTATGACCACTACACTACATCCGCTTCCTTGGCTCACTTAAATATTGTCACTCGGGCTGGGGATGTGGCTCAAGTGGTAGCGCGCTCGCCTGGCATGCGTGCGGCCCGGGTTCGATCCTCAGCACCACATACCAACAAAGATGTTGTGTCTGCCAACTAAAAAATAAATATTAAAAAAAATTTCTCTTTCTCTCTCTCTCTCTCTCTCTCTCTCAATCTCTTTAAAAAAAAAAAAAAAAAAAAAAAAAAAAAAAAAAATAAATATTGTCACTCAAAATGACTTCTGGCCACTGACTGTTGAGTCACTCCAAACATGTGACTCAAATGTTCCTCCAGTAACTACCAAGTGGGACAAAGATGCTACCAGCTGGCATCAGGAGACAGGGTAAGTCTAGAGGCGATGAGTATACTTAGAACATTGGTTAGAGCCATAAGCAGGCAAGGCAGGCAAGAGTGGAAGCAATCAAGAAAGATATGTCATGGTAATGCATCCCTGTCTTTACTCTTTGCTAGAGTTTAGATTTCTTATCCACACATGAAGGTGTTATACTCATCATAACCACCAAAGTCCCCCACCACACTGACAGTGTGTAAGTCTATGACTTCCTCCCCAGGCTAACCCATTTTTGCCTTAAATAGCTCTGGTCAATTATTCATACCTGAATGGCTCCTTAGTGCTCAAATGTCTCAAACTCCCCATAATTCAAAGAATGGAAAAAAGATGGGAGAATAACTGCCAGCAGGGACCAACTGTTTGGGCAAGTAAGGCCAACATAATAGGCTTTCAATGATGCAAAGGAAGAAATCTCCTTTGAAGATCAGTTTCTTAGAATTTATTTATTTATTTATTTGCTGTAATGTGTTATACATGACAGCAGAATGCATTTTAATTCACAGTATACAAATGGAACACAATTTTTCATTTCTCTGGTTGTACACAAAGTAGAATCACACCATTCGTGCCTTCACACATGAACCTAAGGTAATGATGTCTATCTCATTCCACTGTATTTTCTACCCCTATGTCCCTTCCCTACCCCGCCCTTCCCCTTTGCCATAACCAAAGTTCCTCCATTCCTCCATTCCTCCCATGCTCCCCACCGACCCCCATTTTGGATCAGCATTCACATATCAGAAAAAAACATTGGGCCTTTGGTTTTTGGAGACTGGCTAACTCACTTAGCATGATATTCTCCAACTCCATCCATTTACCTATACATTTCATGACTATTCTCTTTTAATGCTGAGTAATATTCCATTATGTGTGTGTGTGTGTGTGTGTGTATACACATAAAGTGGATAAAGAAACTGTTATATATATATATATATATAACAGTTTCTTTATCCACTCATCCATTAAAGGGCATCTAGTTTGGTTTCACAAATTAGCTATTGTGAATTGTGCTCCTAGTGAAGATCAATTTTAAGAGCAAAACATAGGAAGGGAAATAGCATGGATGGTGAAAGGAGACCCTCATCACTATACAAAATTCATGTATGAAGATGTAAATTTGGTGTCAACATACCTTATATACAATCAGAGATATGATAAATTATTGTACAATGGTGTATTAAGAATTGAATGCAAAAGAAAGAAAGAAAGAAAAGAAAAGAAAAAGAAAAAGAAAAAGAAAAAAGAAAAACATAGATCACAGCAACTCTGATTGGATCTCAAAAGGAGGAACCAAAGAACTGTAAGGAATTCAACCAACCCACATGTTGCTTATGCTCTTATAGAACACATTGCAAGTACTTCCATCCCACTACCATGAAAAGCAAGAAGAGTGAAGGAACACATTCACCTTAGAAGTCTAAAGGTGCATCCTAAAATAGTACCTGACAAGCCCAAAATTTCTTACAACTTTTGACTTAAAGTTTATACCAAGATTGCCTCTTACAACATAACCTATGCATGTTTATTTTAACATAACAATTATTTTTTTCTCTAAGATTCCAAGTAATATTTACACTCCAGGAGTACCTCCATAGAAGTACTATGATATCCTGTGATTCTATAAACACCCTGCTACAATGCCATATGCCTACAGGTGTCTAAGAAGGATGAACCCACTATAATTATTAAACACCCCATCTGATCTATAGCTGGCGTATAGAAAAGGGGAGTTATGACTTGCATCATTGTTTAATCATAATGCCTTAAGTATCTGGGAAATACCAAACTAGAGGATGACAAAAGCAATTCTTTCTCATTGGTCCTAGCAACTCACAGTCAGAGTAACCCAAACATTTCTTTTTTAAGAGACACCTACTTAATACCACCTGCCATATCCCTGTGAGGACCAAAGGAAATTCCCTTCTATCTTCTAAAGTTTTAAATGATTTAGTCTGCTGAAATGAACTGACAATAGATTAAAAGGAGAAGATTTACATATTTATAACATGCATAAGAATAGGGTATCACAATAATCAAAAGTGAGTATCCAATAACCTAGTGAGGTACTGTATTTCATATGGGAGAAAGAAATGGGAGATGTAGGAAATTTTAGCAGGGGGAAAGATGGGAATAAATGTTCCTCTGGACTCTGGGTGCATGTATGATTTTCAGTCTCCCCTTCTGTGATATGAATTTAATCTTCCTTAGTTAATTAAATTTCAATAAGAGGATTGAAGGTAATTGTTCCTCTTTGATGGAACTGGTCTTTAGGTGGATAAGGGGGACTTCATCTATGAAGTTCATCTACCTTAAGCCTGCTTCTTTGGTTCAGCATGCCAAACAGAGCACCTTAACTTGGGTATTGTTATTCTGAGTTCCAAACCCGCTTCTGTAAGGCATTGCCCAACTCAGAAAGCACCTGGAAACCCTTAGAAGTCTTAAACTTGCTGGGCTTGTTTACACTCCCCTGTAATACCGAGGAGGGAGGATCACAAGGTCAAAGCCAGCCTCAGGAACTTATGGAGACCCTGTCTCAAACTGAAAAATTAAAAGGGCTGGGGATATGGCTCAGAGGTTAAGCACCCCTGAGTTCAATTCCCCAGTACCAAAAAAAAAAAAAAAGACTTGTAAGTCACCATTAACGTGTGCTCTCAGAAGTCTCTTATTGACAGCAGTAAAATCATAACTTATATAGCCAGATACCTCCTCCCTGAGCTTTTCTTCTCCAAAAGCTTGCTGGATCCTTGCAAAATTAATTCCAGAAGTGTCTTGTCATGAGTAAGCTATACCATTAACATAGACTAGACATGTTTGTGTCTTTCCACAATGTCAGAATTTATTGAATAACAAAATTTACAAGCTATATCATTTTCATGTGTTGTAATTTACCAAGTACTCATGGGTCGCTCAAGTCACACATCACACTTTACACACTGATAAATATAGGTTACAGAAAGGGTAAGAAAGGGTTAGGATGGCTAGAGGGTTTCAGAGCTGCAAAGGCAGAAAGCAGATACAAATGCAAAAGAATCACTGCAAGTGGTCAGATAAGATTAGGAGCCTGCAGAACTTCTTCAGGGTGAAGAACTGTCAGAGTGAGAAAACTATTCTAAGACAGGGACCAGAGAGAAGGCGGTTTTGAATTGGGCATGTCAGGCAGGGAGACTGTGTTGAGCTGAAACTCTGAGGACACAGTTGGCAATTCCTCACCCGTGGACTTTGTGAAGCTCACAGGGTGGTCTGATGAAGGGTCATATGTGCCATCTCAGAGTCTCAGGTACCTTTCCTTTATGTGTTTCAGGTGAGGGGATTACATCTAGTGAGACTCATGGGTTGGTTTCTCTGATATGGGTTTGATACATCCATGAACCCAAGTATTTACGATTTAATTTGACAAATTCACAGGGGGCCATTTTTTAATTAACACCATTAATTTATTTGTCAGTTTGTACCTTATGATCGTGCTGTGCAGATGGTGGTTGTTGGCTTGTACAAACACGGTACAGAGTCATTCCACGTTGGCACTTGTACTCAGAATGGAGTAACTCGTGGCAAACTACTATTTGATAAGATGCAATACCTCAGAGTTAGACACAGCCTGAAAACTACTCTTCTACACGTTGTGGAACAACTCAGAGCAGGAAAAAAATCTGCTCTCCACATACTCCTGAATTTTAAGTGTTTTCTTGAAGTACAGTGCTTCAGAAAACAGATACACAGCCAGCCTTGACACAAAAGCAAATATTTGGGCCCCACTCCAGACCTGCTGAATTGGAACAGGAATCTATATTAGAATAAGCTCCACTGCCCATTCTCTTGGGCACACTCAAGTTTGAGCCATGGTCCTAGGAGACCTGCTTGTGATCAGCTAAACCCTTAGCAGTGCTGCCCCTCAGACAAGTCGGCCTGTGTTCTGCACCCTAGGTCAGTAACTCACCCCCATTCCCCTCCACCCAGTTTCAACCTCCTCTGGAAACAGCATCATCCATCATTCAGTCCTCAACTAGGCACAAGGTTCCCATCAAGGTTTCTTCTGCCTCCTCTGAACAACGGTGCATGTGTTTCTGTTTTCATCCCACAGAAGGTGTCAGATTCACTGCCTGTCATCTCTTTCGTGGTTGATTGGCTTAATTTTAGAGAAGAAAAAATACCGACCCTGGAGAGAATTAGCTAAAATCTGATCACAGTACTTCAGAGATTAAAGACATTGCCATGATCTGGGTTCTTTCAACTAAGGTATTAAGTTCGTCACCTGCGTCCACTATACCAACCACCTTTCCACTTTCCTTTAAAACTCTTCTCTCTTTCAAATTTCTATGAAATTTGAATCTTACATAAGATCTGAAATAGCTTTGTTTTTAATTAACTCCTTTTTGTCTCTATTTTGAAGTTTTGTTTTGGCACCAAGCTGTCTTCAAGATGCTTTTTCTTATAGAAAATCCACATATTAAAAATCCAAGTGGGCTGGGGATGTGGCTCAAGCGATAGCATGCTCGCCTGGCATGCGCGTGGCTCTGGGTTCGATCCTCAGCACCACATACAAAAAAGATGTTGTGTCCGCTGAAAACTAAAAAATAAATATTAAAAAAATTCCCTCTCTCTCTCTCTCTCTCTCTCTCTCTCTTTAAAAAAAAAATCCAAGTTGGGTACAGTGGTGCACACCTGTAATCCCAGTGGCTCAGGAAACAGAGGCAGGAGAATCATGAGCTTGAAGCCACCCTCAGCAACTTAGCAAAGCCCTAAGCAATGTAGCAAGACCCTGTCTCTAAAGAAAATATTAAAAAGGGCTGGGGATGTGGCTCAGTGGTTAAGTGCCCTGAGTTCAATCCCCAGTATCAAAATTTCAAAAAAAGCCAAGTCAAGAGAATCACAAGTTTGAGGCCAGCTTCACAACTCAATGAGACCTTCTCTTAAAATAAAAAAATGAGAAAAGGGGCAGGGATGCAGCTTAGTGGTAGAGTGCCCTGGATTCAATCCCCAGTACCAATAAACAAATAAATATTCATAACCCACTTGAATCTAAAGTATGAAATATGACATGTCAAGAGCTTTGTAATGTTTCGAACAACCAATAAATAAATAAATAAATAAATATTAAAATATATAAATATAATATTATCTTCTTTACATTATTTATTTATATATCTATTATCTTGTATAACATGTCTTATTTTAGATTTCTAATATAATAATATATTAGAAATATAATATATATTATGTAATATGTTAGAAATCTAAAATAAGACAAATAATGGCCCTCACATTTGACCTCATGGCACTGTGGTCAAATGCCCAGATAGTTCTTCCACCTTGGACTCCTTATAGCAATAGCCATTATCTTAGTAAATTAGCACCAAGTCTGTTTCTCAGTCTCTTAAATTCAGAAATGTAGTTTTGTTGGCACAGAGGTGATAGCTGCTTCTCTTCCAGCCAGAATTTCAGAGATGGTCCATGAGACTCATAAATCAAAGCAGAAAGGCAGTTGATTAGCTTTCAAAGATAAATTAACCTAGAAATGGAAAACCCTGATCCATATAGAATCTATGCATTATTTTCATATAATTCAATTCCATGGGAGCCCACACCCTTCTCTGAGACTAATTTATAAATTTCTAATAAGAAATCACTGACTCGACTACTTCAAGTATGTATGACTAAGACATTGTTTTCTGGTAAGAAGTTTCCATGGGAAGCAACGTCATGATCTAAGGGATACTGTTATGGGTTGAATAGTGCCCCCAAAAAGATACATTGAGCCGGGCATGGTGTGCACACCTATAATCCCAGTGGCTCTGGAGGCTGAGGCAGGAAGATCACAGTTCAAAGCCAGCCTCAGCAACTTAGGGAGGCCCCTAAGCAACTCAACGAGATCTTGTTTCTAAATAAAATATAAAAAGGGCTGGAGATGTGGCTCAGTGGTTAAGCACCCCTGGGTTCAATCCCCAGTACCAAAACAAAAAGATATGTTGAAGTTCTAATGCCCATTACTTACCAACGGGTCTTTTCAGATGTTAAATTGAGTTGAGGTCATCAGAGTGGATTCTAATCCAATATGATCGGTGTCGTTACAAGAAGAGATTAGAGCAGGGATGCACAGGGAGAATGCAGCCATGCAGGTACAGAGGCAGGGACAGAAGTGACAGATCTACAAGTCAAGAAATGCCACCAATTGCCCTCAAACACCAGAAGCTAGAAGAACAAAGAAGGGATTCTCCCTGTAAGTGTTGGAGGGAGCATGGCCCCAAGGACATTTCCATTTCAGGCTTTCAGCCTCCAGAACTGTGAGAGAATAAATTTCTGTTGTTTCAAGCCACGGAGTTGATGATGCTTTGCTATGACAGCCCTGGGAAACTAAAACAGCTGCTTGTCCAAAATGGCATCTGAAGGAAGGGAATTAGGGAGACTCTCATGTTTAAGGGCGTTGGACTATGAGAGCCAACTCGCCTTTCTTATTATAGAGGGCTTTTCAAAGAAGTCTGGAATATTCTAAATCATTAGCTAAATTCCACTCTTATAGGGACAGTACTTAGGAGATTAAATAGTACTTATGGAGTCATGTTTCAAGATTAACAGAAATCCCATACACGGAGTCAGTGCTTCAAGAAGCAAATGGTCCACTAAGTCTTAGACCACAAACTTCACGGATAGGCAAGGAGGCTCTTGAAAGAGCGACTTCATGGTGACCCTTCCATCCTTCCTTCCTTCCTTGCTCCCCTGACTCAACCCTGAAGGTAAACACCACATTTGGACAATGTTTTTCAGCTGGCAAATATCCTAGAAAAATCTTCCTGAGCTTCACATTACAGCCTTTATTCTCCGGGTTTTGAGGCTTCTCTAGGGGCCAACAGACTGTTACCCAATGAATAGACGCAACACTAATCAGACAATTTTAGGCTTATCATTTAAGTTTTTCATGTGTTCAAGAGAATGAATGAAAGGTTAAACAGTGAGCCTCTTTGGTGGCCTTTGATAAGACCCAGCTTCCTCTGAGTATCCATGAGCCCCAGAAGCCCCCCTCAGGCAGCAGGACATGATGTGCTAGTTTTCTTCAGACGGCTGCCCTCTGGACCCATCAAGAAACATGCTGCCTCTCCTAGATCAAGGGCCTTCAACTGCTCCTCTCCAGCCACTATGCAGTTAGGAGACGGAAGCATGTCCTCTGGTGAGATGTCCCCCTACCCCTGTCTGGGTCAGGAGATGATGGAGGGAGCAAACAAAGGCTATTCATGCTCTCTTCCAGAAAGATCTAGATATGATTCCTCTTAAACACAGTTATAAGTAAAAGAATCCCAGACTGACATGGCCACCAGGCATGTGACCCAGGTATGGCCCACAACCATCATCACACTTCCAATTAAAACCCAGACAGCTACAAATGGATCCGTTAAACAGAAATTCTCTATCCCTTCCCAGAGCTCCTCAAAACCCACCTTCAGACCCTCCTAGGGAAACTGCCAGGTTGCCTCATACAAGAAAAAAAAAGTACAGATATTCCTGACCTAATGATTTTTCAACTTTGAAATGGTGATTGCACCCACATAATCACTGGTTTTCTCTTTCAATATAGTATTCAATACATTACGTGAGCTTAATTACACTTTATATAAAACAGGCTTTGCATTAGAAGATTCTGTCCAGTCATTGGCTCTTGTGTAAGTACTCTGAGCACATTTCGGGCTGGTTAGGCTCAAATTATAATATATATTAGGTGTGGTATCTTAAACACATTTTCAACTTAGGACGTTTTCAACTTACAATGGGTTTATCAGGATGTTAAGACCATCAGAAGTTCAGGAGTCTATGTATTTTGTAAAAATGTACTTTACCTGTCTCCTACCATAAGCAGCTTTTCAAGGTGTTACTCCGAATACTTGAGGGTCCAGTCAAAGATATTCATATTTGGATACTTGCCAATACCCAACATTACCACCCACCCTGTACAGACAGCCTTGTCTGACATGGGCACAATGGAGAGAGCTCAGTAAACATGGAGTGTACCCCAAAAACGAGGTGCTTACAGAGAGAGGAATTCTGGTAAATTGGAATATACACTCTGGGCCTCGCCTCTCTTCCAGGGATCAGAAGTACTGAGCTCCCATTCAGAACACCCTGACATTGATAGACATTTTTGGATTTCCTTTGAAAAGCATGTATTTTGTTTTATCAAACAAAAAGGTAAAATCCCCAGCTGACTGATTTAATCCTGGAGAGCAGGAAGTTTTAACAGCACATGATGAATGTCCAAATATCTGCCTCTGGTCCTTTCGGATGAGCTGGGTTTTTCTTTAGATATGTTAATACATTCAATCTGGATGCAGTCATATGTTGAAGATCTGGCAACATTTATGCCTTTTAAGATAACTTTGCACATCTCTGCTCGGATCATGAGTCAGTCTTCCATTGATCAACATCCTTGTTTCCCCATTTGTATCAGGGGAATACCTGGCCTTCCCAAGCACTGACAACACATCCTACTAAGTATGGCCTAAAGAATGAAGGAAGAAGATCAGAAAAACCAATGAAAGTGCTATTTTAAAAGCTGTTGTGTTGGATGTTTATACTTCCTGCTGTTTGTGTTCTTAGGCTTTAATGATATACAGGTTTATAAAATGCTCTTGGACTGGGATTGTGGCTCATCGGTAGAGCACTTGCCTAGCATGTGTAAGGCACTGGGTTCAATCCTCAGCACCCCATAAAAATAAATAAGTAAATAAATAAAGGTATATTTTTAAAATGCTCTTATTCTTGGAAAATGCATGCTGAAATGTTTAGGGATAAAGTAGCATGTCTACAACTTATTAATAAGTGATCCAGCCAAACACACAACACACCTGGCATTTTGTTCAGTCTAGGTACAGGTTAGGTGAACATTTATTTGTTGAATTAATCTATGAGTTTTCTGTATGTTTAAAACCTTTAAAATTAAAATGTTAGTGTGGGGGAAAAAGCTGTGAGTGCTTCTGCATTCAGCTTCTGTAGAATTCTGTAGAAGCTGAATGGGGACAACCTCCCTTTTTCCCAGGAAGTCTTGCTTTGGAAAAGTCAGTGGAGTAGTCCAAACGCCAATGCTTCATTATCTGAAACGTTAAATGAAAAATCGACCTTCATTTTGGACTGAGAGGTCTTTGCAGAGATTATTTACAGCATGAAGGCATCTCTGCTTCCTCTGGCTGGAGCCAAGAAACAGGGAGGAGCAAAAGACTCGGGGCAGGAGGTGAGCTGATCTAGCCAAGATGGAGCAGGCAAGGGTGGAGGTGTGAGGCGGTCGGTAGCCAGGGCCAGTCCTTGGGGAGCAGAGGGAGGCTCCTGTCTCCACCCTTCTGCCAAGAAGCTGAGTGGAGGGGACTTCTTCAGCAATAGATTGGCTGCTGCAAAATGACCAGAGTTAGCCAGCAAGAGGACTCAAGCAATGGGATTATGGAGCAAAATAATGACTTAGGGGCCTTTCTCCACATTCCTTGAGAGACCCTCAAAAATATGGAGGTGAGGGAGGATTGGCTTTGTTGCAGTATCACAGGCTCAAGTTGTTTTAGTGGACCAAAAATTGGGGATGTATGTGCTGTGTGTGTAGCAAGCTGTTTTCCTCCTACAATCCCCCCACCCCCCTACAAGGACAGATGGTGTTAATGGGAAAGTCTTTATTCTGCCAAGCGCTTAGTGGGCACAAGTTGGGGACAAAAGCTGACTTCTCTAGGATGCTAGCCTGTACAACAAGACCTTAGAGGAGGGGAGAACAGGGAAGGAATTTGGAGCAGGTAAGGAGTAAATCCAGGATGCAATGAATGAGGACCAGAGATCTGGAAAAGGAGCTGTAGATGACAGGGAATGGTGGAAGGCTGAATGCTTTGCAGTAGGATCATATCCTATAAACACCCCAAACTTAGAACAAATGCTACTAAAATTCAGATCTGTTCATCATGAAGGAGTTCCAAAAGGAAACCAAGCTAAAAGGGGTCTTGGCAATCCATGAACCCAACTAAATACAGGCAAAGTAGGCCAGGAAATGCATGCTTTTTTCTTTCTTTCTTTCTCTCTTTATTTGTTTATTTATTTATTTTTGTGTGATGCTAAGGATCGAACCCAGTGCCTCACTCATACTAGTCAAGGGCTGTACCCCTGAGCTACAGCCTCAGCCCCAGGAAGTCTCTTCTGACAATCTCTGACATTCAGGTTTATAATTTCAAGTTTGCTGAAACATAGTTGGGCTAGACACCTGAGGTCTCTTAGCACTAGCACCAAACTCTTCAAAGTGATTTCTTCCCACTTTTACCAGTGGTGTCTCCCTGCCATACCCTCCTATGTCCTTTAGTTTTGTGCCAGTAATTCAACTGCTTTTTTGCAGTGGTTTACTGCTATAGACAATCTAATTTGAGATTTGTCTCTTAAACCTACCTCACTTCACTGGATTTCTGGAGAGTTGGAAGGTGAGAGTGTAGAAACAAAGAAGGCATTAAAGATCAGCTCACCCACCCTCGCAAGGCAAGCAGGGAGGGCTCAGCAGAGGCCCTCATTCCTCCTCCCTCAGGGTGGTCAACATCTCTTGAGCTACTCTCAGGGTAAGAAGCTGCTGCTTTGTTATTCACTGGTGATCCCAGGGAGCAAGAGCTGAATTGTTGGACAAATTGTAAAGATCATTTTAAAGCTTGGTATTAAAGGTGGGGGGGGGGCTTTCAGAGATAAATAATGGACTCCAACTTTGCATATCACTGAGCCACATCCTCAGGGGTTAACATCTAAAAGGTGAGTGGGGGCGGGGGCGGTGGTTCTGGGTTCTGGCCACAAAGAAAGCAAACAAGAGTCCCTCTTCCTGGACCAGAGCCTCCCTCCCCCACATTCTTTTAATACCTTACTTCCTCTAGCACTTCCTCTGGCTTGGGGGAGGGGCTGGGGAGAAGGATGCAAATTTATCTAATCTCTAAAAAAAGCTCATGGTATTTGATGCATTCAGGCTAAAGGGAAAGGAGAAGCCCCGAGGCTGTTTCCGCCCCCACAACTCAGCTCTGCCTCTGGAGTACACCTTGTGGTTTCCTTGGACCCTACCAATATCTCCTGGAGATACCGTTGGAAAAAACTCCTTCTCAGCCTGTCACAGCACAAACTCCAGGTCCAACCCCCAGAGGAAGTCTAGCCACCTGGCACTTCTCTGAACCAAGCAGGTAGCAGACCCTAGGCCACATCCTCACTGTCTTTCTTAATCTTTGAGGGCTTGACTCAGCCAAGGAGAGGAGATACCTACACATCCGCCCCACAGGGACGCGTGGGTGGCCAGCAGAGAAATGACTGATGGTGCCTGGCCTGTGATAGCCACACGTGTTAGAGGGCCTTCGTTACTGGCAACACCGTCCCCCTTGCCCAGGGTCCCTGTGGGAAAGGAAGCCATTCAGGGCAGCCTGTGCACACTGAGCTATTGACGCAGATGAAACCTAGGGTCCTGGAGGTCAGTACACCTTATATTCCCATGTTATATGTGTCATAAGCTGTTATTGCATATTTCAGGACACTTAAATGATCCTTCTTTCTTTAAGTTATTAAAAATGAATGGGCCGGTTCCGTGGGGAAGAATCTAGCTGGGACAGGCTCTCCATCTGCTCTTTCTCCCTGCTTCTCAGGCTTCCTCTGAATGATGGTCTCCCCAGGGGTGGGAAAGCTGAGCCAGTGAGGGGCCAAGGCAGCTCAATAGGCCCCTCTAGGTGGACATGTGTCCAGCTGTCCCATGTAGTGAAGTTGCACTGGGCCTCAGTAGACAGTCTGCAGACCGCCTGCCTCAGCATCCCCAGACAACAGTGAAAAGGCAGATTCCTTTCCTCCCACACCTAATCCACGGCACCCTCTGGAAGTGGCATCTCAGAACCTCTCCGGAGTTTGAACAGTACTTTGCTCTCACCACACGAGCAGCTCACTAAATTCTTTTTGAGTGAAATAAAAAGTGCCAAGTAATATACCTAGTGGCTTAGAAGGCTGAGGCAGGAGGATTACAAATTCAAAGGCAGCCTCAGCAACTTAGCAAGATCCTAAGCCACTTACTAAGATCCTGTCTCAAAATAAAAAAAATTAAAAAAGGGTTAGGATATGGCTGAGGTTCAATCCCCGGTACCAGAAAACAAAACAAAACAAAAAAAATTGCCAAGTAATTCCTGCTAAGGGAGTGGTTAATTCCTCCCACAAAACGGTTGTCTTTTTTTTTTTTTTTTTTTTTTTTTAGGAACTCTTGAAGATTCCAAAACTAGAGTTAAAATAGCAAACCCCTGGATATGTGAGACTTTAGGTGGAAGCCCTGTCCAAATCACCACTCAGGCCCTCTCCTTGCAGGCACACAATCCCATGGAGAGGGACACTGTAGTCTGTTGTTGGCACAAAAAATTTTGTCACTGCTCGGCAAAGTATTCTCCAGGTACTTAAATATTATCTCAGTATTCACATCAATGCCCAGTATAATTTCCAGCCTCCAAACAGGGAAACTGAGACTAGGAAAGATGAAATAATTTGCCTTCTCATATTGCTACCAAGTGTCAAGGTACAGATTCAAATCCAGCCATTCAAACCCCAAATGCCGCACAGTTCTACCATACCCACCAAAATCTATTTCATGAATTCAAAACAGCATCAGAGTTTCACAAACTATCAGGACAGGCAAAGAATCCCAGGCTTATCTAGTTCAACCTTCCCATTTTGGAAGTTAAGAGGCAAAACAGTGTGAACTGGAGGTTTCCTAACTTGCATTAGTTAAAACCTTCAAGATTTTACTTTAAATCTCAAAATTTCCTCTTACCAAAACAGGATTTTGAAACTCTGGACCTCATTTCTGAAGTTGGTCATGGTTAATTGTATAGGCTTTGGAATCCATAGACTTGTCTGGAGTCTTGGTTCTGGATCTTATTGGTTTTGAAACCTTGGATAAGTCACTTAACCTCTCTGAGACTCTATCCTCAATTGTAATGTAGATACAGGACTAATATTCATTTTACAGACTGGTTGTGAACATGGGATGAGAAGATATATGCTCAGTGCCAAGCACTAGTGCTTAATAAATATTAGTCAACATAAGAGAGAATGTACCCTTGACCATGGCAACACATCCAGTAAGTGACCGAGCCAAGACTCATACCCAGGTTCCAGACTATCCCCAAACTGCTGCTGCTATATATCCCATCAGCCATCTCTGTGCCTCTCACCACTCCCATGAGGCAACCCTGCACTCCCCAGGTCATCTTTCAGGCAATGAAAATATCTGAATTTTATAAATGTCTTAGACAATGCTAGATGTACCACTTTGACTCGCGAGACAGAGCATTCCTGATATAAAGAACACCAAATTGAGACGTAGAGTCAATCTCACTGAGTTTACTGACTCCCTGAATGGGCCCCAGTGTTCTCACCTATAAAATAGGAAAAACCCATATATGAATTGTGTCACCTCAAAACTAATATATTGAATTCCCAGTCCCCATGACTTCAGAATCTAATTGTATTTTTTTTTTTTTTTTGTACCAGAGATTGAACTCAGGGACACTCAACCACTGAGCAACATCCCTAGCCCTATTTTGTACTTTATTTAGAGACAGGGTCTCAGTTGCTTAGCACCTCATTGTTGCTGAGGCTGACTTTGAACTGGCAATCCTCCTGCCTCAGCCTCCCAAGCGGCTGGGATTATAGGCACCACCCTGCCTGGGTCCATTTAATTGTATTCGAAGATAGTCTTTAAAAGATAATTAAGTTAAAATGAGGTCATTAGTTTGCAGGCTTAATACAATAGGATTGGTATCCTTAAAAGAACAGATACCAGGGGCATGTGCGCACAGAGGCATGGTCACCTTAAAAGGCAGCCTGAAAACTAATAAAAAAAATTAAAAAAAAAAAAAAGGCAGCCTGAAGATGGCCATCTATAAGCCAAGGAGAGAGTCCTCTGAGGAAACCAAACTTGCCCTCACCTTGATCTTCAACTTCCAGCCTCCAAAATAATAAGAAAATAATTTTCTATTTGTTAATCCACCCAGTCTGTATCCTTTTGTTACAGTTTCCATTGCAAACTAATACAATATATTTGGAGAGACTAGCACAAAGATATTGGTATTGAACGAGGGTTTGATCTTTATACTATTCCAGCAGAGGGTATGGGGTCAGCCTGATGGAGACTTTTGCCAGATGGAGGCTGCTGGCTGAGCCAGCCTCCTCCACTGACACTTCCTCCAAGCATCCTAGAATGCACACACCATGGCAAGAATGCCCTCTGCCTTGGACGAGACTGCAAAGCCAGTGACAGATTTATTGGCACTCCTTAAAACTACCATCTTCCCGTCTGCATCTCACTTATCACACTTCAATCTCTAAATACCAACTTAAACTCTAAGCAATTCAATCACCATGACAGCTTCTGAGACTACTTCTTAATAACATCTAAGAGGCTACTTGGATGAATTGGTAAAATATCTCTCAAAGTAGAATGGGTTCTACACAGGGCATGCTCATAGTTTTTTGTGGGTTTTTTATATATATTTTTTTTTCAGTTGTAGAAGGACACACAATAATAATTTATTAATTTATTTTATATGTGGTGCTGAAGATCAAACCAGTCCTCACACATGTAAGGCAAACGCTCTGACACTGAGCTATAGGCCCAGCCCCAACTCCCAGTTTTTAATATGCTAACTTTGCTAGTTCCAAGGGATCTACCTTTCCATATCTGACTGCCCTGACCTATTCTAGATTATGCCTCCGTGGTCTCTTGTAATTCATAGGATCCTGTTATGGTTTGTGTGTGTCTCCAAGTATCCATGTGTTGTAAATTTAATCCTCCAAATCATCTGTTAATAGTATTTGGAGGTCAGGACTTTGGGAGGTGATTGGGCCGTAAGTCATCAAAAATCAATTAAACTATTCATGGATTAATGGGTTATTGAAGGAATGATTTTATTATAAAAGTGAGATTTCTCTGGCATACTTGCTCTGTCTCACCCTGTGATGCCCTCTGCCATGTAATGATGAGGGAAGAAGGCCCACACCAGATACCACTACCATGTTTTTAAATTTCCCAGCCTCCAGAATCATGAGATAATTAAATCTCTATTCTTTACATATTACCCTGTCTCAGGTATTTTGTTTCAGCAACAGAAAATAGACTAAGACAGATTCCCATCTGATTTTTTTTTTTTTTAATCAGTGCTAGAGTTGAACCTAGGGCCGTGCACATGCTAGGCAAGTACTCTACCACTGAGCTACCTCATCTCCTGAGCCACTGGGATTACAGGTGTGTGCCACCACATTCAGCTCCTCCAGCTGACCTTTTGAAGTTTACCTGAACCTCCAACCCATAAAGGGAAAAAAAGACTATTCATATTTTTCTTGATATTATTATGATTTCTTACTTGTATTTGTAAAATTTTTGAAATTTTACTTGCATTTGTGAAATTATTTAAAGCAAATATTCACTGAGCTCTAAAATACTATATAATACTCTTCAAAAAGCAAAGACACATCCTCCATTATATAGATCTGCTCTATCTACCAGCCATGTGTGGTTATTTAGCATTTAAAATGTGGTCGGCCCCTCTTAAGATGTACTGTGAGTGTAACATATACAATAAATGTTAAAGACTTAGGTATTAAATACAAAAAAGTAAAAATCTCAATTTAAAATAGGTTTTACCCTGAAATGATAATTTGGGGGTACATTGGATTAAATAATACATATTCAAATTAATTCCACTCATTTCTTTTTATTTTTTCTTTACACATCATCACCACCAATGTGGAATCTGTGATCCCCAGGACTTGTTCATGTTATAATTTAAAGTTGACATCCTTTCACGTGTCTCTTCCCACTCCCCGCTACCCCCAGACCTAGTGTCTATTAACTATTGTCTACCCTCTGCTTCCACAACCTTGACTTATTTAGGTTACATATAAGTGAGATCATACAGAATTTGTCTTTCTGGGTCTGGTTTTTATTTTCTTTTTTCTTTCTTTTTTTTTTTTTTTTTTTTTGGTACCAGGGATTGAACTCAAGGACACTCAACCACTGAGCCACATCTCCAGCCCTAGTTTGTATTTTATTTAGCGACAGGGTCTCCCTGAGTTGCTTAGCATCTTGCTTTTGCTGAGAGTGACTTTGAACTTATGATCCTCCTGCCTCAACCTCTGGAGCCCCTGGGATTACAGGCATGCACTACCATGCCCAGCTGGCTTATTTTTTTTTTATTGTATCTTTTTTTTCTATTTGTGTTGGACAGTGCTGATAAAGAAGGAAAACTAAGGCACAAGAAGACTTTCAAGTGCCCTGCCGTAGGTTCCATGGAAGGTCAGTACTAAAATCAGTGACTGGCAGCTTGGGCAGGACTCACCCATGAGAGGAATATAATCAGATGAAATAGGATTTGTACCATCAGGCATGATTCTCTGAATACATCTCTTCAAAACTGAGGTCTTCGTTGATCACTTTGGATGTCCTGAGAAGGAACCATGCAGAGACAAAATAAGACCAGAAGATGAGCAGAAAGCCCTAACCCTGTGAATCTTGAAGGTTCATCTAAATGACCCAAGAATTTTCCATCCATTATGTCCAGAGCAGTCATAAGAATATTCTTTACCCCACTACCACTTCAAAATGTAGACTACTAAGAACAATAGTGAGACTCATATGACAAATATTTTCACTCTGATATCTCTTCTTTATCAATAGCTCTTGGGTGGTGGTTGATATTCACTCAACAAATCCCCAAATGATGTCATCTAAGGTACTGAAAAGACCATTATCTTGCATAGGACTCACGTGGGTACGTGCATTTGCATCTAAGTGAAAATATGAGGAAGAGGGAGGGCACCTCAACTGGTTTGTCTCTACCTCAAGGAGGGAAAGCCCATGTTTAGACACAACACTATCAATCAGTGTGGCAAACGCTACTGAGTTTGGGGACTGTCCTCCCAACAAAAAATTCTTTTCCCAGAAAGATTTTGCTGGTGCCTTTAAGCCCTAAACCTAATCAGAACCATTCAGTAAAGACCCCTGGCTCACCTGCTCACAGTCTAAAATGCCTTCCTCACCTGGAGGTTACTGCTGCAAAAAAAAAAAAAAAAAAAAAAAAAAATCCTTAGCAAGACTGGCAGGAACCTCTAGGCATGAAAACAAAACCAAGTCTGTGAACAGCCTGAAGGGCTATCAGTTAAGTTCATAGGAAACTCAGGTTCTTTCCAGAGCTTGCTGATTCTTATTTGACTCGTGACTAGAACATTCTTTAGTTTCAGTAGGCTGGGGGGAGGAGGGGAGTCTAGAAAATGCATCCAGAACTGACTCCAAAAAAAAAAAAAAATGTCAAAGCGGTAAGAAAGGCAAAGAAGGTGAAAGATGTCCAGCTTAGTGGTGCACTTGGGAGCTACTTGGGAGGCTGAGGCAGGGGAATCACAAGTTCAAGGCCATCCTGGACAGTGTAGCCAGATCCTGTCTCAAAAATCAAAAGTAAAAAGATCTGTGGATGCACGTCAGTGGTAGAGCACCTCTGGGTTCAATCCCCAGCACCCGAAGAAAAATGAAAGAAGATGGGGGGGGGGGAGATGATGAAACATGGCTTTATGAACTCAAAAAGCACTGCAGCTTCTAAGGAGCTCAGTAGTGACAATGTGTCATGTTTAAAAATTCTTATCAATGACCCAACGTGTTTATGGACGTTTACATTTTATGTCCTGGACCCTGTTTTAAAAGGAATAAAGAGAAGTGATCCTTAGAAATATTTTTGGTAAATTTTTCTGAAATGCTTAAACTCTTGCAGGGGGGGGGGTGAGCATCAGTTATCTTTCTGTGCCCCCCACCCAAGCGCCTATGAAAGAGGCTTTGTTAGAAAATGGATGCTGACGGTGGTCACGGAACATATGTCCAAGGAATCCCCGGAGAAGAGTCAGGTGTCCCGCCCTCAGAAAGGAGCCCTGGCAAAGCCCCTGCTCCCGGGATCCCGCCAGCCTCCAGTCGTGGCCTCGCGGGGGCCAGCAGCGTCGGGTCCAGGCGCGCCCGGGCTCCCCGTGGGGCTTCCTGAGTCAGCACCTCTGCGCCCAGCAGATGGGCCAAGCCTCGGGGAAAGGAAGCCCTTCTGAGATCCTCCCGTCTTCATTCTTCCCAAATGGGCTTGGCTAGAACAAGCAAATTAAACCACCATTGTTCCTCTCCTCCACCAAGTGGGCATCCCAGCATCCTGCCTGATACCAGAGGCTGCCGGGTGGAGGTCGGCTGCAGGCCTGGCGGCGCCTGCCCTACTCGCAGCACTAAGGAGGACTCGCCTTCCACTTGGGAACGGAGTATTTCCGTCCATGCAGTCCTTCCTTTTCAGTCGTGTCCGCCCCCCCCATACTCCGTAACATACAATACGCAGCAGAAAGGGGCTTCCTTGTTAACACTAGCAATTCTTCTCGCAGCCTCGGGGAGCGCTCCCACGGGCTCTGCACATGGGCTCTGGCTTCACAGTCCAAGGAGATCCTGAAAGCCGGGCCCTTCATCTTCCCCTCCGTGTGATATTGCTCCCTGAAAGACTGACCGCCTTGTGTTCAGAAGTTCTCCCAAAATATAAACGAGTCACTCACTCCACCCTGGAGCCAAAGCAGAACACAAAATACAGTCAAAAAAGAAACAGCTGAGAGTAGCATCATTAAGAGGCAGGGAGGCCCCTACCAGGTGAGGCCCCCAGGGAAAAACAGGAAATAAAACACAGCATCTCTCTTCCTGGAGCTTCTGATCCTGCCGAGAAAAGAAAAATCAAGGAAAGAAAGGGGAAATTGGAAGAGAGAGAGAGAAAGTAACTATTACTATTTATCATTTATCACATTAATTTAATTGCTGTGTCATTCTCTGACTCCCCTTACTGTATACTCCAGGGTCTTTACTTAAAATTCAGTTTTCACTGGAAAATTTAAGATTATATCAACAATTCGCTGAAAACTAAGACATTCTGAGAGATCTGCAGGGTTGTTCCTCCTAGAGGAGTATGGAGTAACTTCCCCCCAGGGTACCAGCCAAACATCACCTGGTGCTGCCTGAAGCCCTGTGGCCAGGCAGTGAGGCTGTAATGAATACCCTGATAAGCTTCTTTTCACATTCAGGAAGATCCTACAAGTGCCCTTAGCCACACTTCTCTTTCATGTAAATGGCTTAGACATGTCCTGCATTACAGTTCCACCACCCTAAGGCTGAAATCCATCCCTTCCATAAACTCATGGCCACTCCAGGTACAAGATGCTAAGGAGGGACAGATCTATGAAAGTGAATCCCAGGAGGAAAAATAAGACTGAATAGCAGGTCTTTAGTTTCAAAATTCCTTACTTATCCATCTTTTATAGTGAAGGATGGAATATATATTTTATTTATTTACTCATTTTTGTGCATGTATTTATTAATTATGGTACTAGGGATGGAATCCAGGGATGCTCTACCACTGAGCTGTACCCCCACCCCTTTTTAAATTTTATTTTGAGGCAGGGTCTTGCTAAGTTGCCCAGACTGGTCTCAAACTTGGAATCCTCCTGACTCTACTTCCTAAGTATTTGGGATTACAGGCATGCGCCCCTGCCCCTGACTTGGAATATATATTTTGAACACTAGTTTCTGAAGGCTTAGTGTACCACCCCAGGACATTTCATGCTGACTAGTTCTCTAAACCATTACTGAACTTGGGGGTCTTTGAGGTTTCCAACCTCAGCTCTCACGTAAAGGTTTTCAAAATGAAACCTTGGTATGTGTTTCCTGAACAGCTTCTCTCTATATGGTCAAGTGGACTTTTTTTCTCAGAAAGGGAGAGACATTTCTGGTAAATAAAGGACCAGAACAGGAACTGAGCCCATGACAGTGAAGCAGAGTTTGCTGGAGGGTGTGGAAGGATGAAGAAGTTTCCTCCAAGAGGCAGCTCATACTCTTCCAGCCAGAGGTCCTTAGTCAAATGGTCTTCTCCCCCAGACCCCGCCCCCCCCACTCCCCCCGCCCCCCCCCAAGCTGGGAAGGTCTGGGCATGAAAGCATCAGCCACAACTTCTGTGAGCAGCCAGGCCTCATTTTCAGACCCTAGACCCTGACTGATGCTACTGTATTAACCAAGCAAACACTGTAAGAAAAACAAATTGTGTTAGCTTCCAATGGCTGCTGCAACACATCACCGCAAACTTCGTAGTTTAAATGATAGAATTTATTATCTTGCAATGCTGGAGGTCAGAAGTTTGCAATGGGTCTCACTGGACTATAATCAAGGTGCCAACTGGCGTGTTCCTTCTGGAGACCCTACAGCAGAATCGTTTTCTTTGCTTTCTCCAGCTTCTAGAAGCTACCCTCTCAACAGCAAAGGCAGGTTGGGTGCTTCTCAACGTCGAATTACTCTGAACCTACACTTCTGCCTCCCTCTTCTACTTTTTAGGATGTTTTGGTGACACAGGACCCACCCAGATGATCTAGAATAATCTCTCTATATTAAAGTCAGCTGATGAGCAATTTTAACTCCATCTGCAATTCTCCTTTTGTCAGGTCACGGATAACACCAGGCCATAAATGCTAAGTGCTAGGCCCAAAGCAAAAACAAAACAAAACAAACAAACAAACAAAAACCAAGCACATCATTGATTCAGGGCCAGAGTGCTCGTCATGTGTCAGAGAAAGTCATCATGAAATCAAAGCAGTATGAAGCATCCCAAGAAAATTGTTTTTGTCCATGAGAACTAGTAGGAACCTCAAGAAGTCATGTGGCTACCTTTATCCAGTGTGCCTACATTTCTCTAGTCGGTCTGGGACAGTGGTTGAGCATGTTAAAAGATGCACATCCACCCACGCAAACTGTTCACCATTTCAACCTATCATTTTAAAGCAAGTTGTCTTTAACAGCACCCATGGTTTTCACAGTATTTACTTGATTCCCACCCCCACACCCTTATACTCTGAGTCACTGTTGAAAAGAGTTGTTTACCGTCTTGACAGCTCAGGAGGCAAAGTTCTCACAAGGCCCAGTAAACACATGATTTTTTTTTCCTCAAGAGAAAAAAAAAAAAACAAAAAAACCCATGCATAGCAAATCATATCCCAATTAGCCTATGTGTTGGACTGGATTTGAAAATCTGGCAAATAGTTGGTGGAGGTTAGGTTCACAGTGCATAGAAGACATCCCTCATCTTTACATACTGGTTGAGGCCCACAGACCTATCAAGTGCTCAGTGGAATCTCCCATTTCACTCTCCTGGTCAGTTTTTGAGGGAGGGCACCTGCTGTGCCTGTTAGGCAGAAAAGGGAAATAGAAGCTCCAATAGCAGAACTGAGATGGAATCTGGGTCCATCCTATCCAGGCAAGTCAGAGTTTCCTGACCTTGTCTTACGTTCACTCATGTAATCATTCCGGATGGCCCTACTATTCCTATAGCATTAATTGCAAAGAAAATGGACTGCCTAGTTGCTGTATTATCAGCTTTGTGTGTGTGCTTACACGTTTATACTGTTGGTGTCAGTAAATATCTCTTTCTGTTCCTTTACTCAATTTTTACAAATTCCGAATTTCATTATTTTTAGTTTTTCTTAGTCTCTCTTCCTCTGTGTCCCCCCACCCCTTCTCTCTCTTCCTTTCCTATAGACATTCGCTGCAGGATGTGTCACACATTCATTTTGGTTGACAGGAAGAGAGGAGTGCTTTTCCATGGTAGACTTTCTGAGTACTTCCTCATCTTAAACCACCTCATTCATTCTGTTCTGTGGCTCTCTAGCCAAACAGCCTCAAGTTTAATGCACTTCCCTTTTCTAATATGACTTATAGCTGTTTCAGTCTCAGCCCAAATCACTGGTCACGTACCCATCAATTTGAGGCCCCCCCGATTACTTCTGCCTTTTTTCCATCTTCTTTGTTCATTTTATCCACACTTTTAATTTTCTATCCAAAGTGTTCTCATGGGAAGGTTTTTCACCCCAGACACCCACCCACACCCCTCCTACCCTTCTCCATCTGGTTACCTCCTCTCATCTTCTAAAATTGCCATCTGTCAAAACTGCTTGGTTACAAGGAATACACACGTCACTCTAGGGTTGTAGGGTATCTGAATAATACTATGTAGCAGCTTTTTTTTTTTTTTTAGTAAAATCCAGAGAAATGGCCTAACATTATAATTCATAAATGTAAATTCATTGAAAATAAAAATGTTTTAATCAATGGAGTTGACTCCCCTCTCCCTCAGAGGGGGATTTTGCCCTGTCAAAGAAAAGAGTTTTAATCAAAATAATCTGACCAATTCACTTAGTTGCAGAGGTGTGTAACACGTTTCCTGGGAGTGTTTGCAAAGGAGGAGTTTTGTTGAAAGGTGGCTGTGCTAGAGAACACCTTAAGGTTCAGGAGATCAATTAAAATAAGCTGCTGAGCTGAGGCAAGGTGAGAAAGAGAGAGCAGATTGTGTTTCCCTGGTGAGGCATACAGGGGAAGGAGGAGGGGGCTTGTTCCAAGCAGAGATGGGAAAGGAGGTGGAAGCTGAGTCTAGGGTTCTAAGATGGCCTGTGGGTGTAGAGGGAAGGAAGGCAAAGAACTACAGCTTTGTCCTGAAGCTTGCTTTAGTTAAACCGAGTGGCTTTATGCTTTTAGTTTGAGAAGACACCAGAAATGGTTTCCACCCCAAAGGGGGAAAATTTTTTTTGTTCCCATCTTTAAAATGGTTAGGGAAAATATCAAATAAGAAAATCAGAACAGGAAAAAAAAAAAGTTGGTACCTTAAAACAGATATCATTAGAAACAAGGATCTTACTCTCTACTAGCCCTAGGATCTGCATTATACCAGAGAGGAGGGTGAAATCGTTTATTAACAACTAACTCCTCTGTGTCAGGCACGATTTAGAGCTTCCAGAACAATCCTGTAAGAAAAATACTTCATTCCCCTTTCACAGTTGTGGAAACTAAGAAGGGGGCAACTAACAAGTTGGTAGATCCTAGACTCTAAGCTGACTCAGCCTGATTCCAAAGCTGGTGTCCTGTCTACTCTTTGCAGGAAAGAGAGGAACATATATTCTCTGTGTACTCTGACTGAACAGACTTCTCATAGGAAGCCACTCGTTTCTGCCTTTGGAAACCAATGTGAATGACCCAATTCAAATGTTTTGCTTATTATTATTTCCTTATTATTGAGCCATTTTTTTTTCTTGATGCTTAGACAGTAAACTCGGATATTTCAACACTATGAATGCTCAGAGCAAACATCTCAACTGCTAGCACAGAAGAAGGGATTCTTCAAGAGATGCCACACTGATCATTTTTGATAGGACTTTTGTAAGTCACCTGTATTCATGGTTAGCAATGCTAGCTGCACATCAGAATCACCTGATTTTTCTTTTTTTTTTTTCAGAAACCGGGTTTTGCTATGCTGCCCAGGCTGGCCTTGAACTCCTGGTCTCAAGTGAGCCTCCTGCCTTGGCCTGCCAATTAGTGGAGACTGCAGGTGTGCCACTGCACCTCCTGTAAAAATCTCCTGGGGAGATTATTCAACTAAATGCCCAGCTCCCTCCCTAGGGCTTCTGTTCCCTAGGTCTCAGCAATCTGTACTTAAAAAAAAAAAAAAAAAAAAAAGTTTTTCAGCTGATTTTTGATCTGCAGCCAGGGTTGGTACCCACAGACACAGGATAAAAACAGACTTCAGATTTCCTCTCTGTTCTGTCACTTGCAAATGCAATCACAATGCAATCAAACAGAGGCACAAATCCCTGATCCAGAAACTCTTCCAAAGCAACACAAAGCAATCACCAAATAGTTTGTTAAAATGAAGGCTAACACTAAGCATAAACTAGGGCAGGAAAACCACCAGATGTGAATATATTAAGCTTTATTTTAAGGGATCGCAATGGGAAATTGTTTGAACACTATAGTGCAGCGAGGTGGCAGATGGTGAGCAGCGAGGAGGAGGAAGGCAGACTGACCCTGCAATCTACCTTAATCCAGTCCCACCTCTCTCTGGCCAGCATTATGGGAAGTGCTCCACTATTTCTTTGACTTGCCTGCTCTCTGGGTATACCTGATCCACTCTCTTTTTAATCCAAATATGATCCTTTAAAATAAACAAGGTCTCAAATATTACCACATTCATTGGAATTGTAGCAGTAATACCCAAATGTATTCTGCATTTGTCCCATGTATAGAAACTCATGATCATCCCTGTCATCACCAATCTCCATAAAAACCCTGAGTTTTATTTTGTTTTGTTCTTGTGGTGCTGGGAATTGAACCCAATGTCTCAGTCATGCTAAGCATACATTCTACCACAGAGCTACCTCACATCCCCCAGCCCTGATATTCAAACCTCAATGTGGACACTTCTGGGAGAAGAATGCAAGTATTTCCCACGGGCTATAACAGTCAGAATGCACTGAACTGTACATTGTCTGTGTTGCTTTAGCTCAGGGTGGTCTGAGGGCAGTCTCAATGCCAGGGAGCCTTTAAAACTAGAAGTACAGCTACCTGCTATAAAGTCTAAATCGTGGTATCAGTAGGTCAGATCCAAAGGGCTCTTAATGTTTTCTGTTTGGGATATATATTTTAGGGTCACAGAGAGATATCCAAAAAGCCTCCAGTGAGCAATGTTGGACTGTAGGCATAAAAGGTTCTGTACACTTAACCAAGGTTCTCAAAGTCACCATGCAGTACAACACTGACAGCACTGTCCTTTGAATGTTGCTGTTAGGACACAGCAGCCCACAGCTACCTGAGCAGAACAGTGAAAAAAAAAAAAAAAAAACTGCTTAAAGAAAGCCAGACCCAATTAATTAAGTGCAGATGGAGGGTAATAATCAGCCTGATAAAATAGGGACTGAGTAATTTTAAGAAAGACCAGCATGTGAAAAGGAGCCCAGTCCAATCCAGGCTGTGTGAGTTCAGTGTGACCAGGATGTAGGATGATGGAATGAGATTGCCTAAGGAGTTAGAGAGCAGGCTGGTGAGTCTGGCCTCTTAGGATGGAAGTGGCCTTGTGAAGCACAGAGTGGGGTCTAGACTTTATTCTATAGGCAGGAGGATATAGTGAAAGCGGTTAGTGACTGGAAGTGATACCAGCAAATCTGCATTCTAGAAATATTCTGCCAAGAGAAAGGACTAGAAGAGGGTACAGTGAGCAGAAGAGATGGTATCCACCAGTAGCCAGGATGAGAATGTAAAAATGCAATGCAGACGGAAGAAATGCATATATCCCACAGGAGGTGTTGTCAGCAGGATGTAATTTGATTGGAGCAGGGGAGGTGAGAGAGACAGCATGAGAGCACACAAAGAGGCTTCCAGTGCCATTGACTGAGAGTAACCATTTTAGACTTTTTGAGTTCGGGCACCTGTGGAGGTATCAGGTAAGCCAGTGACCAACACACCTGGAACTACTTCAGAACATTGCCCTTCTCCCCATCAGGTCAAATAACTAGCCCAGTTAATTAGCTCTCCTGTTACCTCTGTATGTTTCTCGCCAAGGAAAAATTTTCTAGGAAAAGCTAATGCAATAAGGCAAGGGCCTGGTGATATCTGGTAAATGTTTACAATTGCTTATTTCCACTTCACCACCTCCCCCAAAGCATGATGTGAAGCATTTGCCAATTTCTATAGTGTAAATATTCTTGATATAGCCACGTTCAAGATGAAATGTGACGTCACTGAATAAGGAATCGGGAAGCTATATGTAAAATCAGCAAGCCATTTCCACACCCGGCTGCACATGTTCAGCAAACCTAAAATAAACAAATAACTTTAGCGCAGAATCCAAACCACACTGGCCCATAAGGCCAACCCCCAATCACATCTACTCTCAAATATCTGTATCCTTCAAAAGTCCTGGTAGAAACAATTCACTTGGTCATAGACCTTATCTAAAGTTGAGTTGAACCCTAGTTTAAACCCTGCTTTCTAAAGTCGTGATCAGCACTTTTCATCATCAGACCCAATTTTACCAGCACCCTGACTTTTTAAAGGTCTGCCTGTTAAGAATGACTTTAATATTTTTAAATGGTGGCAATTTAAATAATTGTAGTGGTACTACATAATAACCTTGATTTTGCCACTTGGTCCACAATCACCAAAGCCTAAAACATTCACCATCTGACCCATTATGAAAATGTTTGTTCTGCTCTCAAAAGCCCTAAAGAGAAGGCTAATTCTATGTCCTAAAACCTTTTGGACACCACTGTAGTAAGTACTTGTCCCTCCTCCCCCAGACTACCATCCCTTATCTTCTCAGGTTAGATGGGCCCACACTGAAATTATGAGGACAGATTTAAATGGCTTCACCTCTCTCCGACTTATCCTGGACCTCTAACTATTCCTTCTACCTCTGAATAGGGCTGAAAGGTGTGGAATGGAGCTTTCCCAGGGGCTGGCCTCTGTAACCTGAAGTGAAGACTTAACTACCCATGGGCTGACCTTCACCTACAGGAGACAAAAGATAGAATGCGCTAGTAACTAAGTTGCCTCTCCATTCCTCCTTCCAGTGGGATACTCTGAAGCATGTTTCTATGTGACCTTTCTAGAATCAATCTCATGCAGCCAGTTCAATAAGCCACCTTTTACCTCCTGACTCACTTCCTTCCTTCTGCCTACCCTGCTATTGCACCTCCAAGAAAGAATTAGTATTAAGCTGTGCATTAGACTCTTTTCTCTGTGGAACATGGCTAAGAAAGCAGATGATAGTATATTGTTTTTGATAATCTACCTTTGTACATAATAATAATATTAATAATGTAAGGTCACCATTGCATACCTCCTGAATAACTTAAAATGGTATAAGGTCTTATTTATTTTTTTGGTTCTTTTTGTTTGCTGGTTGGTTGGTTGGATTTAGGTATGAAAGGATGCTTTCAGAAAGCTACAGAAGACCCGAGCATGATGCCATGTCATTTTTTGGAGACTGGAGATACCATTAGAAATAGAGACCTGTGGGCTGGGGATCTACCTCAGTTGGTATGCACAAGGCCCTGGGTCCAATCCCTAGCTCTACAAAAATATATAAGTAAATACCTAAAAAGTGGTGTACATTTAAAAAAAAATAGTAGCAACTCAGAAGAAACAATCAGAGACAATGAGGCAAAGAAAAATAGACTAATTTAGTGAAATGTTTCAGCAGAGACCAAGGAACTCTCATACAGGGAATGTGGACTGCTACCTAACCTCAAAAAGGAGGCCTGAGTAAACCTACCTGAATGGATCTTATTTTATTACCAACTAGGGAAATTGAGGGAGAAGCTACATGTGGAACAGAAACAAAAGGGGAAATAGAAACCCAGGAAAGAGACATTGGAATCAACTGCAGAGATGCTAAATGTGCTAAGGGGCATCTAGGGAGTTTGATGTGATGCGACCATGCCTGTAATTACCTAGCATATCCCGTGCTCCATCCCCACAGCACCTGTCAGGATTGCTTTGCCTTCTACAAGGATCTGTGCTCTGCTGAAGAGACACTAGGTAGGAAGGTACTTTGCAGCAGTAGACACTTAAGGCTGGGAGGGGCTCTGACCCATTTTGCCATATATTTAACTTTAACTATTGAAATCCACCAGTCATGAATTGTTTTCCTTAACCCTAGATGAAGGTCTTCGAAGTCAACTCATTCTGAAAATCCAAAACATCTCTTAAGTAGATGCATCTGCAGCACCATGTCATCCTCAAATAGTTTTTTTGGCATGATGAACTCATAATAAATGCTGTTCAAAAGATTGCTGGAGTATGGCTCAGGGATAGGTCACTTGCCTAGCATGTATGAGGGCCTAAGTTTGATCTCTAGCATTGCCACAACCAACCAAAAAAACAAAAAAGTGATTGAAGGCACTGCCAGCCCTTGAATGCCTGCTGCCTTTTCCCCAGAGCCAGAAGCACCAAATGCTCTCCTTCTATATACCTGAGCCAAATGTTGCTTTAGTGGCCTTTCCTTTGAATGCAAAGTCTTGCATTGAGAAAAGAGTGACCTACATATTCACTGAACTCTAGCACATTGCTTAAAATTCTGCTCTCCGGGCCTTGAAGTTGAAAAATATCTGTGGTCAGAGATTCCTTGGCTACTTTTTTTTTTTTTTTTTTTTTTTGCCTCCATAACCATTTGATGTTCTCAAGAATTAAGTGATCAGCACAGTATGTGGCACCTAAGAAGGGTAAAATAAGTCTTAGACACCCTGGTAGATCAGTATTGTTGCTGTGGTTGCTAATCACATATTACCTGCTGGGGGAATAGTTATATCAACCAGCCCCTCTCAGCCTTTTCATGAGATCCATCTCAATGAAAAGCTAATTTATCCAGGCCTGCATGGGCTTTCCTGACCCGGATTCCAAACACCACCAGACAATTTAAGCTCTGAAAAACATGGTGGTATTAGGAGTGATTTCAATTCAAAAACAAAAGGCACTTAGGATTTTACAGGGGGAAAGAATAATAAAAACAAAAACCGGGCTGGGGATGTGGCTCAAGTGGTAGCGCGCTCGCCTGGTATGCGTGCGGCCAGGGTTCGATCCTCAGCACCACATACCAACAAAGATGTTGTGTCCACCGAGAACTAAAAATAAATATTAAAAATTCTCTTTCTCTCTCTCCTCTCTCACTCTCTCTTAATAAAAAAAAAAAAAAAAAAAAAAAAAAAAAAAAACCTTCCCTGAGCCCAAGGCCAAACTTTCCTAGAGGACAATAAATAGCCAGGAAGGCCCTGAGCAGCTAAAACTCAGAACCGGGCTGGGGGTGTAGCTCAGCGGTAGTGGGTGTCCTAGATTTGATCCCTAGCACTACTGCCGGAGTCTGGCTGGGCACAAAATCACGAGCCACTCAAGCAGGAACAAACTTTATTTTTGAAACTCCTGCCAATGCCCCTTATGCTCCTGGGAAAATATGCCGACTGACACACGTGGTGTTCTCCCGGCCCCTCTAACAGGAAATCCCCTCTCCGGAATTCCCTCCTACCGTACTTCCCCAACCAATGGGAACTCTCCAGGAGTTAGCAGGCCAAGGTGGACAGAAGGGGTCTAATATCCATTTGAATGCAGATCTTAACATAATCATATCATCTCAATGGCTTGCTGGCCTCACCTTTCAACCAAAAATGCCATGCATCATTACTACTTGGCTATGGCTCTTAGCACACTACAAAGTAAGTTCATGGCAGAAAAGCTCCCTGGAGCCCACAGTCCCCTCCCCCTGCAGAGTGCATGGCCCAGTTGGGGATGGAAGGGGTTGAAGCTTGCTTCTGTTCTGGAAGACACTCTGACTCTCCCCCCCCACACACACCATCCAACCTCTCTTCACCCAAATCCCTGTTGGCTTCAAAGAATATTTTAAAACTACACAGAGAAAGATTAGATAGGATGCTATGGTGTAGCAGCACTCTGGCTAAGTTTGCAGTATGCGAAAACCAGGATAGACTGTTGTATTTCCATGATGGCTCCAAATATTTGAGCATAGGATAGTTATTTTGCAAATATTACAGGTTTCCCTCACCCACAAATGCTCACTCTTACCCAATATTGTAACTTCCAGTCAATATGTTTCATACACATTCAGAGTTGGGCAGCAGAACTGTACACTGGATTCATTAAAGCAGAAGACTCTGGTGTGTTGTAAATTTTTAAAATTTCATACCCCCTCCCCGCATGCCTCAACATCACCACAAACAGGCTGTGATGACCACACCCAGGTGCTCAGGTGTACCAGCGCCTTGAGGTTACTCCTTACACAAGTTCCCCTTTTTGCCTTCCCCTGACTGGCCTAGTGACATTCAAAAGCATCAGTAAAGTCCCCTCACACCTAAAATGGAGTAACCTCCCTGGCTTCCAGTAAAGGCACTAGCTGATGGTCTCTCCCCCACCCCCGGCTCCCTACCTGCTTTTGGTGGGTCTGCTCTCTAGAAGCTCCTCCCATCTGGCCCCCTGCCTCACCTGGCTCTCTAGGACCCGCAAGTATAATTAGTTCAATTTACTTGCATTTCCTTTGCCTTTTGGAGTGCAATTTCCACAACCCACTGTGTTGTTCCTAAAGACCTCACAAAGGGGACTCACTTCCTTATTTACAACACAACAGCCGCTCTAGGGTGCCTCCTGAGAAAGGATCCACAGGATTTCCCTCTCCCATTCATTCTCCCTCCAGCTATCCTGCTGAGATTGCAAACAGAAAGCAAACAGGCTCCTCCTGCCTGCTCAGGCCTGAAATAAGAATCCTTTTGCTATCACACACACTTTCATACATATTGCTAGACCACGCTGGCCCTGTGGCCTCTATAGACATGAGAAAGAGTAATGCCATCTTCACCTAGATTTTATATGGGGTTATTGCCTTAAGGAGTCCACAGAGCCAGAGAATTCTTTCACGTCTCTGACAGTGTCCTTTCTTCTTCCCTTGCCTCCTTTCTCTGAGATGAAAGAAGAGCCTCAGTTGACAATCCACCTGCTCAGAGATACTGGCAATTTCCCTATGCCAAAAAGCAGCTGTCAGTCAACGGGGAAGATGGCAGGCCTCTGTGGGGGGAGAGGCAATGAGCACAAGGACCAGTGGGGGGTGCTGGGGGAAGCCTAAGGGGTGGGGGGAGCAGTGGAGGGAATTGTTCACTGTACTTCAATATACTTCCTGTCTTTAGCTGCCTTTCCACGAAAGAGTGCATTTCTGAAATGCACAAAGCTATTAAGAGACCCAGGCTCTATTTCAACAATTTCTGTGAGAGTGTCAGGCTCCAGGCTCTCTCTAGGCCACGACACCTTCTCTCCCCTAACGCGGGGAGTCCCCTTTGGGCACCCTCGGTGAGGTTTATAGTGCTGCAGAAAGAGATTTGGGCAAGGAGTCAGGAGGCCTGGCTTGAAGAGAGACAGAGTGGACGTCCCTAGGACCTTTCTAAACTCGTGATTATTCTAGCATCAAGTGAATGAATGAGAGTGCTAATGCCAAGGACCCAGAGTGAGAGAGGTTTGCCTCCCTCAAGTTCTTGACTTAGACAGACCAGGACAGCAATGCCTGGAGGAGACCAGAAAGGGTAATACTACGTCACTTTCAGTCAGAGCTTTAAGTTAATACAGAGAAAGCTGCTGGGAAAGTTAGTACAGATCGAGTATCTCTTATCTGAATTTTTTTTTTTTTTTTTTGTACCGGGGATTGAATTCAGGGGCATATCCCCAGCCCTATTTTGTATTATATTTGGAGACAGGATCTCACTGAGTTGCTTAGTGCCTCGCTTTTGCTGAGGCTGGCTTTGAACTTCCGATCTTCCTGGAAATTCTTATTTCTAAGAAATGTTTTAGATTTCAGATTTTTTTTTCATATTCTGGAATAGTCACATGTATAAAATGTATTAACTTAGGGATGGGGTTCAAGTTTAAACATGAAATGCATTGATGTTCATCTACGCCTTATACATATAGCCCAAAGGTAAATTCACACAATACTTCTAGTGCACCTATGTTTTGATTGTGATCCTTCCCAGGAAGTCAGACGTGGAAGTTTCCACTTGTAGCAAAATGTTGTCACTCAAAATGTTGTGGGCTTTAGAGTATTTTAGGTTTCAGATTTTCAGATCAGGGATATTTCACCTGATATATCTACTTAGCCAACCTAAATTTAACTCAATCAATACTGAAAAAGACAGGAACATGCTAAAAAGCCACTTTACCGTTTTCTAGAAATATCCTAACCATCCACTTGAGATCTGGGAAAAGGTTAGCAAGGAGTCATGTTTGATAGATAGGACAGGTTTCCAGGCTTGGGGCATCGGTAAGCTGTGGGGACTATCTCTCTGGGCCACCACTGTCCACATAGCTGAGTGAAGCCTTCCGAAGGGTAAGGGCTATCCATCCTCCTTCCAAGTCTAGACACACCCCTTCCCCTGCATGAGGCACACCACGTACCAGTCAGCTGACAAAAGACAATGGCAACAGTGTTCAAATGAGAAAGGGGGAAATCCTTAAATAAAACAGAAATGGGCCCCATGGCCTTGGCAGTGCCCTTTACACTCTGGAAGAATAACAGCTGCCTTGTTTGGATCCAATCTAATCTTTCAGAATTTATGTTCCTTTATGCCCTTACTTGGCTTTCATACAAATAAAAGAAGTACATAGCCTTTGCCAAATTAGATCCTCCTATTCTGCCAGATCATAGGTCTGACCCAAAAGAAGGCCCGTGACGCTTCAAAATAACGTGGGCTAGACTGGGAGCAGTAGGTGAGAAGTGAGTGTGTCTGGGAAGAAAGGACTTTTCTGAGGATCTCAAGGGGTGGTGATGTCTCTTCTCAAGAGTCACTTGGACTCTCTGGATTCACTTTAGTGTCCTTCCCTAGAATTAAATGAACTTTTTTTTTTTTTTTTTTTTTGCAGTGCTGGGGATTGAACCCAGGGTCTTGTGCACGGGCTTCCCTAGAATTAAAACACACAGATTACCTGATGTCTAATGAAGTGTGCTGCTTGCTCAGTGGCTCTAAGAAACTGCTTTTGTTATCAAAAATAAGCCTGTATCAGAGCGAAGTGGGAAGCATAGACCCACTCCTGGGGAGTACAACTCCTGCGGAGCTTCAGCCCTTTACCCCTACAAAGACAGATACAAAGTGAAGCAAGTCTGAATCTCAGGAGCCCTCTTAAGAGCTAGTGATCTGAAAAGATTGCAGGTTGGAGTGGGGTCATCTGGTCCTATTTCAAATAACCTTGACTCAGAAGCACTCAGTGCACAGAAAATTTACTTGTATCCAGAGTCAGTTCTGAACAAATCAGATCCAAGGAGCTGGGTGCCTAGCCTGTATTTTGCCCTCCCCCACACCCCACTATAGTCACCCAGGACCAGGAGTGGGAAGCTGGTGGAAAGCTTCAGTTCAATGGGTGAACAACTAAATAGAAATAGATCACCTCTTCTGAATACCCTTAAGCAAAGGAAATTTATTTCATATAAGCAAGCATAAATGATGAGAAGGAACACATTTCTAAATCCTTCTCCCTTATTGCATAAAAATGATTATGTGCCAGTTTTACACTGGTGCTGCGGAGAACAGGGAAAAGGCATGATCTTTCACCTGTATCTCTGTGTGGTAAAGAAAAATAAAATGACCCTCGCATTCAGAAGACATGTGATCTCCCACATGAAAATCTGGCTGATTCTGACCTGCTAATAAAGAGCAGAAGGATATCTGCTGGTGTTGCCTTCCCTTGTTTTGAGTTTGTTTGTCTGAGAAGGTGGAACTGCGGATGTAATATTTTCTTTTCCCCTCCAGCAACCATTCAAGAGAAGTTAGAGGGTCCGTTGTGTTTGAAATACAAACGGTGAAGACTGTGAAGAGAAAAAGATCCATCAGGATATAGAAGATGCAAAGACAAGCTCAAGAAATTACTCCAGTCGTGCCCAAAAGGAAAGGAGATAAAATGTTTGCAAGTAGCAGTGAATCCCAGGGGCTGGAAACCAAAAAGGATGGATGACAGGGGTGATCTTGTTCCCCTTTCTTAACCAATATCAAGTTTTCTTATCCCAACTCCATAGAACACACACACATCAATATCAACATCTTCTTTTTTTGTTTTAAAACTAACTTGGAGCTTTTTTAAAAACATTTTATTTTTTAGTTTTAGGTGGACCCAGTATATTTATTTAATTTTATTTTTATTTGGTGCTGAGGATCAAAACCAGTTCCTCATGCATGCTAGGCAAGCGCTCTACTACTGAGCCACAAACCCAGCCCCAACATCTAAATTTTTTAAGTAAGATACAGAGTTCCTGAATTACTTGCACCAAGTAACCCAGGAGAAACTCAGGGCCAGAATCAGCATAGGCTTCTAAATATCCAAGACAATGAGATGAGAATTTGAATCAGACAGAAGAATTTCTTGGATGTTGATACACATCCACATGAGCACACCCCAAGTTGTCATATAAATACAGGACATGCACATTCATTTGGATAAATAATGCACAATTTTTAGTAATAAGTATGTACATGGGACATACTTATGCTAAAAAAATTATTCGTTATTTATTCAAAATTCAAATTTACCTGGGCAATGCTGGGCACAGTAGTATACATCTGTAATCACAGCTATTCAGGAGACTCAGGCAGAAAGATCACTCAAGCCCAGGAGTTCAAGGACAGCCTGAGAAAATATGGAGACTCCAGGTCAAAGAGACAGAGAGAGAGAGAGAGAGAGAGAGAGAGAGAGAGAGAGAGAGAGAGAAACTTACCTGGGCATCTTGTATTTTTATTTGTTAAATCTGACAGTCTTAACACCAACAGCTTTTGCCCTCAATTTATGTTGTTTCTCCCACTAGAAATGCCACCCCTCTTCTTGAATCTATTTAAGCCGTGCTCAGCTTACAAAGCTCATGTCACACCTTGCCTTCCCTAGAAATCTTCTTATAGGGCTACATGTGCCGTTGTCTCTCTTTTTGTGAAGACCAATAACATATGCTAACAAAATAACGTGGACTAGACTGGGATCCACTCTTGTGTCAGTCTCAGATTGTTTCATAAACTTTTATTACCCCTCTGCATCTATATCGCAAGCCATTGGAGTCAAAATCATGCCTCACTCTAACTTTTTATCCTCTGCTGCATTTAGTGTGGGATGAAACAGAAAAAGCTTTTCAATAACTGATGGGAAATTGTTTGCTTTAGGGCACACAGAAAAGATGACAAGAAGAAGATTAAGATATTATTTTCTCCCAAATATGAAAAAAAGAAGGATGAAAGAGTCTAGAAGCCTCAAAAAGAAAAAAAAAAAAGCATTGCATTTAAAGGTGACATTTGTTTGTGAGATGAGGAGCCACAATTAACTTGTGAATTAGGAAAATTATAAGAGCAAGTGATATATTGACATGCACCTTTGTATCTATGAAAATTCTTGTCCTTAACTAAAGTCCTTGCAAATACTGGAAGAGTCCCTGAGCCTTAGAACCTAAAGGTCCTTAGACATCACCTGAGCCACAATATCATCACACAAGTAAAGAACTGAGACCAGTAAAGGAGAGTCCCTTATCTATTGTCACATAGCCAGTTAACAACAGCTTACTGGGCCCCAGGCCAAAGCTCTTCCTGTTTGTTGAACTGACCCTCCAGTTTTAGGGGCAGAACCTTACAATAAAGGGCAGCTCTGCTCATATAAAAAAAATAATACTTTTAATCGTCTTTTTCTTTCTATAAATTGTTCTTACTTTTAGTAAGGAATCTGGAAGATAAAGAAGCACATAAAGAAAAAATTTAAGCTACTCACCAATATGAAAAACCAATTATAGATATTTGATGTATTTGTGTCATGCCTTTTCCTATGCATGCTGGACTATAAGAAAGGCAGGGATCAAACTAATTTGTTTTTGTGTGTGTGGGAGTGATTCTGTATCTTCAGCTCTAGCCCAGTGACTGGCAATTAAAAAGCACTCCATCTACACTTGTTGAATAAATTATTACATCAATATGCATCTACATAGATATATGTAAGTTATATATACAAATGTCTATGCTTATGTAATTTGAAAAATTGAAACCATACCATTATAGTTCACTTAATTTTATCACATCAAAGAAATTTTCCCATTTCAGCCAATATCTTCCTAAAATACTGTTTTCAAAAGCTGCATAATATTCTTTTGTATGGCTAAACCATGATTTATTTATCCATTTCCAATCAACAGACATTTACATGGTTTCTAATCATTTTGACTAGTATGATTACTCTATCCAGACATGGATCTCCATGAAAATCAGTCTGTGGAGAAAATGGGCCTATATCTACCCCTTCACTAAAGAGAAAAGTTAGGGAGGTAAAGCAGTTAACAAGCCAACTGCCCACAGTCACCTTATCACTCCTAGAAGAGTTATTTGATTCAGCTTCCCTTACAAATCATGAGCTCCAATTCAGGACTGCCGGTACATGATATAGGCCTTAGATGATCAATTTGATTTTATCTCAGTTACATCTTACATGAAAATGTCATCCAAAAAAAAAAAAAAAAGTCACTGCAAATGAGAGAAAGGTATCTGAACCAAAGGGCTATTTAGAGTTGATTTCATCAGTCTTGTTCTTAACTAAATATACACTATACACTAAATACGAAATATACTACTACTAGTAAATATACACTATACACTAAATATGAAATATACTACTACTAATAAATATACAGTATACACTAAAATACAAGGCTCCTACCTCTCCCCAAACAAGTTCAAGCAACTACACTACTAGGAACATGATCCAAATCCAAGTATGAGTACCAAATTTATTTTCTAGTATTGTCGGTGTCCCTGCGGGACCCACACTAGGTTGACCACTTTTTATTGATTGTAAGTTTATGCATATACTGACTTTCAGCAACCTACGAGTTCACAGTTCACGTTGCCCCTTTATTGTTCCCTCTCGGCTGATGCAAGACAGTCCAGAACAGGTCCTTCAATGGCCAAGGGCTCAGTTTCAAGATGCAAAGGGGATCTTCACATATTGTTTTGTTCTGAGTGCTCACTGACGTAGAAGAAAGTGCTAGGGAAGAAGCTGGCAGAACAGGTTCCTTACTTGCCAGGGTCACCTGCTTTTCTCTTCCAAGTGTAAACTCAGCTTAGTTCCTGGAAAGGACAATAGATTTCAGGACAGCCGTTCAAGGTGGAGCGCACTCATAACCTTCCTGCTCTGCAGCATTTTGGCAGGATATTCTGCAAGTGACATTAGGCTATATACTATCTGGGGGCTGTTCACCATCACTGTGTTGTTCGTTGCTGTCTTGTGAGCACAGTCAGGGAAGGACACAGTTCAACAGTCCCCTCCAACTCATGTAGAAATTTAAGGGCCATTGTAGCTGTATGAGGAGGTGGGAACTGGAAGAGATGGTTAGGCCATGGGTGCTGTGCCTTCACAAATGGATTAATGCTGTTATCCTGAAAGTTTGGCTTAGTTACCACTAACGCGGCTCCTGATATAAGGATAAGTTGGCCCCCCACCCTTCCTCTATCTCATAAGTGCTTGATGGCCTTCTACTCTATCACATGAAGCCCCTTGTCCAGTGCTAGCACCATTCTCTTGAACTTCCCAGGCTCTAGATCAGTGAGCCAAATAAACACTTGTTATTTATAAACTACCTAATCTGTGGTATGCTCTTACATCAGCAGAACACAGACTAAGACACATACCTTCTAACAGAAACCCAGCTAATACAGAGCACCAACATCATTGCCAGGTCCCACTTTGTCAACTGATGCAGATTCAGAAGAGACTCCTATAGTTTCTTTTCCAACTAAAAAATGGAGAGATTGGACAAGGAGAACCAATATGCTTTATTTTATGAACATCTTCTGACTAATGGTGACTCCCATGAGTTAAGACTATCACACCTCATCCAGAGCAAAGAGGAAAAAGAATTTCAGAGTCACAGATTGAAGGGGTCAAAATGAAAACCTAGTACAACTCAAACTCCAAGGCAGCTGGTCCCTGAGAGTAGACCTCATGTCATTCATCTTAAACCTCGATGGTTGGTACAATGCCTGGCACATAAAGGACGCTGAATACAGGATTGAATGAAGAAATCCTCAAAGTCTGACCACAGGGCTCACTTCTGTATAAGTCGTTACTATCGCATACAAATAAGGAGCTCTTCTTCAATAGAGGAACAAACGTATGGCCAACACGTCAACAAGATCAAAATGAACCCGAAAAAGAAAGAGATTGTGCCAGGACTGCTGGGGCATCCTAGGACAATTGTCATCTCTCCTGTACCTCGCACAGGGTCAGTAAGATGCTGGGTGTGGTCCAGAGGTAAGAGCCTCAGAAGGAGTCAATACGGGGGTAGATAGAAAAGAATGGAAAGGAAGAAGGAGAAACACAAGGAAGGAAGAGTAAGAGAAAGAGCAGAAGAGTCCTTATCTCCATGGGCTTCTCAAATGGCAGAGCCAAGGGGGAAGTAGGTCAGGTCCCCTGTCTAGTATTTGTGGGTTCACTCCCAGGATGATTTGCTAACTCAAAAGACTAACTGGATCCATCAGTAGGAGGCCATGGGAGGTACTGGGAAGGACTTCAGCTCTGAAGGAAGAATACACAGGGTTGAATTCTGCATCTGGCAGTTGCTAGAAAAATGAAAAATATGTTTTTCTTCCTTTACATTTACTTTTTAAATAAAAACACAAGGTTGTTTAAAGCAATAATTAGAACACCGTGTTGTTGGGTTTATATCATATATGAGTATACACAACAATAATGGTACAAGGGAAAGGGGTGAAGGGGAGGGTATAGGAACAAGGCTGTATTTTTTCTTTCTCTTAAATTGGTTTTTCTTTTTTGTTGTTCTTGTTTTTTGTTTGTTTGTTTGTTTTAACCAAGGATTGAGCCCGGGGATGGGGTGGGGGAGCTTAACCACTCAGCCACATCCCCAGATCTTTTTATTTTTTATTTAGAGACAGGGTCTCCCTAAGTTGCTTAGGTCCTCACCAAGTTGCTCAGACTGGCTTTGAACTTGCAATCCTTCTGCCTCAGCTTCCAGACCTGTGCCACCGCGCCCAGCCCTGTTTTTACGTTTTATCAGAATTAAGTCAGTGTACCTGATGGACACTGTGCTGAGTCAAGATGTATGTATTAATCCTTACAACAACTACAGAGAAAATAGCTAATGAAAAAAGACACATACACAAAACAAAATTTTAAGAAAAGTATTCAAAGGGTACATTGAAAATATTTTCCTAATCTAAACAGAAGTCAATAAAGTAGTTACAGAAGACTAAATGGGTTAGTCAGAGACAGGCTGTGCTACACGAGGTCCTTGTCATTTTCTTTGTTTTGTTGTCATTCAACTCTGGGAGAAAAGAGAGCTTCCCTAGGAAGCTGGGAAGCTGGTGAGTCACCAGGGGTGCAAAGTCAGCAGACCAGAGAGCATCCCCACACCAGTGTGGTTGGAGAGCCGGAAGCTCTTGCCAACCTCAGAATTCTTCCTAAGTTGTAACAATGTTGGGGGAGGGGAGAGAGGAAGTGGAGGTGCCTGGACATTTGCCCTAGAATAGGACCCAGAAGATGCCTCTGACTTTCAGCCCAGAGAGAAGGCTTGCATGAAGATGCCAGATTTAGAGAAGGTTTTTCTAAAATTGTGTGAAGCACAACAGAAACCCACCAGAGTCGATCCTGCCCATGTCAGAATAGTGAAGGAGGAAGGAGAAGTAGAGCTCCAGCTATTGTGGGCTTGCTCTTGCCTCCTAAAGGGAGGAACATTTATGGACCTGACCACATGCCCCCAACTTTCCCCATCAGGTCACTGAATCTTTAATCTGGAAAGGCAGAAATTAACATCCCCACTAAACAGATGGAGAAACTGAGCCAACAAAAGGAGTTGTACTTTCCTGAGAACCTGGCAGCGATTGGTAAATCAGGATTCAGTTCTAGCCTTTTCTTTCTGGAACACAACCACTACTATCTCAATCAAATAAAAATATATTGTGTCTAAAATTGGTACTTCTTTTTTTCTGGTGGGGGTGGGGGACTGAACCCAGGGCCTCAGACATTTTAGGCAAGCACTCTACCACTGAGCTGCAACCCAAGCTCCTAGCCCTCTTTTTTTTTTTTTTTTTTTTTGAGATAGAACCTTGCTAAACTGCCCAGACTGGAATCCTACTGCCCGCCCCCTACCTTCTGAGTACCTGGAATTTCAAACTTGGGCCTCTGTGCTGGGCCAAGGTTGGGAATATTTAGAGAGAGTTGAGGCTGAGCAAAATGAGTGAAGAGACTCTGAGGGAGCTGTGTGTCCATCCCCCCACCCCGCAGAGAGGTCAGACTCCTGACTGTTGAAGTCTGCCCGGAATAGGGAGAGAAGCAGTGTGTTTCCATAGTGCCATAACAAAGAACCACAAACAGGTGGCTTGAAACAACAGAAAATACAGCCAGGTGCTGTGGTACATGCACAGGAGGATCTCAAGTTCAAAGTCAGCCTGGGAAACTGAGCGAGACACTGTCTCAAAACTGAAAAAATAAATAAATAAACAAAAAATTCAATGGGGCTGAGGATGTAGCTCAGTGGTAGAGGGCTTGCCTAGCATGCACAGAAAACTGGGTTCAATTCCCAGTACTGCAAAAAGAAAAAGGAAAAGGAAAATGTATTCTGAATCTAGAAGTCCAAAATCAAGCTACCAGCAAGGCTGGCTCCCTGATGACCAGAACACTGGATCTGCCACACCTCAAAATCCCAGGGAGGGAGAGAAATCCCACAGGAATGACTGCAGATGGGGGAAGTAATCTTGGATAGAGATTGCTCAGATGGCTAAGATAAATGAAGAGACAATAGCAAATGAGGATGTGAACAATCTGAGCCACAGTGAGGGGCTGGGGTGAAGTCAAGGAAAATATGGGGAATTAAATTTTTGCCACCAGAAGGGCAATGGTGCCTGGGATTGGGATCTCAATACAAGTAGCACACAGGACCGTTGTTTTAGGAAACAGGAGCATCTAGACAAGCCAATTGTAAAGTTAATATGGAAAAATTTTTAAACCAGTTTATCCAGGAAATTTTTGAAAATAGAGAACAATGGAGGAAGATGAACTATATTAAATACTAAAATATAAAGACTGAGACTGGGGATATAGGTCTGTGGCAGAGTCCTTACTTGGCATGTGCCAAGCCCTGGGTTCAATCCTTAGTATGGAAAAACAATAATAATAATAAGTCTACAAGAAATAAAATTGCATAATATTTAAAAACTAATAAGCAAACAGATCAAGATGATAAGTCTAAAAGTCCAGAAACTAGACCTAAATATATTTTATATATAACCAAGTGGCATTTCATACCATAGCAGAGGCTAACTTCACTACAACATAAATAGATACCGATTCAAAGATAAAAGAGAAAAAATATCAGTAGTTCACAGAAAAGAAAATTCAAGTGGCTCTTAAGTAAATGAAAAATATTCAAAAGAAATGAAAACACAAGGAGATGACATTTTTTCATCCAACAATGTAGCAAAGATCAAAGGACTGGATGATGTGCCATATTGGTAAGCTTGCCAGTCACTTACTTATTTTGTTCTTAAATTCATTCCCAGGCTTTTTCTGCCTTGCAGATTTCACAGTACACTTTGTCACCAAGAAGCATCTCACAGAATGGTCACCTGAAGTCTCAATTATTCTCCAGTCCACACACCAAGGGCATCGTACACACCTTGAACCAATATATGGTGTAGTTGCTCCCAGGGTCAGAATACACTTCACTGGGAGCAAAGAGATAGGACAGTGACTCCTTTCTCTACACCAATTGCCATTCTCAGAATTTTTGCTGGAGTTGTGAGCAATTTCATCTCTTGGAAACCAAGGGACATAACAGTTTCAGAGAGCAGGAAATTGAGACCACCAACTGGCTCCTTTGGGCTCCTCATGTTGGCTGAAGAGAATAACCTCAGTTACTCAGAGGAAATTAGGTTTCTGATACACAGTGGGTCAGGAAAGTCTGTGTGAAGGGATTCTCTGGGGTGCCTCTTAGTACTTCTTGATCAGTGGTAAAAAATAACAGAATACACTGCACCCAAATGAGGCAGGACTCTTAAGAAATCAGTCTTTGGGAATTAAGATTGGAATCACTCCACCAGGTAAAGATTCCCAAACAGCCAAGTGCTCACAGAAGACAAAGAGCATGTGGGCGAAATGCACGGTTGAAGAAGAAAGTGATCGAGATCAATGACAGCCTCGTGGCCAGTTACAGACGTGAAGACTGAACAGCTGTACCTGCTTTTATACTCATCAGTGGTTTCTTTTGCTTTCTAATTGCTGAGAAATTTATCCAAGAGATGTTCATAGTCCTTACGTTGACAACCAGCCAGCCTGGAAATAGAGATGCATACGGTGAGAAGGGATTTTATGTGTACCCATTTAAGAGAAAGGGTTTAGAGGTAGAGATGGTAAATGACAGTTACAGTCTCTCAGGCAGAAGCACAAAGTCATTTTTGTATGGCAGTTAGCTATGGGAAGAAGGGTGAAAATGGGGACTGAGCAGCAAGAAATTGGATTGTGCAGTTTTTTGGGGTTTTTTTGTTTTTTGTTTTTTTTGGTTTGCATTTTGTTCCTTTCGGGTTCATTCCCCATCCTCCTTCATCCCAGTCTGTATCATGGGAAATTGTATTTCTCAAGCTGAATTCAGAAATGGGAGGCACTGACAGAAAACAAAATGTGTAGAGCCAGAGTATTTCTCTCTCCCTTTCCCTCTTTGTCTGGGGACATCTTGATCTGCAGCTGTTTCTCCTCCAGCTTCCTCCTGACAGCCTGGCCCTCCATAGTCCAGGGTCCTATCAGGCTGGTCAGCATGACTCTAGCTTTTAGCTATGGATCCTGGGATCCACCAGTACCCTCACTTCCTTTCCTCTGCCCACTATTGCCTGAGGCTGTCTCTCCTACCCCATCTTTGACTTCTTAGCTCTTCCATCACCCGGGCAATCAGTGTCCTGGTTTTTTTTTTTTTTTTGTTGTTGTTGTTGTTGTTGTTATTGTTTTTTAATATTTATTTCTTAGGTGTAGATGGACTCAACACAATGCCTTTATTTTTATGTGGTGCTGAGGATCGAACCCGGGTCCCGCCAGGGCTAGGCAAGCACTCTACCGCTGAGCCACAATCCCAGCGCCCAGTGTCCTGTTTTAAATCCTCAGAAATGTCTGTTTTTCTTGACAGGCCACTGGGTGTTTAGATGAGCGATGGGAAAACCAAAGGGTGGGGGTCTGAAATAGAACATATCAAGTAAACTGACAAGACTCTGTTGGAAAATTAGCAAGATCTACCTCTTTGGAGCTGTGCAAATCAGTTACAAAGACATAAGCCTTTGTTCTAGAAATTAGACTTCTAGAATTTTTTACTGTTTAATTAATGTTTGTGTAAGACTACTCATTGTGGCATTCTTTGTAAAAGATTGGAAACTACCTAAAAGTCCACTGACAGGAGACAGATCAAATAGATTAAGACATATTCCTAAAGAAAAGGAAAATTCAGTAAACTAATATGGAATATAAAGTAAACTAATATGCAGTCACCCAAAAGAATGAGGAAGATTTTTATCAGGATACATTCCTAAGAAATGAAAACACAAGATGCACATCAGTGCATATAATGCCACCATAAAAATAATAAGTATACAGAATATATTTGCTTATATTCACAATGATTCTCTATAGCAAGAAAGTAATAAGATTGGCCCCCTCTGGAGAGAAAGACTGGAGAAATGGGAAAAGGAGATGAGCAGGGCATTTTTTTTTTAACTGCTTACTATTTTGTATTTTTAGAATACTGCAATATGTAAGAAATTACAAATTTCAAAAATAAGAAAGCAGAATGGAGATTCCTTGGAAAATTGGAAATGGAACCACCATTTGACCCAGCTTTCCCTCTCCTCAGTCTATACCCAAATGATTTAAAAACAGTATACTGCAGGACACAGCCACATCAATGTTTATAGCAGCACAATTCATAATAGCTAAACTGTGGAACCAACTTAGATGCTCTTCAGTAGATGAATGGATAAAAAATGTGGCATATACACAATGGAATATTACTCAGCAATAAAAGAGAATAAAATCATGGCATTTGCAGGTAAATGGATAGAGTTAGAGAAAATAATGCTAAATGAAGTTAGCCAATCCAAAAAAACCAAATGCCGAATGTTTTCTTTGATATAAGGAGGCTTATTCATAGTTTGGTAGGGAGGGGGAGCATGAGAGGAATAGATGAACCCTAGATAGGGCAGAGGCGTGGGAGGGGAAGGGGGGTATGGGGTTAGAAATGATGGTGGAATGTGATGGACATCATTATCCAAAGTACATGTATGAAGACACAAATTGGTGTGAACATACTTTATATACAACCAGAGATATGAAAAATTGTGCTCTATATGTGTAATAAGAATTATAATGCATCCTGTTGTCATATATAAATAAAAAATTAATAAAAAAGTTTAAAGAAAAAAATTTCAAAAATTAAAAAAAACTAATTTTTTTAAAAAAATGCAGCTCTACACTGCTTGTAAGAGACACACTTAAGATACACACATGCAGAGCATGAGTGAGATTAGAAATAAGTGGATAGAAAATATATACTATAAAAAATTAAATCAAATGCAAAAGAATGCTTTCTTACAAATAAACTTTAGAAGCCGGGCATGGTGGCTCATGCCTATAATCTCAACAGCTTGGGAGGTTGAGGCTGGAGGATTGCAAGGTCAAAGCCAGCCTCAGCAACTCAACAAGGCCCTAAGCTACTTAGTGAGACCCTGTCTCAAAATAAAAAATAAAAAGGACTTGGGATGTGGCTCAGTGGTAAGCAATCCTGGGTTCAATCCCTGACACCAAAAAACAAACAAATAAATCAAATTTAATTAGACAAAGTAAAAGTAAAGTAAAAGCATTAACAGAGGCTAAGGGCAACATTATATAAAATTTGTATGAAAAAAAAAACCCACCAATCTTGATTGTGTATGCTTTTAACAGCATAGTCATAAATATATAAAACAAAATCTAAAATAATCACAGGGAAGAAACAGATTATGCCAGGAAAGAATTTTAAGGACTGGAGATTAGAGCAATATTAATAAGTCTGATCTAATATAGAGATCTATATATAATTTCACTGTCAAATGGAAAGTCTACATTCTTTTCAAGCGCATATAGAACATACCCCCAAAATGGCTACAACTGTAGGAGGCAGAAGAAAGTTCAACACATTTCAGAGAACCTGTGTCATTCTGGCTGTGTTCTTTGACTATATGCTGATCAGAAACCAGCAATAAAGACATTGACTTACAATATGTTTGGGAAATTTAAAAATTCACTCCCATGTAATTCATGAACTTAAGTAGAAATTATGATAGAAATGATGCACTATTTGGAACATAGCAACAATGGAAGTATTAAATACCAAATGGAGACAAAGAATATTTAATGAGAAATCGGTAATTTTGAATGCATCTCTCTTACAAAAACCAGAAAGATTGAAAATAAGTTAATAAACCATTCACCTCATAAAGCTAAAAGGTTTACAAAAAAAATAGAAGAAAGGGTTTGGGGGGTTAGAGTGTTTAAACAGATGCATCTAATTTCTCTTCAGAGAAATTAAAGGAGTTTCTTCAAATAAATAAAGGAGTTTCTTCAAAGTCCAGAAAGGCACAGCACAGAGAGACTAAAAGAGAAGACAACAGTAATGTAATGCGGGAGCTGGGATGAATGATGATTCAGCAAAGCCAGCAGCAGAAAGAACGGTGGATAAATCAGGTTTGCAGGCAGCAACTTCATGGGAACAGTGGGGGATATCAGGTGCTTCTGGAATTGGGAAGGCAGGGGATACAAATTAAGAATTTGGTGAAAGCTGTTTGTTTGAGAAACAGTTATCCTTAGAGACCATCCTGGAAAAATGACCAGAGTCCTCTGGACAGGGGGCCCCCAGATAGATTTGAGGGTTTAGATGTCCTGCTCCAAAGAGGGAGATAAAGTGTCTTATGCAGCTTGGTTAAGATCGGAGATCTTTTCTCCAGGGATTCTGATAGTCTCAGAGGAAAGATCTAAAGAGACTGATTTCAGGAGTTTCTCCAAAGAACAGCCCACACAGGTCACCCTACAGCTTGTGCATCAGTCTCTTCCATCCTCTTGAAACTTCCAACTACCTTTTGAGCAGCTAAGTAGGCAAGGATCACTTTTTCCAGGAGAGCTTTTATGATTCTCAAGGAATTCTAAAGTCACAGAATGACTTGAAGACTCTATTCAACATCTCCTCTCTGGCACTGGGAACATTACTCTTTCTCTGCACAGCTAGGCTTCAGCCGGCTGACCAGTCTTTTGAAACTGACTTTGGAAACATAGTAAGTAGGAAAACAGACGCAGGTTGTAAAACTGTAAGGAAACAGGTAGTTTCTGGAAGCAGAAAACAGATTCAGTGAGGCAGATACGCATGTGGAGAACTGTGCTGGCCATCTCCATATGCCCGTCCATGCAGATTCTTTCTCTGCCCTTGGCTGTCCTGCTGTGGATCCCCACAGTCTGCATCTCCATTGTACCCATGCCTTCTGGCTTCCTTTGAGGTTTGACCAATGGAAAACAATAGCAGAAGGATGGAAGGCAGGAGAAGACAGATGGCAAGATGTTCATTTGCCCACTGCCTTCCATTTTTGCATATTTTTATTGGGGGATACATCTAACTAGACTTTCATTCTTGTCCCTACAAGATGCTGGGGGCCTCTTCCTTATCTCCAAGTCTCACCTGGCCTCTACTAACATCATCTCCTCCTCTTGCTCCCACAGGTAGAATTGGATCAATAGGCAGAAGTGATATTATGCCCCCCTTCCAAAAAAAAAAAAAGTTCTGGGGCAGTTGGTGATCTTTATAAAAAAATACAGTGATCCTAGGCCCCATAGGACCCCATGCACAAAAATCAATTTCAGGTTAATTAAAACCACAAATCGAGGTTGGGGTACCTGTAAAACTTAATGCAGAAAATATAGAATAATATATCCATGGTCTCTAGTGAGAGGGAAAATTTTCTTAAAAAAATAAAAAGGGGACAAATCCTAAAGTGAATTTTATTATATTAAGATAGATCTATTTTTCTTCACTAAAAGACAAACTTAGAAAACATTAAAAACTAACAGAAGATTATGTTCAAAATTTATAAAGGATTCCTAAAAATAAATGAGAAATGGACAAGCATTTCCATAGAAAAGGAGACAAAGAAAGAAAGAGGCAAATCACAGGGGAGGAAAATGGTTACTGAGTATATGAAAAAACACTCACCAGCCCTGATAAGTAGGGAAACGAAATGCAAAATAAAACAACACCAAGATAACTTCAGTTGGTGGAAAATGTTGGGGTGATAACACTGAGGATGAGTGAATATGGAGAAACAGGGCCTCACATTAGTACTTAAAGTTGGAGATATTTGGCAGTAGTAGAAAATCTAGCAATTCTCCTTCTAGGTATTCATGCGAGGAAAAAAGTTCATTGGTGTAGTAGGATATAAGTACTAGAATATTTATTACAATGCTTTGTAAAAGGCAAAAAAAAAAAAAAAAAGGAAACCAGATAAATATCAAATGGAGTGTGGGTAAATTATATCAGCAAAATGGAAAACTATGTAGTAATACAGGCAAAAATAAAATAGCATGGAGAAATCTCCAAAATCAATAGTTAGATGAGAAAGCAAGTTATACCTGTCCTTCTAGATACCACTGGTAGAACTCATGCTTAGCATGCACAAGTCCCTGGGCTCAATCCCCACCACCAAACAAAGATTTGAAAGTTCAAAAAAGTTTTCAAAAAAGTCTAAAATGAAACTAGTTTTTAAGGATAAATACACATGGAGGGAAAATGTAAAACTCATGCATAAGAAGAAAACATACCAAATTTGGGATAGTGGCTACCTTTGGAGAAGAAGAACAAGAGAGAGGGAAGAAGCAGGGAGGAGGGGAGGACGGCAAAAAGGGGTTCCCAGGACATTAAGATTCAGTTAGTTTTAACATCTGACAAGAACAACTTAGAGGAGGAAAAGTTCATTTGCAGCTTGCGGTTTCAGAGGTGCCAGTCCACAGATGGCCCACTCCATTGCTCTGGGCTCCAGGTAAGGTCGCCCATCGTGGGGGAAGGGCCCAGCAGAAGAAATGCAGGGAGGCACAGGGAAGATGAACCCTTCCAGGGCACATCCCCAGTGACCCTCCTCCTCCAGCCATGCCCCACCTGCTTAAATACCACCCGGTCATTCAAATTAGGATGGACAGATTAGGTTACAGTTCTCCTCATGCGATCATTTTACCTCTGAATATTCCTATCATCTTAACAAGAGCTTTTGAGAGACATTTCATCTCTAAACCTTAACAACGGCCAAGAATAAAAAAGGATTTTGATGGATTTGGGAAGTGAATGCACAAGTTTTTGTTTACTGTTATTCTTAGTACTTTCCTGGATGTTTAAACTGTCTCATGAAAATGTTCAGGATCTCGCTATAACCTTAAAGGGTATTACTAGACACATGGCCTCAGAGTAGTGGCAATAAGACTCTGATTCCGTGTGAAGGGCTGCTTGCATGCTTGGACCACAAACCAACAGGTGTTCAACTAGTAATCAGTGACCGGGACCCGTCAACAGCCACAAACGAGGTCATAAAAGAAACAAGGGAAGGCACCTGGGAGGTTTATCCTAGAGTCAAAGACATTCTGAACTTTCCCAAGCAGTGGAGCACGCCAGCAGCGCAGGGAATGTCATCCTGGAAAGTGGCAGGCTGCCAGTGGCCACTTTGTATGCCACAAAGGATACAAAGTCAGATGAGACACAAATGCTGTCCAGTTCTCATCCTCAAGTTGCAGGGCAGCTCTGGCCATGAGATTCCACATGAAAAGAATAATGTTCCTGGACACTGCGGGAATCGATGACCTAAAAATGCACAGGCCTTTCCAAAAGGCACAGTCCTTCCAGCTGCACTCGGAGTCCTGAACCGGATCCCCTGACGGGCCAACCTCAGGCTGGTTTGGGGGGTTGGCAGATAAGCCTCCCTGGAGCTAACTTGGTTGTCTTGTGGATTTTCAGACTCATCGGAGACTTGTTGTTGGTCTGAACTCCTAAGTGCTGTGCCAAGATGCAGCAATCTATTTACATTCACTGGAGTGAACCAATAAATGGGCAAAGAGCTCATTTGTGACACTAAGTACAGCTTCTCTCTAGCATGAACAGTCAACAACAAGCTTCTCATCACTTCTATTCCATTAAACATTGCAAATTAGAGTCCAAGGAGGAAGCTAATTTCCAATCAAACAGAAGAACCAAGGGAGCCCAAAATCTGTTGCCTGTTTCTGCCCATATGGCTGTGTAGGCACGCTCACAGGCCAGCTCACCCACTTCAAAATGCAGCAGAGCAAAATACATGGAAATAAACCAGTGACTCCATCCTGTTTCATGAGCTCTTTTGCTTTTGTTATAGTCGTCCATTTTGATACAACCAGAGGGGCATGATTTGGATACTCCAGGGGTACAGGTGTCTACAATGGATTTGCTTCCTGGCTGGGGCCCTCTTGCCACAAATGCCCAGGCAGCCTCAAAGCACACTATGACTTTCCACAGAGCCATTGTACCTTCTGCCAAATGAGAGCACCACATCCACGTTTCAGACCAGTTCATTCTGCTTGAATATAATGTGTCTCATTAATCTCTTCCATCTGTTGTTTATGTGCATGAACAATCCTAAGGGGAAATATAAAGGACTGACACAGGATTTACTACTTGAGCCTCTGTATCCAGGTTTAATTTGTAAGGAGTTACTATTCCTCCAGATGGGACACAGATCTCTATGAACTGGCTTCCCCCCAACCACAGAGACATTTGTGAGAACTTCCCTGTCTGCTTGGGCAGCGTTCCCATGGCCAGCAGCACGCAGATGCTCCTGTGTCAGTCTACCCTGGCATCATCAGAAGTCAAAGGCAGAATAGAATTTCCAAGGCAGGAACCGAGGGCTGCCAACTCTGTTATTCAGGCGCTTTTCCTCTTCCTACTGCCTTTGCTGTCAGATCAATTCATTGCTCAACATACCCTCCATCAGGCTCCGGATGGGACAGACAAAAGTCAATGTCAGTCCGTTTTACTACTTGGAAAGAGTGCAATTGAAAGTGCTCGTGTGAGAAGATGCTGGCGTTAAATTGGCTACCCTGAGGGTCGAGGATTACCAACAATGCAGTCCTCCAATTCCCATGTCGCCAAGGATCACCATCCTTGAGCAAAAATTAACACCTCATGAAAAGCCAACTTGAATGCCCCCAGTATAATTAGATGAGGATAACTGAACGTGTTTATTAGTTTAGCAAATATTTGAGGACCCAATATGTGACAGCTTTTGTGCTAGATAGTGGGACATTCAATGGTACATGAAACAGATACAATTTCTACTTGTCTAAATTATTCAGTGCTCTCATGGGTTGGGTTGTGTGCCCCATAAATTCATATGTTGTAGCCATAACCCTCAGGACCTCAGAATGTAACCATATTTGGAGATAGAGTCTTCACAGAGGTAATCAAATTAAAATGAAGTCATTCAAGTGGCCCTCATCCAATCTGACTGGTGTCCTTATCAAAAAAAGAGATTTGGAGACAGACACGTCACTAGGAGAACATTATGGAAAGACGAAGGCAAAGACTGCCTTCTATAAGCAAAGCAATGCCAAAAATCACCAGCAAACCTGGGGAGAGTCACCCTGCAGAAAGAACCTATCCTCCCCACATACTGGTCTCAGCCTCCTCCCCTCTGCAATTGTGGGGCGGTACATTTCTGTTGTTTAAGCCACCTAGTTGCAGGACTTTATTGCAGAAGTCCTAGTAAACTAAATACAAGCGGCTTCTATGAAATAGTGTCACTCAAACAGGAAGTATTCATGAAAACTTAGAACATGCTTAGCCTATGTGTCTTCTGCCACCCAAGGTAGGTGGCTATCCTTCCCAATGGTGACCATTATGAAGAATCTCAAGAAACAGCTCTGGCACTGCTACATCTCAGGCCACCAGGGCCAGAATTAGTGGGGGCTCTTTGGAGTCCAGTGGAGGGGCTCTTAAGGGTCAGCTGAACAAGAAACAATAAAGAAGAAAGAAATTTCCAAGAATTTTGTGAAGGACAACGAATTGTCTCAAAAATTTCTGAGAATTGTTGGCTGACTGAAAATACAACATTTCTAAATCAACATTTTTCACCTAAATTTTAATCCTACTTATGCAACCAGTGAACTCCATGACCTTGAGCAAGTCTTATGGACCTCTATTCGCCAATTTGTAAATTGGGAGTTTAGAGTATCTGAGTCCTGTCTGAATCCACTCTTGAGACTCTGTGACTGCAACTTGCAACTCATTTTGTGTTGAATAGTCTGTGATAGCAATAACAATAGTCAAAATGTGAATGCCTACTTTCAACAAATTGTGTTCTATGCAATCTTCCTCAATGAATGCATTATTTGTGCAACTCTATTATAAGGAAAAATTTCTTGATTATTCTCAAATTTCTCCATGTATCTGGACTCAGTGAAACAACAACAACAAAAAAATTATCACAAGAAAGAGAGCCCCTGTCTCAGGAAGAGGATGAGGTAGTCCCCAACTTTCAGAATGCCAGAGCAGGTAGCCTGTTCTGCCCTGCATGCTAAACATAGGATCTGTAGTCAGCTGCAGAAGAAAAGAGTCTCACTGAATGAATGGGGCTATGTAGCCTATTAGAAATCTCTCAGGAATAATCTTACAGAAGCTATTGGCCAACAAGCCACTAGCAGAGAAGATAATTCAATGTGTAATGGAAGCATTGCCGATAAGTCCATCTAGGCCAGCCATATGTTTTCCTAGAAGATATTTTCCATGAAAAATTATTCCTCTTTGGGAAGGAAATTCCCATTATGGTGGCTTTTGGTATTAATAGGAATTAGTGGTTTGTCTAGAAATAAGAAGAAGTGGGGCAAGTCTGTAATTTCCTGGAGAAAGAAGCAACTAGTTTCCCTCTCTCTTCTCACAGATCTGGCCTGGAGGACCAAGGTACCCTCCAACCTGCTGCAAGGAGAGAATTTCTGAGACAAGAAAGAAGACTTCTTGGATCTCTTTGTTGCTAAGACAAGAGAGATTGAAGGGAGCCCTTGGAACTAAGTTCAGCCTTGCAGCCTGCACATTTTTAACCCCTTCATCTGCTGACAGTGCCTCTAAAAATTATATGTGAAAGCACTTTGAAAAGTGAATTATAAATATTTTAAATGTTCTTACTAAAATTAAAATTTCAATATACATTGTACTGCAGAAGAAGATAAATATCTGGTTAAATTTGAATCCACATGAAATTTGATGCTATTAATTTACCTCTACCAACCAGGTTTGCCTGAAATCTGTCATTCTATTATCAGCTCTGAAGTAGAGATGATAATCACAACTAAAGTTTCTTAGTGGTTAGGACTGAAAGAAGTCTTCCAAAACATCTGATCTAATTTCTTGTCTTTATATTGAGGATACTGAGCTGTGGAAGGAAACTAAGTGATGTGCTCAAGATTATAGCTGGTCAGAGGCAGAGCTACAGGAAAACCCAGAACTTCTGATCCTATGTGGGTGAGGACATTGGCCTACAGACCCAGAACCTTCTAGATTCCCTTGGTCACTTCCCTGCACACATACCATGTCTCTCCACACAGCCCAATTCTTTATTCCTGTCTTTTCTGCATGAAACCTGGCGTCTGACTCTCTGCAAAATATGCATCTTTAAAATTATGTTTTCAAATCCAGAAACATCATTTTAACTTATTAGGCTTATAACCAGGTTATTCCACTGAACAGTATGACTGATTAACTTGAATCCCATTTGCAAGGCTCTCTACCCTTCTCTCCCTTCCCTGTTCTCTAGTGGGAGTGGGGTAGCCAGGAAGAAGGAACAAGGAAGAGACAGGAAAATGCAGTCAGTCCCTCATCCTCAAGGCCTGGCATGAAGGTTGAAAAGCCCAGGAGAAGGTTGAAAAGAGTGTTCAGGAAACAGGCCATTCTAGAGTGATTGTCAGTACTTATTCAGCACACAGACTGAGGATCTAGCCCATCTGGGAATTGCTTAGGTCAATAAAAGGTGGTGGGTGGAAAATCAAGAGTTGGAGAACTCTTGGGCATGGCCCAAGACAACTTCTTTCCTAGTCCAACAGTCCCTGAGCTCTCAGATATTTAATGTTCTTGGTAACAGCTCTTGATAGGAACCCCATAGTCCATGTCATACTCACTTGTAACTTTGAGGAAGTACCAGTTGGAATCTACATGCTTCGAGTCCACTGGGCAGGGGTAGATCACTTTGCTAAAGACTGGTCTTGCTAAACACCCAACTTATAGCCTTCACTGGGGCTTTATCATTTTGCTTCGGGTCCCAGTTTCTAACATGAATACATGTTAAGTGATAACTGTATGTGTGGGGATTTCCAGAGGTCTGGTGAGTTTTTTTCCCCAAATAGCACGGATATACTCTGCAAAACCTCTCCCAGTGGAATCTCTCAGAGAACAAGTTGAAAACTGACACAGTAAAGTCTTTTGACCTACTGACTTTGAAATCATTTCCCCTTTCTCTTAGCAGTCTACCAACTGCCTCCGCTTAGTCTTTAGCTCTTTCTTCTCTTTATTGTTACTTTTCTTGCTCTCTTAACTTGTCTACTTTGATAGCCTTTCATATTGCCTCAGGAGGGTCTTCTCAGGGTTTCACAGATATGGTGATGGATCTCAGCTTGCCAGAGTAGAGACTCAGATACATATGACATATAGATAGGTGATATCCCCCCCCCCCTTGGTATCTTCTAGTCTCCATTGAGTTCCATCTAGCTAGTGGCACCCTGGGACAAAAATTTAAGTATGTCCATGCTCAGAGGTCAGATAATCACAAGTACACCCAGCAAGTTGGCAAGGAATTAGTAGAAACTGAATTCCGCGAAGGACTGTGCGTCCCAAGGAAGACATGGCAAAGGTAGCTGCAGGCATGACAAAATGGCCTTGGCATCAAGGCCTGAGAGTTAGAGGAAAGTGTCCCTGGAACAACACATAGACTGCTCCTGGAATCTCATTCCAATTCTGCAGCCAGTAGCTTTTGTGGCAGACAGAGGCAAAAGAGCTGGCCTTGTATATTTTGCAGAGTGTTAACTATCAGCAATCTAGGGCTCAGTATCTGGAGATGAGGTGTGGACGGAGGCAACACTATTCAGGTGGAGTGTTAGATTCAAGGGAGGCCCAGGAGCAACAGCCCTACCCAGGAGGTGCCTGGAGTGGGTAGCCCTGTAGAGCAGCAAGCCATAGTTCCATCCAGGTGGTAATAGAATCCCAAGGGGCACATGGCCCAGAGGCCAAAGTGAGAGATGAAACAAGAAGCTGTCAAAAAGGATCATGTACATAAAGACATTTCCAGGGAACACCTAGACGTTCTACAGAAGGGAAGAGATTGATGTTGAAAGGTCCCTAGATTCCTCGAGTCAAGAATGTGGAAAGATGCAGGATTACTTGGGCCTGGATGGTAACATGATCTCATCTTTCTTAGGTCCATGAGTTTGGGCAACATGGAGTTTATTCACATAAAAAAGGGTTCACAGACCCTTCTCAGCCTTCTCACCCTCAGAAGGGCCCCTGAATGTCTCTGTGAAACATTGTGCATGATTTGGCACAAGTGTAAATCATAAAAACCAACAGCCATGTGCACTTCCCTTGGGTGCCATGGAAAATGCAATTGGCTATAGTCAGTGATACTCGTAAGTAATCCTACCAAGAGGTATTTTTAAGTTGGGTAATATGTAGGGTATGCTTATTTTTGCTTTCCTCTCATTCCACATATATATGATAGTTCTCTTTCATCCCTAATGAATGCTCAAAACTCCTCCTACCAAATCCTATATGTACTGTTTCTTCCCATACATACATTCTTATGATGAAGTTTAATCTATAAACTAGACACAATGAGGGATTAACAATAATTAATGATAACATAGAACTATTATAATAATATACTGTAATAAGATATATTTTAAAACTTGTGAATTATTTATTTCTGGAATTTTCCGTTTAATATTTTCAGACCACATTTGACTTCAGGTGACTGAAACTGTAGAAAGGGAAACTGTAGATAAGGAGAAATTCTGTATAGGAACCCAAACTGGTTGGTCATTGACTTTGACCTCTGGTTCACAAATCCCATGCACTCTGCAATGGATCTGGGTCTATTAAGGCCAGAGAGGGACTGGAGGCCTCTCAACAAGGTGATGCCACCTTAAGGCTTTAGACTTGGTTGATTCTCTTTTGGTAGAATCAACAGAATATTCTTCTACATTCTGTGGTGAGAAAGCAAAAGGGCAGGAGGAGAGGCTAACTTTTCCTCCCCAGGAAGTTTCTGAGAATTGAAGGGACTTTCTTAATGTGTCATAAAAATAATAAATGTATATTGTTTCAAAAAACAACACTAAAAAGTGTAGAAATGTATAAAAATGAAAAATCCTTCTGTTTTCCAACAGCCTCTACGTCAATGCAGACAATCGGGGCCTCCAAGTTTGCCACTGGTAAGAGACTGGGGTATGTATTTTTATTGTCTAAGCATATACAAGAACACACACACACACACACACACACACACACACACAATATGTCAGTGTCTTGCTGTTTTCAAACAATAGTCTGTCTTGGACAACTTTCTCAGTCAGCACTTACAGGTTCTCCTTATTACATTTTTTTAATGCCTGCATGGTAATGCCATTCTACATATGAACCATATTTATTTAACCAGTCTTTTATCAGTAGACATTTAAGGAATTTTGAGGGTTTTTTTTTTTACTATTACAAAGTATGCTTCATAAATATCTTTTATACAGATAACTTTTGACATTTATATGATGTATTTCCATGAATTCCCTGAAGTAAAATTGCTGAATCAAACTGTGTTAGTCTGTTTGTGCTGCTATAACAAAATACCTGAGCCTGGGTGTTAGAGGTTGAATGTTTCTCCCCTCCCAAACTCACATTGACATTTAATTGCCAGTATAGTTGGACTGAGAAGTAGGGTCGTTAGAAGGGGATTAGGCCATAGGGGCTCTAGCCTCATAGGTAGGCTTCATGCTTTAATAAATCTCACCACTTCCTCACTCTCCCCTTCCCTTCTGCTCTTCTTCTACCATATGAAAAATAGTATTCCTTTCCTGCAGAGGAAGCAGTAATCCTAGAAGCAGAGACCAGGCCCTCCACAGACACTAAACTGCCAAAGCCTTAATCTTGGACTTCCCAGCCTCCGGAACTGTGAGAAACACATTTCTGTTATTTATATTTCATAGCATATTAGTTCGTTTGGGTTGTTAGGAAAGAATACTGCAGACTGGGTAAATTATAAACAATAGAAATGTAGTTCTCACGGTTCCGGAGGCTGGGAAGTCCAAGATCCAGGCACTGGCAGATTTGGTGTCTGGTGAGGGCTGCTTTCTGCTTCCAAGATGGCACTTTCTGCTGTTGCCTCACGTGGTGGAAAAGATAGAAGAGCCAAGTGGTTTACTGAGCCTTTTCTAGAAAGGCACTAATCACGTTCTTGAGCCTCCTGGTTTCATCAAAGACCCCATCTCTTTTCTTTTTTTTTTTCTTTCCTCCTTCTTCTTCTTCTTTTTTTTTTTTTTTTTTTTCGACTGGGGATTGAATCCAGAGGTGCTTAATCACTGAGCTACATCCTCAACCCTATTTTGTATTTTATTTAGAGACAGGGCCTCACAGAGTTGCTTAGCGCCTCCCCATTGCTGAGGCTGACTTGGAACTCGCGATCCTCCTGTCTCAGCCTCCAGAGCTGCTGTGATTACAGGCCACTGCACCCAGCTCCCCAGCTTTTTTTATATTTGTTTTGAGACAGGGTCTCATCAAGTTGCTTAGGGCCTTGCTAAGTTGCTGAGACTGGTTTTGGACTTGCATTCTTCTGGCTCAGCCTCCTGTTGTTGGGATGACAGGCACGTGCCACCATGCCTGACAAGGCCCTACTATCCCATTGGATTTTAGGTTCCAACATGAATTTTGGGTAGACACAAACATTTACACCAAAGCAAAAGGATAGGTGTCTATTTTTTTTTTTTTTTTGATGAATACTTCCAAGAGGCTGCACTGATTTATACTCCCAGAAAGGTGGCTCTTACAGACAGAGTTGGTGTTGTAGATTCCAATATGTCCCAATCTTGCCTTCTCCACTTAGCAGTATTTTTCTTCCAATGGTGTCTGAAAGGATCCTCTGGTGCTCTGGGCCATTGGAAATTCTGCAAGTTTACACAGCTTCACCAAGGTTTTGATGGACAAGGTGGTCTTCAGCTGTTTCAGGGCAGGGTGGGGCTGCAGAATGACAGAGGTTGCACAATCAGGTCTTCGGGGAGATAATTTAATCAACCCTCTTATGTGACAGATGAGCAAATGGAGCTGTGGGTGGATGCTGTCTCTGGGTGTGCATCACCCTGTCCCGTCTTTCTGGGACGTGGGTGTGCTACAGTCATGCAGAACTTCTCCAGTGAAACCTTAGAGGGGAAAACAAGCTTGTAGAGACACAGCTGCTGCCAAAGCTACACAAGAGGTGTTCTCAATGGGGCTTCATCCCGGGGCCGGCACATATTATCGTATTATCGACCTTGGGATGAACAAGGTGATGACCATGACGATATATTTATTGAACAATAGATTGAAGTATGAATGTAGCTCCTGTGGCATGACTCACTCTTCAGCTTGTGATGGGGGGGCGCGGGCAGTTTCCTTCCCATATCCAGTCTTCCTACTTCAGCCTTTGAAGTCAGAGCTTCTTCCCTTTCAGAAGTTAGAGAGCTACTTGGGAGGTCAAGGCAGGAGGACTGCCAATTTGAGACCAGCAATTGGACCAGAAGACCCCCATTCTCTGGGGTTCAGGAGCAGGGACCTGATTGGATGGGGTCTCCTAAGCTTATGCAGTTAGGTGACACCTGTTTTAACCTTGACAGATGGAATTAGGAGCTAAGAACTTCCTGGAACATCAGGAGGCCTGTTAACAGGAGGAAGCAGAAATACCAGCAAAGACAAACTGCAAATAAGAATTGTGAGACCTAACACCCCTCTCCCCCCCACCCCCAACACACAAGACAAAGAGAGAAAAAAAATTAGAAAGAAGAAACAAATATAAGAGCCATCTCTCTTGAATTGTTAGGAGTATTTCTGATATACTGTCAAGGGAGAAGAAATCAAAAACAAATTACAGACTATTGCATTTACTTTAATTATATTTGGGTAAAAATAAATAAAAAAAATAAAAGAATCTATCTATATGTAAATGCACATTTGCATCTGTTTGAACGAGCAAGGGAAAAACACAGGTGTTAGCACTGGTAGCTATGATGGGTGAGATGGAGACCAGGCCAAGGGAGATGGTTTGCTTTCACTTCATATGCTTTTGTACCATTTCAGTAGTTAATCTAAGCGTGCCCTACGTTTTTGTTTGTTTGTTTGTTTGGTACAGGGATAGAACTCCAGGGCACTTGACAGCTGAGCCACATCCCCAGCCCTACTTTGCATTTTATTTAGAGATAGGGTCTCACAGAGTTGCTCAGTGCCTTGCTTTTGCTGAGGCTGGCTTTGAACTCTCAATCCTTCTGCCTCCGCCTCCCAAGCCACTTGGGATTACAGGTGTGTGCCACTGCACCTGGCTAATGCTCTACTTTTGTATTGAAAAACATCAATAAAGGAAATTAGATGAAAATAAAAAGAAAATGTTTGTTTCAAATTAGTATGTTTCAGCCAGGCACAGTGGAGCCTGCCTGTAACTCCAGCCACTCAGGAGGCTGAGACAGGAGGATGGCAAGTTTGAGACCAGCCTCAGCAACTTTACAAAATAAAAATGAAAAAGGACTTGGGATATAGCTCAGTGGTAAAGCAGCCCTGGGTTAAATTCCCAGTACAAAAAAAAAAAAAAAGTATTTTTTGTGTGTGTGTTTGAGGGGAAGAGGAAAAGGGAAGAAAAAACAAACTACAGAATAGTGCATATTGTATATATCATAAGCTCTATTTTATGTCACCAAAAATATTCATTCAGTTGGGCATGGTGGCACATGCCTTTAATCCCAGCAGCTTGGGAGACTGAGTAAGACTCAGTGAGACCCTGTATCTAAATAAAATACAAAAAAAGGGCCAAGGATGTGGCTCAGTGGTTAAGCATCCCTTAGTTCAATCCTCAGGACCAAATATATGTTGTACATATATGGTATATATGTTCTTCATATATGCCTCAAAATATCTTTTAATATTGTTTAAAATATTTGCTATGAATTTGTCTTTCATTTGTCAAAAAACATTAATTCAAATGCCTGAGGTGACAGCTATACCAATTAACCTGATCTGATAATGACACATTGTATATAGGTGTTGAAATGTCACTGTACCCTATAAATATGTATAATTACTATGTTCAATTAAAAATAAAAATGTATTAAAATAAATAAAAGCATATCTTTCAGCTTTCTTTTCCAAGAATAGTAGCATTTTCCCCTCAATCTTCTAATTTTTGTTATTCGTTTACCATGCAGAGAGCTATTTTCTTAAAAATAAAAGTATTTATGAATAATTTATAATAGGAGAAAATAATCATATTAAACAAAAATGCAGTATATAAAACTGCTTATACAGATACTCCTTGATTTATGATGGGGTTATTTTCCCCAATAAACCCATCATACACAGAAAATATGATAAGTCAAGAATGCATTCAGTCTACCTAGTTTATCAAGCATCACAGCTCAGCAACACAGTTCAGTGTATTGTTGTTTCCCTTTATAATCAAGTGGCTGACTGGGACTGGGACTCACTGTAACTGCCCAACATGCACGAAAGCATCCTACCATATATCGCTAGCCTAAAAAAGTTGAAAATTCAAAATCTGAAATACAGTTTTTACTGAACATACATGTATTTTGCACTATTGTAAAGTTGAAAAATCCTAAGTGGAACCATCACAAGACAGGAACAATCTGCACATTAAAATTTGAATAGTAAAGGAACAGGCAAGGTAAAATGCATGATCAAAAGACTAAATGGGAACATGTCAAAAGGTTAACAGTGAGGGGGAAGTTATAGGTGCATTTGTTAAAGTTAAAAATGTATCCTGTCCCATGTGTGTATAATATGTCAAAATACACTCTACTGTTGTGTCTATCTAAAAAGAACAAATTAAAAAATGCACAATAGTTAAAAAAAAAAAAAAAAGGTATCCTGTGGGCATAATTTTGCCTCAGAGCCTCCAGGGATGAGAAAGAGTTTGCATGATTGCAGATGGACAGCAGGTCCTGGGACCCCAGCCTCTATCTGTTGACCTGCTAAGGTCACAGGGACAGCCTTAGCCTTGGCTATGGATGGGAGGAATGGCACAAGAAATGCAATCCTGTTAATGCAGACAGAAAACAGCTGCCAGCCTGCCTCTGTGACTGGATGGGTCCCCTTTACTCTGAGTGCCAACAACATTGTGTAAGACAGAAAGCACAACATTAAAATCAATAGAAGTTAGGAATCTCCATGTTAAGCAGATTCTTTTTTCTGGAATGATTGAGAATACAGGCCGTCTAGATTTCAATTCCATTTCTTTGATTTGAATCAGTGGAAACCTCCTTAATTGTTACATGTTTTAATTTTTTTAATCTATAAAATGGTAATAGTAATAACAATTTATGTCTCACAGGATTATCAAGAAGAATCAATGAGTTAACAGATGTAATAACAGTAGAGCAATGCTTTGAACATACCACTGCATACACATTTGCTATTGTTACTAAAAGCATTCTTTTTACATTTAAAAATGCTGGCATGAATACTTGATTTGTCATCGGGCCTGTATTAAATACTTAATCATCTACTATATGCTGGGCATCATTAGTCATTTTGCTTACCATAGATATAATTCTTCTTTAGAACTATTAATTAACTATTATAAAATGCATAAAAAGGAAAATTGAGGCTCAAAGAGATTAAGTATTTTCTGGGGTTAATACCTAATAAGTGGAAGAACTGGGATTGAAGACCAGATCTGTCTGCCTCTGAAGTTGGAGCTATGTCTACCACATCCTTCTACTCCTGCACTGTCAAAGATTTTCATATACATTTACACATAGACATTCTCTTGGTCTTTATTATATGTGAACTGACCTAAGGAGACGTTGGTGTGGTGTCCTTGCTTAATGTTTTCTTTAAATTACAGCTCAGAACCCAGCCCCCTATGCCCCAGGTGTGCTCTCCAGCCTGCTGAGCTGCCAAGAGGGCCAGAGCCTGGTTTTGTTTCTGTCTACACAGGATGCTCTGGTGCTTGGTTCAGATGTGCAGGGAAGCTTCACTTCATTTAGTCCTGAAAACTTGTAGATAAATCTATCTAATTGACTCTTCAAAATGTAATTTAAGTTCTTATTGGTTAAAAGAGTCCACAACACACAAGTAACTAAAGAAAAAGAGAAGTTGGACTTCATCAAAAGTAAGAACTTTTGTGCATCAAAGGATACTGCTATGAAAGCAAAAAGGTGATCTGGTGAATGGGAGAAAATATTGCAGATCACATATCTGATAAAGTATTAATATCCAGGATGTATAAAGAACTCCTGAATGCATAAAGAAATCAACAAGAATGATAAAAATTTAATTTTAAAACGGGCAGAGGAGGGCTGGGGATGTGCTCGCCTGGCATGCGTGCGGCCCGGGTTCGATCCTCAGCACCACATACAAACAAAGATGTTGTGTCTGACGAAAACTAAAAAAAATATATATATATTAAAAAAATTCTCTCTCTCTCTCTCTCTTAAAAAAAAAAATATTGGGCAGAGGACTTGAATGGACATTTCTCCAAAGAAGATATACAAATTACCAGGAAGCACTTGGTAAGATGCTGAACATCATTAGTCACTAGAGAAATGCAAATCAAAAATCACAACTTACCACTTTATACCTGTGAGGACAGCATAAACAAAACAAAAAATGGAAAATCACAAGTGTTGGCAAGGATGTGGAGAAATTAGAGCCCATGTATATTATGGGTAGGAATATAAAATGGCCTACCCACTGTGAAAAATAGTTTAGCTCTTTCTCAAAAGATTAAATATACAACTGTGACTGAGTCATGTGATTCAGCAATTCTGTTCTAAAGAATAAATTGCTCAAGCAGAAACTTGAGCAGATTGTACACCAATTGTCTTAGTCATTGTGTGTAATTTTAACAAAATACCTGAGGCTGAATACTTTATAAAGAAAAGAGTCTTATTTGGTTCATGATTCTGAGAAGCACAAACAGGATGGCACTGGCATTTGGCAAGGGCTTCAGAGTGACCAGTATCATGTGGCAGGATCATGTGCAAGAGAGAGAGAGAGAGATCAATAGCACGAGAGGAAGGAAGCAAGAGTACCAACCAAGAAAGCCAAACTCACTTTTTAAAAAATTAATATATTTTTTCAATTGATATAGTTAATTGTACACATTTATGGAGTATAGTATGTCATTTCAGTGCATTCATATAGTACGTAGTGATCAAATCAGGGTAATTGGCCTATCACCCAAGACATAGATTTGTATTGTAAATATTCAAAATCTTCTCTATTAGTTATTTTGGAATATTCAATTAATTGTTGTCAACCACAGTTACCCCACTGTGCTATAGAACATTAGAAGTTATTTTTCCTATTCAACTGCACTCCTGTGCCCACTAACCATCCTGTATCCACTCCCTGACCCCTAGCCCCACCCCACAGCATCCCAAACCCTCCCTAGGTTCTGGTAACTACCATTTTATTCTCTACTTTGAACTTTAGCTTCCACATGAAAGTAAAATCATGTGATATTTGTCTTTCCGTGTTTAACTTATTTCATTTAACATAATGCCTTCAATTTTCATCCATATTGTTGCCAATGATTGACTTTGTTCTTTTTATAACTAATATTCACCTGTATATATGTATATGTATGTAGGTATGAGTGTGTATATATATATATATATATAACATTTTCTTTATCCATTCATCTGTTGATAGACATCTAGATTGATTCCACATCTTGGCCATTGTGACTAACCCTGCAGGAGACATACAGGTTCAGATGTCTCTTCAACATACTGATTTCATGTTCCTTTGGATATCCAGTAATGGGATTGCTACATAATATGGTGAGTTCTACTTCTACTTTCTTGAGGAAACCCCATGATGTTTTCCATATGGCTGTGCTAATTTGCATTCTCACAATGTATGAAAGTTCCTCTTTCTCCACAGCCTCACCAGCATGTGTTACTTTCTGTCTTTTTGATATTAGCTATTCTAACTGGGGTGAGATACTATCTCATTGAGGTTTTGATTTGCATTTCCCTGATGATTAATGATGTTGTGGATTTTTTTCATATAGTTGTTGACTATATGTATATCCTCTTTTGAGAAATGTCTATTCAGAGAATTTCCCATTTTAAAATTGTTTTATTTGATTTTTTGTTTTGTTTTATTTTGTATTGTTTACTGCTGAGTTAGTTTCTTACGTATTCCACTTACCAGAGGACTAGTTCCAGTGTCTTTTTGTTTGTTTGTTTGTTTTGTTTTGTTTCAATTCTGTAGGCTGTTTCTTTAGTCTGTTGGATGTTTCCTTTGCTGTACAGGTACTTTTAGCTTGATATAATATCACTTGGTAATTTTAGTTTTTGTTGCCTATGCTTTGAGGGTCATATTCAAAAATCCTTTGCCTAGATCAATGTTCCAAAGCATTTTCCCTGTATTTTCTTCTAGTAATTTCAAAGTGTGGGGCCCTACACTTAATTTGTTAGTGCATTTCTAGTTGATTTTTATATATGTGAAGTGAGAGAGAAGGGTTTAGCTTCTTTCTTCTGCATATGGATACCTAGCTTCGCCAGCACCATATAAGAAACTTTTCTTCCTCTAATGTATATTTTTATTGTCTTTGTTGAAAATCAGTTGGCCATAAATATGTGGATTTATTTCTAGATTCTCCCTTCTGTTCCATTATTCAGTGTGTCTGTTTTTATTCCAGTACTATGTTTTTTTTGATTACTATAGCTTTGTAATATGTTTTGAAGTCAAGTTATTGTAATATCTCCAAATGTGTTCTTCTTGCTCATAACTGTTCTGTTTTTTTGAGGTCCTTTGTGGTTCCAAATGAATGTGTATGTGTGTGTGTTTTCTAATTCTGTGAAAAATCTCATTGGTATATTTGGTATAAATTACCTGTATCTTTAGAATGGTTTGGGTGGTATGGACATTTTAACAAAATGAAATCTCCCAATCCATGAACATGGGATGCCTTTTCATCTTTTCTATGTGTCCTTTTAGTTTCCTTCATCAGTGTTTTGAAATTTCATTGTAGAAATCATTCACTTCTTTGGTTAAACATGCAGTTATTGTGAATGTGATTGCTTTCTTGATCTCTTTCTCAGCAATTTCATTATTGGTGAAATACACAGATATTAATTTTTATATGTTGATTTTCAAATAAATTTTATTAAATTTACCAGTTCTAGCAATATTTTGGTGGCGTTTTTAGATCTTTGCATATTTGACTTCCTCTTTTCCTATTTACATGTCCTTTATTTCTTTTCTTTCTTTCTTTTTTTTTCCTTATTGCTGTTGCTAAGACTTCCAAATCTACATTGAGTAAGTGAATAAGAGTGGTGAAAGTGGACATTCTTGGCTTGCTTCTAATCTTAGAGAAAATGATTTCAGCTTTTCTCCATTTTCTACGATGTAGGCCATGTATGTAGTTCTGATTGTGTTGATCTGAACTTGCTTTATAACAATTCATTCTTGAGGAAACTAATCTGGCACTATGTGAAGTATATTAATTCCTTCTGAGGGCAGTGCCCATGATCTAATCACCTTCCACTGGTCCTTGCTTCTTAAAGATTCCATCATCTCTCTACTGCCACACTGGGGATTCCAGCACATGAACTCTGGAAGACAAATCATACTTAAACTACAGCATCAATGTTCATAATAAGATTCTTCATAATAGTTAAAAGGTTGAAACAACTCAAGTGCCTATCAACAGATGAATAAATAGAAAAAATATGGTATGTACATGTAATAGAATATTATTCAACCATAAAAAGGATAGCAATTTTGATATGTGCTAAAAAAATGGATGAGCCTAGAAAACATTATTTTAGTAAAATGAGTCAGATACAGAAGAACCAATATCATATGATTCCACTTATATGAATAGGAAAATTCATATAGAGAAAAAGTGAATTAGTTTACTGCATAACATTCCGTCAGTGGATATGCCACATTTGTCTGTATAGTCTCCTATTAATGAATTTCTGGAAAACAATAAATAGCACTCTGTGCTCTAGTTGATTTCAGTTCTCACATATCAGTCAATAAGAATGTGCCACTTTGATTTATCTGGTGTCCTTTCATTTGTACAGACTTTGAAATCATCAACACTTTTGTGGTCTTTGATTCTTACCCCCGTGAGTGGGCTTGAAAACAGAATCAAAGTTATGTCTTAGAAAAATACATTAATCTCTTAATGTGTCAAAGGATTGAAAATAGATCATCCTTCATGTGAGAAACAGATTCTAAGTTTGTGAGCTCCAGAAAGTCTTTTCAAAAATTCTATACAATCTTGGGTTTGAGAAGCTAGGGGTCTCCTGGAAAATTAGTCATTGTGGTGGAGACAAAAGACGTTCTCAACAGGAAACATCTCACACAAGAGCCTTGGAATTTTCCCTAACAGATTGATGATGCTTCTGTACATTTTCAACTCCTAAAGATAACTAGCCAGGCCTGAACAACTCATTGTATTTCAGGATATGCTCTGTGTGTTTCCTGCAGCTATCGCAATATATATTGTTTCATTCATACTGTGAACCTATGTAGACCAAAAAGAAAATTCTGCAACTGATATGCCATTTGTATCTCCTTATATAAATGCACAGATAAGTGGCACTATCAACAGAAAAATGCACATATACAAACATTGTGCACATAGATATGCATTTTCCCTGTATACATTTACGATTCTTTTATATATATATATATATATATTTTGTTTAGAATACCCAAATCCTCATTTATCAAGCTCTACCAAGGTAAAGTCCTTCATGACCATGTCCTCCACAACGTTTCCCCTAGTCATTTTCAGATCTCATGTAGACCCTGCTCTTTGGGTCTACAAATTATTTAGCTTTCTAAATAATTTCCAAATTAGGTATTTCACCTGTGTTTATTCCTCTTACCTATCTGATGCTAAGTGGTGTGAAGGGTTAAACTGAAAAATCTACTGCTGTTCCTCCTCAAAAGCCAAGCATATTATTAACCCAATATAGAATTATAAGCTTATAGAATTTAATACTAGAAATGACTTTAATCTGTAAAGGAATTCCTTTCATAAATGAGGACTGTGATCTGACATGAGCTCCTAGGTGACTACTGTATGTAAACTATGGACATTGCTGATAACTCCCCACTCCTCATGTACCTAGTTAGTCAGCTCTTTGTCACTGTGACAAAATACCAGAGAAAAACAACTTAAAGGAGAAAGGACTTATTTTGGCTCATGGTGTCTGAGGCTTAATCCGTGGTTGTGGGCAGCAGGCCACTGTTTGTTTCTGGGTCTGAGGTGAGGCAGAGCATCATGCTGGAAGGGCATGGCAAAGGAAAGCTGCTCACTTCATGGTGTCTGGGAGACAGAGAGAGCAAGGGAACAAGATATAGGCCACCTCCTAGATGTTCATTCAGTTATAAATCCATCTATGGGTTAATCCACTGATGAGATTAGCACCCTCATGATCCATTCACTTCCCCAAAGTCCCATATCTGAATACATGGGCATTCCAGAACCAAACTGTACCTACTACATACCTGAACTCAAAGGGTCACTGTCTGCTGGGACAGAATTAGACACTTCCAGAATTCTAAAGCAATGGTTGATCGGTCAAAGGACAGCCTAAGACTTCTTTCCCTAGCTGCCTAAGAGAGGGCACCTAAGACTCATGGGTAATGTTCTTTTGTATCCCTTTCACTTTACAGATGTAAAGAGAAGCAACAAGTTTTAGCTAACTCTAAAGTCTCTGACAGTAAACCGTGGAAAACCAGTTTGCTAGTTCTAATGCAAAGCACTGTGCTAACATGTTACTTCATCCTATTAGTCATATTTATAAAAAACTATGCAGAATTTTGTACCTTTGATGCTAATCTGCCTTCTTTAAAACATTTAAACAGGCCTAAACATTCAGCTTAGGATAATGGTTCACCATTGTGTAAGAGAAAAGACCTGCTGGTTGGGGGCAGGAATCAGATGGATATAGATATAAGAAACGGAGCCCAAATCTTAGTTTCCTCTTCTACCAATGAATACAAATGGAACTAGGAAATTAGATCCTCTGGTTTACTATGACTTTGGGGTAAGTCCAGTTTTGTGACTTCTCCTTTGCATGTAGAAAATATATTATCCTTCAATAAGAAAGAATTAACTCCTGAGTATTGAGTTAACTGACGGTCAGAAGTACCACAGTGGAGTGATGAATGACTTTGCAACTCTGCATTGGGTGGTTGTGTAACTGCTTCAAAATTCTGCTGTGATTCATCTCTTAAAAATCTTCTTCTTCCTCTTATCTACATACAGTCAGACTATAAACTGATCAGCAATCTTGTGATCCAAACATCACCTTCCTGCTTTCCACCAATACTCACCACCCTTTGTCCTTTTTTTATATCTCCCTTGAGATTAGCAGGTTAGCCCTGACAGCAGAATGACCCTCAGATGACTCTTTGGAAAACTGACATTTGTTTCTAGTGGATTCCAGATTACACAATGTCCCCACTTTCCCAAAATACCATGCATCAAAATACAGGCTGAATAGAGAGAGTAAAATGAGCACTGATGTTCCACCTAAAGGCCTTCCACAGGCAGCAGGAAGGATATTAAGTATGAGTTCTATTTATTTCCCGGCCCAGGGGGAAGCCCAGCAACAGACACCAGCCTGTCTTTCATCTCACATTGCTTCCTGTCTGGGGGGAGCTGACTCTTCCTTCCACTCTCTAATTCAACCATATCCACTCATTCAAGCTGTTGATACTCAGCAGATAGCACACAGAATCTGAAACACGATGGGGGAGGTCTTTTTCCTAATGAGGAGTGACATTTGTGTAACAGAACTACAACAAAACCTTGAACAGTTCTGAAATGACCGGCTTCTCTAGCTGTTCAAACACTGAGGAGATTTCTTCTTTCATAACAGTTAACTAAGTGACTCTCAGAATATTTCACCTCTCTGTCAATTTTCATTCGTCAGGCTGAATTTACCCAGGGTCAAAATTTCACTTATTTATTGACTTTAGTGACTCTGTCACTGGTACTAGAGAAATAATGTCAATTATGTCTGTATTTATTTATTTTTGGTACTGGGGATTGAACCCAGGGACATTTTACCACTGAGCTATATCCCCAGCCCTTTTTATTTTGAGACAGGATCTCACTGAGTTGCTGAGGGTCTCATTAAGTTGCTGAGGCTGGCCACAAACTTGGGATCCTCTGCCTCAGCCTCCTTCCAAGTTGCTGAGATTACTGGTGTGTGCCACCATGCCCCATAAATCTCTTTTTATTTACAGACCACAGTCCCAAGGTACATGTGTAAATAATGTCTAGCTATTTCTATAATATCCAATGTCTTAATAGTCTTATGTTCCAATGAATGTCCAAAACTTGGAATAACCACTATACTTATGATTTATCTTTTACATTTCCTGAAAATGATTTTATCATAAATTAAGATTTCAAAGAAGAAAAATGTTTAAGGAAGGAACAAATATCTATCAACCATCCTAGAGCCTGTTTTATTTGGACTTTTAAGAAAAATTGCTATTTTTTTTTTTTTTAGCAAATTTTGGAAATCATTTCTTAAACCAGTTTTTAGACAAGAGGAAGGATTTTCTGATTATCCTTTGGCAGGCAGTAATCTTGGGAAGGATAAGCCTTACAAGTATTTTATTGACATAGCTTTTAAAAAACCCTTAGCATGAATCATTTCCACTATTACCGTTCTTTTAAAAGAACATAATAATGGGTTTAATGCATTAAGGAACAATAAAGATTATACAAACTAGTCAATCAAAAAGTACAAATGTGTCTTGTCAAATGGCAACGGTTGGCCTAGATTTTCAATGTTTCTATAATATCCAATATTCATTGGAACATATAGTTGATCTTACAGATATGGAAGCCTCATTGTGGCCAGCTGTGCAGTGTGGACTGTAGCCCTCTGAGTTGATTTTATACCATACAACATTCTCCACACCATAGTGCTTCATGTTGCCTGTTGCTTAGCACCATGGTTCTTGTGGGTGGTGAAATACAAACCATCACCACTGGGGAAAAAGAAGCCACATTTAATAATACTCAGAGTCAGCTCTTCAAGGTACTTCCAATTTATCAATTATCTTCCCCCACAAGGGTGGGATAATGGTGAGGTACTTGACATGGGAACAGAATTTGAGATTACCAAACACTCAGTTATCAAGGTATATAACATAGTCATGCAATATTTAAAAAACAAAATTTAATACAAAAAAATCCCAAATAAATAAAAGATAAAAATTTTAAATAACAAAAAGTTGAACTTGCACTTGCATAACTTTCCTTCATGGGCTCCACCCTAATCTCAGCTCCATTTCCACTGAAACTTTATTTAAAAAACAGGCAGTCTGTCATGGGCCATCATATGCCAATTGTATTTATTTAATTTTTCTTAAATGTTTGGGAGAATTCTCCAATAAAAACCATTTAGGCCTGGCTCTTTTTTGTTCTGAAAATTTATTAATTATTGATTTAATTTCTTCAACAGATATTCAGGTCACCTATTTCTCCTGGTGTGAATTTTGGTAGATTATGTCTTTCTGGAAATTGATCCATTTTATCTAGACTACCAAATTTTTGAGCAAGGGTCGTTCATAATATCGCTTTCTTACTCTTCCAATGTCTATGGGATCAGTAGTGATGACCCCTTTTAATTTCTAATATAGTCCTGTGTGTGTGTGTGATATTGAGGATCAAATCCAAGACCTCACACATGCTAAGCGTGCACTCTATCACTGGACTGCATCCCTACCAATTTCTGGTATTAGTAATTTGTACCTTTCATCTTTTTTTCTTAGTCAGCTAGAAGTTTATCAATTTTATTGATCTATTTAAAGAATCAGCTTTTGATTTTGATGATTTTCTCTACTGATCTCCTATTTTCACTTGTATTTGTCTCTTCTCTTAATTTATAACCATTTTTTTTTCTATTTACCTTGGACTTAATTTTCTTTTCTTATTCTAGTTTCTTAAGGTGGACACTTATCTTTTTGATATTAGGTTTTTCTTCTTTTCTAGTTCATGCATCATGCCATGAATTTCCCTTTAAGTACTGCTTTTGGTGAAATTTACAAGTTCTGAGGTATTTTTCACACACTTCTATGCGTTAATGTATTTAAAAAATAATAAACCATATCAGTATTATCATCTCCAAACTCAGGCCAATATTTATTAGTCTCTTTTAGAGGTTCCTTTTAAATTTCAAAACAGATTTATTGAGATATAATTCATGTAACATATAATTCACCCACTTAATATAGATATATTTAATTTCCATATATATTTCAAGTGGGATTTATTAATATGCATACTATTTATTAATATATATTAATTAGATATTAATATATATATATTAAGTGGGATTCTGAGTATGTTCAGAGTTGTACAACCATCACTACAGTCAATTTTAGAGCATTTCATCACATAGACAAGAAATTCCATAACTATTAGTAGTTACTTCCCATCTCTTCTCCCCACATCCACATTTATCCTCCCCTCATCGCCACACTCTGATCCCAGTCACTTACTTACTTTCTGTCATATTCAAAGGAACTCTGAACCTTTCTTTTTGGAGTTTCTTAAGGTGAGAAAAGACATAACTGGGAGGAAGCATGATGGGCAAACAATGCCCTACATTGACTTTTCCTAAAATAATTATTGTGAACAGTGACCCAGGCATGGTTCATCCACTGACGTATGCCAGAGAGCGCAAACTATAAACAGCCACTGATCCACGCCCCTTTGTCTTGCTTTCCCCTGTAGAAAAGTGATATCTGGCACTAAATTTCACGGTTCCTGTGTGCTAGAACTAGCTGGCACCTGTTCTGGAAAGTCACTTGTTAACCAAATAGTAGCTCAGACTTGGCAACAGAGTATCTGCCCCAGGAAAATCAGCACACAGTGCAAATTTGGTTATTTATTTTTGTTGTTTTTGATTTTGGGGTTTTGAGAACTGGTCCATTAGCACAGCAATGCCAAATTACAAAACCTACAAAGTTCTCCAGCTTTCTATATCTGCTAGCCCAAGAAGGTAAAAACTGGAGGAACACAGAGCTTCTAAAAGTCTCTATCCCTCCGGATGCCATGAATAGGTCAGACTATCTGAGGGAAGAAACTCTACTTTCAAGCAGCAATGTACAAGGTGCCAGGCAACAGCCCAGAATAGATTTTCTAAGAACACTCAGTTACATATCCCATAAACATGACAAAAATATTCTTCAACCAACTTTCATAGGTTTAAGCTTTACTAAAGTAATTCACCCAAATGTACAAGCTAAAAAGAAACTAAAAATGGAAGATCCACTGGATTATTATTTCCTCGGAGGTGGCTGGGATCAAGATTTTTCTCTGGAAATCAATATCATCCCCCAGTACCCGAATGAGGACAATTACCTTAGGCTAGGAGTTTGAAGAAACTCAGTAAAAATTTAGGGGGAAAATCTGAGCAGAGGAGAAAATTTTATTTATTTAGCTTTAAAAGCTAAAAATAAATTTAGGATCATTATATATTTACTTGTATATAAATACACGTTACTAATTATAATTTGAACAGGCATTTGGTTCTGTTCAAATTACTGCCAGAAAGAAAGAATAGAGATCAATTCTTCCAAAACTGAATTGACTACTATAAATTATTCCAAAGTAAAGATTTTACAAAATGAGTTATCTCATTTAATTACTTTGGTATGTATTTGGAGAACACATGAATACAGGCACAGAGAAAGATGGAGAAAGACATTGAAAAATCTATCCATACGGGCGCCTTCATTTTTCTTCCATCTCCCTACCAAAATTAAATAAATAAAAATCAGTAGAACTAATATTTGTGCAGAAGTTATGGTCAAGGAAGCGGTTTCACAAACACTACCCTATATGTTTATAATTTCTACATGTCAAAAGACAAAATTACAACAAATTAGGTTAATCAATTGAATGGCTTTTATTTGCTATTCATGAATAAGGCAGTGCCTACTCTAAAAATTTAGAAAATGTGTCCCAATGAGTTGAGAAGAGCAGGTTGGTTTTAGAGGCAAAAAAGAGCTGAAGAAAACAGAAATAGGAATCAAAAAGAGAGTTGGTCATTTCAAAGTTACTTTCTCTATAAGGTTAAGACAGAGTACAAGCTTATCATGCCAGCTAAAACTGACCTCTTTAGGGATTTGTATTATCTCTCCCTCTCCTGATTTCTTAGAAGGTCTGATAAACAATTACTTTTTTGCTTGATGACATGGAAATTTAGCATGAGAGACTCCATTTTTATTTGATCTGTTGGAGCCTAGTGAAGGAACTCATTCTAAACCAATGCCTCCTATAAATCTTATTTGACTTTAACAGTACAAACGTTATTAATGTCCTAGTTTTCCAGATGAGGGAATAGCCTCAGAATGATTAAACTGAATTGGTCAAGCTAACAGTGTAGGTTAGCATATGAGTCAGGATAGAGATGCAATTTTGAGGGGCGGGCATGGATCAAACCCATGCGTGCTAAATGTACACTACCAGGGATGATGTACCTCATCACCCAAATGCAATTTTGTTTTTTTAACAGAAGTCCTCAGTCTCCTATCCCATCCAGACCATTGCTCCACGTTGTCATTTTCCCTTTATGGCTGCTATGAACAAACATTTTGAACAGTCTCCATTTATAGTGACTTACAATAGAATTATCCCTAGACCAAGAATTTTCCTTTCTTTTTTATTTTATTTTATTGGTACTGGGGAATTGAACCCAGGGGAGCTCTTCACCATTGAGGTATATCACCAGTCCTTTTTCTATTTGGTGTAAGATCTCGCTAAGTTGCTGAGGGTGTCCCTAAGTTGTCCAGGTTGGCCTTGAACTTGTGATCCTTCTGCCTCATCTTGCCAAATGCCTGGGATTAGAGGTGTATTCCAACATGCTCAACTTCCTGGTCATTTTCCTATAACCTCCATACTACTCTGGGTATAAACCCAGAAGTGTTAAGGATTTTTCCCTGCAGGGAAGAAATGTTTTTGCACAGCCCTAAAACATGAGTGAGAAGAGATCACATCCTTTCTGAGCAACTCTTCTTGGATTTGATTTATACAATAAAGAGAGCAGCATAGTTAGTTCTCAACTCAAAATGTTTAAAAAGAGAGTTTTCACTATGATATAGATTCTTTTTGGACTCTCTTACGTAGACATAGAGAAAAAAACTTTTTTTTAAGTCAAATGAGTTATTAAAAATGAAGTCATTTGTGTTCCTGGTATGTCTGATGTTTGCAAATATCTAGCTCATATCTGTATGAAAAAAAATTGATTTCTCTAACAATGAAAACAACATGTCTCATAGCACTGAAAGACTCTGATTCTGAGGGAAACTTTGGTTTTTGATGTGGAAAGGCTTTTGTCTGGCAGTTATTACCAATGATTTTCATAATCTTTGTCAGTGACTTCCTGTGTATCGGAGACCTCATGCAAAGTCTGTTATTCAGATCACAAAATGTAGATATGAATAAGAGCATATCAGGGTCTAGCTCAGATTCTGAGAATTTATAATACACTTTAAGAATAATTTTTTAAAAGAGCATTTTCTTTAATTGTTTTGAAGTCCAAAGTAAATGCTATTGGATTTCAAAAATTGCCGAATTTTACAAGATATACAAACTACACAAGTACGAAGGTAACATAAGTAGTAGAGAAAACCTAAACAAACTGGAAACAGCCCACATGAGCCACTCACTGAAGGAGTGTCTACATTGTCCACAGGAATCTTCACTTTGCCTCAGGTGGAGGAGAGTCTGCTCATAACCAGTGACACCAAACATGCCGAACCAGCGTGGCTCCCACTGCCAGGAACCCCAGCCTGCTCCAGACATTCTCTAAGTAGTTTAAATGGTGGCACCTCAAGATATTCAAAGTGGGTTCCTGATCACTTTCTAAAATTAAGCTCTTATTCATAAAGGACCCAGAAGAGATTCATTGAGGAAAGATAAATGGAATTATTGTGTTATTTTAATCAGTTTTAAAGCCATCCTTCTCATTCTAAAATTCCTGTTTAGCTAGGTAGGATTTAAAAAAAAAAAAAAAAAAACAAGGGCTGAGGTTGTGGCTTGGTGGTAGAGTGCTTACCTGGCATGTGGGAGGCACTGGTTTCAACCCTCAGCACCACATAAAAATAAATCAATAGATAAATTTAAAAAAATAAAGGCATTGTATCCATTAAAAAGAGAGAGAGAGAGAGAGAGAGAGAGAGAGAAGTCCGAAGTCCTTATTTTAGACATAAATTTGCAAATTGTTTGTGCATTATTTACCCTTTATCAGAAAGCGGGTAAGAGAGAGGTGTTCAGTGGCCCAATATGCATGACCCACTGGGCACCGATTAAATCTTTGGATTATCCCTAACCCAAAGATCCAGAAGCCCAGCACCAGTTGCTTTCATTAGAACCCTGAGATCTGAGTTAAGGGCTCTTCCCACCTTTTATTAAAGAGAGCATTCCTTGAGAATCCACCAATCCTAGACCAGCATATATAAATAAATAAACAAGCCTCAGGGCCTCACAGCTCTCCTGTTGTTTCAATTTCTGGATAATGGAAAGCACTTCCCACAGCCACAAGTAGCAATTTTCCCTTTTCCTTAAAAGCTTTAGGAAGGACACACCCAGGGAACCATTTGCATTTTGACTATAGCTTTTATCCCTTATTTTACTTCCAAAGGCTATATTGTGTGGACTAACTTGATTGATAACTGCTTCATTTACAATCCAAACGGTTTTTTTTTTTTAAAGTCATAGAGGGAATTTAAATAGGGAATCCCAACTGTGCTTTCCAACTAATAGAGAAACCAATTACACTAATCCTGCTATTTTAACTCCCTGGGGTCTATCCCCATTCTCTTCTCCCAAACTGTGAGCAAAATTTTGTTTTGAAAATACCTGTCCCTCCCACACCCCTTGGGAAAGGATCCAGAGATCTGATCAGATTTCCAATGATGTCCAATACCCACAATGGCTTAGAACTCCCACAGTGACTTAAAGCCATGTTCCACAAAGCCTGAAGACAATGATGCTCCCAGAACTAAATGAAGTCTTCCTGTGGCACAGCTCAAGCAATGAGGATTAAGGCTTTTAAAACCAGCAGCCAGATGAGCTTCCTGTTGGCTCCAGAGAGATAAGGCTCTCCTGAGAATCCTGGGGATTTCTGACCCATAGATGTCATCTATTTCCATGAAAGCAGCCAGAAACATAGAAGGAAAAATGAATTAGACTCCTAGCATTACTAGTTGCATCCTGGGGGAGACCTCTCAGACTTCTTTACTGTTACTCCTTACATTATTCATGACTAAAGCCCATCCAAAGCTAGTTCAAAAGAAAAGGGACTAAAAAGCATTTCTAAAATGCTTTTTTTTTTTCTAAGTGTAGTAAATATACAAAAAGGTACACAGGTTATAAACATACGTCGTGATAAACTGTCACAGTGTGAGTATATACATGTAACCACCACCCAGGTCAATTTCCCTGATGACTAAGAATAAAGATTAATGAGGCTGAACCCCTTTCACTCATAGATATGGTTTTGTCGGTGTGTTGTTTGGATATCCTTTTTTACGAAACGACATTTTTAGTCTTTTGCTCATTTGTGTACTGAGAGATATATCTTTTCTAACTGATTTTTAAGCAATAATTTGTATATGCTGGATACAAGTCCTGGTCACTCACAGGCGTTGCAAACGTCTTCTCCCACGATGTCAGTCGCCCTTCCCTCCTACAAAGATATCTGTGATGGAAATAATTTATGGTAAATATTTGGTTTGTATTTCTTCAAGAATTCTTTGCTTACTTCATGATCATGAAGACATTCTGTTATGTTCTAGGAAATGTGTTGAATTGTGAATTTAAATTCACATTTAAAGTTAACATCCACAGGGAATTGACTTTTGTGAGATAAGGATCAAATTTCTATTTTTCTAGATGGATATCCAGTTGACCCAATGTTATTTATTAAAGACTATGATTTTCTATCACTTTGCAATGCTCCTTTGCCATAAATGTAATGTTTTTTATTTGTGTGGTTCTTTTTGGACCCTTTTCATAAATTTGCTTTATTGATCTATCCTTGTACCAGTTACCTACTGTATTAATTTCTGTAACTAAATAATGTTGAGGGCTGGGGCTGGGGCTCAGTGGTAGAGTGCTCACCTCCCACATGTGAGACCCTGGGTTCAATCCTCAGCACCACATAAAAATAAATAAGTAAAATAAAGGTATTAAAATATTTAAATAATATGTTGATATTGATATTAGTAGTATTAGGTTTTTCAACTTTCAAGATTGTCTTGGCTATTCCTGTTCTTTTGTATTTCCACAGAAACTTTAGAATCAGCTTGTCAGTTCTCTCAGAAACAAAAGAAGCCTATTGAGATTGCACTGAACTAAATATCAATTTAGGGAGAACTGACCTCTTTACAATATTGAGTCTTTCTTCCATTTATTCAAATTTTCTTTGATTTCTTTAATTTCTCTCAATAGTGTTACATGGTTTTCTATGTAGATAGAAAACCTTGTACGTTTCATTACATTTATTACTAAATAGTTCATTTTTATATACTATTCTAACTGGTGATATTCAATAATTTTATTTCTAATTTTTTTTATTGCTGGTAGATGGAAATATTGTTATGGGTTTTTTTATATGGATCTTGAATCTCATTTAATCTACAAGTATAACTGTGGATTCATCTGGAATTTCTATGTAATATGCCATCTATGAATAATGACTTTTTCTCCTTCCTATCTAACCAATCTTAATACCTCCTATCTCTTGCCCTCTTCTTCCTTTTTTCCCCTTTTCCTCCTCCTCTTCACCCCCTCCACTTCTCCTTCTCTTCCTTCTTTTTTAGGATAGAACTTCATAGAACGTTGATTTGAAGTGGTTCCAGTGACCATTCTTGTCTTAGTCCCAATTTCAGGGGAACATTTCAGAATTTTGCTTTCAAGTGTAATATTTGCTTTAGGATTTTTCTGGATATAGTGTTACATGGTTTTGTCTTCTAATCTGTTTTTTAGTACTTGATCATGTGTTCCTTCAAAGGGATTTCCCTTTGGGGAAACCTGCATCTGAGATGGTCTAAATTAAGTCTCACCTCCTGACAGTCAAGTCCTTGTATATTCTTCTCCCACACTGAATCATGGCTGATCCGTATGTTCAAAAGAGTATGACAGAAATGACATGTGACTTCCAAAATTTTGTCATCAAAGACATTTGAGTTTCCACCAAATCCCTCTGGGGTTTCTTAGCCTCTTAGATCACTCACCCTGGGGGAAGCCAGTCATTTTGTCTGAGAAGACCTAGGAAGCTTTGCAAAGATTTTCGTATGTGAGAATAATGACAAAAGAACAATGCCTCTTATTAACAACCTGCACCAATTTGTCAGCCATGTGCCTGAGCCACTTTGAAAATAGATCCTTCAAGTTAAGTCTTTTTTTTTTTCACGTATGAAAAAATATTTTATTATTATTTTACTATATAACATATTAGTGAATACACCAGATTGCATTTTCTCAAATGGCAAATGAAATACCAGATAACATTTTTATTTGATTCACCCAAGAGTTTCCATATCATATGTCTTTTGGAGGATTCAGATTCTTAGCACGTCTGTGATACTGTCCATGAGGAGACAAACGATACTTAGTAGTAAAGAACATTTTTCTAAGTTTTTCGGTCATGGTTTCTTGCTCAAGGTATTCACCTTTTGTCTTCTAATCTGTTTTTTAGTACTTGATCATGTGTTCCTTCATTATTGTGCACAGAATCTAGTTGAGGGATAGGTTGTGTGTGTTCCTACAGGATATCCACAGAAGGATGGGAGCATACTATTGCCCCGCCATCAGATGTCAAAGAGAGCTGTACTCTGCTATTATAGTCAACTGAAAGAGAAGAAAATGTAGATTTATGACAAACGTCAGATAAAGCTCTGTTTTGAATAAATGCTTCAAGAAAGTTCTCTTTGATACCACCCATTTTAATGCTGTTGCTGCCATGGTGTTTGTTATAAGATGATCAGATAATATGATGAAAGATGATATGATATGATATGATATGAAATGATGAAATCTGCTTCTAGGCATATCAATTTTTATTCCAGGAGACTGCCCTGTTGCCTCAATCCAGGTCCTGTGAAACCTCAAGTACAGTCTTGATAAGAACTTTAGCTCCAGCCCAAATGTTGACTGGAATTTCATGCCAAAACTAGAGTAAGGGCTGCCACTAAACTACCTCCAAATTCCAGACCCACAGAAAATGTGAGGATGATAAACTATTTACTATTATTTTGAGCCACAAGTTTTGGGGTAATTAGTTTTGCTGGAATAGACAATGTAACTCCTATTCTTACTAAATGAAGAGTTTTTATTTTATGTGTTAAATTTAATCAAATGCTTTTTTCTGCACCTACTAAGATAGTAATGATTTTTCTTATATTTTGTACATATTTGAGGAGGATAAACTCCCAGAAGTGGAATTTTTGACTCAAAAGGTATGCATTTTAAATTTTCATAGATATGGCCAAATAGCTCATCAAAAAATGGTATAACAATTTAGACTCCCAACACAAAAGCCTGTTTCTTCATAGCCTTACCTATACATTGAGATCAACCTTCTGATTTGTCTAATATGATAAGTTTAATAGATATATTTTTATTATTTTAAATTGTGTTTCCTTAATATTAGTGAGATTAAGTGTATGTATATATTATTAAATGCACATAAGTTTAGAATTATTATGTCTTCCTGGTTGACTGCTCTTTTATCTTTATGAAATGTACCTCTAACTTTAAAAATGTTTCTTTTTCTAAAGCTTATTTTATTTGATATTGTACTTTGTCTGAATGTGGTTGCATGTTATATCTTTTTTCCAAAATTTTGCATCCAAAATTTTGATATATTTATTGTTACAATTCCTGTAAGCAGCACATAGTCTTTAATCCATTCTGATAATGTCTTTTTTTAAAAAAAAAATACCTTTATTTTATTTATTTGTATGCGGTACTGAGGATCAAATCCAGGGCCTTGCATGTGCTAGGCAAGCAGTTTACTGCAAAGCCACAACTACAGACCTGATAATGTCTTTTAATTGGAGTATTTAATCTCTTTATGTTTAATGTAATTTCTGATTTTTTTTTAAAAAATTCTTTCTTAGTTGTAGTTGGACACAATACCTCTATTTATTTATTTATTTTTATGTGGTACTGAGGATTGAACCCAGAGTCTCGCATGTGCTAGGCAAGCCCTGTACTGCTGAGCTACAACCCCAGCCTCAATTTCTGATACTTTTAAGGTTTTAATATACTATCTTTTTTTTTTTTTTTTTTTGGTGCTGGGAATTGAACCCTAGGCCTTCTGCATAAAAAGCAAGCACTCTACCAACTGAGCTGTATCCCCAGCCCTTCATATACTATCTTACAGTTTATTTTCTATTTGTCCTGCCTGTCATATGTTGTTTTTCCTCTCCTTTCATATCTTTCTTTGGATTAAATGCTTTCTATTGCTCCATTTTTCTGTTATATTTGGTTGATGATTATATTATATATTATTACCAACTGAATTTATATATGTTTATTTACTGTGTGTGAGTGTGTGTGTGTGTGTGTGTGTGTGTGTGTGTGCTGGAGATTAAAACTAAGGCCTTGAGCATGAATGATAAGCATGTACACTCCCTGCCAAATTATATTTTTAAAAAACTTCTTGGGCTGCACATGTAGCTCAGTGTCAGAACATTTTCCTAGCATGTGCAGGACCCTATTCTCTATTCCTAACACTGTAAAAAGAAAAAAGAGAAACAATTTTTTTCTGTGTTAATTCTAGAGGTTACAACATTCATCCTGGACTTATTAAAGTCAAATATGAATTGATATTTTTATCACTTCCAAGACAGTGAAATGACCTTAGAACATTTTAACTCAACTGTTCTGGCCTTTTATATCATTGATTCATTACTTTTAATTGTATATGTAGTGAAAAACACACAAAACATTTACATTATTACTTTACATACTCACTTTTTATTTGGATTCATTCACATATTTGCCCTTTGTGTTGTTCCTCTTTTCGAGTCTGGACAGTCCAGTTTAATAATCATTTTCCTTCTGCATAAACAATTCCCCTTTACCATTATTTCCTGTAGTGCAGGTCAGCTGAGGATAAATTGTTTTCGCTTTTTAAAATAATGAGTTTTTTTTCCTCTTTGTTTCTCAATATATTTTCATTGGATCTAGCCATCTTTACTGAATAGTGATATAATAATGAAAGCATTATTTACTTTCAGTGTGTTGAAATATCACTTCATTATCATCTGGCTTCCGTTGTTGTTGGTTGAGAAGTCTGAAGTCTAGTTGCTGCTCATTTGTTGGGTAATACATCTTTTGTCCTCAGGCTTTTTAAAAAAAAAAAATTGCATCTGTCTTTTGAATTTATACCACAAATGGCTGCTACAAATTGACTATATATATATATATATATATATATATATATATATATATAAACACATACATATATATGTGTATATATCCACATATATATGTATATATGTCATTAGGATATATATATATATATATATATATATATATATCATTAAACCTTCTATTCAAACTATTAAGAAGAATAGAAATTAAATGGGCAAATGGAAACAAAGTTCACAGAAAAAAATGATTCTTAATAAATATAAGGAAAGATGTTCAAACTCACTCATTCTGAGACATACAAATTAAAATAAAGAAATATTTTTTTTAAAAAGACTATCATATTAAACAAATCAGTAAGTTAATATCATTGTGACTGCAAGGTTATGGAGAAAGAGCATTAATAGAGTGAAAACTAGTTGATGTATATTCTTGAGAGCTATTTGGCTGTATCTATCAAAATTTTAAATGTGTGTTCTCTAAATAAGAAATTCCATTTCTGGGAATTTCTTCTTCTCACACACACTTTGTTTTCATAAGGTATGTGTTATGGTTTGTATCTGGAATGTTTTCCAAGTCTCATGAGTTGAAGGCTTGCTCTCCAATGTAGCAATGATCAGAGGTGGGGTCTGAGGCAAGTGTTTGGATTATGAGGGCTTACTAATTTGATCTCAGTGAATTAATAATTTGATGGCATTATTGGGAAGTAATAGAAACTATAGGAGGTGAGACCTAGTTAAAGGAGTGGGTCCTTGGAGTGGAAGCATGTCTTTGGGGATTATATCTTTTCCTGGTCCCTTCTTGGCATTCTGACTGCTTCCTGGCTATGATGATTTGAGCATCTCTTCTCCACCACACCCTTCTAGCATGATGCTCTCCCTCCACTCATACCCAAAGTAATGGAACCAGCCAACGATAGATTAAAACCCCTGAAACCATGAGCCAAAATAAATCTTTCCTGCATTTAACTTGTCTACATCAGATATTTAGTCACAGAAAACTGACGAACACAGTATGGTAAGACACCCAGACACAGAAATGACTGCCATGAAAGAAGTTTTCACTCACAGTTCCCTGGTAACAGGAGACATGGCAGGCCAGGCAGGCGCACAGGGAGGAGCATCCGAGTCAGGAGACAGAAGGAATAAGAGTTGTGTTCTTGGTGGACAAGATTGGACAAGGCAGAATAACCAGGAAAGACAGATTTGGTTAATTTGAATCATTTCAGTGAACTCTGGGGCATAGTGACCCTAGTTGTCAGTTACCTGGATCTTGGGAGCATTAAGGCAATAGACAGTAGCTGGGAGTATAAGAGGGTGATAAAGGAGGTAGCTAAGAGATGGGCTCTGGCTGGTTGGTTTACATTTGAAAGTTGCACTCACAGGGGATTCAATGGTTAGTACTGGAGTTAGTACTACGAGTCTTCCCCTGGTCAGTGAGGTCACATACAGAACATTAAGAATGCGGAAAATAAGAAAATATAACTAATGCACATCTACATTAGGTGACCCATTGTAACATTGTTTATACTATCAAAAATGGAAAAATCTCAAGTCTACATGTAGGGAATGCATAAATATATTATCACTCACCCATTCAACAAACTACTATAAAAACAATAAGCACCTTATATACTAGTTTAAGAGGCAAGATAGTTTGGTGGTAACAAAATGAGTTCTTAAGCCAATAGGATCATAAGCATAGCCCTGCTACTTTAAAAAATAGTTTTAAGAAGATTTTAGAAGATTTTTCTAGAATACAGAAAATAAAATAAAATCTACTCCCCTATTCCCCTAGGGTTTTTGTGGAGGATAATTGACAATGCTCAGTCACCTCAGTTTGTAATTACAGATGACCCAGGAATGACCCCCAGCTAATCCATTGAGCAAGCAGAACTTGGTAAAACCAATATTGAAACAGGACTAAGATAATTGCCATGAACTACCTAGAACACATTCCAGGAAGTAAATGTGAACTCCCCCGTACAATACATCAAACCACTGGCCTTGATTCTACTAGCAGGAAGCAACCGCATGAGAGCAGGCTATAAATATAAAGGATTTGAAACAAAAATAGAGCAAGGTGTTAACACATATCCTCCAGACTTCATTTCACTTCCTTAACATTTTTTGATATTTTGACTATCCTTCCAATTTTTGAAAATTTTTGTTTTAGAGGAGCTCATTATAAATTCTTGTTGGTTATCAAAAATCCTTCACAGTACGGGACTAAAATTATGTGGTAAAATTAAGAGAGCTGAGGTCTTAAAGAAGGAGGTCTTACTCAGTCCTATTTTAATTACTAATTTTGTAATACACCCTCTCTGTGACTCCTACAATCTCTCTGAGACTTAGTTTTTTCTGCTGTAGAATAGAGTGAAACTTGATCTACTTTTCAGAATTGCATTAGTATAAAAACAACCTAATATGTATATGTATTCATGTGAACGTTAAAGTACTCTACAATTGTGAAATGTGATTGATCTCTTCATCCATCAATTCAACTGCAGCAGAGATTGACAGCTGTCAACCCAAAATTTGTTCCTCTATTTAAATTATTAACAGAACTATAGTTTTGTAGGAGAGGGAAAACATTGTGCTCAGCTCATAAAAACTGCATCTCCTGTTCCTCCTTGTATCTCAGAAAGCTTCTGGAAGCTTCTCAGAAGTGTTTCTTTTATAACTAGAGGCACTATTTCTTCCCTTTGTTCTTTCCTTCTTCTTGCTGCTTAGAATGTGAACATGTTAAGAACTGCAGAAGTAAGATGACAGAGACCTCAACCCTAATATCCTTGGATTATTGAACCAAGAGTAATCCATAGCTGTGTCCAGATTTCACCATGCTTGAGAAGTCAAAATAAACCAAACTTGAATAATGTAAATATAAGTAAGTTCTAACTCCTGGCTCTCCAGGGAAAAAAAAAAAAAAGCCTTGATTTTTAACATGTTGTGTTTTTGTTGTTTAAATCCTCTCAATAGAGCTGATTTCAAAAAAACAATGTGATGTCACTGAATGAAAAGAGGAGAAGATATGAATACTAGTAAACCATCACATAGTTTTCCAAGCACATGGAGACAAGAGATGTAAATAAACTTTGGAACAAAGATAATAGTAAAATGTCATGAAATAATTTGGAAGTGATAAGTTTTGAGTATTTATTATTTATTATTTTTTCTTGATTTTTTTTTTTTTTTTTTTTTGTGCAGGGAACAATGAACCCAGGGCCTTATTCAGGCTAGGCAAGTTCTATACAAGTCAACTACACCCCCAATCTAAAACACAATTAATTTAATTGTGTATTTATACTACTTAATTTTTTATAATGCATGTATTTAACAATAGGCCTGCAAAATTCCTAAAAACTCAAGTCATCAGCTCTTCTACAAACTGGTGGGTTTAAGCCAGCAGAACTTGGTAAAACCAATATTACCCCCAGAGGATTCCAATGTTAATTAATTCAATCTTAATTACAATCTTAATTAATTCTCCAACTAAACTTATTTCCTACCATTTCTCAATTTCCCTCTCTTCAACTTTCAGACCAGTCCCTTACCTATTTCATTCTTGTTTTCAGACTTTTTTTTTTCAACATCTCTCTTCCATCAATTTCCATCTTTCAGGATAGAATACCATGCACTGGGGAAGCCTTTTCTGAAAACTGCATGCCTGAGGTAAATAGGAGTAGGCTGACCCCACGTTCATGTCCTCTTGTAAGTCTCTTCCTTTGAAGATGCATGCTACCTGTGGCTTGTTTCCAATCAATGGAATATGACAAAGGGAATGGAATGTATATCCCATAATAACATAAGGATTTACCCATATAAGGTGCCATCTTGCTACAATGTATTAGAGATACTCATCCAGCCAGCTTGATGAAATGAGCAGCCACCGTTGAGCAAGCCCAGGTTCAAGAAACTCTAAAGGCCTCTAGAACCTGAGGGTGGCCTCCATTCAATATTTTTAAAAAGGTTAGGCCCTTACTCATTCAGCCACAAGAAAACAAATCCTATCTACAACCTAAGTCAGCTTGAAAAGGATTATTGTCCAGTAAAGCCTTTGGGTGAGACTACATTTGGTCAATGCCTTGATTTTAGCCTTGTGCAATGTGAATGGAGAGTCCAGCTGAGCCATGCTTAGACTCTGGACCCACAGAAACACTGAGTTTAAAAAAAAAAAAACAAAAAATGCTGCTTTTAGCTGCTAAGTCTGTGGTAATTCATTACATATGCAATAGAAAACTGATACAAGTCCTGACCATTGTTTCTCCTTTTTGCCTCTCATTACCAATTGAATTCCATACCATGATATTTGAATATAATTTAGAAGTGCTGTGATAGAGATTTAACATTTGTTAATTCAAAAAAAAGTTTTATGAAGCCAGGCATGTAGGTGCATGCCTGTAATCCCAGTAATTTAGGAGGCTGAGGCAGGAGTGTTTCAAGTTCCAGGCCAGCCTCAGCAACTTAACAAGGCTGTAAAAATTATTTCAATCTTAGTTACAATATTAATTAATTTACCAACTAAACTCATTTCCCACCATTTCTCAATTTCCCTCTCTTCAACTTTCAGACCAGTCCCTCACCTACCTCATTCTTGTTTTCATGCCTTTTTTTTCTACATTCCTGTCTCAAAGGGTGGGGGGAGCTGAGGGCTGGGGGTGTGGATCAATGGTTAAGCACACCTGGGTTCAATCCCCAGTACTAAAAAAAAAAAAAAAAGCTTTATGCAATTAGAGATGCATGCATTGTTTACCTGGACATCCTCAGAGCAGTATGAAGCATGTTCATCATGCATATGAAGTGTGAAGCCAAGAGGAATAGCTAGTTTTTAAATGCTAGAATAGATGAGACTAGTGAGTGAAACAACTGATTTTTTTTTTTTTTTTTTGGTTATTGTCTGGATAATGAAGACTATGGCTATGATAATGGGAATGCATGTTGTTCGAGTCAGCTTTTTATTGTTGCTGTGACTACAAGACCAACACGGACAATGTTAAAGGAGGAAAAGTTTATTTGAGGGCTCAGGGTTTCAGAGGTCTTAGTCCCATAGAAGGCTGGCTCCATTCCCCAGGGGCTCTATGTGAGAAGAGTGTGGCAGAGTGAAGCAGCTCACAGCATGATCAGGAAGCAGAGAGATGCTCCACTCTCCAGATACAAAACATAAACCCCATAGTCACGCCCTCGGTGAACCACTTCCTCCAGCCACACCCCACCTGCCTCCAGTTACCACTCAGTTAATTCCATTAGGGATTAATTTGCTGATTCGGTTAAGGCTATAACCCAATCATTTCTCCTCCAAACCATCTTTCATTGTCTCACACATGAGCTTTAGGGGGACACCACATCTAAACCATAACACATGTAATTTATCTCCAGGTTCAAAAGTACAGAATCTAAAGGACTCAAATTCCAGCAATTTAGATTATCAACAAACAAACTGGAAACACAAATGTGTAAGCTGAAAAAAAATCTTTGGCCAGAGAGACAGAAGGTAGAAGACTTTGGAGTCATTCTCTACAGCTCCAGAAAACACAGAATCAGGAACACTAACAGAAGCAATTGGATGGCCCATTTTGGCATAACAGATAATGTCCTAACATCTAGCATTGGAAGAAACAAATTCAGAATGTGGTGAACTCCCCTTTCCTAGAATGGCTCAAACTGGGTATAGCTGAGTACTCATTTAGAGATGATGCAGAGTAGAATTATTTTTCTTTTTTTATCATATATACATAAAAGTAATAATATACACCTTTTGTTATTCCTATATAATTTTAATTGATGCCTAACAAATATCCATATTTAGAGAGTACAGTGTGATTCTTTGATGCATGTATACAATGTGAAGTAATCAATGGGGTGGTTGTCAGAATCATCTCCTCAAACATTGTTTCTTTGTGTTGGGAACGTTCAAAATCCTTTCTTCTAGCTACTTCAAAGTGCACTATTAATTGTTGTCAACTATATTTAGCCTACTGTGCCATAGGATGTTAGAAGTTATTCCTCCAACGCAACTCCACCTCTGTACCATCACAGAAGGGATTTCCTGAAAAAAGAAGTTGAAGTCACCATCTACCAAGGTGCCATCTAAGAATATGATCCTATGTTGGGAAGTCTATTAATCCAAAGGCACAGAAAACGATCACTAATTGTGTTTCTTACTAAATGCAATTTGAAGATGTACAATCACTTTAAAACATGCCATGGCACTCCAATGACCATCAAGACCAACAGTCTTGTCTTGCCACTCTCTATATTTCCTCTACTCTTGGTTAGGACAACGTCAGTATAACTGTGTTAGTTATTTATTTCTGCATAATATGCACTCCAACATTTAGTGTAAAATAAAAAAAAACATTTTATTTGCACACAATTTTGTGGGTCAATAAGTTGGGCTAGAATCAACAGGGCAGGTGATTTCCGCTAGTATTGCCTGGTGGGTCGGCTGGGGGCTGCTTGGTCTGCAAGGTCTCAGCTAGGTTGGCTCATCTCTGTTCCACAGTTTCTTCTCTAGTGGGCTAGCCTGGGCTTCCTCACACAGTAGTGGTAGCCTCCATCCAAGGGGATGAAAACAGAAGTCGCAAGACCTCCCATAGCCTAGGCGTGGAAGTCATACAGCATTGCTTCTCCAACATTCTACTGGTCAAAGCAAGTCACAAGGCCAGCCCTCATGAAAGGCATGAGGAAATAGATTCCACTTCTTGGTGTGAGGAGTTGTGAGTATTTTAAATCTACCACATCAGTAAATCCATTTTATTGGATCATCTATTACACCAATTTCTAGTCTTCTGTTTATGTTCACTGGTGATGATATTCTAGCTGGATGAGAGCAGAAATCTTTCTTCAAATGATCTCAACTAGGGTGAAGCAGCTGCAGCCCGGTTACTCCCTGCACAGTTGTTGATAAAGCCGGGCACATCAAACCTTTTTCTGAAGCTGTCACCAGTATCTTGTAGGGAGAGGAGGCAGAATGGTCTCAATTTGCTACCCAGACAGATTATTAGGGAAATGGTTGCTTTCTTTACACTCAAGTGCTTTTTTTCACAGCACCCTTGCTGATAAACCAGTGTTAGTCAAAGACCAATAAGTGGGCTGACATTTCGCTAAGAGTTGTTATCTCTAGACACATGTGGATAAATGTGCTAATGAAAGAGTTTTCTTAAGGGCTCTTATACCCAGGATTATTCCAAGCCACGGTTGAATGCAAACACCATCAGAACAGTGTGTTATGCTTAATAGCCTAGAATGCTTCTGTAATACTTAATCCCCTTTATACTTGTGACAGATCAGCCTCTGAAATAGGAGCAGGGCCCCAGGGGGGAGAGGATGGCTTAATCATCAAGCCTCAGGTGGGAGAAGACCAATAGGTAAGGGTTTCCAAGGCCATGAAGCTTAGAGTCGTTATATTTCCAGTCTGTTCAAGAGAGAAACCAAAGTAGTCATTTCCTATCAAACTTTATTATTCAAACCATTTATGGAATAACTCTTGGAGAGGGGCTAGACGTTCCTTACACTTCCTTGGTATAGGGAAGGAGGCCAGTCGAAAGACTGTTTATATCAAACAAAGGCCCTAATCAAAATCATGTAGTTTAGACATGGTAGTACACGTCTGCAATCCCAGTGACTCAGGAGGCTGAGGCAGGAAGATGGCAAGTTCCAGACAGCCTCAGCAACTTAGTAGAACCTTGGCTAGAAATAAAAAATAAAAAGGGCTGGGGATGTGGCTCAGTTGTAAAGTGTCCTGGGTTCAATCCTCATTACCCGCCCCCCCCCCAAAAAAAAAACTCACCACCAACAAAAACCCTACAGTGTTCCCACATTGCTTAAATCTGGACTGACATCGGTTGTGGTATTGGCCTAACAGTCGCTTACAGCTTCCTCTTCCTTCCCCTTTGCTCTTCCACTTGCTGCTTCTCACTGTCTCCTTCTTCTGCTCATTCCTCCCCTAGGACTTGTTTACTATTGAAGTTAGGATTTGGAGCTTGAGACAGAGCCCACTCCAAGTGTCTTAAACACAAAAGAAAGACTAGAGGGTGGGCTGTCAGGTGTGTCTCCAGGAGGAACTTCCAGAAGGTCAAAGAATATTCCACCAGGGAACTACTCCCTCTGCCCAGACCAGGAATGTGGGGGATCAGTAGGCTGCCCTGAAAGCTACTGAGTTCAAGAACATATCACCACAGCTGTAATCCAAAGATTTTTTAAAAAGCATCTGAAAGCCAATATCAAAAGGTCATTGCTTCTCACCACCCATAAAACTGGACCAGAGCTCCAGAAAATTCTATGTTCGTACGACCTGCTGGGCCTGCAGAAAAGAGTCAAAAGCAGCATGAAAATGGCTACTATGACCCTGCCTTTACACAAATATCACCTATGCAAATCAAATGAAAGGAAACAACTTTCTAGCTGAAAGAGAATGTGGCAGGTTTTAGTGTTCTGACCTCTGCAATGAGAGAAGACACTTTGGAAGGTGAGGATAGTGTCCATTGACCCCAAAATCTGTGGGGAACTCATAGCTACTCTTCCCTCTTGTAACATTAATTAGGATGATTAACAAGCAAGTATGTACCTGGTATTGCTCAACTAATTTTCAACATTTTCCATTTAATCCTAACTTCACTTCCATATAAATTAGGCACTATTATTAATCCAGACCCTCAGATTGGGGAATCAGAGACCCAGGGAGTTAAGTAATTTACCTAAGAACACACAGCAGTAAGGGGAGAGCTGGCAATCAAAGCATGTTTGTGCCCAAATCCATCTGCATCAGAATCTATGTGATCTTAACCACTACCCTAGACCACCCTAGAGGGTTGCTGATTCCTTCCCCAGGCCACAGGCCCACCCAAAATAGTTTTGCATTCCCTTTCTGGGATTTGACTGATTGCTTCATTTGCTTAATCACTCCAGTAAGTCTTGGTTTTACCGGAAGTGCTGGGGATCAAACCAGGCTTGAGCATGCTAGGCAAGCGCTCTACCACTGAACTACATCCCTCGCCCAGGACTAATGATACTCTTGCTCTATGACATTGACTGTGGTCTTACCACTCATATGCCAGCTGGTTTTTCTAAGAAATCAATATCTTCATGGATAAATTGGAAAGCACTTAGAATTTACTGATATAAAAGAAAGAGCCTGAGAAGAATTTTTTGCTCAATGTTCATTATCATTTTATGCATAATAAACATCCTTCACAAATGTTAGGAAAGAGAACACAAGCCCTCAGATCTGCTGCAAACCCAATGATTAACCTTTTGCAGGTGAAAATCAGGATAAAGACATAGGCTCACCTACCTACAGGATGCACGGGCTATTTAAGACATTTTCTACTCCTCTGATAAAGAATATAATTTTGAATCTGATGGGGGAAAATCTCCATCTGGAGGCTACTTGAAACATCTTTCTGTTGTGGCTGATTACTGGATTAGTGTTTATTGTCAGGAAAGCAAAAACACAAAAATACTGCTCCTGGTATAGTATGTGTTTTGTCTCTTTCCCCCATTGGTCAGTTGAGGTTTAAATCCTCTGAACTGAGCAATTCTTCACTCAAATAGAACGCTGCATTGGATTCACAGTGGAGGAGTTGAGAAGGCGAAATTCTCTTCGGGTCTCTGGGGCCTGCAAACTACATTGACATAAAACAGATCAAGTGTACAGAATTTTACTCATGTGGGGGAACCCCCATAGGAAAATGAAGACCCCAAACCTAAATGCCTATGAAAGTTAAAATGTAAAAGACCGGGCATTGTAAAGTTTCTAAGCTGCAAGGCCTGAGTTAAAAAGTGAAGGACCAGGTATTGTTAAGTTCCTCTGCTACACCCAGAACCTGAAATTCCTGAGGCAGTTAAGACAACGCCCTACTGGCCATTTAGCCTAGGGCCCTGTGCAGCTTGTCACGTAAGCATACTGAGCCTGAACCAATCAGTTTGAATGTGTACCGCTTAGGAGTGACCAATCACCCCAGCCCGACCTGTTCCCGCCAAGGAATGCACTAATCAAGTTTAAGAATTGTTGTTTGATTTTTCTCACGCCTCATAATGATTTGTCCTGATGTATGCAAAGCCTCCACCCTCCCCAAAAAATGTACTTAAGCACTGCTTGACCTCTGCTGGGGGCTCTGGGCTGCTCTCCCTTCTTGAGTGAGCCTGGAGCCTCAGCGCGCTGAATTGGATCCTCAATAAATCCCCTTCTGCAATTGCATGAGTCAGTCTCTTGGTGGTGTCTTCCTCCGACTTCCCCCCCCCACCCTTACACCTATTTACTAGGTTGAACCAAGAAAATCGTGAAAACATGGTGAGACCAAAGGGTGAGGTCTGGAGCTGTTCATCATGGAGACGTGGTGAGGAAGAACAAGGCTGGTTTGACCATGTTTGTTTACACAGATTCCCTCAGCCTCAACTCCCCATCTCTAGAGACCAAAAACGTTCTTTTACTCCTGGCATTAAAAAAGACATCTTCCATACAGAGATTTTATTTTCTGCTCTGAGGAAGGAAAAGGGGAGGTCAGAGTGTCCTTGCCTGTATGTCAACTTTTATTTTGGTGCTGGGGATCAAACCCAGGACCTCATGCCAGGCAAGAACTCTACTACCAAGTCACATCCTCAGCCTCTGAAACTCAAAATGACCTCTATGCCAACTTGGTATATTTTGGGGTGGTGTATTTTTTTTGCCACCTTCAGATGCAACAACTGAGACATTCACGTGACCAGTCCTGACAAGGAGCAGATTTACTGCCCACAGATTCTATAAGTTTCCTTCTTAGACACAAATACTTTGACAGAGCTCTTGCTTCTCAGAGGGAATCTCACTTTGTACACACCAACTCATCAGTAAGAAACACCTTTAGCAGCTGGGGGAGGCTCTTTTAGAAGTACCGTTTCTTAAAAATAATAATGCAGCAAATGCTGCCACAAGGGGCATTTTTATCCAAGGAGTCTCTTAGGCAAACTCCTGGGAGTTTCATGTGATCATGAAAACACATCTTCTTCTTCTCTTAAGCAACAGTAAAAGTTTTCAGTTATCCATGAGGTCTCCTGCCGTTCAGGACCGCCACAGTAAGGTGGGCACTTACTGAATGGGGGTGGTGATTTTGTATGAACTAGCATGCTTTGGCATCTTTAACCGAGAGGATAAATTCTCTTTTATTGGTCAGATTACCAGCAGATCCAAATGTAACATCCCACAGCAGCACCCACGCATTCAATTCATTTTGTTTTGTTTCTATTAGAAACTCTTTCTAACTCACATACAATACACCTGCCCCAAGGGGAATTGTTACTGTCTTCAAATATGAACAACAATTTGTTATATTGAAAGATCAATCTTCTAGGGGTTAAATTATTCTAATTCATTGGCTTTTTCTTATCCTTTGACATTTTAATTGTCTAATGTCAAAGGATAAGAAAAAGCCAATACAGATTCTTAAAACTTATAAAACAATGAGCAAGTTTTAATCCTCTAGAGATGCAAGACTTTTGACCAATACTCCAGCTCTCTAGTATAAGGGGAGTGTTACCGGGCTTGAAAATAGACCAGTCCTTCTTTACAAATGGACTTGAGTGTGAAAAGGGTTGTTTCTGAAAAACCAGCCTCTACCTCAGAGCAAAGCCTGTCCAAGGAAGGGACATCACCTTTGTCCTTGGAAAGACCCACAGAGCACTCCTAGGCGCATTCCCACCGTGCTAAGTTGTTTATCTACAAATAACAGGAGAGATCTGCTGCGCCAGGTGTCCCTGACTCAGTCAGGCTAGGTGGGGACCCAGAGCTACCCCCTAGCAACCACCAATCAGCATGAGACAGGGAAATACCTGGGATGCCAGATGACCCTCCCAGTAGTTTATGGTGGTTGAAAACGTGTTGGGAAACCATGTAGTTCAGCACGTACACCCCTCTTGGCTTAAACCAATCAGTTCAAATGAATCCCTCTTCTAGTAACCAATCACCCCTACCCAACTTGTTCCCGCCAGTGAATGTGTTAATCATGTTTTAGAGTTGGTATTTGATTTTCCCGAGGTGTGTGATGATTTGCTAAGGGATGCTATGATGTATGTGGGGGTCCCTGCCTTCTCCAAAGAATGTATAAAACTGCTGCCTCTCTGCGTCACCAGTTGCTCTGTGTGCGCGCGCGGAGGACCGAGCTAGCTCACAATAAACACCTCTTTGCTGCTTACATCGATCTTGGGTCTCTGGTGGTCTTTTGGGGGTCCCGAATTCGAGCACAACATTTCAGCTTAACTTATCTAACTGTGGAGAAGTAGATGGTAGAGTCTAAGTCTGGGTTTAAATGTTGATAAAACTGAAAATATAGGAGCATGATGTATACACAACCTAATTCCAGGTGCAAGCCCAAAAACACTAACCCAAATCTCTCTACTCCAAAATCCTTTCCCAGGTATTTTTCCTAGTACCTATTTTGCAAAATGCTCTCCTGTAAAGTTATATTTATTTATGTTAAATCGGTTTTAAATTCGGTGTTTTAAATATTTCAACCTAACAGATGGTTAACATTTTGCTAAAAATTAATATCCACTCTTAGGTACTCAAGATGTATTAGCTATTTAATTTGTTAAACGTTTTCTCATATAATGAAAGACAAATGTTACCTGAAGGAACGCCCACACCTTGACCACAGTCTGTTCAAAATATAAGTCTGGGGCTGTCTCCAAGGGAGGTTTATTTTATTAAATCCAAGACAAGTATTAACACCAAATTCATAAAATGATCTCCATGTATAAGCAAAACTTGTAGAACCAACTATCCAGGGAATATGAAATGTATAGAAATAAATTAATTAATTTGTCACATGACTTAAAAAAATAAAGAAGGGGGGAGAACATGTTACCTTATCTCACACGCCCATGAATGAGCCCCATAGCCACCTATTCCCTCCCCACACCTAGGGTGAGGTGAAAAGGATTACATAGTATCCTTGCCCTTTTACTATTTCAAAAACTGAAACATTATATCTTTAATTTTTCCACCCACATTACCTACCTCAAAAGTGTCATCTGTTGAAATGAAATGGCCTCATATAAAGCCCTGGGGAAGTCAACTGATTTCAACTACCTGATGGATATGTCTTCTCTTACTATATTGGGAGGTACCAAAATGGTCACATTAAATGTCATTAGCACAAAATATTTGTTGTTTTATACTGGCTGCTCATAATTGTTGAATGGAGCTTCAGAATACCGGGCGTTCCATACTGATGTTTCAATGTGTCCCCAGTAAAACGTTTTACCACCACCATCACCACCAGTCATAGAAGCCATGTTGGCAAGAGTTTCTGTCCCAAGGAAATTGCACTCATTCATCATTTATACTTCCCCTCTTTACTCATCAAATCCACCAATGTCTACCAATCAGAGTTTGTGATGAGCATGAGCTGGTCAGAAGTTTTTAATAAATTGATTATTAAAAATTCATCAAAAAGCCAGTGATCTTGAAACTTTAGTTATCCCACTGTCTTACTGGGAGTTCATAAAGAGTAAAGGTACGCATCCCACCCCCACCTCACCCTCCTTCCACAGCTTCTTCCTTTATAGAGTCCTAAGGATGAAGGGATTCCAAACTCTAACCTCTTCTCCAGCAGGTAGAACCTGGGATTTTCTTAAATAGTTCCTCTACCCAGTAATCTCCAAGACCCCAGCACAACAACCGTGAGGAACATGAAAACAGCTGCTTCTGCCCTAACCTCATCAATCTGAAAACTGCTAGAATACAAACTTTGATGCTTTTAAGGGGGAGGTCTTTTACTATTGCTCTTGTTTTATTTGTTTTGACCTTCTCTAATGCTCTCTTATTGAATGGCTATGGGGACAGGTTGGTGACCATTATTTTAATCACTCTTTCACCTTATTCTCTTCCTTCCTCTCTGCCCCCAGCCATTCACAATGTTCCAGTTATCTGAAAGAGATCTGCGGTTCTCAGTCCTTTCCACCTTCCCCTGATATCTTGCCACAGAACTGTGATCTATGGTAGCTTTATTACAGAGCAGGGGATCCTGGCGGAGTTGAAGCTAAGATTTTAATGCCTCTGACATGTGGAACTACAAACTCCCTTCCACTGATTTGCAAGGGAACAGACATTTCCAGGGAAATCCAGAGTCTGGGGAGTGGGGAACAGAGAGAGATAATGTAGAACAGAGGATTTTAGGTATCTGAAAAAAAAATGTAACTTAAGGGAAGGAAACAATCTCTTAGCACCTGATGGTAGGAGGGACAGAAGTATGGTTCTAGAACCAGCTTGGTTGCCAGAGGGGTTAAAAACATGCTACTCTGGCATATTGATTGTCTTGAGTTAAAGGCTCTTGAAAGAATCCAAGTTTGAGATCACTCTGGACTTCTTTCTGTTTCTTAAAAGTAGGAGATGAAATTTCCATGTGAGAGATGGCTTCTCTGTGCCCAAAGGAAAGTGTTGTTCTTATCATCCAGGATGAGGACATGAAGCAGAAGGAGATCAATACAAATTAACTTTATTAAACCGACCCTTATCCCCCTAGCCACTTGGCCAACCAGTAAGGACCCTAGCCCAAGCCCCTTTACCTTGCCTTATTTGCATACTTACCATTCCCTATCTAATTCAGCATGCAGCCATCCCTCAGTGTCTATGGGAAATTGGCTCCGGGTACCTATAGATAACAAAATCCATAGATGCTCAAGACCTTGTATAAAATGGCACAGTATTTGCTTATAACCTACACATATCTTCCTGTATATTTTAAGTAATCTCTAGATCACATAATAATATCTAACACATGTAAATGCTATGCAAATAGTTGTTCTATTGTATTTTTTAGAAAATAATAACAAGATAGATACTCTGTACATGTTCAGTACAGATGCAATTTTTTCCCACCATTTTTGATCAGTGGTTGGTTAAATCCACAGATGGGGAACAGAGAAATGACTGTATTGTAGAAGTGTTCAACTCTAATAATTGCATTTCTAGGTTTCCATCTCCTTAGGAAAATTCACATGCCACATTTAAAATAGAAATTAAATGAATTTCTATATTCTTCTCCTACTGATAGGTCCTACATCTAATTTAATCAATTTAATTCTAAAGCCCATTGTTTAAAAAGCCCCTAAAAGGGTAAAGGTGAAATTTTACCTCCCCTCCATGGGACTGACCCGATTCCCCCTATCCAGGCATCAGGGGAGCCTGTGCATTCTTTGTTGATGAACTGGCCATGGAAATACTGTACTGACTCCTCTATGAGGTCAGGGGCTATGGTGACAAGACAGCAGGGTCAGGGGAGTGGGGGAGAAGAGCCATTCCTGAAACTCCTGTTCGGGTGTCCCCTGCTGACCCCTCATTCTCAGCCCATCCAGGAGAGGCTGGTATCACCAGGGGCTGTTCTCCCACCTCGTCTCATCAAGATGGTCTGATCCATCTCGCAGCTCAATTACTACATATATCCTCCTGGTTTCAAATTCATTGCTGCAGCCCAGACTTTCCCTTCATGTACCCAGATCTGTGTGTCTATTTAGTGAAATTAGACACCAAAAGCACCACAGTTTTTAACATCAAAAACCAAACTCATTTTCTCATCCCTTCCACATTCACCCACCTCTTCCCTAACAACGTACGTCTGCCTTCTGTATTCCCTGTCCCTGAAAGATACAAGATTATCAAAAAATAAACCAAAGACCAATAAAGCTTAAAAAAAAAGAAAAAAAGAAAAAAGAAAAGAAAGAAAAAAAAAGAAAGAATTTCCTGATAGGGAAAAAACTGACATTTATTTAAGTGCTGGAAAAGAAGCAATATGTATCTGTTAGGACTATCCAAATTTAAGAATTGAAAATAAGTGGTCTGGATGGAAATGAAGTACACCACCAAGTCTGTCAATGGTTAAAAATAGTTATCATCAGTGAATCTTCCCCAAGGTCTGGTGCCTGGCGGCTGCTCCAAGTGTGTGTGGTCCTTATCAGCCCAAGCTGATGAGAATCAGCAGCCACTAAAGCAGTAATCAGCTTTGATAGCTCCCAGGCAAGTGCTGCTCTAAATAAAAACTGTCCTTTTACAACTTCCACTCAATCACCCTAGCAAGAAACAGGGGCTCAGCATGGGTGTTCTCCAATGGAGCATGCTGCCTCTCACAGGCCTGGCCTGGTGAGACTGTCTTGGCTTCTCCATGCTCACAGCGTGGCCGAGGACTGCCCGTCTCAGCCTCACTCCAGAAGCCCTGGCTCTGCTTTGCCTGTTCACACCATCCCCAGGTGAGTCATAAGCATGTAACTGTTTGAGAAGTCCTGTCCTAAATGGGGTCCCTCCTTGTGCCTCTGCAACTCACCCTCCAGCTCTTCAGTTCTTGCTGAGACAGCCATAACCAGGTACCCTCTGTGCAGCTTCGAGCACACTCCCTGTGGCCTAAATCCTGTGTGGCTAACTCCAGCCAAACTTTCAAACCACTTCGATCACTTTCGAAATGGCCAATGTCTTTGCCCCTGACCTTGAAATTCCAGTTTAACTAGAAACGAGGGCATGGTGTTAAGTTTCTCCCAAGCAATTTTTTTTTATATTAATAATAACATTTTAAATTTTAAAATTTTAATCGACAAATAATAATTGCATATATTTAGAGGGTACTATATGATGTTTTGATGTGTGTTTACATTGTAGAGTGAGCAAACCCAGCTAACTAATATTCCCCCAAGTGATTTTAATGAGTAGACAAGAGTTGTGACCAGGGGCCCAAAGGTAAAGTTCCAGTTCCTTATCAGGGCAGGTACGTTCCTCCAGGACGGAGTGCCTCATAGGCCTTCTCTCTCTCACCACATTAGACCCATCAGACCACAAGCTCAGCTTTACCACACACACAAAAATGATGCCTTCCCTCTCTATGCTGCTGCCCATGGATAAGTATCCTCTATCCAGAAGCCTGATCTTTTCTCACCTACCCTGATTTCTACTGGAGAACACCTCATCGTATTTAAGGCTACACTTGCCCCCACCACACAGGTAGCCCTGGCTCCTCCCTGTCCCTCCCCCTTCTCTGCTGGGCTTATTCACATGTCTGCATCTCTCCCCACAGAACTACGTGTCCCCCAGCACCAGGACCCAAATCTTATCTTAGCAAATATGTCACCCAAGGCCAGAAATGTGTGTGTGTCAGCAAAAGAAATAATCAAGAATGTGAAGAAACAATCTATAGAATGGGAGAAAATCTTTGTCACCTGTACCTCAGAGTATTGATCTCCAGGATACATAAAGAACTCAAAAAACTTCATACCAAACAAACAAACAAACAACAACAACCCAAATAACCCAATCAACAAATGAGCAAAGGAACTGAACAGGCACTTCACAGAAGAAGAAATATGAATGGTCAACAAATATATGAAAAATGTTCAACATCTCTAGCACTTAGAAAAATGCAAATGAAAACCGTACTGAGATTCCATGTCACTCCCATCAGAATGGCAATCATCAAGAATACAAGTAACAATAAAATGTTGATGAGGATGTGGGGGAAAAGGTACACTTATACACTGCTGGTGGGACTGTAAATCGGTGTAACCACTCTGAAAAGCAGTCTGGCGATTCCTCAGAAAACTTGAAGTGGAACCACCATTTGACCCAGCTATCTCATTCATTGGTATATATCCAAAGGACTTAAATCAGCATGCTGTAGTGACAGAACCACATCAATGTTTATAGCAGCTCAATTCACAATAGCAAAGCTATGGAACCAACCTAGGAGCCCTTCAACAGGTGAACAGATAAAGAAATGTGGGGCTGAGGATGTGGCTCAAGCGGTAACGTGCTCATCTGGCATGTGTGGGGCAGTGGGTTCAATCCTCAGCACCACATAAAAATAAAAAAATAAAGATGTTGTGTCCACTGAAAACTGAAAAATAAATACTAAAAAAAATTCTCTCTCTCTCTCTCTCTCTCTCTCTCTCCCTCCCTCCTCTCTCTCTTAAAAAAAAAGAAAAGAAATGTGGTATATAATGGAATATTACTCAGCCATAAAGAAGAATGAAATTATGGCATTTACCAGCGAGTGGATGGAACTAGACACTATTATGCTAAGTGAAATAAGCCAATCTCATAAAACCAAAGGCTGAATGTTCCCTCTGATATGCAAATGCTAACACACAGTAAGCTGGGTGACAGGAGGGAAGAATAGAAGCGCTTTGGAGTAGACAAAGGGAAATAAAGGGAAGGGAGAGCGTGGTGGGAACAGGAAAGACAATAGAAAGAATTATACATAAATTTCCTATGTTCATATATGAATACATGACCAGTTTCTAACTATACATCATGTCCAACCACAAGAATGGGCTCCTAATTAGAATAAGTCATACTCCATGTATGCAAAATACATCAAGAAACATTCAGCTGTCACATATATCTAAAAAGAACAATTTTTTTAAAAATAAAACAAATTTCAAAAAAAAGAAAGAAATGTGTGTGTGTGTGTGTGTGTGTGTATGTGTGTGTTTCTACTCAAAATCAGCTACATAAATTGCAGAGTCTGGTGCTAAACAAAAATGCCCCCTTGCTTAAAAATTAGTCAGTATTTCAAGACGGCGTCCACAGAGCATCCTATGGAGCACAGGGTGCTTCTGCCTGCGGAGTTGATCAAAAATGGTTGTTGAAGGGCTGGGGGTGTGGCTCAGGCGGTGGCGCGCTCGCTCGCCTGGCATGCCTTCAATCCTCGGCACCACATGCAAAACGTTGATGTTGTGTCCGCCAAAAACTGAAAAATAATCTCTCTTTTCTCTCTCTCTCTCTCAAAAAAAAAAAAATGCTTGTTGAAGAAATATGTTTTTGTGCTTCCTGTAGCTGGCAGGATGGTTTGGGGAAAGCACAGGAACCCCGTGCATTCTGAGAAAAGAGCGTGAGCGGAAGCTGCAGGGGTGCAAGGAAAGAGGGAAAGTTGGGAGAGGCTTTGCACAAGGTATGATAATGAAACAAATTTAATGACCTCATTTAAGGACCACCGCAACTGCAGGCAGCACAGGAGTCCACTTGATGGTCCTGTTGATGATTCTGAACTGCAACAGATGGCGGCCTCCTTTTGGACGGGCAGGCAGACATGAAGAAGTGCGTCTCCGCACCCAATGCTTAACCGGATAGCAGCATACCAAGACAGTTTTGCCAAAGGCGCTTGATCCTGGAGTAACAAACAAATATATTTTCAATCTTGCAGATAATCATATTGTGTTTTTCCCAGTTGCTGAAGCCTACATGCTTGTTTTACTATTTATTCTTATTTTCTGACAGGTAGAGAGGTCACCTCTAATCACACTTTTTCATATCATTTTGATCCGACTTTATTCCATATTCGTTAAAGCGAATCAAAGGCATTGTGACATTTTATCCCTAATGCATCTCTTAATAAATGTTGGACCTTGCTTAGGTATCATAATGCTGTACAAAGTCCAGAACTAAACCTAACTAACTGTAGTCCACTAACGAAAACTAACTCTGAATAAAAGTCCAGGATTTAAAACACAAGGTGTTTGCTTCTGTAGTAACTAGCTACATTCTGCTTCTGATGGTCTCAACATTTCTGGGCTCTTGTTGGTGATATTATGTGGGCAAAACTGTAACCATATTGCTATTATCACACCTAACAAACTGATCAATAATTCCTTCATATCTATCATGTATTTCTCTCTTGAAAAAGTTCCCCAGATTCTATCCTTATTAATCGCACCTTCTAAATCCCTGCGCTCAGAGCTGACCATCTGGAAGACTCCTGCTTGAGACTCTCTGCTTAGGGGAAGATTGAGACATGTCCAAGGTACATTGTCACGTCCATTCTTGCCTTACCCACCACTCTGGTCAGACAATTCATAATGTTCTGATTTCTGGGAGACTGAGGCATGTGATTTTTCTTTTAAAGAGAAAAATCAGTGTCAGTTAACTTTCTTCTTCCCCCATTCATGGGGGTACACATGCCAAGGCAGGTAATAAGGATTGAACCCCACTCCCAGTAGGTAAGTGAGCTAGGTAGCTAACCCTGAGCCACATTCTCAGCCCCATGGGCTCTTTCTTTCTTTTTTGTGGTGCTGGGGATTGAACCCAGGGCCTTGTACATTGGAGGCAAGCACTCTACCAACTGAGCTACATCCCTAGCCCCCATACGCTATTTCTGAATGGACTTTTCTCTAGTTATTTCTTCTCAGTCCTCACCACACACACGTTTCTCCTTTCCTTCTTGTTCATTCTCCTCATTATCTGCTCAAGACTGATAATGTGGCAGACTAAAAATACCAAGTTTCACTTATAAACACTCCTGCAGAACAACTCAGATTTGATTTTCAGTAAGTAGGATCAAGGGTTTTCTTAATCATTCCATTCTCAGCCTTAAATACACTCTATTAATTATCCCATTAGTCGTGATGAATCCCACTATGCCTCTTCCTCCTTAGGGCAAATTCACTGAGCTGAAGGTAGGCTTTCCACTGAGATAGATCCATTAAGGGAAAAAGGCATTAACATCTAAATGGATTTTTAAATATAAAATAACACATTTAGTGACACTAAATTAATCCTGTACAGGAATACTCTGGCCTCATTGGAAAAAATATTGTTGCCAACAAGAATCCAGAAGTGTTTGGGCCAATGGAGGCAAATCCAGGAATACAACTATTTACTATAAAAGCAAGCACATGGCGTATGGAATGCTACCCTGAAATTTAAAATGATAACCCTAACGTGTGTTTACCAATGTACTGTGTCTCTATTAATCTTTGGTCCTATGAGGTAGGTATGACTTTGCCCATTGTACAATTTAGTGGCTCACTCTGGATTACACAGCCGGTTGGCAATAAATCTGAGCCAAACGCTGCCTATTTCCAAGCCTTGTGCCTCCGTCATTGGTTCACAGTGCTTTGTGCTTTTAACTCTGAGGGCTGGGACTGCTTGTGTCTCCTCCTGTCCCTTCTCAAAGCTGCATTGTTTCCTCAGACCTGTGAAGAGGTTTCTGGAAACCAGGGAAGTCCATTCAATTGCATGCAAATATTTACGTCTATTTGCACTTGTTTATTTTTCTAGGAAAAGAGGCCTGAGCTGAACAGAAAAGTAAAAGTTTAACTGCCATATATGACAAATGTTTCTCTGACCTGCAGGGTGTTTGGAAGATGAAGCTTGACAAAACCTGTATAGTAACTAAAAATATATCCCAGGAGGGACCTTCTTGTCCTGGAAAGGGTTGCCTTTCGAAATGAAAATTCAGAACAGTTGTTCAAGTGAAAATTTCATTACTATTTCAGTCTGTTGAGGGAAAAAAAAAAAACCAAAAAACAGTAAGAGAATGCGATACACAAACCCCTGCCTGTAGGTTCATTACTGATTCAACAAACACTAATTAAGACACCTTTGCTTTCACAGTCTGCAGGATTTTTTGCCATTAAAGATATTCCATCAACCAGGCTTGTGTCCCAGAGAGAAAATAACTGCCCACCCGAGGAGCTGGAGCAGCCAGAAAGAGAAGGATGATATTAAATCACCAGATCGTAGGCCAGTAAAATAGAGTTATTGAAGGTGATAGTTGGGCAGCAGAAGAAAAAAAATAATGAGCCTCAAGCCCCAGGAATATGCAGCTCAAAAATGGAAAACTTTAGAAGCTAAATACACTGTTCATAGCTAAATTAGTGGCCTGGAAAATCAAAACCACCTGCAAGATAAAAATTATGGGGGAAAGATAAAAAGACTCAGCAAATAGATCCAGGAAACACCGTGTGAAAAAAATGAATGTTCCTGCAGGCCAGGTAATTGCTATTAAGGGGCGATAATGGTATTTCAGTTACATTATGGGTGAGGTATGTATTGATGCTCTTATAAATGAAGTGATAAAATGTTCTAGGATTTAGTATGAATTTTTCAAAAATAATAGCAAGTGCATGAAATCAGAAATAAAATGTTAGCAACTCTTAAGACAGGATAATGGTACATGAAGTTCATTATACTGTTTTTTGAGGGGGGAGCGGGTTACCAGGGATTGAACTGAGGGGCACCCAATCACTGAGCCACATCCCCAGCCCTATTTTGTATTTTATTTAGAGACAGGGTCTCACTGAGTTGCTCAGTGCCTCGCTGTTGCTGAGGCTGGCTTTGAAGTCATGATCCTCCTGTCTCAGCCTCCCAAGCCACTGGGATTACAGGCATGTATCACCGTACCCAGCTCATTATGCTGTTTTACAAGAAATAGAATTAAAACAAAATGACAGAGAAGGATGGGAAATGGAGGCTGGCGGATGTATGGTAGGCAGATGCTTTGAGGACTCCAACTCCACAGAAATTCACTGGTTTATTGATACATAGTAACAAACAAGAGGCATAATGATAATGGACATGGAACATACTAGGAAGTAAGGGACATGCCCAAGAAAGAAAAGTAAAATAAATAAAAAAGAACATCAGAGACCTAAAATCTTGGGTTGGGAGTATGAGGAATGCCTAGGCAAATGGTAAAACAATCAGTGGCCCTGATGGAACCTACTTGTATCCTAAATGAGCATGGTTAAGTTTCTAAGCCTCGGATGCTCTGAAAATTAGGGACATTTTGCATGAAAGGAAAAGTAAATGAGTCTATGACATAGTTGAGCTGTGGGTAAATATTCACAGTTATGTAAATGTAAATATTGAATATTGACTTATCCAAATTCATAAAATATTAGGAAAAAGGGGGCAGGGTAGGAAGGATATGTGTGTTTTATGGGGGGACGGGAGGTGAAAGAGAGCTAATCTCACCTTAGCTAGTAGGAAATCAGTTGATAATGACAACAACGGAAAAAGAAATATGACAGTGTGATATGAAGATACAATAAGATGGCATAGTGATACGGAGATTCTACGAGATTTGACTAACAGAATTAGGAAGGATTACCCCTAGAATCCACCCACTTTTACAGGGGAAGTAGATGGGCATTTGTGAAATCTGCTCTTTCACACACACAGACACAAGCTTGCATATTACTTGGCTCTTTTTAAAAAATCAGGTTTGCTGAATTTGCATATAATTTGTATAAGTGTATCTGCATAGACAAAATTAATCTTTTTTAACTATACAACATAATGAAATGAAAATATTTGCAGTCATGTAACCACAGCTTTAGTCAATATATAAAATACTTCAATCACCCCACAATGTTTCCTAGTGCCCTTACAGTTAAGTCTTTCCTCCAACCCAGCTGCTGCATTCACTGATTTTATTATTATTATTATTATTATTATTATTATTATTATTATTATTATTATAACCTTTTTCAGAATGTTACGTAAAATGGAATCACACGGTATATATGTAGCCTTTTGTGGTCTGTCTCCTTTGCCATTTAGCATAATGCTTTGAGATCTATCCATGCGGTTACAAATACAGTAGGTCATTCTTTTTTATTGTTGCATGCTATTTCATCATATGGACATATTACAATTTTTAAAAAATCAATTAATCAGCTGAGCGTTGTGGTGCATGCCTGTAATCCCAGCAATTTGGGAGGCCGAGGCAGGAGGATCACAAGTTCAAAGCCAGTCACCCCTGAGTCAATCCCCAGTACCAAACAAACCAACCAACGAACCAGCTGAAGGACATTTACACTATTTCAAATTTAGGTCTATTAGGAAAAAAAGCTGCAGTAAACATTTACATACAGGCCTTAGGGTAGGCCTGTTTTTATTTCTTTTAGGTAAATATTTAGGAGTGGTTCTGCTGGGTCCTGGGTTAAGTATATGCTTAATTCAAAGAAATTGCCAAATTGTTTTTCAAAGTGGCTACACTGTTTTGCATTCACACCAACGAAGGAGGAGAGTTCTGGTTAATCCACATCCTTGCCAATACTTGATAAGATCAATCTTTTTCACTTTAGCTATTGTAGCGAGTAGGTAGTGGTAACACATTTGTGGTTTCAGTTGACATTTCCCTAAATTAATAGTTTTGAGTATCTTCTCCTGTGTTCATTTGCTAGAGTGAAGTGTTTATCTTCTCTCCACTTGCTAATGGGGTTCTACGTCTTCCTATTACTGAATTATAAAAAACCTCTATCTATTCTGGTTATAAATCCTTTATCAGATATGTGGTCGACACTCAACCCCATCCAGTTTGTGACTTTAAAAAATTTCTTTTGCAAGTGTATTTTGAAAAGCAACATGTTTTGTATTTTTTGTACTTTTTGTGTCTTATGCAGGAAATTTGACAAACCTATTCTGATAAAAAGTTATTTTATGTTTTCTTCTCGAAGTTTTACAAATTTAGCTCTTACATTTAGGGCTTTGATTTATTTTAAGTGAAACTTTCCATATGGAGTGAGATAAGGGTCATCTTATAAGGTTTATTTGTTTATGTTTTTACATATAAAAGTCCAGTTGTTTCAGTACTGTTGTTCAAAAGATTTTCTCTTTTTCAATGAATTATTGGTTTCTCTACAGAAAATCTACTGACCATATCTGTGTAGTTCTATTTCTGGTTTGTTACATTTATGGATATCTCCATCAGAACATTAAGACTTTGCCATTTATTGTAACTTTATATTAAACTTTTAGATAGGATAATTAAAGCCCTTTAACTTTGATGTTCCTTTTCAAAATTGCTCAGGTTTTTTTTTTTTTCAAAGTATACTTTTTGTTTATTTAAAAAATAAAAAGTAGCTTGGGATATAGTTCAGTTGGTAGAGTGCTTGCTTTGCCTACACAAAACCGTGGGTTCAATCCCCAGCACCGCTAAATAAATAAATAAATAAATAAATAAACAAACAAACAAATAAATAAATAAAATAGTAAGACCTGGTCATGGTGGCACACATCTGTAATCCCAGCTATTCAGGAGGCTGAGGCATGAGGATTCCTTGAGCCCAGGAGTACAGTGTCAGCTTGGGCAACCTAGTGAGACTGTGTATCAAAAATAAATAAATTAAAAACAAAAATAAATAAATTAAAAAGCTACAAAGAAAAGACAAGCCAAGAACTTAAAGAAGGTAGTTGCCAACACATATAAAGAGCAATTTCTTTTTTTTTATGTAAGCTTTTTTCTTTATTGTTGTTGTTATTATTATTATTATTATTATTATTATTATTATTATTATTATTATTATTGGCAGTGCTAGGGACTGAACTCAGGTAAACTCTACCAATGAGCTGGATCCCCAGCTCTTTTTTGTTTTTATTCTGGTACCTGAGATTGAACTCAGAAGCACTTAACCACTGAGCTACATACATCGCCAGCCCTTTGTTAATTTTTCACTTATTTACTTACTTATTTTAGTGGTACTGGGGATTGGAGGGCTTTAATTATCCTATCTTAAAGTTTAATATAAAGTTACAGTAAAGGGCCTTGTGCATGTGAGGCAAGCATTTTAATTTTTTACTTAGAGACAGTGTCTCACAAAGTTACTTAGGGCCCACTAAATTGCTGAGGGTGGCTTTGAACTCACAACCCTCCAGCTTCAGCCTCCCAAGCCATTGGGATTACAGGCATGTGCCATGGCACCCAAACCCAGCCTTTACTTATTTATCTGTTTGTTTATTTATTGAGACAGGGTGATCTGGAACTTGTGATCCTCCTGCCTCAGCTTCCTGAGTGGCTGGGGGTGTAGGCACACCTGACCTCTACATGTAAGTAAGGAAAATATGCACAACCCCAAAGAAAATCAGATAAAGAACTTACAATCAGCAGACAACAAAACAGTAATAGCAGATAAACTATGGAAAGGGGGGGGGGAATAGCAAACATTTGTAATTAAAAAAAAACTCAACTGTCTTGATAATTAGAAAAAAAAGTAAATTAAAATGACAATAGGCTATCAATTTACAATGTAGGAAATTTCATAATTTAGGGAAATTAAGATATCTTGCAGTATTAATTATTGGTGGGTATGGAAAACAACAGAGACTTTTAAACACTGCAGGTGAATGTGTAGGTTGGTGAAAAATAAAAATAAAAAACCTTTGTAAATTACTTGGCATTATTTAGTTCAGTTGAACCATAAAACTTTAAATCAAAAAATAAATAATGTTATTTACTGAGAAATACATGTAAACAGTGGTAGGGACAAAAGTTATTACCTATGTGACCTTCATGAAGTTACTCAGTATCTTTGAGACTCAGTTTCTGAACTTAAGAATTACAATAGTATTCACTGATAAAGAAATTTATATGAAGATGATGTTGTACACATAACGCATATGCTTACTATAGTACCTAGAACACAGCATGCACTCAATAAATATTTTTAAAATTTCTAAGTGGAGGTAAGTATAAAGATATCCCATGGTTATATTAAATTGCTTAGCTTTTTCACATTTGCATAGGGTGATGTACTTTTATCATCAAATAATCAGCTTTATTTTGGAGTGCACAGAGAATAGTGAAGAATGTGACCAGTCTGCATTCTAGTTGCCAAAACCAACATGGGTTACTCTCTCAATGCTGGTAAACACAGAGCTACTAAACAGGCAATGCTAATCTATGTTTTCAGATTACTACTTCTACGATGATGGGCCTTTCTTACTCCTAAGTCCATGCTTTTAGCTACTGTGCTTCTGGACCCTCCAAAGACAGCTCATCTCTCAGTACCTAAGGAAATCAGAAATGGCTCCCATATCCATCCCCTGATTCTATGGGAGCTACTGGGAAGGCTGCACTCCTGACCACAGAAGAGTACATATCAATCATTTTAGAGATAATATGCAGAGGGGAAAACCAAAATAATATCCCCAAACGATCTTTGTCTATGGGGCTACAGTGAATCCAGTTCCCTTTCTAATAACCTCAATCCACAAGCCACCTCTTGCCTCCCCCATCACACATACACCTATGAGATGTCTGGAAAGGGCTACTTCCTCTCCACTGCCAGATACAACCCATGATAAACATCCTCAACCACGGAGCTTCAACTGTCCAAACCCTATGAGTCGAGAGTGTTTCCGGCAAAAATAGGGACTGGAACAGTAGTATTCACCAGTTAAGAATTAAGATAAGTCCAAGCATACCAGAGTGATGAGACTTCCTGAAACTCCCATCCCCTAACCAATCTGAGAATCCTGCGTGACTGGGAGGTTCGGAAGATGTGTCTCAACAGGAAGCCATCCTGAAATTTTTAAAGAATCAGGATTGAACATGATATTCCTTCTGGCAAGGCCTAAGGGCCTCTTCCTGTCATTGCCCAGGATTATTTCCTGATAGAAGTCTATCGTAGGAGTAAATACGATGACTTGAGGCCATACCAGGCCTAACAATCACCGGTTTCACCAACTGTCTCTAATCAAAGGCATTTTTACATAAATCATTTCATTTGACCCCCACATCCTATGGAAGGTCATTAATGCTGTTTGCCAAATATTTTTACACCTATCCCTTTTTCTAGCACACGATTGAATTGCAATTCCTGCCTCCCTGGTGGACTCATGTGGATAGTTCTGGCCGATGAGTAGTGAGCAAGAGATGTGGGTCACTGCAGTTTGCTTGCAATTCATCACAGTGCAAGCAACAATGTGTAAGGTAGCAGCAGCTCCATTAGCCTAGGTCTTTGAGTAGCTATGGTGAGCAGAGTGGAGCCCCCCAGCCATCTAGGATGGGTATTGTGTCAGTCAGCTTTCCAGGACTTTAACAAAGTACCTGAGATAATTAACTTATACAGAGAAAAGGCTTAACTGAGCTCAGAGTTTCAAAAGTTCCAGTCTACTATTAGACCCAGGGCCTCAGGCCTAAGGTAAAGAAGCGCATCTTGGCAGGAGTCCATGGTGAAGCAAACTGCTCCACTCACTGGGTGCGGTGGCAAAAAATTAAAAGATAGCCGGATATAAGAATTTAGGTTCTCTGATGATCCTTTGCTATGTTCACATCATTCTTTATTCAGGGATGCCTTTGTGTTCGTGTTTCTTTTTTAATTTAATAATTGGTAACTGTTTATCATCCGGCCCTCCTCTAACTAGGTTTAAGGTCTATCACAAGTAGCCTGGGTTTTCTCTGGAGACAAACTATCTCAGAGAGGTCCCTGTATTTTCATAGACTGAGCTTATTTCTAAGGACAAGCAACTCTGTCCTACAAACTCTTCATCTTAGGAGGGACTGTGATTTGTTAGGCTATTGTCTGCCTTTAAATCAGCTCAAAGATGAGGAAGGTAGGAAAAAGAAAGAGATCCCCTCCCCCCCCCCAAAAAAAAATAGGTTGGACAGAGGGACTTGAGGTAGTAAAAGGCATGGACAGGGCCCACATCATCATTTTCAGGAGTGTCAATATGTCTCCATCAGTGGGCAAACATGACTCAGGCCCCGGCTGAGTGCCTAAGGACTCGTGTGGTTTAGATGTTCTCCGCACTTCCTCAGTGTCAAACAGAAAATGAAAAGAGAAGAGGCAGAGGGTGTTTTTTTTTGAGTTAATCATCATCACCATCTCAAAATAGTCCCCTGAACCTATAGGCGATAGTGATGACATTTGGGCCGTCTAGAAAACATGCAAACTAGCTCTGAATCCATTTAGTCTTTACCAAGTCAGCAGTAATGGAAAAACCAAGGTCAGGCTGATCAAAGCCAGTGAGTAGTTGACAAATGAACTTGGGGAGTGAGGAAAGTGTGAGGTCAATGCCTTCACTTTGGGGTCCTCTTGAATCCCAGGGTACCTGCGGGGGGTGTTGAGTAGGCTGTCAGAAGTAGGAGCTGATGTTGAGATGAAATGTTGAGGCTGAAGATCAACACTTGAGAGTCATCTTCGTGTAAATGGTGATTGAATCCTTGAGAATAAGTGAAGCAATTCTAGATGCTAGATAAGGAAAGCAGAAGTGGTAAGGGATAATGTGAAAACCACTGAAATTACTCAGAACCTTGCATCTTTTTTTTTTTTTTTTTTGCTGCTATAAAAGAAACTGAGAAAGTACCAAGGGGGACTCTGGGTGTGTACTTGTCCTCTGTTTTCGTCATTAAAGCCTCCAATGTGTTATACTACCCAGGCTGTAGAGAAGAAAGTTAGAAGCACTAGGTTTTAGAATCAGGTAGACCAGGATTTGAATTTCAGATCTAAAATTTACTAGCTGTATGATCTTGGGCAGGTAATTTAATTTCTAAACTTCAATATCTTAATCTATAAAAATATATTGACAATTTCTACAACAAATGGATGTTTGTGAGAATTAAATGTGTGTTCATACATAGTACAACGCTTCAAACATATGACCCCAAAAGTTTATGATCATAAGAGAAAGACAGCTATACATCCAACAAAAATCCAAGCCTCCCACCACAGTGTAGAGTTGTTCCTGGAAGTGGATACCCAGCCGGAAGCTGTGCTTTCCCAGGCTCTTTGGCAGTTTGGAGGCCATGTGGCTGTACTCTGGTGGGTGAAATAGGAGCAGAGGTGGATTGCACCACTTCTGGGTCTGGCCTTGAAAGCCTGGCATGTAGCACTCGCCCATGACCTTTTTCTCCTTCCAGCTAGAGGGAATAGGGTGACCTCCAAGGTCATCTTGGAAGTCAAGGGCTGGAGAGTACAGAACTAACAAAGCCTGCATCTGAAATTCTTCTGTGGAGGGCGGTCACCCTGCTGAGCGGTTCTATCATCCACTTGTTATGAGAACAAGAAATAAATTTTGAATGTGTTGGAGTCATTATACACTTGGAGGTCTATTTTTTACATCAGTCAGTTTATTATAATGGATTTTATTTCTCAGTGGCCTGGCTCTTGAGAGTCAAGTGTCTGTCTAAGAGGCACTGGCTGATAATAGTTCATTGGAATGTCTCTGTGCCCACCTTCTCTACTCCCCAGGGTAGCAAATACTCAGAGATTTATAGCTTGCATAGGAATTTGCATAAAAGGAGAGAGTCTATAGTGTTAGGGCTGGCTGGCACAGGCTCTCTACACCATGGGACACATGTAGGACGCATGACTTATACACCCTAGGAAAGCAAGGTAGGCTCTGAAGTGGGTATAGGAGATTGGAATTTTCATAAATGTGATTGATAAGGAGTTTCTGATGAGAACATGTCAGAAGGACTTCAGAAAACACAGATGTGACCAATATTCATTTTTAATTTACTTACATTTCCCCTGTATAAGCTGTCCTGAAAAATCTCAACAAGTTTGATACACACACACACACACACACACACACACACACACACACACACAAAAGAGAACAGTGTTGGAACAACAGTTTTATTCTACTCCAGTCTACTGATCACTGAGCAGCCTTAGAAAATAAAGGCAGGGGGAATGAAATTTTTCTAGGAAAAATAGATTTTATTCAAAATTTCCAAATTACTGAAAAATAAGGTAATTCAATACACTTTAACAACATAAATTAATCTGAAAGCATATAACCTCTTGGCCTTCCGAATAAAAGTTATCTTTTGAGAGTATTAGTTAAACACACATAAACTCACACAGAGAACATCCCTAAAGTTACACTAGTAATTTTCTCTAAAGAAATGGCTGAGAAATTTGGAAAGACTAAAATCTTAGCATTGCTGAGAGGTGCTTACTAAAATATGAGTCTAGCTAAAATGCAAAATTCAATAAAAATTCAATGAACTACATTGTACCCAGGAGGAAGAAAAATGGTAATCCTGAAATCTGGGGCAGAGGTGGTACACAGAGGGAAAAGGGGTATCTAAATTTGTCAGTGCTTCTTAGTGTCCAGGAAGAAAGCCACTGGACCTTGGGAACAAGATCATACTATGAGTGAGTTCACCATCATAAGAGCTATTTTACTAAAGCACTCCATGGTAAAAATATACCTTGAATCATTTCATTCACTTTAGCAGTCTTTGTAATAGCAAAAATCGTAAGCAAGAGATTTGCCTGTCAAACTGAATGTATTCAAGCAATCAAAATATAAGACATCTTGGAAAGAAGTCCAAGACATAATGTTAAGTAAAGAAAGCAAAACACACAGCAGTGTGTATGTGTGTGTGTGTGGGGGGGAGGTATTACTGTATGTACCTATGAAATGAGAGTGGAAGAAATACACACACTTATGTTTCTATGCACATAGCATAACTCTGGAAGGAAGCACAGAAATTGGCAACCGTGGATAAGAATCAGAGAGCTGGGAATGAAGGTGGGAGAAGGATGGTCTTTTCACTCTTTAACATTTTTACTGAGTATTTTATCATATGTATGTTATTCTTATTCAAAATAGTAATAAATAGTAAATAAAGACTATTTATTTACTATTTATTACTATTACTGTAAAGCTCCTTTTTGTTTGTATTTTAGTAAGTCTGTTACTCACTAGAGAACAATGAAAAGGTAAATAAAACTGGATGTTTGGAAATCTACCTCCTTTTCCTTGAGCCTGGATTTACAAAGGCTCAGCCTAAAGTTATAATTGACTTTTTTTTTTCCTACAGGGAGAAAACAAACTGCGCCATGAGCTGGCATCGAGTGCGCTGGTGGATATGTTTCTTATTGTAAGTTGACAATCTCCTCTAGAGAGTTTGATCATTATGATTATTTGTACCTTTTTGCCTAAATAGAATGTTCAGACTCTGGAACTTAATTAGAAGACCAGACCCCAGTAGTGGGATTTTCCCTTGAGGCACTCACTACTTGTGAGGTCAGCTGGGCCCATCCTGGATGGGACATCGCCAATGAATCCATCTAGAACATTCCATCTACCATGGGGGCGATCACCAGAGAAAAGGACTAGACAAGGTCACTTGAATGTCACATCCGGCACCAGCCTGCTCCCTCCTTGCTGAGTACATTCTTCCATTCTGCCCCCATGGATCTAGTCTATTTCCAGGAGGAGGGAGAAGAAGGCATTTTCCCCTCCCATCTCCAAAGTTTCTCTACCTCATCTGAGGGCTAAAATGTTAGCAAAAGGAACTGTAACAAACCAAAACAAACAAACAAATAAAAGAACAGAAAGCTTGAGCTACTTTGGAGACTGTGCCATTAAAAAAAAAAAATGATTCCTTCCGTGCTTGGCCACAGAGATGTGATATACATGAGTCTGTCGGCCCCCCTCGTGGTGGGAACTCATTTTTAATGAATGATAGCAAGTAGGTTCATTCCAACCTGTGACTATGAGTCACCATATTTGAAGCTGGATGACAAACACCATCAGACACAGCCAGTTGACCTTGTCCATGGGACTTTTTCTTTCAGGAAAAACCAGGCCCATTTCCTGACAGTGATATTCAGGCCTGAAAGTCTCAAATCAGATTGGGGAGAGACGCGTGGGCCTGTACACGGAGAGGACCCTATCAAATCATCACCCGAGTCCCCTTCCTCCTCAGAAGAGGCTGTGATTCAGTGCGCTGGGACACCGGGTAGGAGGAACAGCATTTAATTCTGACTAAAACTGAGCCGGGGTGGGAGAGGAGGGTAAATTAGTTTTTGAAAAAAAAAGTTGTAACTGTGATTCTTGCTGTTGCTAAAAATACACAAATTAATAACAGGCTGAGAGTTAAGCGATTGCTTTTTGGACTTCATATTCCTTTTCCACTGTGAGAACCCCTTTTCTAAGAGTGAAATGAGAGGACTCTTCAAAGGCACAGGGAAACCTGGGACGTAGTGGGCCATGGGCCAGATAAATGAGAGGGAGTCTGGAAGCCCCAGCAGAGGTAGCAGGGACAGGGACCCTGCACCCTGAGAGGCCACAAGGTCACCCCCTTGAGGGCCACTTGCCTTCTACAGTCTGCCTGCTGCACAGGATGCAGCTCCGGAGCAGCCTGAGGACCGTGGCCTGGAGACAGGCCCTGCCTGCTGCCCCCCCCTCCTCTCCCTTCTCCCCCATCTGTTCTGCATTTCTGCTCCTTTTACTTGAGAGCACCACACTGTCATCTGGTATGAAATTAGAAAAACAATGAGAAGAAGAAGTAAGTGTTTGTGGGCCAGAAATAAACAGGAGTGTCTGTCTCTCTGTGAGTGGGAAGAGAGAAGAAGGATTAGAATCTTGAGCCAGAAGCCAGAAATCTCAGCCCCCCCCCCCATAAAAAGGTAAAAAGGAGGTAGATAGGCCAGCCACGAAGCAGTGCAAACCAAAACACACTGTATTTCTGATCTTTGTTTTTATTTTGTTCCTAAATTGCTGCTTGTGTGCGTGCGTGTGTGTGTGTTTGTGTGTGTGTGTGTGTGTGTGTGTGTTTGTAGGCGTGCACACATGCACAGGCAGGCTTATATAAACAAGAAAAATCTCTGGAAAAATACACAAGAAACCGATAACGTTATTTGCTTTCCAGGGAGGGAGTTTCTTGTACCTTCTGAATGTTGAAGGAGGCAGATATATCACCGACTGAATTTATATTTAAACGAAATGAAGAGAAAACAGATTGCTTCTCAACAAATGGGAAGAAGCACACAGTGGTCTCTGTGTTGAAAATAGTGAATAGAACGTTATGGGTAACAATCCACTAAAGAAGGGGACATCTGCAGTATAGAGGAGAGCTACGGGGGGTAGTCTTGAGATAGGTGGGCTCCCAAGGATAGACAAAAAGAGACCCTTACTAGATGGAGACCTGGATCTATGGGCATGACCAGCTATGCTTGTCTCTTTAGTTTTTAGAACAAAACCTCCAGGGTATGCTTGCACCAGATCAGTTAGAACAAAAACATAATCAGTTCAAATGTCACCAGACTCAAAGATCTGCTGAACCAGGAAGAAACGTTCCGAACCCCAAATATCAAATGATTGATATGGGATACGATTTTCACAAAAGTTTGCCTGGGAACCTGCACATTTTTTATTACCAGGAGAATCATTTTTAGTAGGGAGCTCAACACTGGATGTGTCACTTGTCTTCTCTGAGAAGCGAGGGGTCCTGCCTTTGGGGTGTGGGTATCTTTGCTTTGGCGTCCTTTAATAAATCTTCACTTATGCCTTACTTTCATCATGTCCTGAATTTCTTCTTGGAAGCATAAATCAAAACTTGCTGAGTTGAGATCCCACTGCCCCTTGGAGGGACATCCTTGCACCCCCATCCTGTGATAATCTCACAACCAGGTGTATACACATAACATACACACACACACACACACACACACACACACACACACACACTACACTTCCTACATGATAAAAGATTTTAGTTTTGAATCTCAACGATATATAAATCTCTAAAACTATTTCTACTTTAATAGTAATAAAATAAACACATATTTAATGCAGAAAATATTTTAAAATATTCCCTCCAAATGAAATCACTTTTAATCCTATAACCAGAATTAACCATTTCAAACACTTACCTTACCTTGACAAAAAAGGATGAATATTATAGACCACTTTTTTATTATTTATGACTAAACTTCAACATAGAATTGACCCAGAAAGAAATCCTCTCTCTTTTATTTTTTTTAAATCTGCAAACCTGAACTCACAGTTTGATGTTCTGAATTAATTTCTATTTACACTCTTTAACAAATAGGGCAACAATTTTTTGGGCTCCCTTCAGGTAGTCAAATCTCTGATTCCTATGGCCTGAGAAACTCTCTAGGATTCTCCAGAAGGTAAACTGATTTCTCCCAATCTAGACTGAAGGTGGGCTTTTCCAGAAATGAGGAAGCAGGCTGCCACTAAACACATCAAACATGGGATCCTCCATGAACCATGGTTGGTGAAGAAGTTCCAATCTTGAGCAAGGTCATTTATACCCCATACCCACAAATGTAGTGTCCACACAAATTTTCCTCCAAAGGCATAAAAGCTCAGCTTATTTCATATATTATTTTCCTGAAGGTAAACTCCATCTGGAGGGCAAAGTCAAGTTGAAACCTAAAGCAAATCCAGAGATGCCCCCAAGCAAAAGGAAAGCAAGGAAGCTATTGAGTTCAGCACTGTCAAAAGATGCAAAACCCCAGTGCATCACACAGAGTATTTAAAGAGAGAGAATGTAATAGTGTTCCTTTTTAGTTCATGGTTGAGACAGATGCTGTAACAAGAGACAGATTAACAAGAGAAAAACAAGCTTATCCAAGCATGTAGCGCACATCACGCGGGAGAAACAATCCTAAGGCACCTCTAAGGCAAGAGATAGTGGGGACTGGAATTAAACAAATTGTTATGGGCGTATATGACTATACCACAATGAAACTCACTATTCTGTGCAATTATTATGCTCCAATAAAAAAAATACTAACTCTAAGCCATGACTTATAGTCTAGCTTAAATATTGTCTTCACTGAAGAACAATAAATTTTAGAGAAGTTACAAAATTAAAAGAGAAGCTGCCCTAGGATTCTGAAGGTGCAAAAACTATAGGAAGAAGTAAATCTGCTCCCAGATTCCTCTGGCCCCATCTTTGAGTTGATAAATGCTGTAAAGGAGAATTTCTATGGTGTCTTCAGATGGGAAAAAGAGTGAGGAGGTATGGAAAAAATCTTTTGCTTTTTGTAAATATCCTGCTGCTTTTCGGCAAACAGAGAAAAGACAGAGAGTTCCCCGCATCTTAACTAGATTTAGCTCAACAGTTCTTTATTTTGGGGGGAGAAATATCTTGACTTTGGTCAGTAGCATATGCACATTAGGCTCACTCTGCTTTTCAGCACTGTGTGGTGGAGTATGCCAATGAAAAGCTTCAGAGTTCAATAGACAAGGATGCAATTACTGGGTGGTGACAGTTATTCAACAGAGGTTTGGACAAGATTTTTAATTTAAGTCTCTACTTCCTCATCCATGAAATAAGGATATTAGCCCCTTCTTCATGGAATTTTTATGAGATTTCCATGAGAGGATATTAAAAAAAAAATATTCACCTAATACTAAATAAACCTTATCTGTTATCACTATCCACCTACTGGGGAAACACGAAACCCAGACTCATATTCTATGTCTTTGGGTTCCAGAACCCTTGACTGTTCAGGAGCCTAAAGAGTGACCAATGATACCTTGGGGAACATCCAGTTTCATCTCCTGACCCATATAGTTTATACATAGGCCACGTAAGCAAATAATAAATAATACATCACCATAAAGGCATGTTTTGTTTTGTTGTTGTTATTGGGGTTTTTTTTTGGGGGGGTGGGGGAACCAGGGATTGAACCCCAGGGTGTTTAACCACTGAGCAACATCCCCAGCCCTATTTTATTTATTTGTTTATTCAGGAAAGTTAGACAAAATATTTATATTACTTACACATGTATTTATGCATGTTTCTAAATACAGTCATGCATTGATTAACCACGGGGATACATTCTAAGGAATCCATTGTTAGGTATTTTGTTATTGTGTAAACATCATGGAAAGTACTTACATAAATCTAGATAGGATAGCTCACTGCACACCTAGGCTAGGCTACTAGGATATAGTCCATTGTTCCTAGGCTACACACATATGTACCAGGTTACGGTACTAAATACTGTAGAAAATTGTAACTTTATTTTTATTTTGAGACAGGGTCTCGCTAAGTTGCTTATAGACTAAGTTGCTGAGATTGGCTTCGAATCTGCTATCCTCCTGCCTCAGACTCCCAAATCTCTAAGATTAATAGGTGTACACCACCATGCCCACCTAAAGGCATATATTTTATCATGGATTGATTAGATCACTTGTAAGCTGTTCTTAACTCTAAACAATAGTAAATGGTTGGCTTCAAAAATCTTTCTAAAACTCCTCGGGAGGCTGAGACAGGAGGATCACGAGTTCAAAGCCAGCCTCTGCAACATTGAGGTGCTGAGCAATTCAGTGAGACCCTGTCTCTAAATAAAATACAAAATAGGGCTGCAGATGTGGCTCAGTGGTTGAGTGACCCTGAATTCAATCCCAAGTACCAAAAAAAAAAAAAAAAAAAAAAAAAAAACAACTTTCTAAAACTTCTATCTGAGAAGCTTGGCAAAGAGAAGGCAAGGTTATTTAAAATTCAACTGGTCAAGCCAGGTGTGACATTACATACCTGTAGCCCCAGCTACCGAGGAGGCTGAGGCAGGAGGATCACTTGAGTCAATGAGTTAGAGACTAGTCTGAGCAACATTGCAAAACCTCAGCTTAAAACAAACAAACGAAAAATCCCATTGGTCCTGTTTTAACAATCTATAAGAGCCACTAACATCAGCTACCAACTTTCCCAGAAATAAAGAAAGCATCTCAGCCACCGCGGGACTGGGCCAGTGGGGACTCCAGAGTTCCCAACCCCTCTTTTCTAAATCTTTGTGCTGGAGGTCTCAAGGTCACAGAATTCAGAATTTCTTTTTTTAAAAAAAAGGCAAACAAAGCACATTTCCTATATCCCACAGCAATGAAAAATGTCAGCATATAAGGCATTTGTGTTTAAAACGAACACTTTCCCACCAATACGAGGGTAGAGCCATGCAGACTGGCTAAGTGCCAGCTTGTTTGAGATGTTCTGTAAATTCTTCCACTGTGTTCCTAAAAGGAGTCTATGAGAATATGTACTATACTCCCACGGGTTTTCCCTTCTTCCCCCCACCCTCATTCCCACCCCACCCTTACCAAATAACAATAACTAAAAAAAAATAAAAATAAAAAATGAATTCAGATGCCTTGTGTTTGAGTGATAGGTTTCCCTCAAAGTAGGCTGCATCCTGTTTATTTTATGATAGAGAAATTAGAATGAAGGAACTGAGGTCATTAATACAAGACATGATTGTATTGAATAAAACAAGGGCTACATTTCCACAAGTAAGTCCTACCCTCAGCGTATCAACTGGAAAAGAACGGCTTAAGGGAACACACACACACACACACACACACACACACACACACACCAAAAAATCCCAAGATATTTTAAGCCCAATAAAGACCAGTCAATAATGTCTTTTAAAATCTAAATTGATGCAAATCTATAACCTATGACTCCTTCACCTGCGGTTGGGAAGATAAAGCAGGTAAACAGGAAAGGGGGAGGAATCCTGAGTGAGTGAGGCCACTGGCTACCAGGAGCCATTTGATAGTCCCAAGTAATACCCACTGGTGGTGTGACTGTACGTCGGGTTTGTCTGGCACAATCGCAGATTATTCCTACAGTCCCAGTTTAAGCAACAATACCCCTTCTCCCTCTTTTTTTATTTTTTGTATTAGTTGCTCATGACAATACAATGATCTTGACATATCATACATTTGAATCAAATGGGGTATAATTACTCATTTTTCCAAGTGTACGGTTTGCAGAATCACATTGGTTATATAGACACGTTTATACATACAGCAATAGTTAGATAATTACCTTCCTTTGTGTACGATTTTGTTATGGTTTGAGTGTACCCCCCAAGGCTTCATACATGGAAATGTAATCCTCATGGAGGAATGAAGAGGGTGGAATGTTAGCCCGAGTGTGGTGTTTAGAGGTGGGACTTTGGGGCAGTGATCAAAAATGATAAGGTCATCAGGGCAGAACGCCCAGGGTTGGAGTCTGATAGCTTTCTAAACTGGAGAGAGACCTTGGAAGGCACACATACACACATGCATACACACTCACACGTGCTCCCTGTGTCTTGCCACGAGATGCCCTGCACCACTCGGGGACTCAGCCAGCAGGAAGGTCAATACTAGATGTGGCCCCTTTCTCCTTGTTCCTCCAGAACCACAAACCAAGACAAACTCTTTTCCTTATAACTTGCCCAGTCTGTGTTATTGTGTTATTGGCAGCAGAAAAGGAACTAACATAGACATTATAAAGGTCTCAAATGTTTCGTGAGGATAACAGAAGGAGGATTCATTTCTCAGAGAAGACAAAATATACGTTAGTTTATATTCCACAGAGGATGACGTAAGGAATAAACATCAAAAGAGAGGATGAGTCTAGGAAGAGACTAGGATGATTATTATCACATGGGGACATCATAGCATGCCACAACCTTTTGTCCTTAGAACTCCCTGTGCATTTTGTGCTTGAATCCCTCTTGCCATTTGCAACATTCTATCTTGGGCTATGGCTATGTGTCTGTATAAACTTGGAATATTTTTTCTATAAAGATGTAAATTCCTTTGTGGAGAGATGATGCTATTGTCTCTCTTTGAGTCTTTCACTTCACAGTCACAGAAGAGGTTTGTATGAAGAGAAGTATGTGATAAATTCTTGTATCTATCCTTGAAATGTTGCAATTGAGCTTGCCCACCAAAATCCATTTCACTTTATTTCTGGGCATGTAAACAGACTACATTTCCCAGACTCCCTTGCAGTGAGGAGAGCCATGTGACTAAGTTCTGACCCAATAGAATGTGAATGGAAAGGAAACTTGTCACTTCTAACCTTGAGCCTTAAAAGAACTGACCATGTCTCTTCTGTACCCTTTTGTCCTTTCCTATTAGCAAACCTACGCACCCCTTAAGTTTCAACTACATAGTGGTGATAAGGTTAAGGTTGATGATGGTTCAAACCAGTGGAAAGAACCTGGGTCCTTAATAGCTGTGCAGAGTAGAGCTGCCAAACTAGAAGGTCTCCTTGGACTGTTCTGAGACAGAAATGAGCTGCTTTCTTTAACCACTGAACCATCACTGAGTCTCAATTACTATAGCTAACCCTAAACCAATTCCTAGAAATATAAACTCCAATAGGCAAAGGATCTTACCTGCCTTGTTTGTATTTGGCAGAAATAAACACCAGCAACTATTCATTAAAGTAATAAAGGAAATTGCACATCTGAAATGTGGATGACAGAAAATTTACTGATGAGGCCACTAGACCCTTCCTTATGAAACTGCTCATCTAATATGGAAACAGGGATATTTACATTATTGGCCTGGAACTATAACTTTTGTATGTGTGTGTGTGGTGCTGGGGATTGAACGCAGGGTCTTATGCATGCAAGGCAAGCACTCTACCAATTGAGCTACATCCCCAGCCCTTGGCACTATAACTTTTAATTGTGACATTAAAATATATGGTATTGTTGAGTCTTAAAAATGAAAATTAGAATGCATTAATCATTCAGTTGCCCAACATCATTTGTGGAAGATAGTCTCAACCAAGTTTGGTTGGCATGTATAGTTCTACAGAGAGAAGAGAAAGATGATAAACCTAGCCCAGATTAATGAAAACACCCTGAGATAATGCAACTCCTTTTTCCCTGTGAAATCATAGGCTTTGATTTCAGAAGGAAAAGAAAAAAGAAACACTTATTCATCAGTGCATTTCAGTCCAACTGCTATTCATATCCATGCCTTGGTCAGGATAAACTAGTTTATGCTGCAGTAACAAATATCTCCAAATCTAAGTGCTATATAAGAATAAAGTTTTTATTCATTCTTTTATTTATGCTACATGTTCATCATGGGTTCACAAAATAGGTTATGTTCATCCTAGAGATCCAAGGATTCACGATAATGGAGCATCCATTATCTCAAATGTCAGTCTCTGTGCCTTTCTAGAAAGAGTCACGGAGAGGCTTGAATCAGCAATTAAATGCTCCAGCTAACATGACACCTGTCCTAGTTTTCTAGGGACTGTCCTGTTTTAGCACCACAAATCTCACATGCTGTGAAACTCCTCAGTTTCAAACAAACTGGGGGTGTTTGTCACCTGAACTTTAACCCAGATGTGACATATATCACCGCTATTCATAACTCAATGTCCAGAACCAGCTGCAGGGTTCCACCCAACCACAAGGGGGGAAGGACATATAATCTGAAAATGTGCCCAGATGTGGAAAGGTACAGAAATATTTGGCAAACAGCATGAGCACAATCATAAATTGGTATCTAATTGGTAAATCACTCACGAATTTTCTTATTATTTCACCTGGGCTTTGATTTTAGGAGAATCTGGTCGTACATGTGCCTTAGTCATTTTGTGCTGCTATAACTGAAGGACTAAGGCTGGGAGATTTATGAATAACAGAAACTTATTTTGTAGAAATTTCTTTGAGGTTGGGAAATCAAAGACCATACATGGCAAAAGCACTTGGTGAGGGCCTTCTTACACAACACCCATGGAGGAACTAAGTCAAGAGAAGACAGGCATGAGAGGGTGATAGAGGAGCCTGAACTCACTTTTTTTTTTTTTTTTTTTTGGTACTGGGGATTGAACTCAGGGTCACTCAACCACTGAGTCACATCCCCAGCCCTATTTTGTATTTGTATTAGAGACAAGATCTCATTGAGTTGCTTAGCACCTTGCTAAATTGCTGAGGATGGCTTTGAACTCACTACCCTCCTGCCTCTGTCTCCCGAGCTGCTGGGATTACAGGCGTGCACCACCACATCAGGATTTAACTCACTTTTATAATAAATCTGCTCCCACAACAATGAGCATCAGTGCATAAGGGTGGACCACCTCAGTGACTGGAGACCTCCCAACACTGCTGCACAGGAGATTCAGTTTCCATCCCAAGAACTTCGGAAACACACTCAAACCAGAGCAATAAGTCAATTCTGAATTTAGGTCAATGTATTAAATTCTTTCCCCTATGCTGAATTCCGCAGGAGCTATAAAGATAAGTCAGCTATAAACCCTTTCTTCAAAGAGTTTTGAATTAATAGGAAAAATAAGATTCTAACATTATAAGATAAAAATAGAATAATTTAAGAAGGACCAAGACATTCAGAGTAAGGAGAAATTATGCCCAATGGAAAAGGAATTTAGAAGAATAATCCAAGAAGAGTAGTGCTACCTTATAAAAATATTTCTCAGCAACCTGAGCTTCATTCATCCTGAAATATTCATTCTGAAATCCTGCTCCATGAATCAAACCCTCCATCAAATCCGCCCCCAAAATTTATGAAATTTTAAACTGATCCCAAAGGCTAGGCTCATTACTTAAACATTATTTATTCTCCTAGCCTTTACATTTTTCAATTCATTTGTAAAGCAGAAAAATAAATTGCTTTTTGATCAATAAATATTTAGAGCATGCTGTATTGTTTTACCAGTGTTATTTTCCCCCACACTGGGAGGATATCTGTATGGTCTTCTAAAAATCTTCAACAGCGTCAACTTTAAATGAAATACAGCATTGATATGTGGACATGTGTTTCCCTCTGATAAAGATTCTTAATAAACCACTAACCTCTACACAGCCCACTTGCAGTTACAGGGGACCCATGTGTGTTATTGCAATTGACCAACTAGAGTTGAAAACAGATTTAAAAGAAAGAGGTGCCTTTGTGTTTTCTCTACGGACGGGACCAGGAGAGAGGCTCCAGGGAAGACAGGCTTTGACTTGAGCCATCAAGAGCAGGGAGAAGAGGAGCTGGGTGTGGTGGCACACGCCTATAACCCAGCAGCTCAGGAGGCTGAGGTAGGAAGATGGAAATTTCAAAGCCAGCTTCAGCAAAAGAGAGGTAGTAAGCAACTCACTAAGACCCTGTCTCTAAATAAAATACAAAATAGGGCTGGGGATGTGGCTCAGTGGTTGAGTGACCCTAAGTTCAATCCTGGTATACACCCCTGCCCCAAGGAAAAAACAAAAAAGACTAGGGAGAATAGGAACTGAGACAGGGCCTTGTGGCAAAGCAAATAGATTGGAGCGTGTAGAGAGCATGGCATGTTTGAAGAACATAAGTTTGTTGTGCTAGTAACGTGGAGGGAAGAGAAGTGGAAAAGTTTGCTTATTCATTCAGCAAATATTTACTGACCGTTGTTATGAATCTTATGCTTGGCCTTGGAGATATTTTGTGACTTTCCCTTCTAAGGGAGGGAGTCATTAGGTTCCAAGGAGAGTACAAAAGCAAGTGCCAAGAGGCGGGGAGAGGAGGGCTGGGCATTGTTGCTCATGCCTATAATCCCAGCAGTTTAGAGGCTGAGGCAGGAGGACTGAAAGTTGGAGGCCAGCCTCAGCAACTTAGAAAAACCCTGTCTCAAAATAAAACATAAAAAGGGCTGAGGATATAGCTCAGGATAGACAGTCCCTAGTTCAATTCCTTATATAGAGCGTGTGTGTGTGTGTGTGTGTGTGTGTGTGTGTGTGTGTGTGTGTGTGTGTATGAGAGAGAGTATGGCCCTTCCCATTGAGAGGAGTGTTTCGAAATTCAAAATTCCATTCACAAGAGGTTCCCTAAGAGCCAGAGTGATAATTTTGAAGGTGTCTTCATTTGAGGACCTTTTCACATACCCAAATTTATACAAATAATCCCTTACAGAGATAAACTTCAATTTTTTTATACCTATATACTTTGAAGACCTTTGTTTTAAGAATTTTCTAAAGAAAATGCCCATCCAGCCACCCCCCCCCCAAAATAAGATCGGTGTTCATGAGGATATACTATATCCAAAAAGAAACTATTATTTTCTCTTTTAGACTAGAGGACTAAAAAGGGAAATAGTTCCATATCCAGAGTAGGAATCTTAAAAGTTAACTAATCTAACCTTTACCTTCACCCTCATCTCACAGGTGAGAAAACATAGTTCAGAGTGTTTAAATGACAATTTAAATCAATGGCAGAACTGGAACCAGAGAGAACCCAGGTCTCTTTTGATTTTCAGGCTTAATGCTCTTGTTAGTTTAGTTTTGCATTGTTTTGTTTCTCAAGAAAAACTCAATCACTGAACTAATTAGTCTCCTCAAGTGGACTAAGAAAAGATTTTCTTACATCCATCCATTTCTATTAAAATAGAATCACAAATGGCGGGACGGAGAAGAGTTCCTCTATGAACAATCCTGGAGTTTACTAAATACTCTTGCCTCTTTCCCCTGCCCCTTGTAGTCCCAGAAACAGCACCTGCTTTCGAGGGCCTCAGAGAGGGAAATCTGTGTGTTCAGTCTTGCACCTGGAAAAATGAAGCATAAGATGAAGATTCTGCAATTGAGCAGGAGATCTTAAAATGGAAGATCTGCACCACTTTCAACCTATTATCATTGAAAACCTATTTGTCTTGAAAGAATTGAAAAGCCATTTCCCATTTTTTTTCCATATGGAAAATGTAGACCATACTTGGCCTTAAGAAATGTTTGGTATTTTCCTATTCCTTGGTTATCATCCATGCAGCCTGAGAAAAGCCAGTGTCATATACGCTATTTTGGTACATTTCATCCCAATGCTGAAAAAGTACCATTACTCCAAATGGAGGAGAGATTCAATCGCAAGTTCTGCTCAAACTAAATTCCCTTTTGTTTTGTGGCTGGGGTGGTCCTGCCTCTGCACAGGTCACTTACTTCATAAACGTTCTCTTTCCAGGGCCCATGAGGTTCTTGTGTGATTAAAGTCACCAAGAAGTTTTATGATTGAAAACCCTCCTCCACTTAGGATTTATTTAGATGCTCCTCTGACACACTCTTGCTAACTCTGGAGCCCCGGTGGGAATTGTGCAGGGAAATTTACTCATAAGTCACAAACCAAGCTAATATGACAAGCGGAGAAGAGCCATCTGGCAAATTGTTTGTAAAACGTTTTCCTTGTATTTGTTAAATCCTGTTTCCTTGTAAGTCACTTAATGGAGACCTAACACTGGCAGTTAAATCAATTGTCAAAGTCCCCCAAAACTTTCTTGGTGGGTCATCAGGGGCAGACAAATATGTAAAGCCTTCAGGTAAAACAGAAGACTCAAGAAGGAAGACAGGGTCCTTAGTGTTAGGAGACTGGATGATGGCATTACAAACAGACCCAGAGCCGAGCAAAGTGGCTCGGGAGGCTGAGGAAGGAGGATCGTGAGTTCAAAGCCAGCCTCAGCAATTTAGCAAGACCTTAAGCAACTCAGCAAGACCCTCTCTTGGGCTGGAGATGTGTCTCAGTGGTGCCCTTGGATTCAGTACCCAGTACGCACCTCCCAAGAGAAAAAAAAAAAAAAACAGATTCAAAGGCTTCTAGAACTTCCAAAAACTGAAGAAACAAAACTAGATGTTGGTAGGTCACAGCCAAGCTCTGCTTCTCTTGACTTCATCAAAGGTTTCAAGGAAGGAAGAAAAGGCCAGTGTGCACCATCCCCCGGCCTCGAAGGCAGAGCCAGCCTTCGAAGGTGGCCACACGGCAGCACATCATTCCACCTGGGAAACATATTGAAATAAAAAGGACCCCAGCTCCCCTTCTAGCAGGCAGTGGGTTAGGGGACAGAAACTATTAGACAAAATCCAATCAAGCCCAGAAAATAAATAAGCTACCAAACCTACTCCATTTCAGAACAAAAAATCCTTTACCGAATACCTTCTCTAGTTATCCCACTTGGGCCCTGGGACTATGAGGTGCTTACAGACTTTAAATGGGTCTTGAATTGGCATCTGACCATGAACAAGGGCAATGCCTATTTCTCTCTTTGAATTCATGACTTAATCAGTAAAGGATGTGTTAACTCTTGGGTTTGGAATACCAAGGTTAAGCTTCACCCCACGGCTCCAGCCTGCCACCCCAATGTCCCTGCCTCCTTCTGCCTCATTGCAGCATGATGCCAGAAACACAGGTGTGGCTTCACCCCCCATCTCAGCTGCTCCAACCACTTCTCAGCTGACTAGATGAGCTGGTGGTTTGACAACTTTTGTTATTCACAATTCTGAAGGAGAAATGCAGAGGTAAAGCTGATAAAAGTTGTTTTAGCAAACCAAAGCCCTATTAGATGAAGGGTTTACCAAACAGGTGAATGGTCTAGGTGAACCAAGGGTTTCAGCAGCCTTCAGTTTTCCCATGTCCCTGGGGGTGTGGCAAGTCTCCCCAGCACCTTCTGCTCACGTCAATGTTTCTAGAATTCTCTCCACTCAAGGGAGAGCAGTGTCCTCATGGATTTTTTTCGTTTTGAGAATAAGAAAGGGCACGGGTTGAATCCTCAAGTGCTGCTGACCCAGAATCTCAGGAGAAAAAGTTCTGGTAGAAAGTCTCATGTCAGGGATCCAAATTTTCCACTTCAATTTCTCCATCTCTTAAGTGGGGCTGGTGAGAGCTAATCTCACAATCCTCTCTATGCAACTTTAAATTGGACCCACTTTGGAGAGGAAGGATTTTTTTTTTAAGCTATATGTAAATATGAGAATTTGGGAAGTTTTAAAATTGAATATTCTGTTGTAGATAAAGTGACTAATCGCTAGACATTCTTATACTAGCTTCCTAAGACAGTGTGATATCTAATATACAATATATCTTTTTTTTTTTTCTTTCCAGGAGCTACTTGTACTTACATGGTCAAATTTCCAATTATCTATGTTGGAAAGAGCTGAGGGATAAGTCCCATGACCTGAAATCCTGTGTTATTAAGTTTGAGTAATTCTCCAGCTTATTTTCAAAGCAAATAAACGGGATCCCATTTGATCTTGCATCAGTAATCCCAGGCAGTAAAGAGAACAAGCTGAAGCCCAGGTTGCCAGGCGTGGTGTGGACTCAGGTTTTCTGTTTGGTCAACATTTGCAGTTTCACTTCCATCCCACAGAGATTCTCCCAGCCCCAGCGCCACGCACAAGACCAAACTCCACTGCCATTCACTCCCTGGAGCTGCTTGGTGACTTGGAGGTCAAAAGTTCCCTTTCCCTGTGCTCCCTCTTTATCTTCTGGTCAGATCAAAAGGATGGATAGATTTTAGGAACTAGGAGCAAGAAGAAAACCGAGTTTCTCTGGTGGCTCTCTGCTGAGGCCTGAATATGTTTATTTCCTCCAGCCCACTTCATCCCCATCTACCATGTCCAGTCCCAAAGGATTTGTTCTGATCACCTGAGGTTTAAAAAATTGAACAGAACATGGACTACAGAACAATGGAGAGGAAAAGACCAGGTAGTTTAACCACGTATAGCAATCTTCCTTATCCACAAGGGATATGTTCCAACATGTTTGCAACCAAGGACGGTACCAAATCCTATAATTTAATGACTTTTCCACCTTAAATTTTTGCAGTTCAAAGTGCAACAGAAAAAAAAACTAACACAAATTCTTTTTTCCTTTTTCACAATTTCCTGAATAGAAGATTTGTTCTTACTGTACACATTAGCAACCTTCACATACCATTTTTGTTATTGTCAAGTGGAGAACTTTCACCTTTAACTTAAAGGAAGCATTTTATAGCTTCTCTTTGGCATATCCAAATTGCCAGCATCACTACTCTTTTATCTTGGGGACCTTCTTCAGTGAAATAAGGGTTCCTTGAATACGTGCCCTGTGATTCCGCAATACAGTGTGATGGTCATCAATCGGATGACCAAGGTAGCTATTGAGTAACGAACAGGCAGGTAATGTGGGTATACTAGACAAAGGGACAGAGCAGGATAGAACAAGATTTCATCATGCTACTCGGGATGCCATACAACTGAAAACCGATGAGTTGTTTATTTCTGGAATTTTCCATGTAACATTTTCAGATCATGATTTTAATCAAAACCACAGAAAATGAAAATGAGTTAAGGGGGCTTACTGCAATCGTAACTGTGAAAACAGAAGAGTCCATCAACACATTGCTGAAATCTGAATTCAGATCGCAAAGTACTGTGGATGCAAACTGCACTACAGGTCTTAGAAAGCGATGTGCGTGTTGACAGAGAGAAGGTTTAGAACAAGAAGAGGGAGCACTGGGTCCACAGGTTACCTGATCTGTTTGCAGTCAACCCTCCCATCGATGTCTGTCTGGGCCTCTGTCTGACTGCCTTCAAGCATCTTTTAGCAGGCAGAGCTTTAACACGGACAGTGGGAGGGAGAAACATATGCAGTTCCACGTACTGGCTTCTCTTTATTTTTTGTTCTACTTATAACATAATGGACCACCGATAGAGTTGAGAAACACACACAAAGAAGAAGCACCCTAAAAGAAATAAGATTTGTGAAAATAAGTGATGATAAGAACAGAATTCAAAGTCAGACACTGAGAATACATGGTATATCCAGCAATTTCATCTCTGGGAATTTTTATTCTTAGAACTAACTGGACAAATTCAGAAATATATATGTGTAAATATAAACACATTTCAGCATTATTTATAATAGGAAAAAATCTAGGAGAAAACTGTCACTAATACAAAATTAAATAAACCATGGTATTATTTCTTTAAAGTAGAATACTAAACAGCCATTTTAAAACAATATTATAAAAACAACAATACTGTGCTGAATGTGGTGGCTCCTACCTATAATCCCAGCTGCTCAGGAGACTGAAGGAAGAGGATCACAAGTTCAAGGCCAGATTCGGCCACTTAGCAAGGCCCCAAGCAACTTAGTTAGACCCTACCTCAAAGTGAAAAATAAAAAGTGCTGGGGATAGGATGATTCTATACTTTGTTTAAAAAAATAGGAATATATGTATGATTTAATTGTGTGTGTGTGTGTGTGTGTTTGTGCATGCATGTGTATATTTATATATTTAAGAGACTGGGAGAATATACACTGAAATGTTAATAACAATTATGGTGACTGGTAGGATTCTTTATGCACAGAATGCCTTCGATGTCCAATCTTTTGATAATGAGCATATATTATTCATATCGTCATCCATACTCCATAAGTCAGTTCTTTGTGTAAGAAAGTGAGGCAGAGTTTCCTTCTAGAGCAAACGAATTGTACAACTAGCCCATGGGTGATGCATACCTGTTCCTCCCTGCTACCTCCTGACACCTGGAAGGTAGGGAGCTCCAAGGACTTTGTTTCTGTCCCCAGGTGTTTTATGGAACAGACTCAAAGACTTGTCATTTTGGTGACTCTTCAGAGGAAAATAAATGAGTCATAGAAACCACATGTAAGGAAAAATATAATAAGTCCCAACCTCAAATACACCCATCTGAATGGCTATGCTACATCATTTTCCCCTAGGGATCAAGTTAAAAAAGATTAAAAAAAAAAGAGAGAGAGAGAGAGAATCTGAAGATAACTTTTGGTTTCAGGTGTGCAAAACCCAGATAAAGCCAAGGATTCATATGAGGAAAGACAAAGAGCAAAGGGAATGTGATGTTGTGCGACATTCCATGAGGCTCCGGTCTTCCTTTTCTTCTCAACCCTTGATGCAAAGCTCTTTAAAGTAGAGCGTCCCCCGTGTAGCCTCATATTCGGGCTTTTGTTATTGCCCCAGGCAGAGACCTGGACAGGCAAATGAAACCTTTCTAAGGAGGCGAAGGTTTGGGGGTGAGGGAGGCACAGATAAAAAGGGGAAACAGGAACACAAAGCCAGAGGCAGACTCCAGTGTCCTAAGTGGCGTTGGGCTTTTTGGTTTGCTTAATTTTTCAGCTGAAAAGTGAAGACGCAACTGTAGAGCCTGTGTCAGCCGGTTCCCTGTTACTGTAACAAATGCCTGAGATAAATCAAGCCATAGGGAGAAAAGGTTTGTTTTGATTGACAGTTTTGGAGGGTTCAGTCCAAGGTTGGTTGACCGTGTTGCTTTCGGGCCTATGGGGAGGTGGCATATCCTGACAGGGTCTTGTGCTGGAGCCAGGTACTCACCCCATGGTGACTGGGAAGTGAAAAAGAGAGAGACTGGCATCTCACAATCTCCTCATAGGACATACATACCCCAGTGACCTAGAGACCTCCCTCTAGGTCCCACCTCTTACAAGTCTCATCACCTTCCAATGGTGCCAAGGTGGAGACCAAGCCTTTAACACGTGGTCTTTGAGAGGCACTCTCTATTCAAACTCTAGCAGAGCCCAGATTCTGAAATCTTGGTGCATCGAAAACCCACAAATGAATAGAACAGAGAGAGGGGACAGAGCACTGGTGTCCATGTGTGAGGGTGAAACAATGAACTCCATCATTGTACAGTGTGGAGAAGAGAGCTAAAGATTCCATCCAGGGTCCCATGGGGAAGGAGAAAAAGAAGAAAACTGAATTTCCCTTCAAACCTAAAGCAGACAAGATTCTCTTTCCCGAAGCCAAGCCAGGACGGCCCAGGCCCAGGTCTGGGTGTCAGACCTGAGGCACGAAATCCCTCAGCGGTGCTCAGGGGCTTCCTAACATCTGTGGCTCAGAGATTCGCCAACATAAAAGCCCTCACCTCTTACTGCAGACGGGGGAATGGAGGTGGGGGAAGGCCTTTGTGGGTAAGATATGGCTCAGGAAAAAAAAATTTCCAGCTGTATTTCACTCCCCGCCTCCTTTCCACCTATTTCGACCTGCTTTTCCCAAGCACCATCATGAGAAGCCGAGCTTCCCTCCTTAATCTGAAGGCTGTTCAGCTGGCTGATACAGTCTCCATCGCTTCTGATCCAACTTCAAAAATCACAAAGTCAAAACTGAAAAGCTTCTTCTCAGCCAAAGAAACAATCCGTGAAGTGAATGGAGAACTACAGAATGGGAACAAATTTTTACCACACGCACATCAGATAGACCACTAATCTCTAGGATATATAAAGAATTCAAAAAAATTCTTTTTACTTCTTATGTAAATTTTTATTTATATATGACAGCAGAATGCATTACAATTCTTATTATATATAGAGAGAGCACAATTTTTCATATCTCTGGTTGTATACATAGTATATTCACACCAATTTGTGTCTTCATACATGCACTTTGGATAGTAATGGTCATCACATTCCACCATCATTAATTACTCCATGCCCCTCCCTTTTTCTCCTACCCCTCTGCCCAATCTAGAGTTCATCTGTTCCTCCCATGCTCCCCCTCCCTACTCCACTATGAATCAGCCTCCTTATGTCAGATAAAACATTTGGCATTTGTTTTTGGGGGATTGGCTAACTTCACTTAGCATTGTCTTCTCTAAGTCCATCCATTTACCTGAAAATGCCATGATTTTATTCTCTTTTATTGCTGAGTAATATTCCATTGTGTATATATGCCACATTTTTTTTTATCCATTCTTCTACTGAAGGGCATCTAGGTTGATTCCACAGTTAAGCTATTGTGAGTTGTACTGCTATAAATATTGATGTGGCTATTTCCCTGTTGTATGCTGTTTTTAAGTCCTTTGAGTATAGACTGAGGAGACGGATAGCTGGGTCAAATGGAGGTTCAATTCCCAGGTTTCCAAGGAATCTCCGTACTGATTTCCATATTGGCTGAACCAATTTGCAGGCCCACTGACAATGTATGAGTGTGCCTTTTTCCCCACATCCTCACCACCACTTTTTGTTATTTGTCTTCATAATAGCTGCCATTCTGACTGGAGTGAGATGAAACCTTAGAGTGGTTTTAATTTGCATCCCTCTAATTGCTAGTGATGATGAACATTTTTTCATGTATTTGTTGATTGATTGTACATCATCTTCTGAGAAGTGTCTCTTCAGATCCTTGGCCCATTTATTGATTGAGTTATTTGGTTTTTGGTGTTTAGCTTTTAAGAACTCAAAAAATTTAACACCAAAAAAAAACAAAAAACCAATAAGTAGATGGACCAAGGAACTGAACAGACACTTGTCAGAAGATGATATACAATCAATCAACAAATATATGAGAAAATGTTCAACATCTCTAGAAATTAGAGAAGTGAAAATCAAAACTACTCCAAGATTTCATCTTACTCTGTTCAGAATGGCAGCTATTAAGAAAACAAACAACAATAAGTGTTGGCAAGGATGTGGGGAGAAAGGAACACTCATACTTTGCTGGTGGGATGGCAAATTGGTGCAGCCAATCTGGAAAGCAGAATGGAGATTCCTTGGAAAACTGGGATGGAACCACCATTTAACCCAGCTATGCCACTCTTTTGTTTATACCCAAAGGACTTAAAAACAGCATACCACAGTGATGTAGCCACATCAATGTTTATAGCAGCACAATTCACAATAGCTAAACTGTGGAACCAACCTAGATGTCCTTCAGTAGATGAATGGATAAAGAAACTGTGGTATATGTACACAATGGAATATTAGTCAGCATGAAAAAAAAGAATAAAATCATGGCATTTTCAGGTAAATGGATGGAGTTGGAGAATATCATGCTAAGTGAAGTAAGCCAGTCCCCAAAAAACCAAAGGCCAAATGTTTTCTCTGATATGTGGATGCTGATCCATAATGGAAATGTGGGGGAGCATGGGAGGAATGAGGAACTTTAGATAGGGTAAAGGGGAGGGAGAGGGAGAGAGGGAACATGGGGGTAAGAAAGATGGTAGAATGAGATGGACATCATTACCCTAAGTACATGAATGAAGACATGAATGGTGTGATTCTACTTTGTGAACAACCAGAGACATGAAAGATTGTGCTCTATATGTGTACTAAGAATTGAAATGCATTCTGCGGTCATGTATAACAAATTAGAACAAATATAACAAATTAAAAAAAATCTTTTTTTAATGCTCTTTAACAAACATCAGCTTATGGTTTATGAAAGGCAAAACTCCCCCATGTCATGTGCTACAGCCCTGCAAAGTAGCAAATTAGGTCTTATTTCCCCCCATCTTTAGAGGAAGTGTCAGAGGCTCAGAGAAGTGGGATCCCTTACCCAAGTTTACACCATTTAGTAAGTGATCCATCTGAACCATGAATCCAAGTCCTGGTTCCTCCAACATGTGCTGTGACATCTCTAATGATACCCCCAGAACAAAAAGACTGGGTCAGCCTCATGATCCTCCCAATTGCAGAAGCTTGATGTTCGATTTATAAGTACTCTGAATAAGGATGTTTCACAATGATACCTGGGGCCCAGGTGTTGAGCAGGCCCAAAGACAAGAAGAATCTGCCCTTAATAACCTGAAAAGGATCCAATACTCTGAGGCTTTCAGGGAGCGGATATCTAGAATATTGTTTATGACATACTCTAAGAAGGACTGGGAGGAGAGCTTGGTGGCAGAGCACATGCCTAGCATTCCTGAGGCTCTGCTTTTGATCTTCATCACAAGAAAATAAAAATGCTCCCGAGGAAAACATTTTTGAAAAAACATCTGGGTCTCTCCTTTCACTGATTTTCATTTCTATGTTAAATTCTACGTGGGGTATTTCTAGAAGAAGCCCGGGAGTGTGACTTCGACTCCTTTCATTTCCTTTAAGACTTAAAGAACGGTCCAGGTTTCCCGTACCTCCCTCCACTGGGCACTCCAGTTTCCTGTTCTGTCTCCTCAGGGTCTTCTTTTCACTCTTTGAATACCTTAGGAGGAAAGTGCACAGGAGCAGATGTTTCGAAGCACTGAGCAACAGCTACTGCACATGCATGCACACAGGCACACAATTTTGTTTTATTTGCATTTTCTCCTGGAATCCTCACAAAAACAAACCCTCGGAGGGGGTGATATCACAGCCACTTTCCAGATGAGGAATTAGAACCTTCAAGGAGGTTAAGTAATTTGCCCTTGGTCATTTCTGCCTTATCTGTGCAATAGTTTACATTAAAAATACTGGGAAAACAGTGATACTTGGACAACTAATCTGTATGCCAGGAGCTGTTAAGGGAAGATAAGTCAAGAACCAATCAGGAACCACCCCTCCAGCGGTGGTTAATAGATAAAGCGCCCTAATCAAGAATCAATGTCCTCAGAGGAATTTAGTGGCTTAGCATTTAAATTATAGTATGCAAATCTAAACTTTAATCAGCCAAGGAATGCTAGAAATATTTTTATTGGTGACATGAATGGGTGATTCATTCTAAAACAGATCATTGGTTAGCAATACTACACAGATGCCCATATCCTGGGATAACATGAGGTTTCAGAATCGGGCAAGTCCAGTGGGTTCGTGCCAGAAGGCATCCCCAGTGGTCTTATGCCTATCCTGTTCGCTGGGCCCCTTACCACAAGGCATACCCCACCCTTCTAAGCAAACCTTCCATGCAAGTTACCGCTCAGAGTACTATAAAAAAAACAACTGGGTGAAGGTTGTAGCTATTTTACATCAGCTTGATAATGAAACCTATTTGTATGATTGATGGACAGATTTCAGTCAGAGACTTGCTTTCCTTATCACCCCTCCCCTGGAACACGGCTGTGGGTAAGGGACACCAGCCTACAGCTTTTTATCTTTGCCAGGTGATCCTTGCCCCTTGCCAAGTGATCACCTGACTTAGGTGCCTCAGCAACACTCCCACAGCTAGTGAGGGGCAAAGCCAGAATTTGGGGCCAGCTGCCATTCACTCCCAAGCCCATGAACTTGCTCCCTCTTAAGAGAAAGGTTGAAGGGAACAAACAGAAGTCTTTGAAGCCAACTGTTCTACCAGTCAACAAAAAAGGAAAAAAAAAAAAATCCTTTTTGTTGACTGAACTATCTTTAATCTTTAGGATCTTCCATAAAGTGAATCCTCAGAAATCCTCCTTGTATCATAAGTTCTTTAAAGGTCATTTTTGAATATATAAACCCTTTAAGTCCTAACAGGAAATAAATGATGTTTGGCTTGAAGTGCATCCTTAGATATCTCATATGAAATTCAGGACAGGGCTCACAAAATGAGGAAGGGGGAGGAAAAAAACCACAGATAGGAGTTTCTCAGTGTCCCTTTGCAAAAGGTCAACTTTATTTTAATTGTGGCATCCTGGGCCTAGTCAGGAAAGGGTAAGCCCTTCTTCTTCATGCGCAAAGACTCCAAGCTGAAGCTTTTTCAAGCAATCAGATTGTCCAGATCATCAACAAGGACTTATTTTTAGACCTGAGAGGATGAGAATTTCCTATCCTTCCACCATCCTCTGAAGGCAATGGAGCCTTGTTTGTATCATCAACAAAGATAGAAAACAGGAAATCTTCCATATATATATATATTTTTTTTTTCCATCCACACTGACAGGTTGACTGAAAAGAGTTTTCAAATTGACCCCTAAAGGAGAAAACATCACAAGCAACAAAATCTCAGTGGGAACGAGCATAGAATCCTAGTGTTCAAAACATTCATTTCAGTCTTTAAAACACAGGAACTTGCTGCATTCACTCCCAAGCCCATAAGACTGCTGTGAAATCTTCCCCCCAGAGTGGGGAGATCAACAATATCTAGGTCCAGAGCAGGTAATAAGGAAAGGAAGGCTTCAGATCTGGAATAGTCTTGGAGACCTGCTAATCCCACATTCTTATCACCCAGATGAAAACCATTTACCTGAGGTCCCATTGTAGCCAGAGGCAGAAGAGAAGAATGCAGGGGTTTGGGATTTCAGTTCCTTGCCCTGATGCCTCTTACTAAAACTAGACTGCCCGAGGTTGCAGACCAAGGTGGGGCACAGGAAGATAAACATCCCTAGATCCTTGTATATGAATCTTTCTATGAAGAAGAGTCACTCTGAGGTCCCTGGGCCTGATAAGCTTCCTCTTCTGCACGCTTCTCTCGAAATCTTGCATTCTTGCCCGGAAGGACTTGAAGTTTTGAGGTTTCATCATTTAAGGAAATATATTTATCCTGGAACCAACATGCTTTCTCTCCCCCCCCCAGCCCCCACCCACCCTCCTCTCTCCATTGCTGAGGATGGAACCCATGGGTCTTGTACGTGCTAAGCATGTGTCCTACCACGGAGCCACCCACCTCCCCAACCCCCCAGCTGAAGCCACATTTTCTATACTTTGTGGAATACATTTCCCATCTGAAGCCAGGTGTGTGTGGATCCATGGAGAGCTTGGGGCTTGGAGGCCCTGCCTGGTGTGAATGAATGTCTACCCACCGCCTGCTTTGTTCGATGCCTTCATAGGGATCTGAAGAGTCAGCCTGAAGCAGGCTGGAGGGTAAGAGAGGCAGCCTTCCCTGGACATGAGGATGGGCTCGGGGGCTCTCCAGGGGGAATTTCTATGCTTGGGTCTATCAGTATATAGAAATAAGAGAAATATCAGTATATAGAAATAAGAGAGAGAAATATCAGTATATAGAAATAAGAGAGAGAAATATCAGTATATAGAAATAAGAGAGAGAAATATCAGTATATAGAAATAAGAGAGAGAAATATCAGTATATAGAAATAAGAGAGAGAAATATCAGTATATAGAAATAAGAGAGAGAAGTATATATCAGTATATAGAAATAAGAGAAATATCAGTATATAGAAATAAGAGAGAGAAGTGGTGGGGAATGGGGCAAGAGAAAGAATTCTTCATCATGGAAACTTAACTTCCTGCCCTTATTTCCACGCTCTCCCCTAGACCTTTCTCCCTACTTGACTCTGTGCTTTTGTCCCTGACCTGGAAGGTTTGTCTTTCCAGGAAGCAAGGCTGATGTGGGAACAAGGGGACCTGGTGATTTCAATCCTGGACAGCCTGTTGACATCTTTCCTTTCATTTGCTCTCTCAGTATACACAATCTGCACACTTACCGTGTGTGTTAGGCCCTGTGCTTGGCACTGAGGCTGCGGGCTGAACCAAACACCTGCACTCCGCCTGGTAGCACCCTGCCTTTCCCCTAGCCAGCTGACTAGGGTTCTCACTCCCCATCCCTTGAAGTAGGCTGGGGAGATCTGGGTCCTCCTCTTCCTGACCTTTCATCCATTCAACAAAGACTTGTTGATCACCTACGATGCCGGAAACACTGGGAGTGTACGCAGGTGAATCACTTAAGCATCCCGTCCTCACTGAACTGGAGGGAGGATGCTCCTTCAAAACAGAACACCCATTTGTCCTGTTTCTGGTTTAGAACTCTATGGGGAAAACTGTGATGAATGTCCTTGTACTGTTCTTTTTGTGGACATATGATTTCATCCATGTTGGGTAAATATGTTATCAAAGGTCCATTCTTGGGTGAACAGAGAAATTGTGGTATATTCATTCAATGGAATATTATTCAGGAATAAAGAGGAATGAATTAGCCAGACTTTCAGCCACCCGGAACAATTCCAAAAACTGTGACGAGTAGAAGAAGCTGGGCCCAACGGAGTCTATTTATATGAAGTTTCAGAGCAGACAAAACTAATCCATGGTGAGAGAAAATAGGAAAGCAGCTGCCTCTGGCAGGGGGGATTGCCTGGAAAAGATGCTTGAGAAAGTCGTGTGTCTTGTCTGGGGTGCTAGTTGCAGGGAGGTACACATTTTTCAAAACTTAACAACACTGAAAACCTAAAATCTGTTTATTTTATTGTACCTCAATAAATACTTAATTTATCGGTGTCTATTTTATAGATGTCCAGTTATAATATGTCCTAATATGGTTTGTCCAAATCTCCACTTTTTGTAAGGGCGACAATAATATCCAATTAGGATATACCTAGATAACATCATTTGACTTTATTTACTTCTTTGGAGGCCCTGTCTCTGAGGTATTGGGGATTAGGACTTTATCATAGCAATTTGGGGAGGATACAGCTCAATCCAAACACTATCCATTCTCCCTCTATTCTCCTTAAGAGAACACTCTTCTCAAAAGACTCAAATTCCATAATATTTTTGTTAAACTTTTGTTTCATTTAGAGAAAAGCTATACTCCTGTAAAGGTACATGTCTTTTTAAATTAATTGTGTGAATAATCAAGGAGCAATCTGCCCAGGTTTCATCTATATCTGGAACTAACAAGGGAAAAAAGTGAAGAACTGACAATTAGGTGGTGGATACATATGTGTTTGTTATTTGTTGTGTGATTTTTGTGCTTTGGGGTATGATTAAAATGATTCATAATAAAAATATTTTTTTTGAAGTCAAAGAGCAAGAAATAGAGAATAACGAAATCCCAAGTTGGAAGGCATCTTACAGCTCTGTGGCCTATCTTTTCACTTGAACTTGGATCTTCTTAAAATATCCAGGTTAAGTTGGTCTCCCTCACCGGATCTGAATATGGTGAAGAGCAGTGTTTCCTACCTCCTGGGGGAGCAAATCCACAACTAAAATAGTGAATCCAGCAGTCAGAGAGGTGCAGGGATGAGGCGCTCTAGAATTTGGAGAGGGAAGAGAGGGGGCTCCTGGCTATCTGCCCTCCTTGGGAGCAAGTCCATTCTAGAATTCCCAGGGGCCACCACTGGAGATGCAAGAGCGAAAGCTGGTCCCATCCTTGCAAGTAGCAGAGTTGCACCCATTAGGTTTGTCTGACTTAAAGATCTGGTTCTTTCCTTTCGGCCTGACACTTTCCTGATCTTCAAGCACCCACACCTCGCTCCAGACTCTTTGATGGGCTGGTTTAGAAAATAATAATACAAGCACAAGAAGGGAGACAGGCAACCTGGAGCCAGGCCAGTTAGGACTCGGAGTTGGAAGGCCAGGCTGGACTCCAGGAACATACTAAGAAGGCCTCCCTCTCCTCCATCCAGGACACAAGCAAGGTGAAGAGAACATTCAGGAAAGTGTGGCCCAAAATGTGAAGTTTTCTCCATGGCAACAGTATTCACCCAGCAGAAGGATGGGGGCCAGGCATCTGTTCTACCACATTCCAGAGAGTGTGAGTAGCTCTGTTAGCAGGGTCTTTCTCTCCCCAGGACTCCACCGTCACTAGGAAAGAAGGGCTCTGAGGACCCTGGGAGCCCAGCTAGTCATATGTCATCCTCTCCCTGTGCAAGATCAGGCCCAGGGACAAGCCTCAGATTAGCCTGCCTATTACTTAGGATTCTAAGGTGACCATCAGCAGAAACCAATTCTAGTTAAGAAAACAACAGGGTAGTCCCACAAATACTTGGGAGAATGAACCACCAGGCTTGGAAGGACACGAAACAGGGTCATCTTAGGTCTTAGTAGCAGAATCTTATCTATGGTCCCTTGGGGACAAATCTGTACCCATTGATTGACAACCCCACCAAGACTGGGGGAATTCACTTGATAGAAAATCATGGTGCTATGGCCAAAAGAAGGAGTGCTGGGCAGGAAAAATGCTTGACCTAGTTTCACTGCCCACCATGTCTGTTTTGCGTCCTCCTTTGCCATAGCAAGGTCCACAGACCTGGATCTGCTTTTGATCTTCTCTGTAATCCATGCCTATTCCCACAGTGACCAGGACCAGGAAGCAGGATAAGGTAACAGTGGCAGGCCAAGGGCTGGGAGCCTGGTGCCTACAGGACACCAGATGGTATGTGTCTTACCAGCTTCAGATCATAGAAAGCTCTAATGAATCTAGCTGGCATCGCCCACTAATCTACTGCACCATGAACAGCATAGGGATTCTGGCTTGTTTGGTTCACTGCTGCCTCTGGACTGCACAGAGCAGTGCCTGACCCATTTGGGAATTACAAGGCATTTGTAGCATTAATGGGGTAATAACATTGCTTTGCCTTCTTTGCAAAAGTCCTTGGGATCTTCCCCACCAGTGGCCCAGCCTGCCTGGGCACAGGGGTTGTAAAGACACCACTTCTGTTCTGCTGAGGCCGTCAGAGGAGACTGAACGATCCTGCCAGGCAGCTGGTTGATGCTCTCTGTAACATTCAGGGCTGGAGACGAGGCAGAAGCCCTTCTGCTTTCAGAAAGGGACTGATGAGGCTGGGACATGGCCAGTGGCCCCACTGGGAAGCTGCTCACAGCATGCACACGCGCACATGCGTGAGCACACACACACACACACACACACACACACACACACTCTTGCCTCCCCTGAGGAGCTGGGAGGAGGATGGTTATGTAATGGTAGAGGGAGATCAAGACCTGATGCAGCCTTGTCTTCTCCCACAATGCATTGTTGTTGGTCCTCTTTTCTTCTTGACTCTAGAAGATGCAAAGAAAAGGAGAGGGTTGGCGGGGGGGCGGGGAATCCTGCTACAGAAATAAGCTCCATTTACTTAGTTTGGGTGACAAACTCTCATCTTAGCTCAGGCCCTTCAGAAACTGAAAGGCCTTCACTTCCGCCTCCCTGCTGACCCTGGCCTGGAGTCCTGGATCGCCCTGGCAGGCACCCTCTGTGGGGCCCCTGCTGGCGAAGCCCCTTGTCCGATGTCTCCCTCTTCCTGCTCCCCACCACAGGGACAGAGCACCTGGACGCGGCACCTCACTGCAGCCTGTGAACTTCTTCCCTTCTGCTCTTCCCCACGGCTTCTGTGTTCTGGAAGGACTCTCCCTCTCGGTGTGGATGGGGAGCTACCTCCCTAAGCTGTCCCCCTCAACAGCTTAGTGAAGCCCCCCTCCTTCTCTGCCTGGCATGACATGGCTCCTCTTGGTCAGTCACAGAGGTTTGTTGCACCCCAAATTCCTTCCTCTCCCTCCTGAGTCCCCTGAAATACAATCCTTGTCCCCCCACAGCTGTGCATGGCAGTGAGCGTGACAGAGGAGGGCCACCTGAGTCACCATCGTGGCCCTGGCACTGAAGAGTTCTCACCAGGGAATCTTGAGAGGTCGCCTGAGCTCTGGGCACGTCACTGTCTTGGTCTGTAAATTGGGAGCAGACACAGGATCTACCTCACAGGCCCATTGTAAGGTCTCACTGGGTTAGTGTCACCCTGAGAACAACTCCTGGCACATAGCAAATGCTTGATAAATATTTTTCATTATTACACACTTGTCCTAATTCTCCCTTCTGGAAGTCTCATCGTGGTTTCTCTCTTCTCCAAACTCCCAGAGCACTTCTTTTCTGAAGCACATGTCAGTGGGTTTGGCCCTAAGCATTGCTCCAGTTATTCCACACGATTAACTTGGCTTCTCAGGGACGTTGTGATTCTCTACCTCTAAGACCCCAGAAATATCTCATCAAACTACAAGTCAGATCTGTCACTCCAAGAGTTAAAGACTGTGAATGTTCCATCATGTTAGTTGTGGACTGCAATCTGAAAAAGTCCAACTCCTAGAAGCGAAGAGTCGAATGGTGGTCACCAGAGGTTGGAGAGTTGAGAGAGAAAATAATAAGGGGGGTGTTAGTCCAAGGATACAAAATTTGACTTAGGATGATGTGAGTTAACAATGTATTCTTGAAAATTCTTGACAATCGATTTTAAGGTTTCTCACCATACACACACACATACACACACACACACACACACACACACACACACACACACACACACACACAGAGAGAGATGAATGTCTGAGGTAATACCTGCATGGATTAGCTCAAGTTAGTAATTCTACAATGTATGTGCATTTCAGAACACTGCATTGTGCACAATAAATGTACATCATTTTTGTCAATTTTAGTAGTAAATTAAAAGGACTCCTGTTGTTTCCTGTTGTGTACAATAGGATCTTCCACACAAGACCTTCATCAATGTGGCCAGCCGCAGACCCCGTTCCAACCCCCCTCTACTGCACACATTCCAGGTGTCCTGCATCTTGTGCCCTGACACACTCTTTCATCTGCCAGCAACAGCTTCCGTGACTGTGTGGCAGCTACCGCCATTTTCTTCACAACCAGCTCCAATGTCACCTCCTTGGACTTGCCCAATGTTTGTCTCTGCCTCTTTTCCTTCCCATATAACTAGTCTTATCATTGTTAGACTATTTGTCACTTGTGAGTTGTCATCATTTGCAGGAGACTTTCCCTGGCTGGGTGGTGACTCCCAGGGGAGGCATGGCTCCAGCCTTATTCATGGTTCGCCCATCCTGCCAGGTGTTAGCATCTCCCTTCCCTCCCCTCTGTCTCTTGCCTTTTGCAGCAGAGTGGTTTATACTCCCTGCCTTCCAGGCTGTTCTTGAGTCTCTTGTGTCCACTCCAACCTGTTGTTTACATGTGCTACATCTCATCAAGGAAACAGTGACATTCATGTTGTTGGGTGCTGTGGTCAGATCTCAGTCTCAACTGTCCCTAGTGGATCACTCTTCCTGGTCTCTTGCTTCTCCTGGTGTTCTCCTATCTCACTGGTGGCTTTTTCTCAGACTTCTTTGCTAGTTCTTTGTCAAGTCCTGACCTGGGACCTCTTCTCTCTTCTGTCTACACCAGCTCTCGTGGTTACCTCATCCTGATACTTGGCTTTAAGCACTCTCTCCATGCAGATTGCTTCTAAGTTTATAATTTCTGCCTATTCTCTCTTGATCCTAAGGCATCTATACGTAATTGGATACTCCATCACCCTTCTACCTCTCAAGCCAGTTAAACTGAAGTCCTGATCTACCTCCACCTAATATCTTTTCCCCAGCAATCCTCTCTATCTCAGTGAATTGCAACTCTGACATCCTGTTTCATAGCCCAAACATCTTGAGTCAGCTTTGAGTTCTTTCTTCCTTTCACATCCCACCTTAATGCATCACCAAATCCCATGGTTCTACCTCCCATGTACAATCTGACCATTTCCCACTGCTCTGACCACTCTCACCTAGACTATTTCAACAGGTTCCCAATTGGTCTGCTCACTTAGACCTCTGTCCTCTGACAGTTGATTCTCCACATGGCAGCCTGATTGATCCTGGAGAAACCTAACCCAGGTCACGCCATCCTCTGTGGAAAACTCTCCAGCGGCTCCCATCTCACTTGCCATGGCCCCCAAGGCCCCATGATCCAGGCCCAATTGGCCTTCCTGGCACCCTGTGGCTCCCTCCCTCTTTGGTTCTGCTTCAGCCACACTGGCCTCCTTGCTATTCTGCAGACAGGTCAGGCATGTTCCTGCTGCTCTGCTTGTTGCCTGCATTGCTCCTTTGACTTAGCATGCTTCCCAGAGGACCGCCTTCAAGACTTTTCAAGTGTGGTCTTCCCCACCACCTGCTACGATATTTGTAATTTCCTTTAAACTACTTTAGTATAATCAGTGGAGTATCACAGATGCACCAGTTCATATAAGCTCTAATTCAGAGATCTTCAGTCAGTGTGCAATCAGGAATGCACAGTTCAGCTGGCCTTCTACCAGAAGGGCCACACTCCAGAGGCTGTGACTCTGAATTTCTGTTATTTGCATCTTGAGCAGCAACCAACACTTTGCTAATTTGCTAGTTAACACATTAAATTTAAAAAATATGCTTGTTTTGGTAAACCCAGTAACATGTTAAATGATATGGTAAAAGTTAAAATTCGACGGTCTTAAGTGAAATTAAAATTCATTTTTTGTAGATTGGCTCAAATGGTTGGCTACAATCATTTAGGAACACCCTTTCTTCTTCTTCTTTTTTTTTTTTTCCCCAGAAGCCACATCCCCAACCCTTTTTTGAGACAGGGTTTCACTAAGTTGCTTAGGATCTTGTTCAATTCCTGAGGCTGGCCTCAAACTTGCAATTCTCCTGTCTCACCTCCTGCTTCTCAAGTTGCCGGGTTTATAGACATGTACCACCGAGCCCCGGCTGACTTACGTAAACAGGGTATACGAATCAACCAAGTTTGAAACCTGTAGCCTTCAGGACAGACTTGGTCCCTGATCTGTCCAGTGTCCAGCTGTTGATTTGGAAGGCTCTGTGGCTACATAATCCCTAGCAGAAGGCACAGAACCTCAGAAATGTAGAAAGATGGACAGAAACTCAGACCGGATTGTACAAACAATTATGGGCCTGCTTTATTAGTCATTATTTGATTGATAAAAATCAACAGCAGAATCTCATCTAGGATGTGCTTTGATTGTTCCCGGACAGTGACAACATGGGGGAGTGGCTGGGATTACCTCACCAAGCTCAAACTTTTTAGATGCCACAAAGAGAACCTGAGAATAATGCATATCCAAAATAATGATAATAATAATAGTAATAATATTCAAATTGGATTTTAAAATTTAACTATTTATCTTTGGTTCCTGTCCCTCTTTTATTTTTCTCCATAATCTACCAATATCTAACATGCCACATTACAACTTTTTGGGGGTGTTTACTGTTGTTTATTGTCTGTAGATAACGCAAGCTGTATGAGGTCAGGAACTCTTATCTATATCTGTCAGTTTTGTCTACTACCATAGCCAGTGCAACTAATAGTTCCTGGAATAGTTAAAAAAAAAAAAAAGCCTGGATATTTCTTAAATTGATGAATAAAAGAAGATGAGGAGTGCTTCAAGAGAACAGACAATATTGTCATGTTCTATGGCACATGCCTGTTATCCCAGAAGCTCAGAAGGCTGAGGTGGGAGGATCACAGGTTCGAACCTAGCCTCAGCATCTGAAAGAGGTCCTAAGCAACTCAGTGAGACCTTGTATCAAAAATAAAAAAGAGTTGGTCATGTGGCTCAGTGGTTAAGTGCCCCTGGGTTCTATCCCTGGTACCAAAGGGGTCGGGGAAGAGAAAACAGACAATGATGAAAGAGCTCAAAAAGAAAGCAGGATGACTTTTGGCTGGACCATCAAGAAAACATAAAATCTAGTTATGTCATGGAACAAAGGATAAGCAGTGTAGTCTAAATTTATAGACATAAATTTATTGCTGTCTTGGCAAGGAGGGATACTTCCTGTAAGAAAAGGTCAGTGATGGGCTGGGGTTGTGGCTCAGTGGCAGAGCACTTGCCTCGCACGTGTGATGCCCTGGGTTCGATTCTCAGCACCACATAATAAATAAATAAATAAAGTTATTAAAAAAGAAAGAAAGAAAAGGTCCGTGAGTCTCCCTAAATTGAAAGTGAAAGAATCAGATACAATGTAGAAAAGAAGTTTTGTCCAAATTTCCAATTGATTGAGAAGCAGAGTCTGAAGTCTCCCTTGAGATGGGTTTTGATTCTGGTTTTGCGTCACCGAGGCATGGGGCAATTCTCAGGCAGGTCCAGCATTTGCATAAGGCTGTGCGTAGTAGGAGAGGACTGGGAGGAACACAGGGGCAAATTCGTGTGTGCATGATTAAAGGTCGGCAAGCTTTTCTTGAAGTATCTCAAGAGCTCCAAGAGATGGGCACTTTGGGGCAGAGAGAGAAGAGTGTGAGCCAAAAGATTAAGAAGACAGAACACACCCAAGAAGACACACACTCAAGGGAGCTGAGCAGAGGGGCTGCTAAGAAGGGAGACAGAGGTCAAACTGTCGACCCCATGAATGTAGTAGGTAAAAGAGGGCCATGGAACATTTGTGATAAGGAAACAGAATCAGTGCTGTGAGACCAGAGGCAAAGGCACTGGCAAGGAGCCTGGTGCAATCTTCCAGGTGAGAGGTAACAGAATCGTAGGCTTGGATAGATAAGCAAGCTGCCAGGGAGGCCCAGAGGCAGGTGGGAGTGGAAGACAGTTCTGGGAGAGCCCCAGGCACAGATTCATTGGCACTTGTGCTTCCCCATGCTGACCCCTTCCCAGGTCATGAAGCTCTGGGCTCAGCCAGGAAGCCTGTCAGACTTCGCAGTGTAGGTTGGTGGCCTGCAGGGATTAACTTGGTTTGGTTTAGCTAGCCACTGGGTGGGACTGGAGGGAAGAAGGGGCAGGAAATGCAGATTCCAGTGGTCAGTGGACAGTGTGGCCAGCTTCCACATGCCCTCAGCTGACACTATGGGTCACTCTGGAGGTTCCAGGTCTGATGGTCTAACAAAATATGAGCAGACCCCCACAGAGAAGGTGGGTGTCCACTGTGTATCTGTCCCCAACCAGGAAAGTCATGACCATCAGACCCAGCCAAGGAAGCAAGATTGAGGATGCAAGGACCCAGGCCCCCAAAAAAACTTGGAGAAGAAACTAGGAAATCATGGTAAAAATCAGGCTTGGTGCCCTGGCAGACCCAGAGTAAGTGTACCAAACCAACCTCAGGGCCTACCAGCCTATAGGCGAGGGCTCCAGGCACATGCCCAGCTTGGCTGAGGGTCAGTGTGGCCTAGCATCGACCTGGATAAACTGAAGGAAGCTGGGAAGCCTACCTCCAGACCAACACTCCCTTCCCCACTCCCGGGCAAAGCTTCAAGCAGACGCTTGGGTTATGGACTGGTCCGTGCTCATTGAACCTTCATCTGTTTTCTGTTGTACTGGGAAGAAAAGGTGCTTTTGAGCCCATTTACCCAAATAACACTAATGCAGCTGTCCCTGCTACGCAAAAGGCACCTGTTTCTCTGTCACCTCTTCCCTTTTCAGCACCTTCTGGGGAAGATGGGAGCCAGTAGTGAAAGATCTAGGCAAGACAGAGACAGAAGAGATCCTGGCCGTGAAGGGCCAATTTGTCCTCAACGCAACGAACATGAGGGCCAGTTGGGCTGTCAGCTGCCCTTCACGTGGCTGACCTTGGCTCCAGTCTCCCACCATTCCTCTGCCAGACGTTGCTGCCTGCAGGAGCCCTTGAACACAAAAGAGGCCCATTTCAGTGGGGCAGGTGAGCCATGGTGAGCCATGGTGGGGGTGGCCTTGGCAGACACAGATGCCAACAGCCCTGTGGCACTCCTTTAGATTGGGAAACTCCTCCCCCACCTTTGGGGACCTTGTCCACACACTACCTGCTGGAGTGAGGAGAGTGGAGATTTCTCAGTGAAACTGGCACTCTCCCCTTTTCCCTGCTCTCCTCCACCGCCCTTAGCAATTGCTTCAGACTCTCCTGACAAGGGGACAGGTCACTTTGCCCAGCCTGGGAAACTGCTCATCGCTGGGATCTGACAACTAGTACAAGTGGTGTTTGCCTTGGCCCCCATCCAAGGCTTGAGCCAGAGTATCCCTATTTGAGTCTGCAGCCGCTCTGACATCTGCACCAGACCTGTGCTCCTCCCCGTTTGTCTTAGGGAAAGTGCCCTTAGAGGACGGAGCTTCCTCTGCCTGCTCCATCCCCTAAGTCCAGCTGGGGGAAGAGCTGCTGAGAAGCCAGCCAAACTATTCTTGTGGGAACCTGGAAGAGATGGGGGCCCAAGGAGACGGAGCTCTTCCCTGGAGATTTAGACATGTCACAAAGTGGGCAGAAGCAATTGACCCCAGGGGCGATGGCTCACCTTAATGCATCAGAAGTAAATGCATCAGTCTGATCTCTGGGTGGTATGTCTTTGGGACTGCAGAGAAGTGAATGCACGTTCCTGAGTCTAGAGTCAAGGAAGGACGTCTGAGTACTGAGCCAGGTACCACACGAGGCTCTTTCACGGCATTTCACCGAATCCCAAGGTTTGCCCTCAGGTAGTATATTTTGTGCCCATTTCACAGGAGGGAAAACTAGCACTCAGATACATTAAATAATTGGCCAGTGTTCACACTGTTAGAAAGGGCAGAGCTGCAGTCTAAATCTAGCTCTGGCTGTCTCTAGCACCTAGGCTATCTCTATGACACAGAACCACCTCCTGGTGAGACTATGAGGATGAACAGTATTGAGGCATGGAGGCCTCTTCTAGGAAAATAGTGACAGAAAAAGAAGTTACATCATGTCCTCTTAAAATTCTTTTGTTGTAGTCCTAACCTCCAGTAACTCAGATTGTGATATATTTGGTGATTGGGTCTTTAGGGAGGTAGTTAAGTTAAAATGAAGTCATAAAAGAGATTAGGAAACTGACAAGTAGTGGGAGTTCTCCATGAAGACACAGGGAGAAGAAGGCCAAAGAGGGAGGCTTCAGAAGATACCAATCCTGCCGCCATCTTGATTTTGGTGGACTTCTGGCTTCCAGAAGTATGTGAAAATGAATCTCTATTGTTTAAGTCACCCAGTCAGTGGTGCTTTATAATGGCAGCCTGAGAAGACTAATACTAGATCCTCTTTAGTGAGTGCTTTTTGTTTTCTGGACCCTGTGCGGAATATTACGTGGAGTTACTCTCAGAATGGAACTCAAGAGGTAGGAATAAATCGGTCCTGGAATTTTGCAAGTGCTTCATTTGAGTACATTCTGTTACGAGTGAACGTGAATTAACACCCACAAGAGGGTGAAGAAGAAAGCACATTTCTGAATTGTAAAGGGTGGGAAAAGAATTAGGAGATTTTACAAAAATGAACCCAAGGATAGAAGGGGAAGTTGTAATTGAGTGTTTTCAGAAGAAAAATAAAAATACCTGGGAGTGTAGCTCAGTGGCACATTGAGTGCTTCGCATAAACAGGCCCTGGGGTCAATCTTCACTAAATAAAAAAGGAAAAGGAGAAGAAATAAATTTATGTACATGCATGTGCACATGGGTGCTCATGCGTGCGCGTGCGCGTGTGCACACACACACACACACACGCACACACAGGCACACACACACATGTCTCCTGCAATACAAATTCTTTAGGAATTTTGTCAAGGAGATCCTAAGCCAGAGCTGCGCCCATAGGGAGGTTTGAGCCCATTCCTAAGATTCTTTAGTCAATTGTAAAGAAGGTACCAGATCAGTAATTCTCATAAGTAAGAAATAAAATCTTTACTTTTAGCATTCTGCAATTTGGTATTCTTGAGGCTTAATAAATTCCAAGTGGAATCAACCGTTTAAAAATATACTTGTATGTATTTTTACACCAATCTAAAGACTGTACCTCAAAAAGCACAATTTAATCCTTTTTGACCTTGGACCAATGACAGAGAAGTGATGCTCTGTTTTCAAACACCCAGAAAAGCTTCTGCTCTAGAATAGCCTTTGGCGACATATGTGTGAAGTATTTAATGGATGTTTTGTTTATCCATCTTTACTCACATGTAGAAAACAGAAGAGAAAAAACGACTCTGCCTGACCTCATATTCTAGTAGAGAATATGTTCTAACCACACTTCGTTCCACATTCGAAAAATATCCCTTCTAAAAGGGAAAATATATATATTGTGACAATTCTGCCTCAGGCCAGGAAGTGGGCCCTTTCGCTTGCATTCTGCTCTGAAAGGCCATCGAGGTGTAAGCGCATTTCAGAGTGACTGCCTCTGCACACCTCAGCTGAGTGGAAGTAGCTAGTTTGGTTAGAAGGTCCCACAAAGCACATAAGAGAATTAAGCCTGCCAGTTTACAGCCAGATGGGAAAGGGAAGCTACTGGACTATTGATGGAGTGAAGGGATCCCAAGGGCAGTTGACCAGCAAATCTCAGGTGGAGGCTGAGTGTCTGGAACGGTTCTCCAGAGGCTGAACTATTTTGCTGGGTACTCAGGGGGCAAACATCAGAGCCAAAGAGAGGGAGTGGGAGAAGCCCGCAACAGTGATGGCAGGGTGCAGTAGGTGAAGCCCATACAGTGTTTGAAAGAATGGAAAGAATACAAATGGGACAGAGGGGCTGGAAGCCTGGGTAGGGCAGAGGGTAGCCCTCTTGGCATTTTCCTTGAGCACAAAGTCATATCAGTGAATAGATCCCTGTTCCAAGTATTCTGTGCCTAGTTGTAGCTCGAGGATTGGAAAAATTCTGTCAACATCCAGGGACAAAACCTTACAGTGTCAGTGGGCAGATAATATAGTCAAGGGTTGTAATGTGAATTGGCTACACTATTTAATAATACCTAATTTGCTATAGAACACAGGAAAAACTAATGTTAGCCTTGGAAACTAAGTAGGATATATGAGGATTGAACACAAATCTAAAAAGGATGAAACAGGTGGTCTCTCAAAAAGCTAAAGCTAAAATTAACCATGTGATCCAGCAATTCCGTTCCCAGGTATATACCCCAAAGAATGGAAAGAGGAACTTAAAAACAGATTTTTGTATGCCAATGCTCATAGAAGCATTGTTCACAATACCCCAAAGGAGGCATCAACACAGACTGTTTGTCAACAAATGAATGAAAAATAAAATATACTTCAACATAGAAATATTATTCAACCTTAAAAAGGAGTGAAATTCTCATATATCCTACCCTGTGGATGAACCTTGGAAACACTACAGTGAGTGAAATAAGCCAGAAACAAAAAGACAAATCCTGTATCATTTCTACTTATATGAGGTGCTGAGTAGGCAAATTAATAGAGATGAAAGGCACAGAGGTTGCCAGGGGCTGGGGGGTGTGGTGGGAGGAATGAAGAGTTACTGTGAATGCAGATATTCTCTTGGTATGATAAAAAAGACCGAGCGATGGATAATGATCGTGGTTGCCCAATATTGTGTATACACATTAATGTTAATGAATCATACTTAAAAGTGGCTAAAATGGCAAATTTTATGTTATATCATTTTTGAAATTAATTTTAAAAAGGATGAAACCAATGAGAACATTGCTTAAAGACAGAAAAAGATGGAAGGACCAAGTTATAAAATATGGATTATGCCATCTCTGATATGATAGTGTCATCCCTGAACCAGCCACCATTGGTGACACTGTTGTAGTCCACTCTGGTGCTACATAGGCTATGTCTAGAAACACAGAGAAAGCCCACAGTTGTTTACCAAGCTACTTATTTGCAGGCATGCTCACCCTTCACTTTTCTGATAGAACCGGATCCTTTTGACTTCAGGCACTTTCTCAACTGAGCCTCCTGGTTCACACAACATTCGCTGAATGACTATTTCAGATGTATCTGAGAACACAGGTCAGATGAACACTGAGTAACTACTGACCAGGGAGTGTAGTGCTTCCATTCACTTGCACCCTAACCTATGTAGGTAAACATACTTCATACCTTTCCCTTTGAAATCACTGGGCCCTTTAAATTGTTTCAATAAACCAAGGGACTCAACCATCTTAAGTTCATCTTGAGATTCTACGATCTCTGAGAGCTTGCTGGTAGCCTCAGTGGAGACTACCACTGCATCAAGGAAATTTCTCACACAATGCAGGAAAGGACCGTCGTTGTGCAAGAAACAGTAAGAAATCAGTGTGAAAGGGAGTAAGGGTTGGTGAAAATCAGAAGCTGGAAGGAGTACCGTTCCCACTGGAGAGGCCACAGTTTTGACTGAGACAATGAGAATTGTGCTGGGATAATGGGGGTGGAGAGGTGACAAATCAGGAGACTGGGAGGATGAAGGAATAGAGCAGTCCAGGATGATGAGAAGCAGTAAAAAGAATCTGGGAGCTTTTTGTGTTATGTTGACCAATGGGCAAACATCTGGACTAACAGCTGGGCCAAGTGAGCAGCCTGCCCTAAAGACAGGTAAACCCACCTGTGCTTTCAGATGCATCTGGAATTTCACCAACTGCATCTCTGTGGAGAACGATGTATAAATCCAAAATAGTTCCTGAAGGATATTTCCTAGTTTTAAAACACACTCACACGTATATATACTTATATGTGCACGTGCATGTACACAGACACAGACACACACTCACACACACACACACATATGTGAAAGGGAATAAAGTCCATTGAGTAATGTTCCCAATAATTAATCTAGTTGTTAGTAACATTCTAGTGAAAAGATGTGGAAGTTGAAGGTCAACCAACCCAGAATTCCCCTGCTGCTAAATGGCTAAACTGGTATCAAAACCTGCCTCTATCTGGCTGTATATCCTGTGTTTCTTTTTCAAGGCACCAAACTAAAACCAGTTCAGAAGAAGATAAAGCTCAGACTCAAGGTGCAGATCATCTAGATGGTTCTTCTCCTAGAAGAGAAGACAGACCTTGTACCTGATCACTTGGTGGGGAAGCCCTAGACTATGAGACAGAGAAGACACACAGCATTGTGAATCTAGGAGGAAAGGTAGAGAAATAAATTAGATTAAAAATAGAGCCAGGCACAGTGCTACACCTCTGGAATTCCAGCAACTCAAGAGACTGAGGTAGGAAAATTGCAAATTCAAGGCCATCCTTAGCAACTTAGCAATTAAAAGAACAACAGCAGCAGCAGCAGCAACAACAATAATAATAATGGGCCTTGCACAGTGGCGCGTGCCTGTAATCCCAGCAGCTCAGGAGGTTGAGGCAGTAGGATCATGAGTTCAAAGCCAGCCTCAGCAAACTCGAGGCACTAAGCAACTCAGTGAGATCCTGTCTCTAAATAAAATACAAAATAAGACTGGGGATGTGGCTCAGTGGTTGAGTGTCCCTGAGTTCAATCCCTCTACCCAAAATAAATAAATAAACAAATAATAATAATTACAATGGTGATTGGGGTTGTAGTTTGGTGGTAAAGCACCCGCAGGTTCAATCCCCAAAACAGAAAAAAAAAAAAAAGTGGGGGGAGAGAAGTTGGCTGGATGCTAATTATCTAACCTCTAATGAAAGAGTTAAAGAGCAGGATGGGATACAATTACTTGAGTGAAGGGACCCTAGGTGGTTCCCTCAGAGGGAAAATCCCTGTGAATTGTAATGCTAATTCTGCTAATTCTAACAGAAAAATCAAGAACCTACTTTTTTTTTTTTTGCAAAGGAATATAGCATACTTTGCTTTATTACTTTTGTATACTTATTCTGGGGATCCCAAATAATTTTTTTTAACAAATACCTGGGTTATATAGAAGACTAGATCCTATGAAGAGAATAGGTACAAGGTGCAGGTGGTCAAGGCAGCCCTGTGAGTCCAGTGTCTTGGCTGCTTGAGTAGCTGGGGCTGCTATTCTATAGGAGTCATCTAAGAGTGGCAGCCCACCAAGAAGCTGGGGGTGGGGACCCTTTTGCACCTCTCTACTTCTGCCTCTCCTTTTTTTTTTTTTTTTTTTTTCTTTCCAGAGCTATTCATCTGGGCATCCCATCCAGCTTGGAGAGGCTTTTCATGTCTTTACTTCAGAAATCCATTATTTCAGCAGAAATGAGTTGATTGGTCGCATAGTGCATCAAAAGGTTTTTTTTTTTTTGTAAGATATTTCATTAAAGATGGATATTTTGCATTTAGAAATTATTGGTTCTTGGCCCATCTGTCCACCTGAGCACTCTAGAAGTAAGGATGTTAGGCTTTCTAAAGAACTACCGAGTTTCTGAATCCACTTGATTAGCCAGGTGGAACCTGCTCATCATCCATTCAGATCTCAAACTGAGGCTCTGGATCCTCTCCTGCACTTCCCAGTTCCTGGTCAAGCTGTGATGTGTTAACAGTGAAGATTAACTGACCATTTTATACCAAGTCCTCCAGGAAGCCAAGATGTGTGAAGTGAAGAATAACCAAAACACTTCAAAATAAGTGTATCATCACTGGATCCTTGGAAAGCTGACTTAGACATTTTGTTGTCTTGAAAAAAGTAAATAATTACATTCCGCCCCCCTCCCGGTTTTACAGATGGTAAAATTAACATGTAGAACAACTGACTAGCTTAACATAACAGTGAAAGTTAGAGGGGGCCCTGTACCTGGGTTATCCTGCATCTAGGTCAGCTCACTGTCCATGGCATAGATTTTCGACAGAGCCTTTGCATCATCTTGGCTCCCTTGTAGTTTCAGACAATTGCTCCTCTATTTTTAGCAGGCAAGCTCACTGGGGGAAGAGAGATGCTAACAAATGAAAGGAAAAGAATATGAGACACAAGGGTGGAATGAATGTGAGAGGTGAGAGGAAAAAAAGGACTCCTAAGCGAAGTCAAGGACATTTCAAGAATAATATTTAAGTGGATGAAATGCATTTTCTTCATGACAGCCTTTTTCCCAATCCCACAACACAATTCCATCCTCTTCTGGAATTTTATTTGTTTTTCTCTAGTGAAATTTATTAGATGCCGCTCTGCAACACCATACATACATTGGCAACCACACCTTGGATAGAACAATTCTTATAAGGCACAGTCAGTGTTTTGGACAAATTTGTTTCCCCCATGAGCTTAATATATTTTTGAATGAATGAATAAATATAAAAATATGCACAGCTAGCATACCAGTAATGCCAGCTACTCAGGAGGCTGAGCAAGGAGGGTTGCAAGTTTGAGGCCAGCCTCAGCAATTTAGCAAGGCCCTAGGCTAATTAGTGAGACCCTGTCTCAAAATTAAAATAAGTCTGGAAATGTAGCTCAGTAGTAAAGCGCCCCTGGGTTCAATCTCCTTTACAGGTCACCCCCCCACACACACCCAGTTATGTATCTCTGTGTGTATTTTACACACACACAACTGGAACAACCAAAAATTGTTGAGCCCATTTTTGGGGAAAGCATTTGATTCTAAAACTCATTTTTATCAATGTTTGGGACATGATGAGTGCTTGACTTTTGCTCTCCATAAGTTTATATTCTAAAGGAGGGACAGAAAAGGAACTGGGGATTGCTCTTTCTGTATGGCATTTTAATGCACCAGTTTTGGATGGGATGAGAGAAGACTAGTGAAGTTTGGGTTTGGGGTTGATTTGAGTTTGCCTGCTCAGTGTCATGCAGGGTTGGAAATGTACTAGACCTACAACTCTCTGGTCCAAACTCTTCATTTTGCAGGAGAAAATTTTTGCCAACGGAGAGTGTTTTACCCCAGGCCACTAAGCTAAAAGGTGGCATGTCTTAGATTGAATAGTTTTCAAATAAAGTAGTAAGTGAAGCAATGCATTCAAACTTTTCTGCCAGCCAGTTGCAGTAGTGCACTCCTATAATCCCAGCTACTTTGGAGGCTAAGGCAAGAGGATGGCAAGTTCTAGACTAATCGCAAGTTGAGTAATTTAGCCAGAACTTATCTCTAAAAATAAAAAGGGTTTGGGATGTAGCTCAGTGTTAAAACCTTTCTGAAGAGTCCCTGGGTTAGAAATTTAGCTGTTTAAATAATTTGTCCATAGGATTAGCACTAAAAACAAAAGAAAAACCAAACCAAACAACCTCTCCCCCCAAAAACAAAACAAAACAAAAAACCAGCACCACCAACAAAAAGCCTTCAGACTATGCTTTTGAGATATCCATACCAACACCACCCCCATTTGATGGGCAGAGGTGAGCAGCGGAGGAAAGACATTTTCCAGTCCTATGGTAAGTGTTGTCTAAAGATACCCTTTGGTTACACAGAGGTGTCTCCTTTGAGCATGAGATGGCCTCCCAATTCTTTTGAGCCTACCTACTACAAGAGGGTGAATTCAGCCAAGTAAAATGGATCTTTCCTGTACTAGCTCACAGTAATTACTCAGGTGCTTTGTTCAGGAAGTGGGAATCACAGGAGTTTTCTTTCCTTTGCTACTTTATTAATTCATTAATGATTTTTTCAGACAATTTTTATTCAGGTACATTGGGACAGGGCAGTGAGTCAGAAGTTGGCATCAAAACCAGAATAGAAGCCATAGTCCTCTCTGGGGATTCAGTTTGAGATTTCAAATCCCCAGATCACACAGTTTCCTAATTGGAAAGAAATTTTCTTAAACAAGAGCAAGGGTTTTGCCAGAGCCTGACAGTGACTAATAAGGTCGGTCTAAGGACTATCTGATGAAAGAGAAGTTGGATTTACATGTCACAGTGAATTTTTAAAAGTATTTTCACCCCAAGGTTTACTCCTGAATATAAATAAAATACCTCTCCTTGGGCAATCCCATCCCAATTCCGGCAGATATGCTTTAGTTAATTAAATTAACTTTGAAATGATATTCAACAATATTTTCCTCCCAAATGCCTTTGTTTTCTGCAAGATCGGCTTATTGACAAGCTGATCACAAGGTTCACGTGTAAATTGATTGTTTCCTACTCTCATCCTGCAGACCAGTTGGAGACCAGCTATATGTCATTTCCATACCGGGTGTTGGGTAGCTTCGACATTGTATCCTTTTGACTGGGGACCAAATGGCCCACACACTTCAATTAAAAAAAAATTATTTAGGGTTTTTACACAGTATCCGGATAAATATAATACCGTAATTTAAATCTCATTTGTTGAAATTTAGTGGCTGAGGCTAATTCCTCAGTTGGGAGGAGGGGAGGGATTTTTGTTTCCTTCATCTCTTTTAAAAATCAGCACATCGCGTTTGAAACAAAAGCAGCTCTCAGCTTAAAGGCTCTAAGTCCAAAGTTGCTGTCACCCTCCAGGGAACAAGCGCGCAGGCGCGGGTACGCACACGTGGACACACACACACTCACACGCGCCCGCCCACACCCCCTTCCGTGTGACTCGCCTGCGGGATTTACGGCCTCGCCACCATGGATTACTGTCAGGTGCAGAAAGCAACTCTTTGTTCCATGGGCATTTTCCTCCCCCCGGATTTGACTGTTATTTACCGGCCACGTGAACGCTGCGCCCGGGTCGAACTGGCGGGGAAGTGCCCCAGCTCAGTGGAGACAAAGGCTAGCAGAGCGCGGCCAGCCAGAGCCGCCCGGGGACGTCTCTCCAGCTCCTGCGACACGTGTGAAATTGGCCCAGAACTGCCTCAGATTCAGAGGCTCTTTCAAGAAATGTATTGTCAAAGCCTTTGTAGGGGGAGTCGGGGTTTCCTTGAACCGGGAGAAAACTGGGGGCTGGGCCTAGAAGGGCCGCATTTCTGAGCTGCGGGAGAGCAGCCAGGGTAGCGAATCCGCCCTAGACAGTTGGGGCAAGGAGAACTCCTTGGAGAGGTTGCACTCCTGGCGTTTAGTGAAAGAAAACTCATTAGGATCAAGAGTCTCATAGCTACTCCAGCAGAATGAGAAATGGGACCCAGGCCCGTTTTGCACTCCCCACTGGAAAGTCAATGCTGTGTGCTGTTGCTGCCTTCCCACCTGGAGTGCCCAGGTCCTGACAAGCCTCAGTTGTGGTCCTTTCCACGGCTGAGATGAGGATAAACTAGTGACTTGTGCGCAAAATTAAAGCGGAGGCGGCGGGCGGGGGGCGCCAAAAAATCAGTAGTCAAAAGAAAGATCTTAACGCAACACCTTTAAAAAAAATTAATGCCAAAACCCCATGATAAACAAAATATTACATTTTAAATAAAGACAGGATCATTATAGTGCTGCATTGAGCCATTTTGTCATGAGGCAAAAGGAAAGATCCCCAGGGAAAAGCGACGCACCTCACAGTCCACCGGACCTGGGCCGGGGTGGGGGATTCCGGGGGCAGTGGGAAGGGGGCGCAGGTCTCAGGCCTCAAAGGTGGAGGCCGCAAAAGCCCCAATTGAGTGGATGGGCGGCCTTGGGGTGAGACCTCCCGAGAGCGACTCCGCCGGGAACAAAGACGAAGGGGAAGGACAGCCGGGAGGGCTGAGCCGGGTGGGAGAGACCCGGCGGCTTTGGCGGTTCTCGCTGCTTTGGCCGGGCCTCCGCGCGCAACCTGAAGTGGAATAATCGAACCCGCCCCCACCAGTGCCGTAAGCTAGTCCTGTAATTCTCTCGCTCGTTGATTAATTTTCACTAACAAGACTTGGCAAGATGTCGGACGAATAATTTTTGGCTTCTGTAAGGTTCCCTCCGCGTGCGCGCACAAACCCCCTGCCAAAAGCGGCCTCTGGGAAATTAAATGCATAAGTAAAACAGGGTGGGGGTGGGGTAATGCTACGTGACCTGGAAAGGGGGTTGCAAATCAACCTGAATCGGCCTCAGAGTTTACTAAAAAGCCTTTCCAGTCATTCTTTTTTTTTTTAAGGGTCTAGCTCCGCATCAAACGTCAGACCCTAATTGTCATTTCCTAAGAAGAAATGAATGTGTGCAAGATGGGGATGAGGACTTCTCCAAAAGCCGAACCTGTCGTGATCTCCCCCCACTCCCCCACCCCCGCGCAACCCCCAGAGTTAAATAAACATCTTTTAGGAAGCGTGGCTAGGAGTGCCGCCCAATTCTCTACCATAGGAACAACATTCCGGCAATTAATACCTCCCACTGGGTCCTAAAGCAACAAATCCAACACCTCACTCCTATTACTGGGCTTGGGGCGGGAGGACTTTCTCTTTCATCTTCTAAGTTGGGGTTTGCCCACGTTCCTCGGGAAGCTATAAAGCTGATTTAATGGCTTCAGAGGAATATCGATCACGCTAATGCCTAAGCCAGCGTCTGAAGAATGGCATTTAAAAACGACCCGCCGGTCCGAATGCACACGGTAAGTATTGGTGAAGGTCCCAGGCCCCGAGGAGCCGGCAGCAGTACAACGTTCCCCTGTCCACTTCTGAATTGGGGACAGACCGGAGAGACTATTCCGGGTAGGCTCGGAGGCCAAAGGGAATGGAAATCTCCAACCCCAGCCCTGGCTTTGGTTAAGGCCGGCTTCTCGCCTAGCTATTTTGTTTGCGCCAAACGCTGCGCAGCGGGGTGGGATGGCTGCGCGGCGGCTGGTGCCGGGCAGGAAGCGTGCGGCGGAGGCCTGGGGACCGCTGGCGGACAGCGAGAAGCGCCGCCGCGCTCCATTCACAAAGTCCTGGAGTCGCCGCTCGCCGGCGGGTCGGAGGCCGCCTCCCTCTTCCTCTAGGTCTCAGTTTTATGAATGGGCCTGGCAGCGAGCACCAAGCTCCCTGTTTACTCCTCTCTTTGTGACGTAGAGTTCCCGTGACTGGGCGCCAGCAGTCGGTGCTCCATTCACGCTCCGTGGAGGGGGCGGGAGGAGGGGCCGGGGCTTGGGCGGGGAGCTGGTGTGGGGGGTGGGCGCCCAGCCGAAAATGGAAATAGGCGGGGCTTCGCGAGGTAGTAATGAATCTCCCCCTCCCGCGGGAGAGCGGAGGTGCATTAATAAATCTTTAAGCCTGGGAGGAAACTCTGGTTGGGGCAGTCCGCGGAGCTCTGGCGGCCAGTGGGGAACGGCAGCTACGCGCGGGCGGTAGCAGAAGCGGCACAACCAGCAAAACACATCCGAGGCAACAGCCGGAGGGAGCCGGTGGTCCTCTCCCGTAAACACACACCCCTCCACCGCCGCCCCCTCCTCCGCGCCGCGCGCCCGCCTGCTTTGGTGCCTGAGGCCGCTAGGACTGCTATGTAACCTGGAGGCTGCGGGAGAAGGGAATCGAGTAGAGATTGGCCCGCGGGAGCCTCTGGGGGCCAAGTTTGCGGTCACTTCTGAAGGCTCCCTCTCTTAGTCCTTACTCGCCCATTCCTGTAGCCTAGCTGGCCCGAGTTACTTTCTCTCGCCTCCTCGCGCTCCCAAACAGCCGCTGTTCCCGGCGACTATGGTGACGATGGAGGAACTGCGGGAGATGGACTGCAGTGTGCTCAAAAGGCTGATGAACCGGGACGAGAACGGCGGCGGCGCCAGCGGCAGCGGCAGCCACGGCGCCCTGGGGCTGCTGAGCGGCGGCAAGTGCCTGCTGCTGGACTGCAGACCGTTCCTGGCGCACAGTGCGGGCTACATCCGAGGTTCGGTTAACGTGCGCTGCAACACCATCGTGCGGCGGCGGGCTAAGGGCTCCGTGAGCCTGGAGCAGATCTTGCCCGCCGAGGAGGAGGTGCGCGCCCGCTTGCGCTCCGGCCTCTATTCGGCGGTCATCGTGTACGACGAGCGGAGCCCGCGCGCCGAGAGCCTCCGCGAGGACAGCACCGTGTCCCTGGTAGTGCAGGCACTGCGTCGCAACGCCGAGCGCACAGACATCTGCTTGCTCAAAGGTAAACGCGGGCGCTGGGGCGCAAACTGGAGAGTAGGTGTAGGGGGGCTTGGCGGCCTGTGCCTTATTGGACGTGGGAAGGAGTATCCAGAGTGATTCTTGGCTGCGGGGATCCCCGTGCGCTCCTTTGTGCGTGTTATTGTGCATGGGTTTGCTAGGTTTTTGTGCGTACTGGTGCGAATACGAGTTCCAAATCCTCAGGGACAGCGTTGGCGCGTTTCCCTGGTCACCTGCGATTTCGCACGCGTTCTAAAGATACCGCGTTTATTTACACTCACGGTTCTGGCCTAGAGACCCAAGCGACTCCTCTGAGCGGCGCATCTCGGAGTCCTCCCATCTCCAAATGCTCCCAAGTACCACTGTGCGGGAGGAGACAAGATAGGCCTTTTAGGTTGGCGTGCGGTGACCCTGCACTGAGCCTGACTCTGAGGACCCGAACGCTGAGTGAAGAGGTGAAGGAGGGTAAGCCCCGAGGTGGAATTGGCTCCGCAGTTTCGACTGAAAACCAGCTCTGGGTAAAGGTACAAATGAGAATCGGGTTGCAGACATTGTGGGGAGAGATCTCTGACTCGTCTCCCGCTGCCCAACTCCGAGCTCTGCTGGAAGGTGGCCAACTCACGCCGCCTGGGGCTGGATCCAGGCTCCGGGAGCTGGAGGCTAGAGAACTGAGTAACAGGGGGACGCCCGGCGGAACCGTCCCTCTACTCCCTTGCTTATTCGGGCGGCGGCGAATTACGACCTTTTGTTTAGACACCATTCTCGAGTAACGGATGGCTGCGCGTGGGGGATTTCGGTGAACCCTGGAGAAACTCTTGGTGGCGGGACGGAGGGCGGGTGCCTTGTCAAATATGGAAGTTAGGAACCCCGAAAGAACCGCGTGTGAAGTCACTGGAGAGACTGTTCGCGGTAGCACCTGCCGAGACGGGTCGGTCTGCTGCTCTCATGCTTGGAAGCCGGCTGGGCGCGTGGGGTCGGGGCGCCCCCTGTCGCGCTGCGCCCCTTCCTCCTGCTGCCGCATTCCGCGCATTCTTTCGCCCCGGTCGGATCTTGGCTTCCGAACCAGAGAGGCGTTTCAGACCCTCGCCATCAAAGAGCCGCTCCTTTCTCTGCGAGCACACTTCGCCCCCTCCTCTTCCTTTCCTCTCCGGCCCTGTCCACCCCAGAGGAAGGGAGATGGGGGCGGAAGCTTCCCTCCCTCCCGCTCCAAAAAGCACAACAAAATCTCAGTGCGGACAAGCCGGGTTTGCTCTTGCTGAACAGCGGGGGGCTTTGTTCTCGGCAGTTGTTTCCTGACCATTTGACCTGTCAGCTGCTGGGGAAATGCTGCTGTTGACCTGTGGTTGAACCGCTAAGGCGATTTTGCTGATTTTTCTTTCTTTTTTGCGTGAGAGCCTCCTTTCGCACCTCTCTTGAGCCCAGCATCCCCCATCCCCCAGCTCTCAGGAGCAAGTGACAGGAAGGGGCTTGGACCGTAAGGATCTGCCTTGGGCGACGCGCCTGTACCCAAAGCCCCGCGGAAGCGCTCGTCCAACGTCCTCGGGCCGCCAGGTCCAGCCTGGACCACCGCGGTGGGCGCCTGCGCTATTGTTAGGCCTTGCGAGCTCTCCCCTGCCTGGTGCTGGCGCCGGTGGAAAAGAGGAAAGAAATTCCTGTGGGACGCACGTCCCTTCGGAAGGTGCAGCTGGCCTGGGTGTTGTGCGTGTCGCCAGCCCTGGAGTCCCTCCGGATTTAGAGCCAGAGTGCTCCAGTAGGTTTTCGGGCCTCTGAACTCAGGGCCCGCGAGAACGCCTTAGGGCTGGGGCTGCCTTCAGTCCCACGTGGAGTCAGGGGTTTGTTTTGTTTTTCTTCCTGAAAGAAATCCGGAGGGGACCGCCCTGGAGCAGTAGCTCTGGGACCTTGGCCCTTGGGCTTCCGGGGTCACAGACACTAAGGCCCCGCTCCGGAGGAGGAAGGCATATTTTTAAGGTTTACCTTGCTGGCTCCCAGCACCTCCCAGACCCCTCCAGTTCCACCCCGAGCCAGACCTGTTCAGAAAGAGGCTCAGGGCTGGATATTGAGGGAGAGACTAATACTGACGTAAACACTGGGTAGAACAGGTGACCTCTGAGCCAAATGACACCCTTCTGGTGGGTGGCCAGGGTTCCTGGCCAACGGAAGAGAAGCATTTCCTCCGAGGCCTACACTGCCTCTCGCTGTTTGCCCCGACCAGGCAGGGAGGACCACCCACCGTCTCACAGGCCATATCCTCCCAGGTGGAAGGTGTCTACCACCGGGTCCCTTCTGCATCTTCCGAAACCCCCTTCCCTTCCCACCCCTGCCACCACCAGTAGCTGCAAGTTCTGCCCTTGGGAACAAGCACCTAAAATTAAAAGGTGGGAGAATGTTCCCGGCTAGTTGTATAAGTGGTGGTAGGATATCTGCAAAGTCAACTGGGCCACATTCTGTTTAGCATAGCTGATGTCAATATGTGTGCAGAACAGAGGCCCAATTAACTCAGTTCATCTTCCTCATCTTTGTCTGCTAAAGGCTTTCCTAGAGAGGGCAGAAAGGGAACTGTCAGTGCCTGCTACCACACCCCTGAGGGAAGGTGTGGTCTGGGGAGGAAAGCCAGGGCTCCCAGTCTCCAGAGACACAAGGCTTCCATGCAGAGAAATGGGGCTTTATGGGAGGGAACCGTGGCTCCAGGACTTAAGGGGGGATATTGGGAAGCAAGGGAAGAAACACTGCCTTAGATTATCTTCAGTAAATACCTGAATTGATTAAGGGTTGGGTAATTAGCTTCCCACTGGAGTTGTTCATTTTATTTTCCAGTTGGGAAATGAGGGCTCTTGTGTGTGTGTGTGTGTGTGTGTGTGTGTGTGTGTGTGTGTGTGATTTTGTGTGTGCTTGTGGATTTGGAGTGAAAGGGGCAGGACATGGGGCAAGTGGTGCCTGTCATTCTTGGGAAGGGGCAATAAAAACAGGATGTTTTTAGAAGTGATGTCATTCTTCCCAGCCCAAACTATCTAATTCTATTAATTGACTGCATTTCATGAAAAGTCCAGTTTTTCCTATTTCTGCCACTTCAAAGGGAGATTTGTTACTCACTGCAGATAATTAATAACCAATTGCACAAGCATGCATTCATAAGGACAGGAATAAACTTTACCGAATGTCAATAAAGCAATACTTCTTCTGTACATTTTCTAGTATTAACCATGTTTTGCTAAAACAAACAAACAAACAAATAAAACAAACACAATAACCAAAATTCTGTAATATTTTCTCTTCACTAGTCAAAGATTCCCACTGGGATCAGTTTTTAAAAAGCTTCTGTAACTTAAAATCCAGTAAGGCACCTTTAGGAGTAATTTAGAACTTTTAAGTTTTCCTGATTTTATCACAGTATTCATCTTTGAAATTCCTTTCCTTTTTAAAAAAAATCCTTGGATTAGAGTTTTGGAACCCCCTGATAGTTTTAAATCAGAATTTCCTTACCCTATTAGAAGTCATTCCTGGTGCTGGGGATGTGGCTCAAGCGGTAGCAACCTGGCCTGGCATGCGTTTGGCCCAGGTTCGATCCTCAGCACCACATACAAACAGAGATGTTGTGTCTGCCGAAAACTAAAAAATAAATATTAAAATTCTCTCTTTCTCTCTCTCTCTCTCTCTTTAAAAAAAAAAAAAGAATAAGTCATTCCTTACCTCCACTGTCCTCAAATAACAAATTAATCAAGTACACAAAAAACTGCAGGTATAAAAATGTTAGTTGACTTTCCTCCTGTCTACAGTTCACCTCTTGACCTTTATCAGTTCTTGTCCTGATTGCAAAGCTGTCCTGGAGCTGTTTTGAGCAATTGGGAGGATAATCTAGATATTTCAGTTTCTTCTTTCCTTACTTATCCTTTGGTCCCTTGTCGTCCCTGGGCTTGACCATACCTGGAATGGGAGTGGGGGTTGTGGCACCACTGGAGTCTTGGCTACTCTGGTGACTGTTTTCTTTCTTTTCTTTATCCCTGTCAGCCCTAGGCATGCCCAGGTTTCGTACCTTTTGTGCCCAAAGGGAAAATAGCTTGCTTTTCTGTTTGCAAACATAACACAACGCCCCTGACAGCCCAGGACTGGGTGTTCACAGTTATAAAATGGTAGGCCTTAAAGATAACTTGCAAACCCTGTTGACATTCTTACATAATTACAAAGAATGCAGCAAACTCACAACTTTTGTCTTCTCACTGCAGGCTAACAAAAGTAACTAAAGACATGTAGCTGTAAATTGGGAGTGAAAACTGGATTCTTAAGATCCTCAAAGCTTCTCTGAGCTCCTCCTTGATTTTGTAGGAGGGGTGGACTGCACCCACCAACACAGAAAACTGAGGGAGAAAGAAAGGGTGACCATTTAAGAAGCCAAAAAATTCCTTTAAAAGAAGTCAGAACATCTGAAACCAGATAGCTGTTTTCCTTACTGGGAGGTAGTTCCAGGCTAACGAAGAGGAAGCATGACAGGAAGACAAGTTCACTGTCCAACGGAAGCCAGTCTGCTGAATATAGCAGATAGCACGGGAGGACTTGGAAAGACTGCAGGCAAGATCTAGACCCCAGCCTGGTGTTAGGGGTCAGCCAGTTGGAGGACTGGCTGGTCTCCCTGAGTGTGGAGTCCTAAGATGAGAAGCCCACCCAGGTGTATTCTGAAGATTGCTTACATGGGTGTTTACACTCACGTGAGGTCAAGTTCTCAAAAAATGACCTTCAAACAACCCAGACTCTTTTGCTGGGCCAAAGTAAGGCCTTGGACCCTATCTAGGAACTGGTGGTATATTCTGAGCACTGAGAGGGTGGTAGGGAAAAAGTGGCAGACCCATTAAGATCCACGGCACAGGCACCACCACCAATCTTCCCCATCCCAGGTTCCATTAAGAATCCTATTAAGGTGATATTATCAGCGCTAATCAGCCTGCCCTTTGTAAGGCACTTATCTCCTATTCCTGCAGGGGCTGTCCTCAGTAGCGGAGAATTTGTGGCAAGGGGGTCATTGTAATTGCTAAATTTTCAAAATTGCCTTACTGTGGGGGTAGTAGGAGAATAGAAAGCTGAACTGTAGGTATAGTTAACTCCTCAAGTTAAGTTGGGAAATCAATCTCTGTTCTCCTTTCTTGACTTTCAAGGTCAAAGATTTTAAGAATAGGAAGTATATTCTTAAATAAGGACATGGGGAAAATAGGTCAAAATTAGTAAGAAGTCTGTTATGAAATTACGCTCACTGGGACACAGAAAAAACAGGTCAAAACTCATTGGCATTTCTGTTAGGAAATTTTATTCAGGTGCCTGATGCTTTGCAGCTGGTAAAACTGACCAGGAAATAAGTAACTCTTGGACACTTAGAAGCACACCACACTGGAATTTGGAGATCATTGTAGTCTGAAATCCTTATATTCTGAGGGTGGGAAAATTTAGTCTTTAGGAGAGAAAGTCCTTATTCTCATGGCTAGAAGCTAAAATTGGCCCCATATCTGCTTCCACTTGTTCTTGGGCACCTGCTGGAGGTGCAGGATAGAGTCCAAACTCCTTGGGATAAGGGGAATAAATTTTGGATAAAAATTGATGATCTAAACCTATCTTTTAACCAAAAGGACTGTGGCTATGGTACTAGTACAAATATGAGAATGAGTAGGAAGGACTGAGGGAAAGAAATCTTGGAGCACAGTAAGAAATCTTCCATGCACAGTAAGAAATATGTTGAATTTACATCATGAATTTACATCATGATCAAACATGCACCCCTGGGACAAAAGTTACAGGAAATGATAGCACTCTTTTTTTTTTAAATGCAATGCACTCTGCTAATTCCTATTCTCTTACAGTCTCCCCCCATCTCTCTCTCTTTAATGCTGGTTGTAATGCTGATTGTTTTTTCTTAATGACTGCACTAGAGACCCCTGTGTAGAGCAAGAGTTTGGTGAAATGTCAGCAGTCCTGTGTGGGTCAGTTGGTTTCATATGAAGTCTGTCTCTCGTGATGAAGCCAGAGGCAGTGCCCACGAGATGGGCCAGGGTGAATGGCAGAGATAGCTGGGCAGTAGGGTAGGCTCCTGATGGGGAGAAGTCCTAGAAGTCTGGCTTCAAACTGAATTCTGGCGCTACCCTTAAGATAGAGGATACCCAGAGGCCATGTCCAGGGTGGACTTGAGTGGTTTCTTCCATCTTGTGGGTGAGCTCTCACTTGCACTCTGTTCTTTAGGCTCCTCACAGCAACCAGCCACAGACACCCACTGTCCCCCTGCCCCCCCCCCATACTAGCAGTGGCTAAGGGGACAAAAACCCTTACACAGCTACTGCTGTCAGGCGAACCTTCCAGTGCTCCTGTTTCTTGGGCTAATACACTTCTTCCCTTAGTTCCTTTTTGCTTGTTCTTTCAGATCCCCCAGAGAAAACCGACTTAGCATTTTCTCCTCGGTTTTAACACTGTCTTTTCCAGGCAGTTGGCTGTCTCTCTGTCCTGTTAACAATCTGCCTGGAGGGAATGAGACCTGGTCTGGCCTCTCTCCTTCACCTCTGGGGCCACCAGTCCTGCTATTCAGCTGACCTGTGCTCCCTGTCTTCCACTCTGGTGACTGGCAGCTGTCTCTGGGTCCCTCCAGGAGGGTTTTACGGAGCCAGTCTAATTGATTGACCCTGAGAGGTGGTGGTGGCAGATACGGAGCCAGGAAGGGAAGGTGGAGGTCAAGAAGTCTGGCACCTGCCCTTCCTCTGTCCACCAGGTCTCAAGGCTCTGGCCAGGACACATCAATAAAGCTCAGGAAAGAGGGCTATTGAGAGTCTAGGAAGTCGCCAGCCTGACAGTCCCCTTGCTCCTCTTCGGTCTTTGTGGATTCCTGTTGAGAGAGTCCCTCAGCTTAGATACCAAGAAAGGAAACCTGTCAGGGCCAAGTGCAGAGCACTGGCTGTTTGAAGAATCATTCTTTCAGGGACTCTGTGCAAGGAAATGGTTAAGAACCTTTTACAGGTGGGGAGGGAGGCTCAGAGATGCTGGATTATGGGTGCAGGCTGCACAGCCAAGGATTGACAGGGTTGAGGTTCATCCTGACTGCAGAGCCTTTGTTCCTTCTAGAATTTAGTCTGGTCTGGTCCTGTAACCTCTGCAATGGGAAGAGCATTTTCTTGGGGGCTCCAGTGTGCCCTGAGGGCTGCTCCTGCTCCGTGACCTTGGACCCTGCTCTGGCCTCACCATTGGCTTTTAGGTGGGGCCGACTGTTAGCCTTCTAGGTGGGGAGCTTTCTTTGGTACCCAGTAACAGCCTTGCATTTCTTTTCTAAAAATGTGTGATACCTCAAATTATGTAATGGATACAAAGATCATTTTGTTTGAGATTTTTCAGATGTTGCAGAAGTACAGAGAGTGACACATGACAGCTATTGAGTGTTCCCACTTGCCCTGAGCATTGACGGAAGCTTCTCAGTAGAGGCCCACTCTGCCTGTTCTTTGGCCATTCTCTGTCCCCTGCTTTTTGGGCAGCAACGTTGGCAGTCTTATAATGGAAGGGGATAGATGGGGGTTCTAATGGGAGGGAGGTGGTGCTCCGGGATGAGATGGCCGCTGAGGCCACCAGCACATCCAAAGCTGGTAGCACCACCCTGGCCAGCGGGTTTTCTAGGCAGGGAGTTGGGTCACCATGACTCAGCAGGAAGGAGGGCCTGTGACCAGAGAGATATCCATTTATATCCTGAGGGAGGGAGCAGAGGGGAAGAGGAGTCTCCGGTCAGAGAGGAAAAAGTGGATGCCCTGTTTCTGTGAGCCTTATGATGTGGCAAAGAATCATTTTCCTTCCTCTGAAGCAGTAGAGTTGGGATTAGGGGCAAATGCTTGACTAACCGTCACATGTCTGCTCACTGGAAGATTAATGTGGATGGCGGGAGGGAACGGCGCCCTATATCACAGACATCAATAATATAAATAACGAAGAGCGTTTGCTCAGATGGGGCCACCGGCCAACTTGCCCATTTGGGTCTGTGAGGTTGGTGAGGGCTGAGGTTGCTCAACAGGCAGGCCCTACTGAATCAACATCATTTCTCATCCTACAGAAACTGCAAAATAAAAATAAATTCAGAGTCAAACGTTGACAGCAGATAGGAAGTTCCCCACCAGCCAAGTCCCAGAGACAAGAGAAAGTCAGAAGCATTGGTTTGAGGGTCTTCTCAGGGTCTTCCCCACCCACCTCTGTCCCTGGGGTAGAGGCTGGTAGCACCGAGTATTCCACTATTCACCACTATTCCAATTAAGTCGGCCTTTTACCTTTTTATCTCAAAGTCCTCCTTCCCTGAAGATGATCCATGGACAGCCCTTCCTGGGCTTACCAACTCTCAGGAAACCTCCCCTGCCCCTAAGCTGTACTGTGACAGGAGGGGTTTCCTCAGGTGGGTGCCCTTTCCTCCCCCCTTTGTGGCCCCTTGTGGATGGAACAACCGTTCATGAGGCCCTGCAATTTCATCTGCTCCATTTCTGAGACCCAGAAGGACTGGTGTCACGGGTGAATCTTTTGTCCTTTTCTCCTCAAAGGAAGGGCTGGAGCCAGGGAACCCAGGCATCTTTATATGTCCAACTGTTTGTCTCCCGTGCTTTTTCACCCTGAGGAGGTACTCTGCATATCCCCTGCACATCTTCCTTGGAGTGTCTTTATCTCAAACAGAAGTCTTGTTCTCAGAGATTTCCAGCATCCTTGCAGCTTTGTGGCAGTCCTGGTCTGACTAGACTCTGCTTCTCTGGAAAATTCTCTGCAGCTCTTATCTAGGCCAACAGCGCCACCCAGTGGCACCTACAAAGAGCTAATTAGCACCCCATCCTAATGGCGCTCCTTACTTAGCCTGGTAGGATTCATTTTTTTTTTTTTTTTCTTCTGGTGTTCTGGTTGGTGCCCCTATTAACCTGGACTTCTTTCTCCTTTACAGGTGGCTATGAGAGGTTTTCCTCTGAATACCCAGAATTCTGTTCCAAAACCAAGGCCCTGGCAGCCATCCCTCCTCCTGTGCCCTCCAGTGCCACGGAGTCTTTGGACCTGGGCTGCAGTTCCTGTGGGACCCCTCTGCATGACCAGGTAGACCTAAGGCATAGAACTGGGGAGTGAGGGGATGAATAATGCAAGAATACTGCAGGAGACTTCTTTTCAGAATTTTTTTTTTTTTTTGGCTTCAAATGCAGTGACTCCATTTCAGGAGAATGTGGGGAACCCTGAGTATTAGGGTGGGATGTTAGGTAGGGTCTTCCCCTTCCCTCTCTTATTACCCTCACTTAAGAAAAATTATAAAGACATTACCCCGTCTTAGCCTGCCGAGTCATGAGTGGACAAAGGAGGAGGTCCACTAGAATCTGCCATAGGGTGAAATGAGAGGACACCCTTCTCAGCAGGAGCAGCCATGAATCCGTGGTCCCCTGCAACAATCAGGCTGTTCTCCCCGCCCATACCAGCCGATTGTAAATGCCAGTGGACATAAAGGGGTAGCCACCCTTCCCTAAGACAATCAGCTTGAGCTGCTGCATGTGTTCCAAGCATACCACCCCTTCCAGCCCTTTCAGTGAGATGGGAAACGAGTGAAGTTATAGGGTCCCTGCAGCTCTGCCCCACAAGTCTCATTACGAGTTTAATCCTGCACTGCCTAATTCTGCCATGACCCCTCCCTTTGTCTGTGAGACCAAGATGGCATCTGTCTCTGATGTGCAAAGTGAAGATATATCCAACCAAACTGGATAGAGCCAACCACACAACAGATAGCTTGATGACTGGCAGATGGGAACTCTTAATGTCGCAGGAGGCCCAGCAAAGCCAGTGTGGTGCCTGCTACCTCGCTTAGCATGGGGAGGTGGGCCACCTAAGCAAGGGGACGTCCCATACGGCTGGGCCTATCCTGGCTCCTCTGCCCACCAGCAGAGTGAAAGGCTGGCAGAGTCCTGCTGAGCCCTGTGACCCTCTCAGAGCCCCAAGATAGGAAGGGCAAAGCAGCAAGGCTGTGTCCAGCAGGTGTTTCCCCCAGGCCTAGAAAGCTCACCTGGGGCTGGTTTGGGCACTGCAGTCCCTTCTCTGGTTGCCTTACACTCACCTTGTTTGGGTGCCTTTGTGCCCTTTCTGGTGCAGGGGGGTCCTGTGGAGATCCTTCCGTTCCTCTACCTCGGCAGTGCCTACCATGCTGCCCGGAGAGACATGCTGGATGCCCTGGGGATCACAGCCCTGTTGAATGTCTCCTCCGACTGCCCAAACCACTTTGAAGGACACTACCAGTACAAGTGCATCCCAGTGGAAGACAACCACAAGGCCGACATTGGCTCCTGGTTCATGGAAGCCATCGAGTACATCGGTAGGTGGGCACAGCCCTGGGGTACTGGGTTCCAGAACCCGGTGGGGAAACCTGAGAGGAAACCACTGCCAACTTGGTGTTGTGGGTGGGACTCAGCAGGCTGTGTATCAGAGTATGCTCATTTCCCCTGCTCCCAACAGGAAGGCCTGTCCAATGGGTGTTGTGTGGGGCAGGGATGAAAAAATCAATTCCTTTACCTGTGTTTGGAACCTTTTGGCATGGCTCCAGGTGTAGAGGTAGTTAAGACTTTTTCCATGCGAAGGAAGACCAGGAGAATTGGATCACTATTTTGTTTCTGCAAATGAAAATCCCTTGAATGAATGGAGGGAGCTAACTGGCTTTATCATGCAATTTTTCCAAGTGTAGTGCATTTATGATTCAGTCTCAAAAAATACCCTAGAACAGGTGGAATTCTGGAGTCTTCCTACCCCTTCCCCAGTCCAGCACTGCTACCCCCACAGCCTGGCTTGTGCCACATATACCAGCCACTTGGAAGTATGAGGCCCTCTGACTGCCCTAATCCCGTCCTGGTCTCTGCCCCCCAGATGCAGTGAAGGACTGCCGCGGTCGGGTGCTGGTGCACTGCCAGGCGGGCATCTCACGCTCAGCCACCATCTGCCTGGCTTATCTGATGATGAAGAAGCGGGTCAGGCTGGAGGAGGCCTTTGAGTTCGTCAAGCAGCGCCGGAGCATCATCTCGCCCAACTTCAGCTTCATGGGGCAGCTGCTGCAGTTCGAGTCCCAGGTGCTGGCCACCACCTGCGCCGCGGAGGCCGCCAGTCCCTCTGGCCCCCTGCGGGAGCGGGGCAAGGCCACCCCCACCCCCACCTCCCAGTTTGTCTTCAGCTTCCCCGTCTCCGTGGGTGTGCACTCGGCCCCCAGCAGCCTGCCATACCTGCACAGCCCCATCACTACCTCCCCCAGCTGCTAGAGCCAGTCTCCCAACCCCTGGAACCAGGCTTGGCTCCCAGCAAGCTTTGGGAGAGCCACCACCTGTGTGGGCAGCAAGTAGGGACTGACCAGCTGGGGGCAGGTGACCAAACTCCGTCCCCATCCATTTCTCCTTGGCCGACCATGGGGCCAGCTAGAATGGCAATAAGGACTTTGAATTCACGTTAAAAGCAAACAAACAAAACACTCCAACTTAGAGCAATAACGGCTGCCTCTGCAGCCAGGGAAGACCTTGGTTTTGGTTTCTGTGTCAGTTTTCCTTTTCAGGTAGAAATTTCTTACCTCATTTTTTTAATCAATAAGGCTTGAAGTTATGAAACCCACAGATCCTGGCAAATGTGCCCATCCAGTTTTATTAAGTGGGGGAGGGAGGGGGGGAGGGAAAAGAAGAAAACAAGTTTGCCAGAAGTGCCTGGTTCTGTGTGCTTGTCTTTCGTTGTTGTCGTCACAGGAATTTTGCTTTTTAAAATAAGACATCTAGGATGTGGTTTTCCTTTCTAATTATTCATCGACAGGTGAATAATTGTGCTTAATAATAAATAAAGGTATTTATTAAGAATTTCCTCAGAGTATGTATGTACAAGGAGTCCAGTGACAGTGGATTTAGAATATCTTTGTGTTGATCTCAAACAGCAGAACACGGTAGCATGCAAATGTCCAAGCGGCCAGGAGGTAGGTAGATGGTGTCTTGTAGGTGTGTGCAAGTCAGCTAATGATCTTGAATTTGTTGCCACTGAGAAGCAGGCAGGATGGGGTGGGAGGGGAAAGGAAGGGAAAGGTCTGCTTTTTACTTTCTTTTGCTGCTGGTTCCTGGGCACAGAGACCACAACCATATAACCTTTTCTCTGGTGATCAGTTTGGTGTTTGGAGCATTTTTCTCATAGGCCCATCTAGGACATGCCTATTGTCTGTGATACAGGCCCCAAGGTGCTCCTGGGAAATTTGGTACAGTTCAGGTTTTTCTTCAGTGAATCATTTGGCAAGACCATGGGGGAAAAAAAAAGATTACTAAAGATACACCTGAAATGAATCCTTTCATGAGTTGAAGCACCATCCTCTCTATTTTGCGTAAATTATAGTTTTTAATCTGAAGGAGTTTACTTGAAATATACCAATACATTCTTCTATAATTAAATTCCTGTTAGAAGAATATTTTCAAAGGCCCTCTTTTGAATCTAAAAGGGATGCCACATTTCAGGTCTCCTTGAAGTCTAGAAGGGCCAGGAGCACACGGGCGAGGTGGGGTGTGGGGCAGACTGCTTGCCTGCTGTGGGCTCCTGTGAAGTACATCATGGGAGTCGTGTTGAATCTTGACTTGGACTAATGCCATTTTAAGGGGTCTTTCCAAATGGAGGAATGGCTTTGGAGGGAGAAGGAATATTTCTGTGGGGAGGGATGGGAGGGGGGAGGGAGGAGGGAGCAAGTTACATGTTATTTCATTTGTAGTGTTGTGGAACAGTGTTATGGAGTGCCAGACTAGAGGTCATTGCAAACTTGTCTAGAAAGGAGAGCATTTTTTAAAGCCCTTTGAGCGTCTAGATCTCAATGAACATTGTTGCTCATCCATAAATAACTTCAAGCCTCAATGTCACAATCATGTTGGAATGCTCTTTCTCACCCAGCATTGCAGACAGGCCCAGGTTCACTACATTTCCTTTCGTGAACTGTGAACCTGGTTTGGCATTATTCATCCTGTCTGTCTGTCTCAAAGTCCTACCTTTGGGTGAGGCTTCCTGTTTTCAGAAAAGCCAGAGGTGCCCTGCTTCCCTGGGAGCTGCTTGGCTGAACAGTTAGTTGATAGAAAGGCATGAAGGGGCTGGGGTTTCTGGGCAGTGGACCCACGTAGAGACGGCATGGTTGGACATTCCCACTTTCTCCTTGATTCCTGGAAGTCACTTCATGGTTGCTGGAGAATGCAGTCTCAGCTAAAAAGGCCATGGGGGATTAGGGAGGGCGGGTCGCCCAAAGAACAGATTCACTTTTCATACAGTAAGTGTACATTCGCCAAATCTGTCCTGCGTCCCCAGACTGGATCCCAGTCACACAGACAGTGGGAACTGAGGACCAGCTCCTGATGTCTTTCTCCTACTTCCCAATTCAAGTCTTCTATCACAAAGATCAACCACTATTTATAAAGTCATTTCTTTGTTCTTGAGAATGGCATGAGTCCCAAACTCTTAGAAATAAAATAGAACATTGGCGTGATTGAAAAGGAGGACATTTTTTAAATTGTTGTTCTCCCGCCAGAAGCCTCTTTGATGACTTGGAAGAGCTCTAATGAAGATGTGACTGCAGGGTCCATCCCAATGGCCAGTGAGTTTTCATAGGCAGCTGTCTCCCATGAAGTGACTTTTGGTGACAGGAAGTTTTTAAAAAGCATGGTCACATGCATAGAGTCCCAGCTTTGCTGTTGGCCATACAAAGGCTCGTAAGGAAAGCTGCTGATTCCTTCCCGGGATCTTGTCTGACCCCTTGGCTGTTTGGAGAAGCCCTGAAGGAAATGGACTGGTCTTTCCGGAGAGCAGTACTAGGCAGAAAACACGGTGAGCAGCCCGGTGGTAGCTCCCTGGTTTAGGAATTCCTTCCTGAGGCCATTGTGATCAGGTGCTGTTTTCAACAAAGTTGGGAAGCCATGAGAAAAAAAAAAATCGAAAAGTCCTTGGGAAGATGGAGGGTGGCAGGGAGGACAGTTGACTCTAAACAGAAGGGGAAGAGGCTGGAGGCTGGGAGGTGGCCATGAAGCTGTAGTAATGAAGCAGTGGTTCATCTTGGCTGCCCATTAGAAACACCTGCGGAGTCCTCAAAATCCTGAAGCTTGAGTTACCGAGTCAACTAGAATTTCGGAGGTGGGACCAGGCATCAGGAGGCAGCAAAGTTCCCCAGGTGCTTCTCATCTACTGCCAAGTTAGAGAGACCGCCTCGCTTCCCAGAGGGCAGAGCGCCACTGCAGGTGGGTCTTGCCAACCTCGCGGGCTTGTCTCACAGAACCACAGCCAGAGGGTTGTTTCTGGGCAGTGGACCACGGCTTGGTAGGGTCTCAATGCCAATTCCAGTCCCGCTGAAGCATGAGATGGTTTCTCCTGGGTGTTCCTGAATGAGACACCCTTTCATGTTCCTCCAAAGCCATCTGAGGAGTGCAGATATGGGACACGGTACAGTGTCTGGGTGTTGTTTCTCCGTGGAAGTTTCTTGTCAAGAAAAATGGAGGGTATCTTTTTGAAGCAGTACCTTTTCCTCCAGTACCCTGCCCTTCCTTAGAGTTTGAATCACACAATAAGAGACTTCTTAAAGGACAGCAATGCAATACTTGTAACATGTGTAAATAGCCCCATCTCTCAGAGTGATGTCATTTCTACATTTGATATGCCTGTATTTCTGTAGGATGTATATAGTTTAGGGGATTTTTTTTTTGTTTGGTTTTGTTTTTTTAGAAACGTAAACATGTCTGTTTTTATTTATTGCTTGGAAAAGATCATTTGAAGAAAAATAAATACATTTTCAGCCACCTCTGCTTTGGTTTAGTGTTTCCTTGAAAACTGTGTTGCTATCAGAAGGGGAAGAATCCTGGGACCTTGAAGGATTTGAAATGCTCTTTCCCACCCAGCATCGCAGACAGGCCCAGGTTCTAAATACTTAGTAGCATTTGTACTGGAGACCGGCTGGTGAGAGCAGTGAGCACATTTTCCCCTCCTGAACACCATTCAAGGCAGGTGAGAGGAGAAAGCTGATAATAATGTCTAACAATCTGGTTTCTCTGGTAGTGAGGGGAGAGAGGGAAAATTGAACGGTAAGAGACAGGAGTGTGCTTCATCCAAGAATCCACTGTGTGCCAATCACAGGCCATGATGATGGTAAGGATGACTCTTCAGGTCAGTTTCAGCCAGCCTGAGCAGAGTGACTGGGGTTAGTTGCACTTAAGACTTCATTTCAGAAGTCACAGCATGTTACTTAGGTTCTACTATATTGGTCAAAGAGTTGCGAGCCTGCTCTGATTCAAATCCCTTGGAAGGAGAGCCAAAACACGTTTGTAGCCATTTGTACAACACCAGGGAACAGTGATCTAGAAAAACCTAAACACGCGAGTGTTACCCTTCATACAGATATAACTGTCATCTGAGATAGCATCCAAGAACCAAAACTTCTGATGGGGTTTTAGCATCCTGGGGTGTGGAAGATTCGATCTTTCAAAGTTCCCAGATGGATTGGGGTGCACCCTATATGTTGACACCAAGGATCTTGCTTCAATTTTTCCTGTAATCCAACAGAAATACATCAAATTGAGAGTAGCAGCAGGATTGAGGCCCAGCTCCCTATTAGAGTGGGTCATGTATGGTGGCCTCGCTGCTGCTTCATCTTCCTGCTCCCATGACAGACACTACTAATCAGCTACTCTTGTTTCCTATGGAGGCACTGAATCTCAACATGATCACTTCCTGCTGAGAGCCATTGCCAAGTAGGAATGACGCATGGCAATTTCTTTGTCAGCCTACTCCATGTTGCTTAGAGGAAGGACTCTCCATTGTGGAAATGGGCTTTGGACCCAGGTCATTTGCAATGACATTGCATGTATGCTTGAGTAAGGTGACCTTGCTCAAGGACCAGGGCAGATCCAGGTTTAGGGTGTATCCTGCTGGGATTAGGGAGTATCCCGCTCCTTGGGTTTAGGGCGATTCCAGGTTTAAGGTGTACCCTGCTAGGAATAGGGCGTATCCTGCTGCCTCAAACGCCCGCCTGCTCCTTGAGTTCCCGTTGAGTTCTCGCGGGATTCAGAAAGTATTTGGGATTCAGAGCCTGATGGAGTACGTGGATTTTGGCCAGAACGTGGATTTTGGCCAGAACGTGGATTTCCCCAGAACGTGTGTAGAGTGCCGGTGTGAGTTCGGGAATAAAGAATTGCTGTTTGAATCTACAAGGCTGTGAGTGGCTCGTGAATTTGTGCCCAGCCAGACTGCGGCAACTTCCTTGGTTAGACCACAGATAATCCTAATCCACATCCCTAATAAGATGTGGGTCCTAGTACAATCTGTTTTATAGATGGGGGCAGAGAGGCACGGAAATCGGTCAAGATCACAGATGCTTGGTGGAGCCACGTTTGAATCAAGAGCTCCCATCAATCATGCATGCTGCTGCTTATTGTGTACCTGCTTCATTTCTCCAGAAACATTAAAAAAGACAAACCTATCCCTAGATAAAGACATGCAGCAAGTAGAGAGCTGTAAGAGCAGTGTAAGGAGGAAATGGAGTCAAGGAATGTTTGAAGTTCATTCTAGTTCCAGACCCCCTGTTCCTGCATAGCTCACCTCACATCTGCTCTTATGCATCCTTCTCTCTGCATCCACTTGAGGTATCTTGCTTTTGTACAGTAAGTGACACAGAGACCATGCAAGGGCAGGACATGGAGAGCAAACAGAAATGTGTACTGGAATCCTCCACCACTGCAATATGGGGGAGCTTTGCAGACATCTCTGTGAGCCCCTGCTAAACTCATGCCTTTGGTTCTACAAGGGTGGGGAGTTTCAGACTGAAATATTCATTCCAAAAAAGTTAAAAAAATAAATACCATCTATTAAATAGGCATTTATTATCTTCCAATGATGGGCTTTTTTTTTTGTAAGAACTGAGTTGGATTACTCAGCCTAGACCTCTTAACTTCTTATCCCCCAAGATGCAGATCCCACACTTCCTAGTTGAGACGGAAGGGACAGGGGAAGGTACAGATTATGGCAGGGAAAAGAAGAGGAGATACGAGGTCATTTTGAAGTACAGGAACCCCACTTGATGAAAAAAAATGTAGTTCAATGAGCTAATGGATGTCCTCAGTTCTAACCAGCTGGGCCAGTGGCTCCCTTTCATGGGAGGGTTAGTAGTGAGGGGCTAGGAGGACAGGCAAAGGCAGAGAGAAAGATTAGAAACAGGCAAAGTGGTCAATTTCCCCACGTACCTCCTGGAGGAGAAAACTTTGGAGAGAGCTATTACCTTTGATACTGAGGGTTTCCTAACTGTTCATTCTCTAAAGGATTTCTCCCAGCCCACCCCAGGATTTACATGTTAAGTGGCATATACTTTCTCTTCTGGAATTGGCAAAGTTCCCCCTTGTGTTCTGGAATCTCCTGGTGACAGCAGAGAAAGGAGCCAGGATGACCTGAAAACGGAGCTCAGGTCACTTGTGACAGCAGGACATCTGCCTGATCAGAGCAGGAAACTGGCTCCCCACTCACTGTAATATGGGAGTTCTGGGGGAAGCTACTGAACTTGTTAAGGGGTCACTCATCATAATGTTCCCTTGCTGTTTCTGCTGCTCAGCACAGATCAATTCTCATCCTTCAATAATAGCACCCCATTTGATTCATGGGTATATCCATTCTTCCACACGCTTCAGGGGAAGCCCCTGAGTCAGGCCTTAATTAAACAACATAATCCCTCCCACTTAGCCACAGGGCAAGGTTCAGAGATGAGCACCTGAGCTACACTGTGCATCAGAATGCAGCCTGGGCTTTTAGTAGGTGGTCAGGGAAGGTTCTCCACAGCTACACAAAGCATGGCCTTTTCTATCCTTCACATCTCTCTTTTAAAAAAACACTTTTTAAAAGGGTACTCTTAGAAACATTGCAAAATTGAGCAGGAAGTACACAGAATTCCCATATGCCTCTCTTTCCCACCAGTCAACATTCCCCACTATAGCAGCACCTTTGGTTACAGTTGGTGAATCTATAAGAAGACATCCACATTGCCCACTGTCCATAGTTTATATCAGGGACCACTTTTGGTGTACATTCTATGGGTTTTGGTATTTGTATAACAATATGTATCCACTGTCACAAACAGAGCAGTTTGGCTGCCCCAAAAATCTTCTGTGCTATGCTTATTCACACCTCTGAACTTCTGTCTCCATATACTTAATTTGCATTTTTCTGATGATGTATGATGATGAACAAATTTTCATGATTATTGGACATTTATATATCTTTAGAGTGGTGTCTAGTATGATCTTTTGTCTATTTTTTGATCATTTTTTTTCATTTTCCTGTTGAGTTTTTATGAGTTTTCTATTTTGGGTTAGCTGTTTAACAGATGTAACTTTTGCAAATACTTTCTTCCAACCTGTGGCTTGTCTTCTCTTTCACTTGACAATGTTGTTCACACAGCAAAAGTTTTAAATTTTAATGAAGCTTATCAATCCTTTCTTTCACACATACCTTTGGTGTTTAGCTAAAAAAAGTGATGGCCATAAGCCACAGTCTTCTTATTTTCTTGGTTATCTTCCAGGAGTTTGTTTTATGTTTTACATTTAGATCTGCTACCATTTTAGTTTTGGTAAAGGACATAAAGTCTATTGCTAGATTCATTTTTTTTTTTTTTTTGCCTGTGGTTGGCTAGTTGTTCCATGCCCTGTATTGCCTTTGCTGTTTGGTCAAAGATCAGTTGATTATGTGGGTTTATTGCTGGGCCTTCGACTCTGTTCCACTCATCTGACTGACTATTCCTTCACCAGTACCATACCATCTTGATTACCATAGCTTTATAATAAATATTAGAGTTAGGTAGTATCTGTCTTCCAACTTTGTTCTTTAACATTGTGTAGGATATTCTGGGTCTTTTCCCTTTCTATATAAACTTTGTAATCAGGTTGCTGATATGCACAAAATATATTACCAAAATACATCAACAGAAGGTACTTTCCCATGAATAGCGCACGTAAGTCAAAGTTATCAAGTCTCACACAAGCACAGATTCCAATCAACTTTTTATATCCCTCTTTTTAAAAAACTGAGGTATAACCTCAATTATAGGTGCAAATTTTAAATGTAGAGCTCAATGAATTTTATGTATGTATACACTTATGTAGCCACTATCCAGAACAAGATATGGAATATTTCCAGGACCTAGCAGGGTTCCTCTTGCCCTTTCCCAGCCCATAGCATCTTCACACATACTCCTCTCATTACTCTCGTTCACATTCTTGTATGTTCATCAATAAAATAATGCAGCTAGACCAGATGATCTCTGAAGACTCATTCTAATTTTCAGTCTATGTAATGTTATTCTCCATTTTCATCTTCATCCTATAATATGTGACCAGCTTAGGGTGATTTACCAGGACTCATCTACACACCCTTTATTAAAGATTGATCTGCCGATATGCTAGTTTACTCAAGTGCATTCTGGAAATAGAACCTATGTTCAGGGCACTGCGTAAGGCTATATTGGGGATCCAATGGCCCGGGCCATTAAAAAAAAAAAAAAAAAAGAACCATCTGATTAGAGAGAGAAGTCAGACACACAAAGATAGCTAAACAATAATAGTTGACAATAAAAAAATAATATTCATCACGATTAACTAGTTTAGAAGAGTTCAATTAAAACAATTGTTGAATAAATCTTTTGCCTTTCTCTCACTCCTGGCTATCACCATGAGATAACACTATTAGATGGTAATGACGGAATCAGATTCAACTCAACAACTCCTTCTCCCAACTCCTTCCCCTACATTTGCCTTGGGTCTGTGGTCCAAAGTCTAATCCAGATCTTGTTTTAGGTTTTTCTTTCCGAGTATTTGGGTAAATGCACTGCACCATGATCATTGATAATAGATGATATTCCAAATGTAAATTCCTATAAAACTCTCCATTCTCATTACCGCATCCATAGGGAGCAACCAAAATTTTAGATCTGATTTTGGACTTCCGGTTTTACTCTGCAGCACCCTGGGCTACAATCCAGCAGAAAATTCTTCAAGGGGTCTAAGCCAATTATGCAATTTATTTCTTCTAATCCCCTTTCTGGCCAACCATGTGCTTTCCCTTCGGAGTGGAAAGGACAATGGAGTCAGTTTTTGGATTACAAAAACAAACCCAAAACCATTTGCTATAAAATTAGTCAATTTCTCAGAGACTATGAAACATAGTAATAAGTGTACTCATTTTTAAAGAGGAGGAAACAGGCACTGGGAGGAAACTGCCCACTGGTTCTATGGCTAGCAAGTGGAGACTGGGGTCTTATTTAATCCAAATAGTGTTTCAACAAATTAGCTGCACTAACAGACTTTAACTAGTCATCTACATTCATTGTGCTTTCATTTTCTCCTAGCACCTCAAAAGCATTTGATTTGTCTAACTTTGATATCCTCCAAACTATTTGGCAGATAGTATTCCTGTTTAGTGAATATGAAAGTAGAGGCATAGAGCACTCTTGGAGTTATGAAGGAACCTTAGAGTTATGAAGGAGTATGCGGTAGACACTGGTTTCCTGACAACTTTGGCCTCTCCATGCCCTCAATGATTCCATCCACTGTTACCTTACTTTTATTACTTTGACTTGTAAGCAAAATTATGAACGTAAACAGATTTACTTTATAAATAAGTCCTTAGCCAGGAGAAGTATGTAAAAAATCCAATTAACAAAATCAACATGTGACCTACTACCATATTTGAAGCAGTTTTATGGTGGAAATTGGCCAAAATGAAGACATACACCCTTTCTACTTCCTTTTCCTATGTCCAGACCTTCAGAGCAGATGCCAATCAGAAACCCTGGCAGTGAGGTCCTAACTGGATGGGAGCAGATTATCTCTTTTATTATTTCCAATGTAGAATCAGGTGCTCCTTTAGCATGGAGGTCTTTTGAGCTGTTCTAGGATTATAAAATGAGGAAGAGTGAGCCAAACCAAAAGATAAAGGTTTACTGTGCTCTAAATAGGGTATACTGCCTCTACTCTGAGATGTGTCCCAAGAACCCAAGCACTATAGGCAATGGAATTAAAAAACAGTTCTTTAAAATTTGCTGCCTAAGAAACACCCATCCCTTTATATTGATAGGATTTATTTTTCTTGCAAATAATTTTATTTAAAAAATCAATCCAGTCTAGCAAGCGATTTGTAGCCTTCTGTCTCTGCCCTTTGGCTAAGTCTCCAAAGTTATGAGTTATAAAATCAGATATTTCTGTATCATCAAGCAAAACCAAGCTGTTGAAATTCTGTTATTTTAAAGTCCACTTGCTTTCTGTGCACAATTCAGATATTCTAGTTTTTCTAATAGGATAATCAAAGCAGAGCACCTGAGTCTAAAAGCATTTAGAATTTGATCTCCTGAGACACTGGTGACATAAAATCACATAATGGCATCAACTCTTTTTGTTTATATTTCTACTCATACTGAGACTCTACACATAGTCAGAGGTTGGTACATAGTAACAATGCTGGGTCTGATAGGGGAAAGTATTTTGAGATAAACCTGTCTCAAAATAAAAACCAAAGAAGGCTGGGGATGTGGTTGGGGCAGGGGTGGGGGTGGGGTGGGGGAGAAGGAACTTGGCTTATTTTATGGCCTTAACGACTATTATTTGCAGGGTTAACAAAAGGCTTCCAAGTACTTAATTTTCAAGTCTACTTGTGACTCTGATAATCCCTCTGGTAAAGAATTCTAGCTTTAAGTTGCTACCTAATGGATCACTAAGTATGGAGAAAAGATGGGGGAAGAAATGGTAAAATTCCCTCATTCTCTATGCCAGGCATTGTGTTAGGTCTTTAATATTTACCATGACTTAAGTTGGTTTTCTTCCCCTTCCCTTCCAATATGAGAGGTGGACAGAGGGAGTCTCTGAGAAGTCCAACCAAGAGGTCCTATGAGCTGCCCTTCGAACTGGTGTGAGCTCTGACTCTGGTCCACTGCCTTTTAAGAGATGTTTCTAAAGGAACCCATGTTTCTCTTGCCATTGCTATACTTTCGTAAACTCCCACACTGGCTACAGTGAGGATAAGGCACCTCAAACCCAGATCTTACTAGGAAAACAGAAGGAGTGTGGCTATGTGAATTCTATGATTTCAGGTCATTTGTGTGGGGTTGGTCAGAATGAAATGAAAGGAAAATACTTAAGAGCTGTTATCTACACACAGTATACTTTACAAATGTTTTTATTGAATATTAATCAATTACAAGTACTGTAAGTTAGACGTTAAGCCAAAGCACAATTACAGGTTAAATATGATCACAAATATGTTTTAAATAGAAACCTACCATGGAGGCAGGTAAAGTTCCTTGATGCCCTCTTTTGGAAATAAATAGAGGGTGAGAGAAAAAAAGGTCTTCTATTCCAGGCAAACGATAATGAAGACTAGAAGAATTTACATGCTGTAAGTGGTTTTCCATGACTAAATCAGTAGAATTGCCAGATTTAGAAAAAGACAAAATCCAGGTGTTCAATTAAATTTGAATTTCACATAAACATTGAATAGTTCTTTTTTTTAATGATAAGGGTATGCCAAATTTTGCATGAAATGTACTTAAGCTAAAAAATTGTCTGAAATTCAAATTTAACTGGGCATCTTGAGTTTTATCTGGCAATCCTACAAATAGACAAATGTAAAAAGAAAGAAGCAGGGGTTGGAACCACCTGCTACTGGTGGGTCACAGACTAAAAATAAAAACAACACCAATAACAAACCAAAGGGTCACTACATTGGTTACTTACACAGACAAACATCACAATGAGAAATACAATTACTATTCCAAATGCTGCTGCCAGGAAACACTCTAATTTCCTCCAAGCTGGTTTTGTAAATGTTTTTGAGAAACCTTGTTTATCAAAGTACCTTTTCAGTTTTGTAGATGACAAAGACAAATATTACTACCACAATGATAAGCTTAAACCAATGGGAGCAGAAGCAGGTATCATATGCACATTAAGTGTTCTATGTAATGAACACAATGGTTATATGGTCAAGGTCATTTTCTGGATCTAGGCTATTACTTAATTTCACTGAGGTGTTTTCTAGTTTTTCATCCAGAACTTTGAGAGAGGTGAGAGGGTGTGAGGTGGAGAGGTGAGAGGGTATGTGAGTTACATCCCACTACAATGTTTAACTGCAGTTCTCTGCAAAGCTCTGAATCAACCAAGGGCATTCTTGCTGTATATGGAAGTAAGTATACAGATAAAGAAAACTCTTTGAAAGGATGGTAATAGGTAGATGTCGCAATATGAAAAGAGAAAGAATGAAGAGTCAAAATGCATCTTCTCCAGTGTGTCATTTCATAGGAGGCCAAACTCTAGGCAGAAGACTAAAGCTGGTCACAGCATAACAATATTGGGTCTTACAGAATATATAAAATCTTCAGCTTCTGAAAGGTTTTCAGTGTAATACAACATAGTTTGTATTTTAAAATGATTAAAAAACAACTTCATATCATTCAAATTCTTCAAGATATCAAGTTATTATATATCAACTTAACAGGCTTTAAATGAAGTCTTTCTAGCATTTCTCCAAACCGGAAGGTCTGGTAGCTGAAGAATTTCAGATGCGAACAGATTGGAATGGACTATTATGTCAGCCCCACTGTAGGTGAGGGAGTATTATTTATGAAATAGACCCTCATGAAATAAGCTTAACAGATATGAAATACATGGAGACATGCCTGACTCATGGACACTTTTCAACATTTATTAGAAAATAAAAGGTTAAAAAGTTTCTGCCACAGTTAAGGCTTTTCCTATTTAGAAATATTTACTTGTCTATTAAATGCAGAATGCATGAGTTGCTTGAAGAAATCTCACTTTTTAGGATGGTATTTTTTGAATGCATTACCTTGTTATATGCTAGATGTGTCAAATATTACTTTCATTTTTTTGTCATTGATTTGACATCAAACAAAATTAATTTCAGCCTTTAAATAAATTTCTGACATGTAAAACCCTATTTTAATGTTGGTTTTGAATATAAGCTGAATGACTAAAGTCTATAACTCTATACAAGATAACTAGGCTGACAGAAAACACAGCAAGAAAGCTGTTATCATAGCTATCACACTAACGGGATGTGAACACACTGGGGAAAAGTGATTAAAAATACACCATTTCTGTTTGCAAGGCCATTTACAGGAATCCAGACAGTGCACATGTTTGAAAAGGGTGGGCGGAGCAATATCCAATAATCCTTCGTGCAATAGGGAAATATACTGCAATAGAGAAAAACCTAGACAACTTCTTGCATTCTTATGTTGTTTTCTAGTGTTAACCAAATTTTTTTTGTATAATATCAGTGATAGAATGTTAATCTATATTACTTTTTTTGCTTGTCACATTCAGGCATTTCTCTGTGTATTCTAATGTACTTTGCTATTTTGAGAGCAAGGGGAGATGGCTAACATCAAGCTCAATGATGCATTAAGGATGCCGTTTCATGAAGACATTGGTATTGTTTAATTCTACTTATGCTGCTTGAAAAGCTAGGAATTCTAAGTTCCAAGAATGAAAAGGAAAATAAGAATCTTGGTTGTACTGTTGTAAGTTTGCATAGAATTAAACTCTGGGTTCCATGCTGTCATTCGGTTAGAATCTTCTGAGGAGAGTGCATGAAGCCTCCAAGTTCTGGTTTGATATGAAAATGGAGAAGTACCTAGATTTCTTTTCTAAGATGAAGAAAGAAGGACACTGAGTGAGATCAAAGGTAATGTTTGGAGCTATTTTAAATTCTTGACTAGCAATCTGGGGAAAACTGAAGGTCAAGTACAAGGAGAAAAGTGTCTAGGATGCTTAATTTATAGCTATGTATCCAGTTGGCCAAAACCTGGTAAACTGGAACCATCAGGTCTAGACAGAACCCCTTTGATTTACAGCTGTGGTAAAACTGGTGGAGATGTTCAGATTCTCTCTTCCACTTGGTTTGAGAAACACATCATTTTAGGGAAGTCCCAATCTTGCTAGTATTTCTATATACTGCAGACACAAGAAATTAAATACATTTCAGCTTAATTTAATGCCAGAGGTTCTTCTTACTACTCTGAAAAAGTAATTTCCAAATGTAATACATTTTTGCCAACTTTTGAGCATATTCATGATGACGCTTGGTTTTCAAGTTCTGAAAAAATGTCTTGGTTCTTCTGATATCTCCCTTAACCCACATTCTTCAGCACATAATATAAGAATATTCTTTCAAAAACTACTGCATACTTGAATGATTACAAGACCAAGGCACTGCAAACACCCCCCACTACACAGCATCTTTTCTCAGTACACAAAACATCAGACATGTAATACCAGCAGTTTAAATAATGAACCACAGTTCACTTTTCCAAGTGTAAGGCTCAAGTTTAAAACTGGAACATCCGTTAATCTGGTCAGTGTGATGGAAACAACACAACATATAACCACAATTGGGTAGTGGTTTATCTTTTTAATGAAGCTATTAAGTTTTCCATATCTATATCATATTAACTCTTTTACGTAACTAAAAATCACAGCTGTGTTTATTACCATTTAAAACTATGCCAGGGGATGGGGCAAGTAATGCACACTTCACGACTACTGAAAACCACACAGATGGCAATTTCTTCAACCCTTTGTTACACACAGCAAAAGAGAAGGGAAGGAAGAAAAAAAAAACCCTCTTAGTATCAATTTTTGAAGCTTTATATGGGCTTCTAGTGCTACTAAACATGTAGCCAAGACATAAACACCCAGCCTGGGTCTGAAACTTCAGTAGAAGCAACAACTGAGGTTAATATTCTTGATTTAATTTTGAGGACCTATGCAAGATTCAGCTACAAAATTTAAACTACTCTGTGGATGCTTAGTTCTAGCATTGTACTCAAGCAGGGAAAAAAAAAAAAAAAAAAAAAGGAAAGAGAGAGAGCAAAATGTGTATATCAAGACCTATTTCTAGAATTTTTGCATGTAACCATTTTATTTCACTTCTGGAGATTAAAGGAGGTCACAGCTTCATCAGCCTGCATTAAAATAACAACAACAAACCCAGATTAATTTTTAGGACGTTAAATTGAAATGGCAAGTTTGTGTCAAACCGTTTTTCCTATTTTCCCACCATGTTTATGCTTCTTTTGCTTCAGAGCTGAGTAGATGTACAGCATGTCAAGTAAATAAAACAATGCACGCAATTTCTTTTTGAAAATTAAGGTGAACAGGGCAAGTGTAAGAACTGTAGGAGATAATTTTTTGTAAGTGTCAATGTGCACTTGGCAACTGTTGATTAAAACAAGCAGTACTTTCACAAAGAAAACAGTATGGTACTTCTTTACCATCTTCATTTAAAAAAATAACTGAAAGGCTTTGGTTTCAATTTTTGTTTTCCTTGTCTAAATATATTAAGAAGTTTGAAGCAATGATTCAAAAATTTAGTGCAGGGATCTTTATAAACTATTTGAGGCATGCCACTCAAAATAAATCTGGAGTTAAAAAAAAGTTCTTGCATTTGTGTACATCTATTTACTACATAGGATCTTTCTAAACTAAAGAGACAATAAGGAAATAATTTTTGGGACTCTAATGAAGTATAATTCCATTGACTTTGGAAATAAGGCAGCTAATTTTGGGGGCGACAATTCTGGTGGTACAGATTAAGTGAAGGGAATATTTATTTATTCTCTGAGGAGTCCTGTCGCTCCTTCTGGGCTACAATGATAGAGAATCACTTGGTCCTCTCTCTTCTTAATGCTGTTCCTCCTCCCCAGCCTCCCCAGTCATTTCACCTGGAAACTGAAGTCATAATCCCCTCACTCTAACATTTCCCTGGCTGTGCTCTCCTGGGATTTCCAGCAATATCCTGAACAACCCTGCAGTGGGGCTTGTTTTGGAAAGAGCAAGTAGTCGTCCCCAGCTTTGACGTTGTCTCAAATTGGGAGCTCTCTTGTCAGATGGGCCAATTCATTAAAGAAAACTAAAATTTGATGCTTTTCCTTTTCATCTCGATTTTTGTTATCAAGAAGTACAGATACAAAATTAAACACAAAATGTGGAAACAGAATTTTGCTCAGGCAGAAGATTGGGCTGCACTGTTAATGATTTTAGTCAGTATAACTTTGTGCAAAATATCCTCAGGAAGGCTCTGGCTCATTTTCAAAATAACCAAAAAACAAACAAAATAAACAAAACCCCCAGCATCAATGATGTGTGTTTGGACAAAATTAAAAATGAGCCTGTGCATATTTACTATATCCACATGCCATATCTAACAAAGCAAATGTAGTGTGTAAGTTGTGAACATTTGAAACAATATTGGTACGTCTTCTCTTTTTTCCATTTCCAAGTGTAGATCAAAGCGACCTTGCTTTAGAAATGGATAACTGCAATGGAAATGAGCCTGAGATATGTTAAAAGGCCGCCCCTGTAAACATTTCCTCAAAGGGAACAGTAGCAGTTGAGTATGCATCAGTTACTCATACTATATTCATCACTATAGCAATGCTTTATAAAAGACAAACAGCTTATTTCTAGGCTGTCAGGGATTTACAGAATATTGATTTTTTTTTTTTTGTTGGAAACAATCCACTGTAATCCAGTCCCAGGTTTGAATCGACTTGGTCTTTACCAGTGGGCATTCACTAGGTCTTCTGCTCTGCGGCTGTTGAGGTCTGTGAAGGAGCTTCTGGCTTCATGATCTGGTAGGTGATAAGATACTCTGGGTATGCCTGTTACGGACAAAAAGAAAAGCAACTCATTCTTCTGATAGGTACAATTGTAAAGCCTTATTTAATGTGGAAGCTTCAGAGGTTACTGATGGTAAACAGTATTCTACATAGACCTAGAACCCTACAAAATCCAATTCAATAACAGGTGTCTGAACAATGAGGAGGTCCACCTGCTTGTTTGTATATAAACATAAATCTCACAATATAGAAAACTGGATGTTGTTTCTGCTTTTGTGTGTGTGTGGTGCTGGGGATGAAACCCAGGGTCTTGCACATGCTAGGCAAGTGCTCACCATTGAGCCATACCTCCAATCCCCTAATTCTACTTTAAAAACTATAGTTGCATTCTGTTCATCCCTTCTTACAGAGTCCCATGCCATAAACAGGAAAACAACTGCACAAGGCAGCACTAATATCTTTTATACAGCACAGTACTGTCACATAGTATGTGGTCAATAAAAGTCTGTTAAATGAAAGAAGAATTCTGTCCAACTGAGTTCAGATTAATCATAGAAAATGATGCAACCCTCTGAGCTAGGAGGAGAAAGGGTGAATGTGTTGAGTCTCCCATAACCTAGAGGAAACAGTTTGGGGGACCATTTTAAGAAACAAATTACAGGCATCATATTTGGAAAAGATAATGGCTCAGATTTAGACTTGCTCCCTACCCCCACCACTTCTTTTTTCTTTTTTTAAATTCTTGCAATTAATAAAACAAAGTTCAATAAATGGAATGGGATGAGCACTTCTCCATAGGAGCAGAAAAACAAAGGCTGACCAGAGAAAACATTACAAATCTTAACCAGAAATCACTACGAAGACAGCTATTGGAAAGAAAGGAGGAACAAAAAAACCCCTTAGTTTGTTTACTATGCAAAATTCTTCAACCCTAAATATAAACATGAGGATAAAACTAGGCTTAGTATTTCAGAGTGTCCTGTGGCTGAAAAATAATACTTCTTGGTACTCAAAATGTTTTCGGATCCTAAAATAATTTGTTGAATCCTGACCTATAAATTACTTGCATACAGACATGGGATAAAAAAAAAAAAACCAAAAACTGAATCATTTTAACATTTAAAAAGCAAAATACAAAAAACAAACAAAACCTTGTGATAGAGTTACTGAATTTTTGCTTTGTCTCTCTTTCTTTTTATAAAAGCTGGGGAGGATATTTAAATTGCTCCAGTTGGCCCAAGATCTTTCTTCCTGAGGAGCTGGGATTATAAGTGTATGCCATGGTACCTGGCTTGAATCCTTTAAAACTAGTATACTTTGATCCTAGGTGACAGAAATTACTACACATCTATGTCTTAAGCTTTCCTCATCTATTAATGTGAACAGTAATAATACCTGGATTTTTATGAGGACTAAATACTAAGGTCTTACAATAGATCTGTCATAGTAAGAATTCAATGAGTTGGTTATTACTATTAATGTTAGTACCATCATTATCATTCAACATACAGTAGTGCCTCCTAAGATGTCTCAGCTAGTATTTTAAAAAGAAAATAAACATAAATGTATTTTTAAAAGTTGATATGCATGTTTAGAGCCATTACCATTCATCAGGTTCTTTTCCAAAATTTCAGTCTGCTCTGGTTTGAGTTAAAAATCGCAATGATCCATCAATTAGTATGTTTGTTGGAATAATCAAGATCAACAATCTCTTGACTTTCTAAGTTGAAGCTTCAATAACTGAAGAGTCTGTAATGTTACTTTATTATAATTTGCATACTGCTTAATTCTTAAAATGCTTTTAATGCATTTTAGTTTTTAGGTACTAAAACAAGCTGGGTCAGACGCTTACTGTTAATTCTAGAGTTTAGTGTAAAGAATGTAACAAATCTCATATACTTATAGAAAATGGAAACACAGAGTAGTTAATCAGATGGTTTAATGGTTAAGAAAAGAATCTTAAGGTTGGTGAGGAGCACATACTATGTGTTAAAAGTGAGCATGAAACTTGTTCCTACTTTCTTAAGTCCCAATGAAGTTTACTCCCTCTGATACTTGGTATGATGCCTTCTTTTATGCTTATAGATAAGCTGCCTAAGCAGAGAAGTCAGGAACGCTGACATACACATTTTGGTAGCTCACTGTTTAAGATCATCTCTGACATATGTAAACTTTTGTCAGATTCTAAGATTCTAATGGCATTGATTACTTCAAGGCTCTTATTAATGAGTGCTACTGTTCCTACTAATTAGGTTATTGAATTGTTTCTGTGTACAGTTAAGACACCAATTAGTCATATCAAAGTTCAAAGGGATTTAAAGGAAAGAAATCATTAAACTACAAGACTAAAAGAGACTAGGATGGACTCAAAAACATTACATCCTGTTAAGTCACTTTAAGTCCACGCTGGTTATAAAAAACAGATGTTTTTCTTGTTTTATGTTCCTAAAACTCAACATCCACTCTGGTTAATTCACATTCAGGACATTTTCCTTAATCCAAATTCCTAATGCTAAAATTTAAACTCAAATGCTGTTTATTTCTCATAGTGATGAAGAAGGGACTGTCATACACTCTTGAGTAATTCTGTATAATGGAAAACCATTCTAAAAACCATTCTATAGTCTGTTCTTCTCCAGGTTAAATGTTCTGCATTTTTCAGACCATTTCAGTAAAACAGGCAAACTCTCTGTAGCAACCAAGATGAGAGAATCTCTCTCCTTTATGTCTAATGTGAAGTGTAAAACACATAACATACTCCTGATATTTTAAGTTCAATGTATGTTATAATGAGAGCCATTCTTTTCAAGTGTAGCTTACCTATCAATTTTTTTAAATCCTAAGGAAATAATCCCACTAATAAATACTATTTCTTGCATCAATCTTCTGAAAATAACATCTATGTGTTCTTGAAAGTGTCAAACTCTAAGAATAAAGATGACTTTGTAACTAAGGAGAATGATATAAAAGTTGGGAAAGGAAAATTTCATAAAGTCAGAAAAAATTATTCACCAGAAACTGTTCAATTAGTAGACACTACATTTATTAACACTATCCATGTAGGCAAGTCTACTTGGATGTGGAAGAATGAGTATCCTTCCCTGAAATAAAATGAACACTAAGGATTGTTTTTTTTTTTTTTTTGGTTGAGGGGAGGTTGGTTATTGGGGATTGAACCCAGAAGTGTATCCCACTGAGCTAAATTGCAAGACTTTTAAGCAAGTTACCAAGTCAACTTTTACTTGGGAAATAGTTGAATGATTCGTTTCAGAAATGTAAACTTACTTTTATTTTCTAAGCATTTCTTATTATTTCTTTCAATCCAAATGAAGAGAAAATGTTTACTATAGATAACTTATAATATATTTAGAAATGAAAGATGAAGAAAACAAATAACTTATAATCTCAATACAAGGCATTAACAGGCATATTATTACACAAAAATTTAACCTATGTTGTTGAATTAAAAAAATTTTTTTTGGTTGTAGATGGACACAATACCTTTATTTTTATTTATTTATTTTTTTAATGTAGTGCTAAGTCGAACCCAGTGCCTCACACATGCTAGGTGAATGTTCTACAACTGAGCCACACCCCAGTGCCTATTCTGCTGACTATTTAGGTTAATTTTTTCATTATGATAAACAACAATCTTATGTGTGACAAATCACTGATTATATCTAATACAAATTTCCACAAGTATAAATACTGATTCAAAGTAAAAACATTTTCTCTACAAGTCTGGAATTTGCAATTTAAACAGAAAAATGGAAAATTTTTTGTTTGTTTTTCTAAACTTATCTGGAAACAACTACAAATTTAAATTGCAAGTTAATATGGTACCCACACACCTATATAACTTTTACCCAGATCCATCTCATTTGCTTTATCATTTTCACCTCCCCCATCTCCATCTAGATATATATACATGTACATCCTTCTACAAAATCACACACACACCTACTTTTTTTCTGAAACATTTAAGTTATATACATCATTAGGGCCTTTTACTCATAAATACGATGCCAGTTTGTATTTCCTAAAAATAGATAATTTGTATTGTATCAACATTATAATTTTACATTGATAAAATACTTTTTTCTATCTACTGTTACAGTTTTATCAGTTGATCTAATAGTGTCTTTTCACTTCCAGTATCAACAAATTTTAGGGGCCACATTTATCTGGAAAATTTCTCGTTTTACTCTTTTGTAATGCTGACAGTTTTGAAAAATCAATCTTTCCACATTAAAAAAAAAAACTGTTCATTTTGATTAGATTTATATATTTTGGGCCCGAATATGGCATAGATGATGTTGGTGTCCTTCTTAGGATAGCTCTCTGGAGACATGCTACATGCCCATCTGTCCCTCATGTTAATTTTAATTATCTGGTCAAGGCACTGTCCTCTTTCTTCAATGTGCAATTAGTGTTTCCCCCCTCTTTTGTAACTCTGTAATAAAAAGATGATACAAATATTCTCCTTTTGAAATTAGCACCTAAATTTAGCAGTCATATAATGGTTCAAAATGGTAATTTTTCCAACTCCAATATTCTCTCCAGAACTATCCATTTGTCCTTGACATCCTACTGTGATCAAGAGCCTCCCTTCCTCCCTCATTTATTTATCCTTTATTATCAGAACAGAATAATAAATTCCTTCCCCCCCCCAAAGTTTAAAATTCATTACTGTACTTATTTTAGTGTTTAACTGTCGAGTGGGAGCTCCTTCAAGCTGGCTTCTGTATCTTTGTGATGTGCCCCCATGGTTTTGTTTTATTTATTTTTGAGCTGTGGCATAACAAGATATCTAAGGTCCACCTTGTACCTAATTCAGCCCTTAAATTACCTGTTTCTTCAAGAAGGCTTTGTTCCTTCTAGCTGGGAATGTTATAAGAGATTAAGACCTGGGCTCGGTTTCATTTACATTTAAGCAAATATGTTTGTGTGGACATATATGTGTATAAAATTTCTTATCTCTGCCTGCTGAAAGCAATAGCAATAAGCAATACTAAAGGTTATTTTTTTCATCATGGTATTCATTTGAAATTCAACAAAGACTATAAAATTTTTGTTTTCAGACACATTGGAAGCAGTACTGTGAGAGTTAAAGATAGGTTTGAATTAAGTATATATTTCCATAAGTATTTTTTCCAATTTTACTTCAGAGCCCCAAGCAGTTGACAAAATAAAATATACTGCAGCTTTATGACTGAGAAAGCTATGGTACCATGATCAGAATTATAGGTTCAAATCATATAACCAGCCATGGTAAGTACACCCATGAAGAAGATCCATCAAATGGCAGCTGCTCTTAGCTTTTCACTACTTTCTTGGGTCATCGAACACTATAGAACAATAATTCAGAACAGCTACCATCAAGAGCAGCATGAGACCTAAGACTTTACTTCTCAGCTGTCCTTTTTTTCAGTCTTTCATATTAAAAAAAGCCATTACCTGGCTGACAGATAACTGATGCAAAGTTAATATCAAAGAATCACATCTTTATTTTATGCCTGAAGTGAAAAGTGATAAATGGTACCAATGAGGTGTCCTAAGTCTTATAAATAAGTCTCATATTCTGTAATGACATGTTTAGTAACTTTGATTATGCATATTTGATGAGTAACATACCTGTTCTCCTCTGTATATGACATACTCAGCATATGCCAGCCCATTGACACTTGGTCTCCCAATAACTGAGTGATGACCTGGAGGGGCATGGGCCATCTTCATGGTGCTGAATTGCAGAAAGGATTTTCCAAGGGTCACTCTACAGAAAAGCATTTGTCTAAATAAAAAAAGAAAGCAATGCTTTGAAGGAAGCTGTAAATGTTGGTTTTGAATTTTTTTAAATATTTATACTTTAGTTGTAGTTGGACATAATACCTTTATTTTATTTATTTTTATGAGGATTGAACCCAGGGCCTCCCATGTGCTAGGCAAGCGTTCTACTGCTGAGCCACAACCCCAGCTCTGGTTTTGAATTTTTTACAAAAATCTTAACACAAGCAAAGCTAACTTGCATGTCACTTTCAAATTTTAGGTCTAGGAATGGTATGGGGTATGACATATAATTTATTATAAATAATTATCAGGCTTAATAGTTCTAGTTTAAAGTAGTTTTGGTGTGGCTTAGAAATCACCCATAGAAAATAACTGGTATTAGGTTGTGTCTAATGAGAAAAGGGAAATACTAGAGGAAACAGAGTGCTGTATGAATAAACAGGTTGAATATAAAGAGACCAAGAAAATGGAAACAGCATCTGAAATTAAGATTAGATTCGTTTACTATGGGAAAACAGTAAAAACTAAGATAAGATAAATAGTATTAATAAAAGTGAACCATTAACAAAAAAACTTGGCTTAAATGTACAGCTGGAAGTCACACTATTGGGTGAATATGAATTTGGGCAGATGTCACAAAAAGTATGAAAGGTTGATGAGAAAGAAAATTATATAACTATAGCCCATGGACCCAATCCTCCTGACTGCCACCTGTTTTGTAAATACAATTTTATAGAACAAACCCATGCATTTGTTTCCACAGAGTCTATGGCTGCTTTTGCATTACAAGTGAGAGCTGAGTCATTATGACATGGAAAAAATGACCTGCAAAAATAATAACTATCTAGCCCTTTAAAGAAAAATTCAACCCCTAATCTGAGAAACAATTTAGCTAATCACACAGTTAAATGTGAATAGTTATTATTCAAATAATTTGCTTTTAGTAATAAAGTATGATCTTTGTGTTATGACCAATCAGAGATATTTTGAGCCAATTAAAAATTTGCATTGAATCTATTAGCATGACTGAGTCCTGCCTGAACTTGCTTTTTTAGTTGGGTGCCACCTATTCTCTTTTAGGTCCCAGAGAAATAGGTCTTGCTCTATATTGGTAGTTTTTTTTTTTTTTTTTTTTTTGAGTTCTATCTCTACAGTAGTGGCAGTAATGTATTGTCATTAGGTTCTGAGAATCCTTGTCTATTGATCGGGGAAACACACTTTTTGACCAAACAGGTCCTGGCTTCTAGCTTTCTGCTTCCTGCCCCAAAGCTTTACTGTTGGCTGGTGAGGATAGAAGATGCATGACCTGCCTAGCCAGCCCATGAGACTTCAGGTTAAAGATGAGCAGATGGAGAGTACCAGCTCATGTCTGCTCACCTGGCATGACTTGCAGACTGTGATACATTATGCAGTAGATACAATGTAGGGGTACTAATTCACTAGGGCAAATGTTGGTCAATGCAAGATAGGAGCCATTAGATAAATTCATCCCTACTGATATACTACTATTCTGAAATACAAAATATAGTTCCTACAGCTTCTCTGAAGATGTCTCATGGGCTGAGCAAACAATAGCACTTGTTAGGAAATGATGTCGACCTAGCTTCCAGATAATATATCATTGTTTTCTCTGTCTCTTTTTCTACCTGTCTTTTGTGCCCTTGTTCCCAGTTACTTGTGACTGTACTTGCCAAAGAAGTACTAGTCATGTGCTTTGGTTTCAAGCTGTTTTTGAAGAAATGCTGGCGAAGACATAAACTTACGTGTCTCACTTAAATGAGTGATTGCTAGTTCCCATCTAGGTTCACTTTTTTTTTTGGTATTGGAGACTGAACCTAGGGGAGCTTTACTGCAGAGCTATATCCCCGGTCCTTTTGGATTTTTGAGAAAGTTGTTGAGGTTGACCTCAAACCTGTGATCCTCCTGCCTCAATCTCCCTCATCCTCTTGAGTCACTGGGAATATAGGGGTGTGCTACTTGGCTAGGTTCTCTTTGATTGCTTATTTAGGTTTTTTCTTTTGTATCCACAGGAGTTATGTTTGAAGCAATGTAGCTTTTGTATGCTATATATCCTTAGTAATTTGTGTGTTCTTAACCAGAGAGGTCTTATAGGAAAGAAGTTTCCTTCTGACCATATGGCATCCGTCTTAGAACTACTGATGACTAGAAATTTTTTCACAATATAGCTGAAAGAGATAAGTTTTAAGATCAACTGCTATAAGGAATTTCAAGGATATATGAATTTTTTTTTAAGGTCTTGGCTGAATAAAAAGATTTCTCATGAAGCTGACTGCAAAAATAAATTTGATTAGTTTAAAAAATGTAATAAATTCTGATCTTTGTAAAGTATGATTCTTTTGTATTTTGATTATCAGGGGAAATATTTTTCCCCCCACTGACTTCAGAGAAGTCAGGGATGAATGGAGTTGGACCTGGAAATCAAACATGGTTTGTGCTACTTCCTTGAAACTTCACACACTGAATTTGTTCTCAGTGAGGGCACTATGCTTTATTCCTAGTTAAAGTAGCCATTATTCTCTCCACCTTCTGAATTTTAAAATCCTATTTAAAATTCTGATGTTCATTTGACTGTCACTAATTGCAAAGTTGATATTTTAAAGTTGAACTTTTCAAGGTTAATTATATGTCCTGTCCTAATGTGAACAATTCACTAGCAAACTCCGAAGCAAATTAAAGAGCCTCCTTGTTTACAGAAGTTGTCTTAGTTCAAATGTGATGAGAACTGGAATGTCTTTGTTCTGTAGAAGTCATTTTTAGCCTTGTCTTGATTAAGAAGAAAGGCACGTGAACATCAGGGAGAAAAGCCCAGATGCAGGGAGGTTCATTACAATTCATGGTTGGTATACATGTATCTGGTTTTTACGTGGTATTAGCTTTGCCATAATTGCTCCTATTAGAGGAGAAGGTGGTCAGCTGTTTTTACCTCACTGCTAAGCCTTACTTATTAGAAGTGAGACTCAAGGATAACCCGTGACTTCTGCAGAGCCCCCAAAACTAATCAGGTTTATTGATGGTAGCCACCATTACACTATATGTTGGATGCTCACCTATGACATATATAACATGACCTGTCTTTGTGTGTGGGGCAGCCTGTTCCTCCTCCAATCCCATAAACATACTGGTTGCTTTTTGAGGAATTTTCCGCAAAATAAATCCCAGCTCCAAACATTCCTCCTATATATGCATGACGCTCATCAAAGCCTTTATGAATAATGGCATTAATGAATGGAGAACCTAAAAATAGAAAAACAAAGATTAGTTTTTGAGCACTTTTCTGGAATTCCAATTAACTGCATTCTATCTGAACTGAGAGGTTAATATTAAGAAATAATGCATACATGAAAAAGTTTATTTTGGCCTATTATTCGTAAGTTATTTTAATGTATTAGAATTGTATAAGTAACATGGATTTTGCAGATGGCATGGGATTTTTAGACAGCAAAGTGCAATGTGGCTACGAAAACAGACTATTTTACATGCTATCTGAATGTAACAAATTACAACAAAAAATAACTAGATGGCTCAACTTGCTCAAATGAAGTTCTGAAATAATCTGAGAAATTATTTTCATTTCATATGCCTTGGAAATCCTGTACTAACATGTAATGCATTAGAAAGCCAGTACAAACAATCATTTGGGCTAAAAAAAGAAAACCAAAACAAGCAATTTTAACACAATTGTAATATAGTCAATCATGTAACTTTCTCACTTTATTAATTTTGCAAAAGCCCAGAGGGATGTCTATAATAATTGCATGCTACTCACCATGAAATAACATGCGCTCATTGTGATGGTTGTGATTCTCTTCAGATACTTCTTTTTGTCTGTGACAGAATCGTTCCCTCAATTTCTTGTTCACAACCTTCTGAATCTTTATGGATGAAGAACAAAGCAGTTAATTATTAGCAAAATAAAAATCTATGATTTAAAATGAAAACTATGTTTTCCTTTAGCCAGGGATGGGGGTGTTAAATTTTTTTAGATCTATTTGTTTAAGACATTATTTAAAAAGATAAGGTTGCCAGGCATGGTGGTGCACACCTGTAAAGCCCAGCGACTTGGGAGGCCGAGGCAGGAGGACAGAGTTTGAGGCCAGCCTCTGCAACTTAGTTAGACCCTGACACAAATTAAAAAATAAAAATGGTGGGGACTGTAATGTAGCTCAGTAATAGAGCACCCCTGGGTTCCATCTGTGGTACTGTAAAGAAACAAAGGAAAAAGTTGCCATTTCAGTGGAATTCTGTTAATGAGCTAGCTTTTAGTGACAAATTTTTAGTTAAAAGTTTTTACTTATTCCATACCAGACCAGGTTCTTGGTTCAAAAGGTTATTTCTAGGTTCCTCCCTAGACTTAATAAATTTTATAAGATGGGGGCCCAGAAATCCATGTTTCTAAAAAAGTTTGCTGGGTAATTATGACATGTACCAGTATAATTTCCACAGATCATTAACTTAAGGAGTTAAATTCGTTCTCAACAGATTTTATTCATCTTCATAATACCCCTATGAAAAAAGTAAATAATAGTTACTTAATTCCATATTTTAAATTATGATACTAAGATTAAGAGATATATGTATTCTGGTATCATTAACTCAATGAGATTGACAATCTAAGCCTTAAATGTTACTTTCAAATGTTTAAAAAAAAATTACCATCAGCTATGGTCTGAATTTACATATAAGTTAGGACATGCACATTCATACAAGAGTCATCAGTTCAGGCTGATACAGCTTTCTGCTTGCAGCTTTAATGCTTTCAGAGTGTCTCAAAGGGATTAGAGATTATATTGTATTGAGGACAATGACACTTTATCTCTGGGTATAAGTAATTATCTTTGACAGTTTGAAAATATGAGTTTTTTAAAAAATTTTTAATCGTCAAGAATTTTCAGGCAAGCCTTAAAATCTAATTTACACCATAAAAGTTTTTGAACTTACTCGAATGACATTATATCTGTTGAAAATGCCACCAGCATTGCCACCATCTCTGTGTTCTCGAATGGTACTCTGCATCTATAGAAAAAAATAATTAATAGTAAAAATATGCTAGTGTATAATTCTAAAGATATTCCTTCTGTTGTCTTCAACATGTCAATTTTCTATATGGTTTCTACTGGTAAGTCTAATATCTGGTACTAATAAATAGGAGTTCACTATAAATTGGTCAACAAACTTAATGGATAAGTATTTCTGGTGAGAGAAGTCATAAACATTAAATTTATGCATTTTTTGTTTCTCTGTTCTTCCACTTTACAAACAAAAAGTAATTATCAAAAAGAAAACATTTTAAAAAACCAAGTGTCTTGGGCTGGGGACATATCTCAAAGGTAAAACAGTTATTTCGTATGGATACTTGCCAGGCTCAATCCCCATCATTGCATTAAAAACAACAGCAACAAAAATACAAAAAAAAAAAAAAAGTTTCTGACAGAACTGATTCATAGAGTGAATTCTCTATTCACTGCTCCTTTTGGGAAGACAGTCAACAAATTTTACATCATCTGAATTGACTACTGGAAGGATAATTAGGCAATAAAACACTAAAAGATGTGATGTTTTCTTGATATGGTGACTAAGTATGAGCTGAAAGACTTTTGAGTAATGTTCTTGAGTTCTCTAATGTAATTTCCTAGCGTGGGAATGGAAATTGTATGAGTGTTGATTAAAAAAAACAACAAACAACAAACACAAATAAATGTAAACATATGCTTTATGCTTATGTATTTGTATAATAATGGAATTGGGCAGCTGATTCACAATAACGGAATTGGGCACTTCATTTATTATCAGTAATAAGAGAGGCATAAACTTTCTGTAGAGAGGGAATCATCTATGCCTTCTATCTACCAGGAGGTTCACAGAAATAGCCTTACTATGGTGCTTAAAATAACTGTGACTGGAGGGATGAAATGTATTTCAAAATTATGTGGCACACTTCTGAAGCATATATGAAAATTCTGTATATTATAACTGCATGAAAATACAGATTAGAAGATATTCGCATCTATGAGGCAAGACTGTTACTCCACATCAATCTTAGGTAGTATTCTAATATAAGAAAATAGTTCTAATAAGAGCCTTACTTGCATGAGTTTCAAGGAAAACTCTGGAATATAAAATAACAGACCTGCCCCCAACACTGAACAACCTAGGTTTATGATATGAAAGCAATGTGACATGGTTCTAACCTGAAGTCATATTTCAATTTTGCAATATTCTATTACATTGGCTAAGGGATACTAAATAAAAATCAAGAGACCATAAGGCAATACAAGATGATCTTATGTCTCCTAGAAAAATAGGTTTAATCACAGGTTTCAGGAAAAAAGAATTATAAACTTTTAATGTTCATTACCTCTTCTTCTACTGACTGATATTCTTTATCTTCTGGAGCAAGATCTAGCAAAATAGTTCCCTGATTTACACAGTGAAAAGTCAAATAAGGATTGGTTCCTGTAGGAGAGAAAAATTAACATATAAAACTTAAGTCCATACTATTTAGGCTCTGAATATAGCAATGTAGCAGATTTAAAATATAAAATTGTCCTCTAAAATTTTTGGGGGGAGAGCTTGAAATGGTCACTTATAATAGCTTTATAATACATTATCCTTGTTAATTTCATGGATAATCTAAAATATAGATAAATAAGACTCAAATTTAAAACTTTCTTAGTTTCATGCCACTGTTAAAATTTTATTAATTCTATAAATTAACTAATTCAAGTTGTTTCATTTCTCTTCCTCTGTTTTCCTAGTGTGAAAGTATATTTAACAAATAAATATAAAAAGAGAAAGAGAAAGATAAGAGGCCTGTAATAGCAAAGACAATGGGAAAAGACTGAGCTGACAGTCATGAGGGAGGGAGAAAAGTTCACGAAGAGATAAGGAAGAGAGGTCACATTATGAACAGCTAGGTTATAAGTGTCAGATTTATTCTAAAAGCAACAAACCCTATTGAAGGGTTTTAAAGGTATGGAATGATGTGATCATACCTTCATTTTGAAGAGTCCTCTGGTTACAGTGTAGAGAAGGTACTGGAGGGAGGCAAAGGTGAAGGTTGGTAACAAGCTGGAAAGTGGTTGGGACAGTTCAGAAGAGTGAGGGGAGCTTGGTTAAGTGAAAGTAGTGGGGAAAGACAGAAGTATAGAGATTGCAGAGAAATGTAGGATACAAGTATACAGAGAGAAAGGAGAATGATTTTCAGATTTTTGAAGACAGTGAGAATATAATGCAAATGACTGAGATGGGAAGGCAGGAGGTACTGTACCAATATTACATTGTATGGGTTCTGTGGACAGACTATCTGGGCTGGTGCCAGCCCTGATGTTTACCTTATATCACTAATCTGAAATTATTTTCTGAATAGCTTACCTTGCTGTCCACCTAAAAGTCTTTCTACTCCTTTGATTAATTTATGGCGGTGTCCATATGCATTGATGCCTATTTCTTTCAATTCTTCATGACCCATATCAGCCAAAACATCTAATGTAATCTGAAAAATGAAAAAAAAAATTAGTAGCTAAATCTTAACAGCTCTTTAGAGGACAAAAGCTCTTCCATTTGTCTACATTGCTATTACTACCATACAAATTAAACTTTTGTTTCCTATATAAACATGACCTGGTAATTTTCTTAAATGTCGCCTTGATAATTTTAACAGCTCTTTTTCTTACTTGAAATATTCCTTAATTGGCTTTTAGTTAATGGAGAATAAAGCATCTCAGAAATACAAAATGAACACTGCTGTTATTTCTTTTTGATTGTTAAATTCTATCTTCTGCTCGTCTCCAGATATAGGTAGGATCAGTAGATTGAAAGTGGAGACATTCTAGATCCTAGTATCCAGCAGTTAAAGGAAATGAATAGTGAGGAAAGGGAGAAGTGCATGGTAAAATTAAACAGAATGCAGAAAAAGGAATTAGCAGTCTTAGATAAGCAGATGTTAGGCAAAAGAACTTCCCAGTGCTAAGAAATAGTAAATTCAGGAATAGGTTGCCTTGGAAAGAAGAGAGATTTAGCTATGAAGTATTAAATTAGATTATAGAACATAGAGAAGCTGTATTAAAAACTCCAATTTGGCTTACCAAAAGGAGAGTAGGCGGTTTTTAAACTCTCATAAATTTTCAGACTTAACAATCCCTGGGCCTCACAGTCTATTTTTGCATAGAAGAGTGGTCTTTAAAAATTTTTTGGTATTTATCCCTGTAGATGGAGATGATTAGTTGGCTCAAAATTACCTAAAACTTTTGTGGACTAAAGTAACTGTGACTCTACTACCACCCAGTGGCAGTGTTCTGAATGCACAGGATGAAATCTCAGCCACATTTCCTGAAAGCTGAACCTGTTATTTTTCCATCCAGAGGTAGGCCCTATGATAATTCATGTACCAGTTTACAAGATTAGCCTTTGATGTCTCTTTCCTTGGAAAATAGAAATCCTTTTATAGATACTCTTTCTCTAACTCAAATGAGATTTTTAAAAAATTTACCCATAGTTTTTTTCTTCCTTTAGACTTGCATAGAGCATTCAAAAACCTGACAAATTAGGCCTAGAGCTCTGCTGATTTTTATCATCAGAGTGAAAGATTATATAATGAGTCTGATCATCTCTGTGCAGTGATCATACATTATATCACTCATTCTTTGAAGTAATTTACTATATTGCTTCTAAGTGGCCATTTAAGAAATAATTACCCCATTGCACAAAATGGGCAATTCACTTCCAATCACCCAAAGGAAGTTTTCAGCAGAGCTTTTAAAACAGTGGCAATTCTGAAAAACTCATTTTTGAAAAAAAGAATAGTTCACAAAATAAAAGGGGTCTTTACATTTTTAGCTAGATATGATTTGCATTTAGCTAGATATGATTTAATATAATTTGCAAACCGTGCTAGTGATATGCTATTTTTTCTTCTAAATGTTCTAAACATCAGTTTATGTAAGGTTGACATAAAAGTAGGATCTCATAGTTATGTGGTAATTTCAACTCAAAGACTCCTCCTTTTTTCTCAATTGATACATGTAATATATTTATGAAAGAAGCAGAAACCATGTTGGGGGGAGAAAAACCCACACTATTTTCAACAATATTCTAAATTAATAATGCACAATGTGTCCTTCTTAGAGTTCTAGCCATATAATGAATAAAAAAAAAACCCAGACAAACCACCCTAACCAACAAAATGCCCTGACAGATTGATACTTGCAAGGCATTTAGTTTAGAAAGAAGGGTTTAGAGGAAGTCTCTACCGTAGAAAGCAAAACAAACTCTAACATGCCTCCTAGTATTTGTGTCCTGATTGAAATTCCTTCCTCATGAGTGTGGGCTAAACTTACTAATTTCTAACAAATATAATATGGCAGAAGTGATAGATATTGCTTTTTACACTGGTTTACAAAAAGACTATGTGGCTTCTCTCCCTAGGTGTTCATTTCATGGACTGCTCATCTGGGGGAAACTAGCTGCCATGTGGGGCAGATGGATGCCATGATTACCAACTTTTTTTTTTTTTTTTTTTTTGTGGTACTGGGGATTGAACCCAGGGCCTTGTGCATGTGAGGTAAGCACTCTATCAAGTGAGCTATATCCCCAGCACTCCTAACTTCTTATGTTCGCACCTTTGTGTGTTCCTTCTCTTAGAGTGTAGGTTTACCTTGTGACTTACTTTTACCAAGAAAATAAAGCAAAGATGATGGGATGGTAACTACCAGACCCTCTCTCTCCTTTGCTGATTAAAAAAAAAATGTCATATTAGAGAGGCCATATGGTAAGGCCTTCAGTTCAACAGGTTGAATTCTACCAATAACATGTGAACCTGGAAGGAGATCCCTTCCCAATTGAGTCTTTCTTTCTTTCTTTTTTTTTTTTTTTTTTGGTACTGGGGATTGAACTCAGAAGCTCTTAACTACTGAACCACATCCCCAGCCCTTTTTTAATATTTTTATTTAGAGACAGGGTCTCACTGAGTTGCTTAAAGCCTTGCTAAATTGCTGAGGTTGGCTGTTAACTTGAAACCCTCCTGCCTCAGCCTCCTGAACTGCTGGGATTACACGCCTGACCCAATTGAGTCTTCAGTTATCATTGCTGGCTAAAACCTTGATGGCAGCCTCTGAGAGACTCTGAAGCAAGAAGACACAACAAAGCAGGGCACATTCTTATTCTACAAATGTGTGTTATTTTAAGGTGCTAAATTTGTGGTATTGTCAAGTAGCAATAGGTAATATGCATGTCATAAAGTCACCCTGTGCAAGGCCCATAGGTGAGGAATCAAAGCCAGTTAATAATGTTAGTGAACTTAGAAGTAGATTCTGATGCTTGCCAGTTGAGTTTCCAGATCAGAATGCAGTCATGGCTGACAGCTTAATTTAAAAAAAAATTTTTTTTAGATAAACATAGACACAATACCTTTGTTTTACTTATTTATTTATTTTATGTGGTGCTGACGATAGAGTGCCTTACATGTGCAAGGCAAGTACTCTGCCACTGAGCCACAGCCCCTGACAGCTTAATTTTTGAAAGACCTTGAGGCACCCAACTAAGCTATGATTGGATTCTTAACCCACAAATATTGTGAGACAATAAATGTCTGTTATTTTAAGCCACAGTATTTTGGAATAATTTCTGTTACACAGCAGTGGACTACTAATATACCTATGCTATATTGGCATTAGTCCAATTTGATGTAATCCAAGAAAATATATATTAAGTTGCATAGAAAGACAGGAAAAATCAAGAAATAGTTATCATTTGGAATCTGAAAAAAAAGGGCCAACTTCATATACCTGTAATTGAATATATATTATTCTTGCAGTTCCACCGTTCATCCACCCAATATTTGTGCTTGCAATCTATTAAGTGCAGTTCAAAGCACTTCATTTAACTTTTACTTCATTTAACCTCACAAGGAACCATGAAAGTACTATTAATGACCTCATGAGGAAAAGCAAGCTCAAAACTCCTGTAAAGATAGTACACAAAAGAGCTGAGAGGGTGGGGATTTAGAAAGCGGTAAAGCATATGCCTAAAACATATGTGAGGCCCTGGGTTCAATTCCCAGCACTTCAAAAAATACAAAAAAAGTACAAGATGTTTGACATATCATATCTGCTTGACAAATATTAGAAGATTTGAGATATATAGCCATTTCTTTCTTTTTTCTGTTCCTATTTCTGAAAAGAGATGGCTAGAAAGCTAAACTTAACTACACAAATACACACGCGAAATTTAGTTGTTTTGAGTTACATGGTGCCCAATTTATACCCATATTTACCAGGCAGTTGGCCAGTAGAAACCTTAAATAACAAACAGAGGAATTTAGATTTGTTTATTCATTTATCCATAAAATGTTTAATGAGTACCTTTTATATGCTAAATATTTCTTTTAAAAAGGGAAATAAGCATTTCAATTAATTCTAAAACAACTCTTAGAATACTGAGTTAAGGAGTTTAGATGGTAACAAAAAGGCACTAGGAAGTGTTTTTAGCAGACTAACATAATTAAGTTGTATTTCAGGATGACACTGGTGGCATTATGAAGGGCAGGCTTGGAAGGAAGGGTGACTTGGAACAAGATATGAAAGACATGAACCTGAGAGCAATTTCAAAGGCAGAACTAATGGCCTCAATAAAAAGAAATACTTTTAAAAAATAAAAAAGTAATTAAAGATCTTTCAAAGTTCTTAAGTTGGGTAACTATGACATTACTGTATCAATGAAATAAACTGTAAGGAAAGCAGGTTAGTTGATTTTAGACACACTGTTCAAAGATGTAGGGTTTTTACAATCTTATAAACTGCTAAGAATACCTTTCTGAACATCTTTATTCTTTTTTTAAGCTTTCACTTAGTTATATCCAGGAAATAAGTTTGCTGGGCTAGTTATTTATATATAGCACTCATTAAAGTAAAATTATAATCTTTTTTTATGTTCAGTTTTTAGTTTTAGATGGATACAATATCTACAATTAATTTTTATGTGTTGCTGAGGATTGAACCCAGTGCCTCATGCATGCTAGGCGAGCACTCTACCACTTGAGCCACAACCCCAGCCCCCAAATTATAATCTTCAGAATAAGGAATATTCCTTTATGAGCTAAAATCAAACTGCATATAAAGCAAATGTCACTTCTAGTAGGATTGCCTCCTGCTTCTAAGATCTGTTCATTTTACCTAGGGTAAGGAAAGAAGATGGGAGTTTTAAATGAAAAGACCTTTCTTTTATTTTGGCTTAAAAAAGACAGCAGGCTAGAGCAGCAGTAATAAGAACTAATCTTGAATTATGTTCACGATAAATTTAGTGAGTCTAAGCCTTTGTCTTCAAGAATCTTAAATAAAAATTTATATGGTCATTTTCTAAGAAAATATACAGGATGACCACAAATACACCCACAATCTTCTAAGTCACAGCATTTAAGTTCCAGGAATTACAGTGCACATTAAATTTGTTTTTCCCATAGAAAGTACTCTAAGTAGGAAGCTACTTAGAACCAAAGTCATCCTGGTACTATGTTCAAACAACTATAAGGGATACAGGTACATATTATTTAATATAGAACCTAGTAAAATATCTGTGAAACAAGACAATATTTAGAGACTTCTGAAAGAAAAACTGTGAGAGAGGTGAAGCTGATACTCTGAAGAGTCTCAGGAAACAGACACAATGAATGTAGCCTCACTGCCCTCATTTTGCAAACATCTTAATCACTGTCACATATTACTGACCAGTTAAGAATATTTCAGAAAAAATCTAAGGGTAAGTTATGGAAAAAGCTTCTGAATTTACCACTTTATAACTGAAGTTTAGATAATATCTGCAACTGAAATAAAACTGACTGCTTGACAACGGGGTCAGAAAACAGTCAAACAGTTTTATACAAACAAAGCAAGTCTGGTCTGGGGAAATGAAATACAACAGTCAACATATTAAGAAAAAGATAAAGAAATTATTTGGGCAAAAAGAAAATCAAGCAAATATTTACTCAAAACAAAACTGCAGTGAAAAAAAGAATCAAACTGATGAAAATGGGATAAGCTATTAGAAGAACTGAATGAAAGACTGAACTTAATATTAAAATCCATAAGATGAGATAAGCATGCCATAGCAAGTCAGGTACTGACAAAGAAAATACAATATAAAGTAAAATAAAGTAAAAAAAAAAGGAATAAAATTATAATGCAAGCTGACTGAATAACTTTTAATAGCCAACTGGAATTGTGTTTAAATGAGGATCTCTTGTTCATTAAGAGAAGATGTATTTGAAATTTCATCATTATTATGGGTATGATTTGGGTTAAAGGGATATAACGGGGCTATATCAGACGATAATGTTTTTTTGTTATTGTTTTTTGTTTTCTTTGGTACTGGAGATTGAAGCCAGAGAGCTTTAATACTGAGCTAAATCCCCAGCCCTTTTTATTTTGAGCTTTGAACTTGAGATCCTGCTGCCTCTCCCAAGCTGCTGGGATCACAGGTATGCATCACTGTGCCCAGCAAGGATAATGTTTTTATAACAATCTAAAAATCTTTGAAGAAGGCACGTGGGAAAAGAATTCTTAGTGTTTACACAATATTCCCATAAGAAATCTCTGAACCAGAGGATGAATAAATGGTAAGAAAAAGAAACTCTTATACCAATCTATCAAGTCCTCACCACCACAAAAAAGACCCATTATAATGCTTCACTAAAGCATGTTTTAAAAATTGGCACAAAAGCACAATATAACTGGGAGTTTTAACTATCTGGACATCTGCAAGTATTAGATTTTACAGGTAGGGGAAGTGCCAGGTTAAATGTCTTTTAACTCAGCTAGTAAAAGGGAGAAAATAATTAGAATCAAGTTTTCCTTTAGTCCAACACTATTTCTACTTAACTATTCTGATTACTGAAATCACTAAAGATGAATAATAATAAATAAATTTATGTGGGGGGGCTGGGGTTGTGGCTCAGCAGTAGAGCACCTGCCTTGAATGTGTGAGGCACTGGGTTCAATCCTCAGCACTACATTAAAAATAAATAAATAAATAAATAAAGGTATGTGGTATTGTGTTATGTACAACTAAAAAAAAAAAAGTATGTGTAAAGAAGTAAGAAAAAGCAGAAGAAAATCTTAACAGTACATTAATTTTAATCAATTAAAATTGATTATTTGCCTAGAAAGAAAACAGAATGAAGCAAAGGTATGAACAATCTGGAAACTGTCACATGAATAATTATTGAAAGAGTAGGTTATATTTATCCTAAAATAAGGGAAGATTTCTAGAGGGCAAGTTAGAAAGACAAAGTCCATGATAAGTTGACTAGGGTTTAAGAAGAAGGGCTATATTATGTTGTAGTAGTTTGGTGACCCTAAAAAGAGATGTCTGTGCTCTCATCTCCAGCAGCAGAGTACTTTATCACAGCAGTAGTATTTATATTAATGTTAATTTATATTAATGTGAATGTTACTTTATTTGAAAAAAAGTATTTCCAGATGTAATTAAGGTCTTGAGATGTGGAGATCTACCAGTATTATAGGAGTAGGCCCTAATCTCAATGCCAAATGTCCTCATAAGCACATAGAAGACAGACACAGAGAAGGTGGCAATATGAAGACAGGAGAGGAGACTTTGAGAAGAGTAATTTGAGAAAAGTCAAGGCAGTTGAGAAGAGGCATGGAATAATTTCTCCCCTAAAGTTTGTGTAGGGTGTGCAGTCCTGAGCCACATTGATTTTAGACTTCTGAGGGAATATATTTCTGTTAGAATGGGTAAACATAAACCTAAATCAAATGGATTAAACATGGTGGCTGATCTTGACATATTTTAAATTACAACCATTCTATTACACTTGCCCCAAGTTCTAACAAATCATCTTTCCAGCCTGGAGGACTGACATGGATGTTAAAAGGTGATTCTTGAACCTAGGAGAATGACTTAATGACCTCTAAACAACCATTCTACAATTCCACGTACATCAATAATTGTTAAGGTCAGGTTCTTATCATCAGTCCTTAATGTTAACCATGGTATAAAAGCATGCAGTATTAAGAACTCATAATTCTGTAGAAAAACAGCAGCAAAAAATTTCTCAAAATAAAGCAGAATAAACAGAATCCTAATTCAACAGCAAAAAATTTCTCAAAATAAAACAGAATAAACAGAATCCTAATTAATACATGGAACTGCAGTGAAATAAATGCAATTTTTTAAAACAAACAATAGCAACAACAACAACAACAAAAAAGACAACTTTGAGAATAATCTTTTGAAGTGGTTTCATGGTGTAAGATTTTTTTTTGTGTGTGGTGCTAGATAAGTGCTGTACTATTGAACTATATCCCCACCTCTCATGATCTAAGTTTTCGTGACTGATAAAAATGTATTGAACAGGTCTGTTTATAAAGATAAAATAAAACAACAAAGACACTTACAGATAATTTTGGAGAGAAGTTTAAATTTTGGGCTCCCCTGGCTTTTAGGGAAATGCTACAAGTATTAAAATAGTTGTTAAGAAACAAAAAAGAAATAATGGCTGACAATTAATAACTTAATACGTAAAACATTCAAATATAAATAAAAGAATTACCTGTTCTGTTTCAAAGATATCCCGAAGGTGCTCAAGGCCAAGGCTTTTTAGGAACTGGCTGATATTCATGTCAAGACCTGCAACTAAAATAGAAATAAAATTTATTGGAAAGAATTTTATGAATCTAAAAGAAGTTTCTGTTTAAAGTCATGGCTCTTGGACATGCTTGGCTATGCAGATGATTTTTACATAGTACGAAAAAATTCAGAATACATAAATTTAATTCAGATTAAGCTATCTCGCATTTAGTTGAGAAGTAAAAGCAGAGTACTTTATCATAGCAGAAGTATTTATATTAATTCTAATAATATAGTTAGTATAAATAGAACTAGAATACAGAATTATATAGGATAATTTAATGCTTCTAAAAAATTAAAAATCCAGATGTACAAGCTACTGTTTCACTTTTCATTCTTTAAATGACCTCTCAGTTGTTTTTCTGATGTAATTTCAGGAATAAGATTCACATAATAGTTTAATAAGATAGTACAGTTGGAAATAGACATACTGTACACACATATGCATACTACAAGCACAATGGACATACAGTTTACATAAATAAAAACAAAATAGATGCTGAGGAACCTAGCAGCCTTCTATGAAGAAGCATTCCTTCTAAGGTGATGTGTGTATACAAATTTAAAGACAAGATATTTCTAAATGAAGTTTTCAATCATTACCAATGGGAAAAAAGTGAATCTGTTCCATTAAAGTATAAACAAGTAAGCGTTCACAGGTTATACTAACCTTCTCCCTCCTTCCTTTCTGTACCAGCTGCACCATCCCCTGCATTGGAGGCTCCTCCTACTGCCAACTCTGCTAAAGGGCCAGTGAGGTTATCTATGCTGCTAGCAGCAGAGAGGCAGGAAGGGGTGGATGCTGGTGAGATCAGAGAGGCACTCACTACAGTTGCTTGAGGCTTAAAACAGGTAGGTAAGGCCTCAGGGGGCATGGCATCTATCAGCAAAGCTCTGATATCATCAGCCTAAAAATGAAGAAAACACAAAAATATTGTATTATAAATGTTAAGTTTTTCACCAAGTACCACCAAATGTTTTGTGAATTTTTTCTTTAATGACTGCCAGGCATGGAAGTAGGTGTTGCAGTAACAAAAAACTAAGACATGGCTTTGGCTGGAGACATGAAAGTTGGCATGGTCACTAATAGTGAAAGTTGAAAAATAAGCAATTGCTATTGAAGACTTAAGAAAGGGGGACCAATGTGTAGTTGAGTGTCTGACCACAGTGGCATACAATGTGTTCAAGAATGTAGAAAGCACAGGAAAATAAAAATGAACTAAAAAGTAATTGTTCAGTTCTAAGGAAATACATTTACCTAGATTGCTAGATTAGAAAACAAAATTAGTCTTTCTTCCACAGCCTTTCTACTAGCAAAAAATTTCTCAAAATAAAAAATAGCTTCAGACCAAAGATCATATCCAGAGGGCTGACAATAACATATGGTCTCAGAGTGAAAAACAAACAAAAAAATACAATTCCAAGACATGGATTTACAGGTAAAAGTCTTACCAAGGCCTTTAAGGTGGGAGATTGTGAGTTCTCAGCTAGAACTGAAAGTTTCTAAGAATCATAAGGACATTGACTCACAGGATCTTGTCTTTGAATCCAAATTAGGAGGACTTGCTGAGAAGAAATTTGTGGGTGGGGCTTTTGTCTGATGAAGTGGCGTATAACTTGATAGGAAATTCAAACATTTATAACTGAATTATACCAGGAGGGACTAATGGGAATAGACAAATCAAAATGAAGAATGACTCAAGGTCCCCAAATTTCTAGGAGCACTCAGAAGGCTGAGAAAGCCTTTTAAGTATAAATATGGGCCATACCTATGGAAAGAGGACATAATCGAGAGTTCCAGAAAACCACTTCCTGGGTACAGAAGTGTGTCCTAATCAATGGCCACTCCCTGCCTGCAGAGTAGATGGCTCTGATAATATTTGCCTGACTGGATTCTGGAATTGCTATGTACCAGTGACAGCTAGCTACCTGTCCCCTCATTGGGATGAGTGAATAAAGTTAGAATGTGAGAGAAAATGTAAACAATTTGTGGCCATAGGGAGGGCAGTGATAGATCAAACGGGGCCACACAATCTTCTTTTCTCCCTCCAGAGAAAATGGCATCTATTTCCCCAAATCTTTCAACATGGGCTGTCCTCACAACTTGCTCTGCACAACAGAATGTGGTAGGAATGACAGGAGTCTTTAGGTTTAGCCTTTAAAAGAAATGGCAGCTTTTGCCCTTTCCCTTTTGATGATTGCATACTCATCCTATAAAAAATTTGATCAAGAATATTTAGTGATGAGACGTAGAGAATTCTAGTCATTTATGCCAAGGCTCCAGGCATATGAGCGAAGCCATCTTTTATGTTCCTACTTTAGTCACCCAGCATGTGCAGCTGCACAAGTGACCCCAGGTGAGTTCATCATAAGAACCTCCTAGTTATTGTTCAGAATCATGAGAGGTAATAAATCATTATTTTAGAGCCATTAAGTGCTGTGAAATAGTCTATTGCTCAGCAATACATAAATGAAACAGAATATGGAAAAATATCTCTGGCTTAAAGATTATAAATTATTGTGACTATTAATTAACTTCCCTGATTTTCAAAAAGTTTAGGGAAGGTGATATAATGTTTAACTTAGCAGTTAAATAATATTAATCACAAAAATTTAATTCATGGTTTTGAAAATACTTGTATAAAATTTACTTTTCCCTTTTCATAAGAATAATATACTATCTAGACTGAATTTTTCTTTGATGATTTCATAGATATGTTACCACAAATATCAGCTGTGCTATATCATAGTAATTCTTTGAGGACACATGTTACAAATATGGATTCCTATGATTACTCACAGGGTAAGGTAATTAAGCTTACTGCTGCTTAGTTTGTCTTAACAGTTTTAAATTATAATATAAAAATTTCAGAAGGAAATCTGTTCTTGTCCTAAGCAGAACAAGCATTACTAAAGATCAAATAGCTGAGCCCTAGAAAGTAACATTAACTCTCAAACTGTAATCGCAATACTGAATATCTGAAATAAGGACTTACTGTTGCCAGATCTAAAGGTGTTTGACCTTCTTGGTTCTTCATAGTTGGATCTGCGCCATGTGCTAGGAGTAGGGCACATAACTGTGTCCTTCCTTTCTGGGCTGCTTCATGGAGAGGAGTAAATGCCCATTTATCTGTTGCATTTACACACGTGTTATATTTTATCAGTAATGCTGCTATGTCAACATGCTGAGGACAAACAAAAAGGATGCAAAGAGTTAAGAATGAGATCACCTGGTAAAGCTCCATCATGTCTACTTGTTTCTATTTAGCAATTCATTCTATTTATGTCTGTATTCTCATCCTTAAAAGAAGTTTCTTCTACAAAAAAAAAGAAAGAAAAAAAAAGGATATTGTCTTTTCTTGCTTTCTCAAAAAAAAATCTCAATTTCACAATTATTCTTTTACTCTATAATTTTGCATGGGCTTTATTATAAAGATTCATTCTTCTAACACATTCTGGTCTATCTTAAAAACAAATTTAAAAAATAAACTTATACCTGGATCCTGGGTTCTCAGGTCTTTGGTTAACAGTTTACTCTATCTGCTAAACTTTTCAAATAAACATTTTATACCTTGTGCTTCTCTTCTGATATTCCCATTTTTCCTCTAACCTACTTTATGATCTGATTATTAAAGGATTCTCAACCTTTTTTCTTACAGACTTTGGGAAAATAACATAGGAAAACAACATTTTATAAAAATTGGTTATGTCCAAAATGATTTAGGGATGAAGAAAAAGTGGGTAGCAGTCACACTAACAATATGGGCATGAGTATGTGTATAGAAGAATGAAAACAAAGGGATAAATATAAGAACTTTTGGAGGAAAAACAATTCTGTTTGGAAAAGTTCATTACAAAAGAATTTGGACTACAAAGAAGAGTGATCAAACACTCAAAAGATGATTATATTTTAGCAGGAAGTCAGCAGATTGAAAAATAAAGACAGAACTACTAACAGATACTGGCTAGAAAAAGTTTAAGTAGGAATGGAACTATAATAAAGATAAGTTCACTTGGGGAAGGTGGCTCTTGAGGAAAAACACTAAAGTAATAATGTTTTTAAAATAGTTTAATAGAAACAGTTGGAGCAAGATAAGAGACCATCATTTATTTACTGTCTCCTAACCAATTCAACCAGCAACCAAATATTTACTGAACACTTAGTAGGAGACTGGCACTGGAGGTAGGAACTCTGGAGGTATTACAAAATTGATACTGAATTTATAGCCATAGCTACTTGATAAATGAACTCACTAATAAAAATACAGAAAAAAAATAAGGAGCATAAAGCCTTGAAAACAATAATATTTTGGAAAAGGAGAGTCAAATAACAGTACTCAGAGGGGACAAAAGGGAAAATAACTATGGAAGAATTGTAATGAAAGAGAAAGTTCTGAACAGAGCAGATTCTCTCAAATAGTAAGAGCTCTATATAGCAAAGTTTTCAGCTTCTTCTTAAGCTTTAAAGTAATCAATTAAGGGTCTGGGGCTCACTAGTAGTGCACTTGCCTGGCATGTGTGAGGCACTGGGTTTGATTCTCAGCATTGCATATAAATAAATAAAATGAAAGTCTACCAACAACTTAAAACATATTTTTAAAAAATCAATTAAGCCCATGAATTATCAATTCAATACCAGACTTTTAAAAAACATTAAAAATAGGGGCTGGAGTTGTGGCTCAGCGGTAGAACGCTTGCCTAGCACGTGTGAGGTCCTGGGTTCAATCTTCAGCACCATGTAAAAATAAAAATAAAAATAAATATATATTTAAAAAAAACATTAAAAATAACTTGTATATTTTTATAAACACATTTAGGAATGCTAAGCTGGTTACCACTCAAGTGTTTCTGAAATTCATTTCAATTCTAATACTCTATAATTTTGTGTGACTGGCACATTTATATTCCTTATTGATAAGGGGAACTTTTTTGGGGGGTACCACTTTTGACAATAAATTCAGACGCACAGTAACTGTTGATAATACATATTTAACTCCTGCTGTTGTTCAACTACAATATATTGGACTTTTTGAGGCTGAGATCTCTGAAAATGCAGATGGGGAAGACAGATATCCAAAAATAGGATTTATGGAATATTATTTCATATCTTCTTTAAATAGTTTTTTCTGCTACCTTGAAAACACGTACTTTGAAAAAGAACAGGCATTTTTTCTGAACTAATATTTTTAAAAAATATAAGGCTGGGGAGGTGGCTCAAGCAGTAGTGCAAACATGCGTGCAGCCCGGGTTCAATCCTCAGCACCACATACAAACAAAGATGTTGGTCTGCCGAAAACTAAAAAAAATAAAAATATTAAAAAAATTCTCTCTCTCTCTTTAAAAAAACATAATACAGATATTTACTGATCTTAGAAATCATAATTTCAGGAAGAAAAATAAATTTATCTTAAAGGGACAGATTGCCAACTCCTTAAGAAAAGCTTTCCATTGCTGAGAATATAAAGAAGAAAAAAATAAAAAGGCAGCATAAGCAGACTAGGAATTCAATTGAACAGGCTATGTTTTGCGGTCCTTCTCAGACTATGATATAATTTTAAAATTAATTTTATAGTTTAATTATTTTTAGACTTTGTAACAGAAGATGAAAATAGAGGTACCATCTTTGGCACTGTCAAAATCATTTAATACAAAAACCTAAAAAATCATTTAATACAAAAACCTCCCTTACTAAGAGGATATATGTTGCAAAAAGCAACTTTTGTTCAGTTAATCCAAAACCATAAAATACATTTCAAAGTTCTCCTGAGTAAGGTTATAGCTAAACTGTTTCTGTTTCTGATGATTAATTTTATTTTTCTCCCACGTTTGCTGGCAGAATAATAAAATTTGGTAGACTACATAGACTTCTAAAATTAGAGAGTGCAAAGAAAATTACATGTTTGTGTGTGCATGTGTATAAAATGAATTGTACAGCTGGTATCCGTGTGTATTATTAAACTTTCCTTACTGAATTTATGGTTTATGCTTACAGAAACCAATTACATGTTTGCTAAATTTGTTGACAAATGTCTGAAAGAACAATGAACAGGAAGAAGTACATTACTACCCAAGTAGACTGAAAAACACAACTCTTAACTTCTTTAATTCTTTTAGGTAGCTACACTACTGGGGCAAAAATAGTAACTGAAAATTAAGGGTGACAAATGCAATAAGCTGCAGCTCAGCTTATTCATCGTGCAAGAGCAAAGTACTGAACTAGAAGGTCTAGTAAAGAAATGGAACCCTTTTGGAATGTTTCCAGGAGAGTAAATTTAACAGGGTTTCAGAATTCAGCTGCAACACACAATACTTTAAATGACAAACAACATAAAGAGACTGGAAAGGCTTTAATTTATATTTAGAAATGTGGGAAGTAGGGTGAAGAGAAACATGCTTGGGCTCCTGCTAAAGCTCTATCACAATGATCTTATAAAATTCCTCAAATATTACACATTTTAGGAAAAATACAAGAAAACAAAGGAGTTGAGGGAGAAAATGAACCAGACAACAAACTGCATGCTTTGTGGTAATAAATGTCAATGAAACATTTACATTTACTGACTAGCAGAGAAATTAATGTCCTGTGTTATGTACATTCAAAAATAACACAACATATTATAATTTAAAGAACACTAAACAGAATAAGGTACGTTGTCATTAATATAAACTCTTAAACTTCTTAAGTATGTGTATATTTTATACATTTGGAAAAACTGAGGTGGCAAGTCCTTTTTATATAACAAAGACACACAGAGATCAGACTAAGCTTTCTAGAAGAAAAAAATGTTGTCAAGGAATAATCACCAATAAATAACTGCATAAGTAAATAACTTCATGTATTTTCAGATATTTTATATTATTACTTTACCTGCAGGCTAGTAAATTAATCTGTGTCTATTTAATATTGATGTTGAGTTAGAAAAATACATGGATTATTCCTAGGCTGTTTGTAGAAGTGATATGAAGCCCTTATTCTGACCAGCTGCTCTACCAATAGTATTATTACACTTCTATAGTGGCTTGAGAGGGGGGCAGGAGGGAGGCTCCTTATGTATTTACTTAATCATTATAATAACCCTGTAAAGAAGGTATTAGAATTCAACATTTACTGGAGAAAGAAGTGAAGATTTGGAAAAAATAAAACACTTGCTAAAGGCTGCTGGGTTATTGAGCAATAAGAGGAAAGATTAGATCTTGGATGTTCAGATCCCAATTTCAGGTTTTTCCATGACTACAGATGCCTGCAGGATCTTGCTAGACTGAAATACAAGAGCCATTCTCCTGACAAGCTGAGAATGGGAAAGTATGGTATTAGAGCAAAACCATCTAAGTCAAGATCGTTGGGTAACACTACACTAAACTACCCTACAAATTGTTTTGCTTTTAGTATAGAACTCTTTATTCAAGATGAAGTAGCACAAAAGTCTATTCCACAAGTGATGATTTCAAGGCAAGTGTATCCATAAATACCATGAAGGCAGGTCAGTTCCAAACATCACTGAGACAAATATAATAGAAACAAGAGTTTTCCCATCCTAATAGAGTAATGCACAGTGTGGTCCAATTTTCATTAAAATATTTAGCCAAGACCTAGGTATATGGCATGAATAAAAAGGAACTTTGGAAACATATATAGATTTATATACCTACAGATAATAAAATTCTCCCTTTATATTCCCATTTGTTAAAAGATGACAAAGTACCTGATAGTCACTGTACGGTAAAATGTCATTGTTAAAAATGCCTTTAATATACCTGATCTACTGAAATCACAGCTAAGCAACATAGTACCCTGTAGAGTACTGGTTACTTCCCTTAGGATCAAGAGGCTGCCTGGGAGATGGGACTTGCTGCCATATCATATACCATATGTCTCTAGCCTAGAAAAAAATTGAAGTTTGAAGTACGGTTTCTACTGATGTGTAGCACTTTAGCTCCACTATAAAGTTGAAAGATCTTAAACTGAACTAGTGGAGTCAAGGTGTTAACATCAGTCCCCAGTTTAATTGAGAGTGACAGAAATATTGATTTCATATAGTTACTGATAATTGATTACAGGTTTGCAAATAATATTAATTACTTTGTAGAGCAGAGATTCTCAATGGAGAAGATGACCTTATTTACTGCCAAGTGACAATCACTATGTGTCATGAGAGCGATGGGTTGCATGTGTTAAAAAAAAAAAAAAACATGGCAAAGGGAAAAAACCCCAAAAGGTCAAGAATCCATCAAAGAGGGGCTGGGGATGTGGCTCAAGTGGTAGCATGCTCGCCTGGCATGCGTGCGGCCCGGGTTCGATCCTCAGCACCACATACAAACAAAAATGTTGTGTCTGCCGAAACTAAAAAATAAATATTAAAAAAAAAAAAGAATCCATCAAAGAAAAGGTGTTAAATTCATAGTATAAGGTGTTAAATTCATAGTATGTAGTCATTAACTCAGAGATATTTGAATTTACTAGTTACATTCATGAAGGATTTTTAGAGTGACTCAAATAATCCATCCCACACAATGAGGTAAAAACACTTGCTATAAACATATCATGTAGCTCATCTGTATTCTTCAGTACAAAGATGAGATGAATCAGGTTGATCAAAACCTCTATACAGCTTGGAGAATTTTCTGTTCATTTTCACTTTAGTAAGCTGACTTCACTTACAAAGAGCCAGGCAGAAGGGATTTGATAACAAAAAGTAAAACTTAAAAAGAGATAGTGAAAAAAATGTTAATTATTTTTTCTCACCTGGTATTAGAAAAGGAGAGCAAAAATTGTGGATCATGAGGAAATGAGTTTATGAATAAAGAACCTTGGGCTGGTTGTCACATTGAATACATTACTACACCCCTCTTCAGCTAATGACAAGATGTTTTCAAGATAGCATGAAAGAATGCATACTGCATTGCTCTTTAGCCACAAAGGAGAACCTCTACAAATTCTATTCCCTCAGAATGGTTATCAAATGACATGCATGTAGAGATGGGCACGGGGGCACAAGCTTGTATTCCTAGGGATTCAGGAGGCTGAGGCAGGAGAACTGTAAGTTCAAGGCCAGCCTCAGCAACTTTATTAGGCCCTAAGGAAACTTCGCAAGATCCTGTCTCAAAATAAAAATGAAAAGGGTTGGAGACATGGTTCAGAGGTAAAATGCCACAAAGTACTAAACAAAACAAAACAAAACAAAACAAAACACACACACACACATGCAATATAATATCTCAACATTTTTCCATGAAAATGAGGAAAAAATTAAGTTTTATTTTCTTTATCCTCTGGTACAGCCATGAAGATTGTGAAAGAAGATGAATGATGGGTAGAACTTCCTTATATCTATAATATATGACGATTAATGTTATCTATACAACTAAAACCACAACAGAAGCTTTATTATGTCAGATCATTACTAAAATTCTACTGCCACTACCTATCTTTTCTCATTAGCAGGTTTTCAAAGAAGAGAAGATTCCCATTCAAGTTTTACTGATCTCATCAGCTTTATCAACTCTTAAGTGAAGCTTAGCAAAGTAAAATTCAATAAAATTCAATATAAAATTCAGTAAAATTCAATATAGAGAAGGAGGATCATGTTAAGAAGTACTGCAAATTAGTTTTTAAATGATACACATGTGTAGTTATAATTTAACAGTAAAGTAATTATACATAAATATATGTGCAGTATGTTAGCAACAAATATTTAGCATACCTGGTTTTCAGGGCAATGAAACTGTAAATTTTATGTCAAGTAAGGTCAAAAAAAATTCTGAAATTTTTAATAAAAGATGTAATCATCCTTAAAAGACAATTTTAAATGCAATTTAAAAGATTTTAGTACTAACAATGTATTTAATTAATGCATTAAATTAAATGTATTTCAATTAATTTACATTATATTTGGAAGTAGTTTTCTTTCTTGTTTGTTCAAAACTGGATTGTTTGCTTTTTAAAAAAGCATTGCCACTCAGATTTATCATCTCCCTAAAATATTGATCTTTACAGAAAGGCTTAAGAACACAGAAGGTATTATTGCAAGGGAGAAGAGAATAGGAAGGGAGAATAGGGAAATCATGGTAATTAGTTTGGCTGTTATTTACAATTCATCAGATTTCTGCAAATTTATACACCATCCTCAACAATAGTGAATCCAACTGTGAGAACTCCAGGTATGTACAATCTGGCATTAGTGGATTTCTAAAGTCCAGTTAGTGATCACTTGGAAGAATAGACAAGAACATGAGCAATTGTTATTATACTGCTGGGAGGGATCAGACCTGAGTGGGCCTTGGTTACTAAATTACAGTTAGTTCAGAAAAGCAGCACCAAGGCATTACGATACATTCCTCTTCCAACTAATAGTAGTTATAGTAGTTGGAAGGATGGCACTGGAATTTCACTTTGAGGTTTTAGTTATTCATCCTCTGGAATTACGTATATAAATTGCTCAACCACTCACTTGAACATTTTTAAGATGTTGATAATAGCATAAACCACCATAATTTCCATGCCTATATAGGAGCCTCCTGATTTTATAGCTTCTAAAATCTGCTGGTAGAGTTAATAAATATTATCTATATCCATAAATATTAACTTAGTACTCATTACATACCTGTTCTTGTGCTAGATAAGATGGAGAGATCAGAAAGTGTTAAAAAGTGTGGTTGTTGATCAAAAAATAGTTAAGCTTAACAAGAAAGGTCTGAGACAAAACCTGAACAAAATTTTGATTAAAACTGTGCTAAATTATGCTACTGACTGGATATCTACTTATTTAATGTGTAGTATATATTTAAAAAAGCAGTAAATGCCAGGGAAGTCTTGTAGATATTAACTTTAGAATGCTCACCCCATAAGATGCTGCATTGTGAAGAGGAATTAAACCACCTTTGTCTTGGGCATTAACATCTGCTCCATGCTCTAAAAGATATTCAGCTACTTCCAGGTTATTGTAGCCTGCTATTAAGAGTAAAAAAGGCAAACATGTCAGCTAAAGAAAAAAAAAATACATATGTGTACATCTATTCATATGTTACTAATTATCTTGTGAAAGACCAGGTAATTAAGATTTTAATTCTTTCTGCTTTAGAAGCTAATACTATTATTACCATAATTGAAAATTTCAAAGTAAGAAATTATACAAAATTATGTCAATCATTTCGTCTTTTGATAATCAAAACTGTATTAGGTATCCAAGTAAGGAAAAGAGATTTGGATGCACTTGTGATGCTTACCTGCCAGGTGCAGAGGAGTTGAATTTCTGCCCTGAGTGTCTCTACAGTTGATATTCTCTGGGGTACACAGCTTCTGCACTCTTGCCAGGCAGCCCTTCTTGGCAGCATCCAACAAGGCAGCATCCCCTCTCAGTAAGTCCTGAATATCTGTGTCTCCTTCTTTTACTAAATCGAGAGGTGTGTTTCCATCTCTGTTCTTTTTAGTTGGATCTGCTCCATGCTACAAAGAAGAAAAACCAAATGGGGTTTGTGTTTTCTATAGTAGCTTTCTGTCAGTTGGAAGTTGGGTGGGTAGCATGTACATATTTATTTAACATATTCCACTTTCATTCATCATGGGAGAAAAGATATCTGTTCTGTATGTGTTTTAAAAAAAGAGAGGCCACATCCTGCTTTTGTTCATTCCCTACTTAGCAATGTATTGGATCAGCTTCTAAGCACTACTTAACCTAAGGCTGCGAATCAATGGTGATGATGAAATAGGGGAGGGTGTTGAGTATCTTTTACTCATCACAAAATATACTTTTTTCTCAGATTCCTAGTTATCTTTTTGGAAAAGCTCTTGTCCATTTAAGAACGTCCTGGATGTTAACTCTCACAAGATTTCAATTACATAAAGATATTCAGTGGGTATCATGAAAAAGAATAGAGAAAAAGAAGATTACATCAGTGGAAAAAGTACTTTATTCTAAATGCCATCAGTAAAGAAAAAGTTTGGTAACTTTTTAAATTTTACCATCTATTTTGAAGCTAAGCAAAAATGTGTTAAAAATAACCTAGATATAAAAAGTTTAAACACCCATACCTATAAAATAAAAGTCAAGAATTTTAATTTTAGAAACAACGCAGACTGCTCTTGACCCACTATGGAAATTTGGAATAAATCAACTTAGAAACTAGATTAACAATGACATGGAAGTTATTTCTTACCAGCCAGTTGTAATAAAAATAATTATTAAATACAATGTTTTTCTGAAGAATCATAAGAACAATTCTGATATCAGAAAAATGGTGGGAAAATTTTAATAATTTCTAACCAGAACAATTTTTCCCTGTACCATTTTTTGATATTAATATTGTAAATATTAGATAAACAACACAAACTAAATCAACTCTTTTCAAAACCCACTTTGAACAAACGACTTTAATCAAATTCACTTAGACACTTCAAGGACTACTCAGAACTATAGACATATCATGATACTAAAACATTTCTCTGTGAATGTGAAAATGGAAGCGGTTTCTATAGCACTTATTTTAAAATTTTTAGTTGTCAATGGACCTTTATTTTTTTTATTTATATGCAGTGCTGAGAATCAAACCCAGTGCCTCACACATGCTAGGCAAGTGTTTACTGCTGAGCCACAACCTCAGCCCCTACAGCACTTATTCTTAATAGAACAAAATTCTGATTCAAGTTTAATCATCAAAAACCAAATGTTTGTGTTTTTAGAACTTTTAAAACCACATACTTTTAAAAGGAGCTTGCAGATTTCATATTTTCCTTTAGCTGCTGCTTCATGTAGAGGGGTAAATTTCCATAAGTCCGCCACATTGACAGAAGCTCCATGCCTCACTAAAAGCTCAGCTACCTCATAGTGTCCATAGGAACAGGCATTATGAAGGGGCACCAAGCCGCTAAAACAAAGACACATACACATTACTTTAAAGTTCTAAAACAAATTTTTGAGTTAAAATGATTTTTATAATATAAATACTGCTCTTATGGCACTGACTATTCTGAATATTGGATCAAAAAGAAATAAATCCTTTTTTTGGTTTTTAAGATGAAGCATTTATTTATTTCTAAATAAGAATGAATCATTTTAAAAATGTTTCTTTTCACAGAAGGACTTTTCTGTTTCTTGGGCATGGATATACACATCACAGCAATCATTACCACTAAAATACATATAGAAATAGAGAATAAAACTCCATCAAAACTTTTAATTTAGATTTTCTCACTGGCAACCGTAAAATTATATATTACAAAGTGATTTCCAGAATAATTAACAATCAGGTTTTATCATCGATTTTCTTCTTTTTGAGTTTATGAAAATTGCATGCTTACCTGTAAAATATACAATGTAACCATTATTTACTTAAAAGATACACAGTTCAATTCTACTTAGAAATTCTATCTTTTGTTTTTGTTTCGTATTTTAAAATTTGCACCGATTCTATAATGATTTCAACAGATAGATTTAAATATTAAGGTGCCAAAGAATGAAAACTCACATTCCAAGTGATTCAGAAAAGTATTATTCACTAAGGAAAATAATGATGCTAATTATAAATTTTAGTCAGAAGAGAGACTCTAGTAGACTCAACTTATAAGCAAACTATTCTGGGATGACTAAGTTCTGATTAGAAAGCAAATGGCATTCTAAAAGCACAAAAAGATGCCCCATAAAAAAGAGTGCATCAAAAGGGTAAGTTTATATTGCACTTCAGACAGAACAAAAACAAGATATCAAGTGTCTTTTTATTTAGAGATCAGTGCTTTTAAAAAAATGTTTTGTGATGAAATATGCTGGGTGTTAAAATAAGCAATAGTAACAAAAATTTGTTCCTCTCCAATGCAGCATAATATTTTGAAAGAGTCAGTGACATTGCTGTTGAATATTTATGTCTGATGTGTCCCTTTAAAAAGATAAACACGTTATAATGATTAACTGAAGCCTAAATCATGTAGTTTAATTCTACAGCACTCTGCTGTGTAACTGCACAGGAGGTGCTGGCTTATTTTGAGATTATGAAATTAACACACAATATGAAAATTCGTTTCAGTCATATTCTTTTCTAATTTACTTCTATGGCTACTTTAAGCTTTTTCCAGGAAAAGTTAAATAATTTATCAAACTAATAATAAAAATAAATAATATTTTAAAATTAATAAAAATAAAATTGTTTCTTTAAATACTAATGACTCTGGGATGGATGGTTAAAGAAAAGAGATTATACATTTTTAATACCAAAAAATAACAGACAAATAGCATATCATAAACTATATGAAAATATTCATAAAATGTAATAAAATATTAAATATAGGCATTAAGAAAAAGAAAGAAACAAATACTGATAAGGAAAGATATTCAAGATACACCACTGTGTGAAAAAAATTACAGTTCAAAGTAGACTATAGAATGACATCATCATCTGTGTTAAAAACCACTGTTTTTCACATAGCTGAAAATTACATATTAAAAATATTAATGCTTGTATTTCTAGGGGATAAGCTAATGGAATTTTTACTTTCTATACTGTACATTTCTGTTTTAACTTACAATTTAAACAACAAAAAATGTATATTATTTTGAGACAGGGACTAGCTAAAATGCAGTAATTCTCTTGCCACAATCTCCTAAATAGCTGGGATTACAACTGTGCACTACCAGAACCAGCCTTTTTTTTTTTTTTCTTTTGGTAGTACTGGGTTCAAACCCAGGGGTCCTTTACCACTTAGAGATCATATGAAAAATGATTAGCCCTTTAATTAATTAATTAACTAATTAATTAAAAAAATTTTGATTTTTAGACAGCATCTCACTAAATTGCAGAGATTGGCTTTGAACTTGGGATCCTCCAGCTTCAGCCTCCTGAGTAGCTGGGATTACAGGTGTGCACCACCACATCTGGCTTCATATGAGTGTTTTTCAATGGAGATAAAGCTAAGACTTCATATTTTCTTTTTATGAAGTATGAAGAGAATAAATCCCAAATAGCTAAATTTTAACACATACCCTTTGTCTTTGGCATGGACATCGGCACCATGGTGTAGAAGGTATTCCACAACAGACACACGATTATAGCCTGCTGCAAAGTGTAAGGGTGTAGAATGGCGGCCTTCTAGATCTCTGCAATTCACATTTTGAGGGCTGCAAAGTTGCTTTAATAGTGCATACATAGAGATAAACACAAAAAGGTCATTAACATTTATTCATTGCTGTAATAGATTGTAACATCTTGGATATGCTGTGATTTTATAATGAATATTTATTTCCAAAGATTAGATAATACAAATGACATTAAAGCTGGCATTATGTTTTGCTTTATAGTGACTATGAATACTTCTAATTATGTACAGAGTAAATCAATCACTGTTAACATTCCTAGTCCAAATCCTAATCAATAAAACTCAAAATAAAGTAGGCATCTCTAAGTATAAGAAGTCTTCCCTTTTCATTTTTGTATGTCTTTCTTCCCTACAACTGCTTGTCTTAACATATCTGCTTCTAGTAGAATGCTCTTAGCCATTCTCTGTTCAACTAAGAACTCTGGGTGACTGCAGATTCAAAGTTCCTGTCCCCTCTAACATTGATCAAGTAAGCAAAAGCTTACTGGAAATAATATTTTTCTGTTTGGGTCACTCACTTGGCCCTGATCCACTATAGCAAAGACATGCAGTCAACAATGGTTTCTTGAGTTAGGGGAGAATGTTTAACTCTACAAGTCAAACTGTAGTTTGACCTGAACCTCCAAATCTCCTATCTCCTTTGAATGTCATTTCAGCACAATATAAATTATAGGCTCCATTATATTGGTTTCAAAGAGTAAGATGCAAAGAAAGAACAAAAGGCTATATCACCAGTGGTGATTGAAATCTGTCTAAAAAAATTATTTGTTCTTTTTAGTTATACATGACAGTAGAATGTATTTTGACATATTATACAGTCATAATTTGGATCTCGTTCTTGTGGTTGTACATGATGTGGAGTTTCACTGGTTGTGTATTCATATATGAATATAAGAAAGTTGTTTCTGATTCATTCTACCGTCTTTCCTATTCTCCTGTAATAATATTTCAATAATTTATAGCTTAAAAGAACACCAGATTCTTTCAGTGAGAGAACTGTCTGTAAAGCTTGCTTTCACTCCTGCCACTGCAACAAGCTATTAGTACATACAAACTAAGAACCTGAAAGATCTTTTTTTAGTGATATTGAGTAGGGATGCTATGGTTTGAATGTGTCCCTCCAAAATTTGTGTTGAAACTTAATCTTCAACACAACAGTATCGAGAGGCGAGGGATTAGGCCATGGGTACTCCTCTCTCATGACTGGGATTAAGACTTTTTTATAAAAGAGGTTACACACAGTGCTTTTTCCCCTTCTGCCATGTGAGGACACAGCATTTTGTTCCCTCCAAAGAATATGGCAACAAGGTGACACGTTGAAAGCAAAACACTGGCCCCATCCAGACACTAAACCTGATCATGCCTGGATCTTAGACTTCCCTGCCTCTAGATCTAAGAGAAATAAATTATCATTGCTTATAAATTACCTAGTCTATGATATTTCATTAAAGAAGCACAAATGGACTAAACAAAGAAACATTCACAAAGGTAGGACAAAAACAAGGGCTTTCAATTGGTACGATTTTTAGGAAGAAGTCTAGCTAGTGAAAGAGAGCTCATAAGCTCATCAACTCTAAATGGGAATTAAAATCTAAAGTCCTGTTTAAAAAAAAATTTGATCTGGTCAGGTCATATATCTTGTCTTTAGCCACATTAATAGATGAATAACAGAACCAATAAACAAAACCAAGTGAAAATGAATAAATTAATATATAAACTAAAAAGAAAAGCTGTAAAGATGGGTAGTAAGCACGTTCTATGGAGTCTTTTTTAAAAAATATTTATTTTTTAGTTGTAGTTGGACATAATAGCTATATTCTATTTATTTATTTTTTTATGTGGTGCTGAGGATCGAATCCAGGGCCTCGCATGCGCTAGGGGAGTGCTCTACTGCTGAGCCGCAACCCCGGCTCTCTATGGAGTCTTATACAACTGAAACTGCTTTCTGATATTGCTGCTCCCCAACCCCCACCACCATTTTAAATTCCAAATGCTTATTATTACTTTTACAGAAAATACTGAAAAGTAGGAATGAGGCAGGTAATGAAACACACACACACATAAATGCCCATCCTGCTTATTAAATACTTGCTTTTTGAATATTTAAGTTCCTTTTCTCCATTCCATTTCAAATGCCAAAGCAATTAAAAAATTCAACTACTTTACTCAGCAAACAGCCTTTTCTCCTAATACTTCTAATACTTCCTAAAGCCTCTTGGGAAAGCAATTTACCAGACGTAATACTCATTTAATTTGTGCTTTGTTTCCTTTTGACATTTGCACTCCACTGACAAAATTAACTTTGGCCTTCACTGTGAATGTGTTGTTGAGACAACTTGAAAGTTATAGTATATATTTGCTTGTTACATACAAAACACATGAAATTAACATGGAAACAAAAACAAAGCCATAATTCTTGTTTTGCTAACTTTATCCCTAAACGAATAATCACAGATGGCAATCAGGTCTTCTTTATTAAAGAAAAACATATTCAATATTAGAATTTCATATTTGACAAAGTTTAGTCTATAATCTTTTTTCTATAATACAAATAGTGATAAAATTTTGAAAACTCTTCTTGTGCATATAAACAATGCCATAAGAATGCTTTCTTAAAACAAATGAGAGTCTCTGGAAAAATATTGAGAAAGATTTTAAACATTATCCTAATGCCTTCATTTAAACTGGTTTACCTATTTGTGAATATGATCTAAAATAATAGCACTTTAATTAATATAAGTGAAAATGAACAGCTTTCATGCAACCTGAAGAAAAATGATTAAAAAGTATGCTTATCTTTTCTTCTGCTGCTACATGGTACTTGCTGGGAAATCCTTGGTAGGTTTGTTTTGTTTCCCATCAAACAAAAAGTTAAAGACTTCTCCTATCTATGAATATATTCTAACTATCAATGTTTTTAATTGCCCAGATTTGAGTAATTTTACTAAGAAGCTTAAAAATGAACTGGATAGCAAAGTTCAACAGTGCTGCCCCAGACATTAAAGGCACTTACTTACCTTCACAGTTTCCAAGTCACCAGCCTTTGATGCCTCTAAGAGCCGATAATCAACATCAGAAGTGCGTATAGGTGTACTCTCTAAATAAAAGAAAGGTTACTATTGATCTTGGGGAATTAAAGACCAGTTAATGAGGGGAAACAATTTGATAAACAGAAAGAGATTAGGGGGTTGGAAATTTCTAAGATGTAATAAAAGGTTTTTTTCCCCAACTTTTCAGATAAGAAATAAATGCTTTCTTACTTTAATCTAGGTATCACCCCAAGCCAAATTTAAATAACTTCTAATGCACACAAATAATTTTCTATCCCTACTATCCTATCCTCTATCCCTCCAATTTTCTGGCCAAAGATTTAACAAAAGGGAGTGAAGTGAGAAAGCCTAGGACAAGAGATCAAAAATACATCTTTATGATACATTGGTTTTACAAAGTGTTGCAGCAAAACTTTGTCCTGGATTTGTTATGTAAACCTAGGGAAGCCATTTGACTTTTACTACTTAGTTTAATTTTTCTTTTTAGTTTTAATGTCTTCAATATAAAACAGAAGCATTACATAGGAAATTGGAATGATCTTATGCCGCAGTCCGGCTGCGCAAAATAACCGGGAGGTGACAAGCAACTTGAAGGTTGAAGCAGGAACTGCTTTATTATGGAACAACAGCGGTATATATACCTAACTGATTACACACGGCTTGCCTCAATTAGCATCATCCAGTTACAGCAATCAACCAATAAGGAATCCCTACCATCTTAATGGCTCGGTGGCGTTGCCTCACAAACCACTCCTTCTGGCAAACTGCCAGGCGCCATCTTGACTTGATTTGTGGTCCCCAACAATCTTATAAAGTATCATCAGTGAATAAAAAGTCCTACTATATATATTTGTTTAATTCACATTTATTGAATGGTTTCAAGGATATGCAATTAAAAATGTCTGTATACTTGGAAGGTATGATACCAATGCTAAATAGAATATCATTAAGCTTGACTGCTAAGTCTAAAGACTGACAAATGATGTATTTTGATTAATTCAATATAAACAAACTACAAATCCATTTCACATTGACCCAAACAAAATAGGCTTTTAAAGCAAACAATTTATAATTTATCATCCAAAATATGTTTATGGGCATTAAATATGGCTTTCATAATGCACACGTACACATTAACACAAAAGCACTAAGCTCCAGGAGACTAGGATTTTAGACAGGGCTCTAGTGTATAACTTTGAACAAATCACAGAGTAGTTTAATTTTTGCACTTAAAAAGTGAGAGTTGGTTTCCCTCAGAGTCACTTTCAGATTTAAGATTGTATCATCTTATGATCAGAGACACCTTTTTGAGTCCACTTTCCAAGTGGGAAGATCAAGTGATGCCATGAAAAGATTTCTGATTTCAGAAGAAATACTTTAGGTTCTTCTAAAGTGCTTTGGTTCAGGAGACAGACTTTTATAGGATAAGTTATGAAAATTCTTCAATGGAAGATAAACTATTTGATCATATTTATAATGCTTAGTAGATAAAGTACTAAGATTAAAGAGTGGAAAGAAAAGTGTGCTTCATATAATGAAATACATTTTGAATTGTTCTTCTTTTTAACTAACATTTGTCAGTGTGTGGAACTGACAAACAATCTTCTTTTCACATAGAGAACAATTCAGAAAGCAATTGCTGAGTTGATTTCCTTGCTATTTTAATGCTGCAGTCAATGTGTATGTTGAACTTCAACTCTCCTTTGGCTGGTCTTATTCTGTTCTTGTCTGTCTCATCTTCTTTCATTCTCTGTGTGGGTATTACTGCATTTATAGGTAAGAATATCGTTGTATGTATAGAATGTCTTTATGACAGTGATTGACAGATGATAAAACTCACTAAAACATCCTTTAGATATCTGTAGGTAATATTTTTAGCTTATTATTTGAACAAACAAAAGAGGGATGATTTGTTTATGTACACAGAATTAGAACTTGGGATATTTTTAGGTTTTATAATTTGAGAGATACTATTAATATGGCTGAATTCTAAGAACAATTTGATATTCACACATGTACCACGATGGAGACTGACTAGTAAAGGTTGTAATTTTCCCATCAAATAAAATGTTTTATACACATATATAAAGGCTTCTGAGAACTGTGAGAAAGGTAACTTAGTCTTGGTCAAAGAACAGAAAGTAAAGAAGATAAAGATATTGATTAATTACTATACTATCTGTAGATCTCTGCATCTGTTAAAAATCTTCTATTGGCTTAGAACAGCCTCATTTTTAGAAACAGTGTGAACAAAGTATTAACTGGAAGGAACTTTGTATAAAGTTATGTACAATTAAAAGAAGTGATATAAAAATAAAAATGGAAATCAGGCAAAAGAGGAGTAGCTTACATAGTAAGTACTGTATTAGTTAAGTCCTTTATAAGTACACTGGCTTCTGTATTAAATATATTACCTATAGTCAGAGACTGGAGATGGGCTTCTACTTTTCTCCTAGTCATTCTCACCAGAATTTTTAAATCTTCCAGAAGCTAGAAGCCATTTTGCTATTTTAATATAATCTCTTATGGCCTGGCTCTTTATTTAGTATTAGATCACTGAACTAGCAACAAGTTTTAGTGGCTTATTTCAATATACCACTGAAAATGTGAACTTCAAGGTTTAAATTTAGTTACCATAAGTCCCTAAATCCTTACCTGTGGAAATAATTAGAGGACAGTAATGGTTATTCCACACTGGGATAAAAAAAGTCAGAATAACTCAGAATAAAATATAGCTTAAATGCACTGTCTAGAAGACTGTAAGTAATGTTTTTAGTTGCAGATGGACACTAATACATTTTATTTATTTATTTTTATTTGGTGCTGAGGATTGAACTCATTGCCTCACAAGCGCTCTACTACTGATCACTGAGCTACAAACTCAGCCCCAATATAATATTTTTTATCTGCCCTATCTAACATGGTTGCCACTAGACATGTGTAACTTTTACCTGAAATGTGGCCAGTGGTGACTCATGAATTTTCAATTTTACTTATTTTTTTTTTTAATTAATTTTGGTGGTACTAAGGACTGAACCCAAGGTCTTCTGCATGCAAGGGTAGTGCTCTTCCACTGAGCTAAAGCCCAGCCCTAATTTAAATGAAGTTATAGGTAGCTACAGGCAAACTATAGGGACAGAACTGGTCTGGAGAAAACAGCCAAATCTTCTGAAATGAACTTTTAAAGTGCTAATTCATAGAAAACTGCCTATTTTGTTTTCTTTACTCTGACATTAATTTGGACACTGTCCAAATTTACAGTGAAAGCTTTATTCATGTAAACTGGCAACTATAAAGTTAATATCTAAAGGTATAGGTTTTTAAAATAGATCTCAACTCTGGTATTAGCAACCATATTAAAATGAACCTTTAAAACATTATCCACAACATAACCTCAACAACTTAATATATATCTTATATGACTAATACATTCTCTCAGGAGTCATTGTAAATATAACCTGGAATTGGATTAATAAATGTAAGCAAAATTAAAAATTTCAGTTGGTGCATGGTTCAGTCTATTAACAAATAAATAACTGGTATAAATATTAGTTTAAGGGGCTGGGGTTGTGGCTCAATTGGTAGCGTGCTCGCCTGGCATGCGTGCGGCCCAGGTTCGATCCTCAGCAACACATACAAAAACAAAGATGTTGTGTCTGTCGAAAACTAATACAGTAAAATAAAATAAAATAAAATTCTCTCTCTCTCTCTTAAAAAAAATTAGTTTAAAAAATTATCTTCTTCCAAACATAAAACAATACCCATTTAAAAATAAAAACCCTCTTAAACGGCACTATTTCACTGCATACTCTAATATTGGTATTATCTTTTTAGAGCAATAAAGATTACAAAAATTCAGTGAAAAAGTTCTGCCATGTCCAAAATTAACCATCTAGTGACTTATATGTCTAATCTTACAAATCAATTTTAAAGCACAATTATCAAAATTGTAAAACATCTCATCTATGATTTAGTGTTTAATGTTATCATTCACAAGAAGGCATTTATTCTAACTGCATTTATTGAGGAGATATTTAATATTTTTTGCTTTGATATGTGATACAGGGGACGGAACCTAGGGCCTTGCACATGCTAGGCAAACACTCTACTACACAGCTACATTTAAAAACATTATATAATCAAATCTGCTTGATTTATTCAATTCTTTCTTCCCCATTTTGTTGACTGTTTCTACAAACTATTTACAGTATTAGGAATTTTGATGCAATAGTTGTCAGCTTGTCTGACATAAGGTTAAAAACTTATAGGAATTAACTGAAAATTCAGTGCTAAATGATTCTCATAAAAAGTATAGGGGAAAAATTTAGAATATTTTAATAAAAATCACGATTTTTATACAATTACTGGAACTTGTACAGAAGGCAGAAATAAGTCCTAGTTAAGAGTGACATCTTTCTTAAGCAAATAATTCAGTGATCTGTAGAAACAGGAAATAAGTCTTGGTCAAATAGTTCAAGCTTGAAATCCAATAATGGAGAATTTTATTCCTTCAGTGAGATCATTTTGATGGTGAAGATGTCTTAGATTGGTATTTTTTCATTATCTAAAGATAATCATCTAAGACTGAAATAGAATGGTTGTTATGAGGAAAGAAAATCCAAATCAATAGTTTTCAAAGTGCTAAACAATTATTTCATGAGGCTCTGAGTTAGAACACATCCACCATGATCTCCATCTCTCTGCCTTGGAAGGTTGTGTATCTCAGGATATAGCAGTGATTCTCTACTGGGTTGTACTTCTTGGGGGCCCATTAAAAATTTGTAGGGGCAATTTTTGTTTTCTACTATAGTCGTGACCAAATTATTACACAATAATTTTAAATTATTTAATTGTAATTGTAATTTTCCTCCTTATAGTAATGGTATTTTATATAGATTTTTAGGGAAGATATTTGTAGAGATATTTGTATATATTATCTTTGAATTTCATTTCTGGAAAGTAAAGAGGATGTCATAAAATATTCACTAAAAAGGGGACATTGTGCCTCACAGAGTTTAAGAGCTATTGGACTACAGGTAAAAAAGAGTAACCAGGACTTCTGCCTGCTAGTCTGTAGTGTTTTCCATTTTACTCTTCTAGCTTATGTGATTCTATAAGATATATAAACCACAAAGTTAAGGATTCGAAAAAGGGGTCAATTATACTAACTTTCTTTTGTATTTAGTTCACAATTTTTCAGTAGGCTAAAATTTTTTCTGTGCTATTTCCTTTAATGTGGGGACTTAAGAAGCTAGTGCCTGCTTCTGTATCCATTTTATGTTTGATCTCCCTCAATAAACTAAATAATTAAACTATCTCACTGTAGTAAGCATTTACTGTGATTTTTAGCAAGATTTTATAATTATATTTAAATTGAGGGAAAGGATAATTTCATAATAGTGTAATTGAAGCTAAAAGTGATAGAAAGTAGATCAGAATATTACACATGAGAATAATTAATTAAAGGTCATTATCACAAGAATGAATTTTAATTTTCTCTATTTGATAGATTTAGAACTACCATAATTCCATACTGTTTATATAAATTTTAAGTCATCTTCGATCTTATCACCCATGAGTCAAGGTTTTAATTTTAAATGGAAAAAAATTTAAAAGTATGTTTGCATCCTTCTCATGATATCTACCTCATCCTACGAAGACTGAGAGACAGGAAATGTCACAGAGTAAACTACAAGTTGGGAAAGGCATGGGGGAAAAATTCAGGCCAAGAAAATGTTCTAAGGAGATACTTTTTAAAACATTTGGTATAAAGTTTGAGCAGGACACTGTTTATTTTAACTCACCACTCAGAATCTGCTGCACTGCTTCATTTCCCATTTGTGCCGCTGTAAAGCCTTGTAAGGAGATGATGGAGGGATCAGAACCATAACTCAGCAGGAGGCGGCAGGTTTGCAGGTGACCAGCTAGGGCAGCTCTATGCAAAGCAGTCTGACCCAGGGTATCCAGTGCATTCATCTGAAAAATCATTGGGTGAGCACATGAAATTGAACATCTTTTTATACCTTAGCAAGTAAATTCTGTCAACTATGAAAAAAAGTTTTTTTTGAAAAAAGTCATGGATATTAAATTAACATCTGCTCACTGGTTCTAAAGAAATATCATCTTCTGACAACACAGACTTCCCTTCTTTCCCTGAATGACCATTTTCCTGTCTACTTTCAACTTTCTCTTTCTACCAATCTCCTTGACATTCAGAGTGTAAGAGAGGGCCTCTTGTTTGTGTTCACTCTTGTCACATGAAAGACACTCAAATACTTTTGAATTAATGGGTTTTACTACACTTATTCCCAGAATATAAAGACAATAAAACACGTAAGCAAAGATTATAAAAATATTTGATTATATATTTCTTTTCTAATTTTAGAAAATGCCTATTTTACAGGTTGAGTATCTCTAATTTGAAATCTTGAGACCAGAAGTGTCTTGGATTTAAAATTCTTTCATGTTCTAAAATCGTTGCATATATATAATGAGTTACACTGGAGATGAGAGTCAATTCTAAACACAAAATTAATTTATATTTTATATGTACCTTACATATAAAGTCTGAAGGTCATTATTAGATTAGAAATGTTGTGTAATTAAATTACAAATATATTTAAATGATACGAGGATTCAAATGTTCCCTTTGAAACCCTTAAAGAATTTATATAGGGAAACTCAGCTAGTTTTGACTAAGAAAATGTTAATTTTCTGGATCATTTTCATAATTTGTCAAACCTATCTTGATTCTAACCTGTATTCCATGATGTCCCAATAAACATCCTCTACCCAAATAAGACCAAAGTCCACATTCATTGTACATGCACTGCTGTTCTTAGAGGATTTCTTCTTTCTGCCTTTCTGAATGAGATTCATTCATTGCCAGTCTCCCTTGCTCTAAGAAGTCTTCTTGATTACTTGAAGCCTCAATGATTACTCCTATTATGAATACTTATGACAATTTAGCACTTAACTTTTAAATTATAACATCGGGGTACATTTTACTTATCAAATTAAGATTATTGAGAAGATGAACTGTATTATGTAAGATTTCTAAGTCCGTTAGAAAGTTCTTGATAAGAGAAAATAGTAAATTCTCAAAAATATGTTGGTTGTTCAAAGACATTTGTACCCCCATATAGAAGGTTAGAAAAATAAAATATTAAGACAATTGGTTTTTCTATTTCCAGTCTTTCATTATTACCAGTAAAACTCACACTTATTCAGAAAAGGGTTCACTTAAATTCTTAATGTTCTTTCAAGAAACTCACCATGAAATACAAACATGTCTAATTAAAACAAAAAAAATTTTAAAAAAATATGAACATGTCTAATTCTATCACATTTGCTGACAGAAAAATGACTATGTATACGAAAACAACATAAAAACACAACTGTCCCTGACATTGTTCGGGTGGCTGTCACCAAAAAGATAAGTAATAAGTGTTGGCAAGGATGTGGAGAAAAGAGAACCCTTACATATACATTGCTGTGGGACTGTAAATCAGTACAGTCATTGTGAAAAATAGTATTAAGTTTCTTAAAAAATTAGAAACATAATTACTGTCTGATCCATCAATCCTACTCCTAGGTATACATCGAAAGAAAATGAAATTACTATCTCAAAGAAATATCTGTATCTCCATATTCATTTCAGAATTATTCACAATAGCCAAGCTATGGAAACAACCTAATTATTTGTTGAGAAATGAATACATAAAGAAAATTTGAAGTATATACAAAAAACCACAACTGCCAAACTAAAATTTTTCTATGATATGAATATTTCTTTTGTTACTTCTTCATCATAGGAGAAAACCCATAAAACTGCAAACGTTCTAGTCTAATACTTTCCTCAAAATTAGGTAAGAAACACACTAAATTATTCAATTCCAGTAACAAAAACTTGAAATCCAGCTTGTTAAGTCATAGGAATATCGCTTGAGAGTTATTCCTCTAAAATAAAGCTTTTAAGAAACCAGAGATCTCAAATGACTCTTTCAGATAAAGTTGAATCCTTCAGTACACCATTTGAAAACATTCCCAATTTATTCCTATGCCACTTCTTTTCTATCACTGTTTCATCAAAATCTGATAGACCAACTTTATTAGACTACACTGGATCCCCATTTTATGATGGTGCTCATTTCCTGTAATCATTGCTAAAATTTGCCTTTGATCAGAATGATCCTCAAAAAAATACCTTGGCAATGTAGATTCTCTATAAATCCAATATCAGCCAGTTTTACCTCCAGTGTCTGAGAAGATTAACTGCAGAGGAGATAAACTACATATACTATCTTTAAACACTAAAAACACACTTTATGTAAGGAGAATCTCTCTTTATATATATGTATTACAGAGATGAGTAAGTGCAATATGGAAATCAGCATTCATGTCCCATCTTTCACACAGTATGGAGAGTTTCATGTCTTCTCAATGAATTATAATAATAAACCTACCATAACAGTGTACAAATGGTTATTACAATTAATTTACAGAAGAAACCCTTTAGATTTAGCTAGAAAATTCCATTTGAGAACAAGAGAAAGAAGATGTTAGGTTAGAGGAAGGGTTCACTCTCCAGCTGTTCCACAGCTTGAGATTCAAGCAGCAAGAGTACTGTTTCTCAGCAAGGTAGGTGACTGAGGGAATTCACTTAAATTCAGCACTAGACAATAAAATAATCAGAAACTCAGAACCTTGTCATATAGAACAAGAAAGAATACATTAGAGACACACCAACATGAGCACCACCAGTACACTGCAGAGGGGAGAGGTAACACAGGCAGAAAGAGAAAAGAACTGTGACTAAATTTGGCATGGGAGAACTTGTGGGACAGAGAGGGAGACTGATTTTAACAGACTAGTGGAGCAAGCTGAGAAGCAAAAGTGATCAGAATCTTTTGCTGATGAGTGGAGTGGTTGTGAGAAACATTTGCAAGTGGTTACACAGCAGTTTGCCATTTGCCACCCATTCTGCCATGGGGTCCAGAGTGAGCCTGGACCAGCACAACTGAAAACAGGCACAGAGGATTATGCCCAGGGCAATCCAGGCCAGAGATACTGAGGATGGAGAGGCTCCAATTTCCGTTGTTGCTGGCAGCATGGGCAAGCGGCTAGGAAGAGGCCAGAAACCAGTCAGACAGGTGCTCTGATCCTGGGAAATCTATACACACAGCAGTGGAATAAGTGAGAACTGTGGAAAGTTAGATCCACTATAGAAGTGGAATTTTCCAAAGGGCCCTGAGATCCATAGGTCCAACAGAGATCAGCATCTGTCCAGCAAGAGCGGGTGTGTATTTAACCTCAAATATCTCCCTGAAAGGTCAAAAGGACAGTCAGGAGTAAATCCAAGCCCCTGGTTTAGAATTCTGCATCAGCTCCATTTGGAGAGTACATTCTGTAAGACAGGAAGCTGAGAACTACTACAACCAGCTTTGAGTCCAGGCCACACCACCTAGCAGCTTGGGGAAAAACATAAAGAGGTCGAATTTAACAACCCCCAGTCCTTGATCTGAGGGGTTCAGAGCACAAAAATATAAAATACAAAGAATGGCTTAAGAGCATCCATCCTTTCCAACAGTTTTGACCACTCCAGAAGAAACAAGCCCTTCTATTTATCATTAAAAATATTTTCCTCCAATTTTTACTTTTATTTCTTCTATTCTGTATTTATGTATATAAATGTTTTCACTATGCTGAGAATTTAAGATATATACATGTAATTTTTCTTTAATTTTAATTATTTTTTAAAAATTCACCTGTTTGCTATTTAGCCTTGTTTTGATTCTGGAGGGGTAAAATTTTATGTGGGTTTATTTTGGTTTGATTTGTTTGTTTTTATCTTTGTTTTTTGTTCTTATTATTCCTTCTTCATTTTCCTTCCCATTAATAGGCAAAACCTCTTATTCCCTCTTCCTCTCTTATTTTATTCCTTTCAGTATTTTTTATTCCTCCTTCTTTATAACCATCACCTACTACACTTCTTCTGTTTTCCCTTTGTTCACTTTTTAAATACATCAAGCTTTCTCTTGCCTTTCTACCATATTATTTCTTCACTTAAAGAACTATAATTTTATTATCTGTTAAAACTATTTAGTTTCTATAATTTCTATCCCCCACCATTAATGTAGTTGTGGTTATTAATATGGTGTATGACACATTTGACACTTGTTGTTTAATGTTAGATCTAGTACAATTGTCTATTGTTGGTGCTGATGTTATATGCTGACCCCATCATCTCTCTTTATGTGACAATTAGATTTGTAGACATTAGAGTAGACACCAGACATTTAAAGCTGCATTACTGGTTGCTTGTATTGCTATTACATGTTCCCCCTTCCTTTATGAGGTGCTGGGAGCTATTGGAATACTACAAGATCACTGGGTTCAGATCCTGCTGCTAAGCTACACCCACAACTCAGCCAAGTGACAGTGAACCTAACTCCATGCATGAACTAGTCACACTTGAGCTCAACAATATTTCAATACATAGGAGAGATATCTCACCATCATGCATATCCATAAGACAATAATTTAAAAAACTATAATAGGAGAAAGATCAGTAGAGTAGATGGAAGGAAATGGGAGAAAGAGGAGGGAAGAAAGGAAGTACTGAAGACTGAATTAGAAAAAATTATATTCCATGCTTTTATGTCAAATGAATACTAATGTTATTTATAACTAAAAAGAACAAGAATAAATACACAAAAACATGGATCTAAATAAAACCTGGCTGAGAGGAGAGAAGAGGGAAGGCAAAAGGATGGTACATGAAAGGAGACTGAGCAACTTATGTTCTGTGCATGTATGAATCCCACTACTATGTATAATTATGATTGACCAGTAAAAAAATTAAAAAAGAGACAAAGCCCCAAACAAATGACTGGCCCCCAAGAAGGATCAGCTACTGGGTGACCCCAGATCTCACTCCTGTATATCTACTCACACAGCAAAAACAGAAGTCCCAAGAGGACTTGGGGAACTCATAGTATGGTAGCAACTCTCCAAGACTGAATTAAATCAGCAGTTCTATAGCAGTAGGTTAAGTGGCACTGGAGGTTGAAATTAACACTGAGCCTATGTGGTAAAGCTAAAAGATATTAACAATACAGGATTACTATAAACCATACCAAAGAATACATGTAGATACACACCAAAAAGATATTGCATAAAAGAGAAATGATATTAATAGCCACACAAGTGGTTCTGAAAACATGAGGAAACAGGCAAACAAGTCTTCCCCCTGAATTTAAAATCCACCACCAAAGGAATCCAGATATGGAAGTGAATAAAATTCCAGAGAAAAACTATTAAAAAAAAATCCTGATTGTTAAAATAGTCAATAAGCTAAAACAAGGTCTAAGGAACAAAAAGAGTAAACATAGGAAGTGAACGACTATTAATAAAGAAATACACACTGAAAAGAAACTAATTAGAACTCCTGGAAAAACACAATAAATCAAATAAAAAATTCACTTGAAAATATCACTACATAAAAAATAGAACTTTAGGCCTCGGAAACAGAACTTCAGGCCCTCAAGAGAGGGTATAAGAATGTGCATACTAAGCATTCAATAAAGAAAAAAACAATAAAAATAGTAATAACAGACAATAATTAGAATATACAAGAACTCTGGGACAATATCAAGAGATCAAATTCAAGAGCCAACAGGATAGAAGAGAGGAAGGAGATACAAGCTAATGGCATTATGAACCTTTTCAGTAAATAGTAGAAAAAGTTCCAAACCTTAGAAATGAGATGGACATCTACATACAGAATCCTAAATAGACAAGATCAAAAAGAAACCTCTTCAAGACACACTGTAATCAAAGTGACTAACAGAAAATAAGGAAAGAATAACAAAAACTGCAAGAGAAAAATGTCATGTCACATTTACAAATAAATCAGTAAGGCTCACTCCTGACTTCTCAACTCACATGCTAAAATCAAAGAGGGCTTAGAATGAGATATTCTGAGTTCTAAAAGAAAATAATTGCCAATCAAGACTGCTATATCCAGCAAAGCTATTTTTCAGAATTCAAGAAGAAATAAAATCTTAAGGAGAAATTAAAAGAATTCATGACCATTAAGCAAGCACTACAAAAAATACTTCAGATATACATAGAATACTAAACAAAAAAAAAAAAACCAAAACCAAAAAAAACTTCTATGGCTCCAAATGGATGAAGATCTCCAGAAGAAGAATCACCTAAATGAAAATTAAGAAGGAACTGAAAATAGCAAACAAACCAAAAGGGCAGGAAATAATAACAGTTGTCTATAACAACAATGGATGTAAAAGCCCTAACCTCTCCAAATAAAAGAAATCGGCAGAATGGATTTAAAAACAAGAACCTACTATATGTGGTTTGCAAGAGACTCATCTCCTAGGTAAAGACACAGGACAGAAAAGGACAGAAAAAACATTCCATGCAAATGAAGTCTGAAAACAAACAGTAGTAGCTATTCTCATATCTGACATAAAATATCAAAAAAATTAATCAGGATAAAGAAACTCACTACATATTGGTAAAGGAAATAATGTGACAAGAAAATATAATGGTAATACTTATGTCCCAAAGGTAGATGCAATTAATTGCATTTCAAAAATACTTCTAGTGAGTGCAGTGGTACTCACACCTATAATCCCAAGCAACATGGAAGGCTCAGTATCACAAGTTTGAGTCTAGCCTCAGAAACATACCAAGGCCCTATGCTACTTAGGGAGATCCTGTCTCAAAATAAAAAATAAAATGTGTTGGTGATGTAGCTCAGTGGTAAAGTGACCCTGGGTTCCCCTGGGGGGGGGGGGACAAAACAGAAAATTTCTAGACATTTAATCCCCAATAGGCCCAAATACAATAGATAATACTGAGCAATTTTAACATATTTCTTTCACCAAAAGACAAGTCATCCAAACACCTGACATAAATAAATAAAATCAAAGATACTTCTGACATAAATAATACTATAAATTAAAGGGACCTAGCATATATCTACAGAATATTTCACCCCAAAACACCTTAAATCACTTTCTTTTCAGCAGCACATGGTATCTTTTCCCAAATAGGTCATATTGTAGGTCACAATGTAAATCTTAGCAAAAACAAAGAAATTAATAAAATCTTATCAGAACATAACAGAACAAAATTAGAAATCAACAGAAGAAAAAAATACAGAAACCACATAAACACATGGAATTGAACAATATACTTAAATGAGGAATGGATCATAGAAGAAATGAAAGCAGAAATCAAGAATTTGATTCTTAAAAACAAATGAGAACAGAGGTACAACTTATCAAATTCTCTGGGATAATATGAAGGCTGTTCTAATTCCAAAATAAGAAAAAGACAGGAAACAAGATCAGAGCTAAAAATTAGTGAAATTTGGAATTAAAAAAAATACAATGGATCAGTGCAACCAAGTTAGTTCTTCAGGAAAAAGCAACAACAACAAAACCCCACCAAGATTTTAAACTCTTTGCCAAATTAACCAAAAGAAAGAGGAGACCAAAATCAATTATAAATGAAAAAGATACATCACTACAGACATTTCTGAAATCCAGATGATTACTAGAACTATTTTGAAAATGCATATGTCAATAAACTGAAAAATCAAGAAGACACTGACAAATTTCTTGACCCATATGATATGACCCAACTGAACCACAAAGATACAGAAAACCTAAACAAACCAATATCAAGCAATGAGATTGAAGCAGAAATTAAATCTTCCTACAAAGAAAAGACCAGGACAGGATGGATTCTCAGTTCTTCTTTAAAGTTATTCTTCTTCCTCAAATTATTCCATGAAACAGAAGGGGAGGAAACACTCCCAAATTCATTCTATGAAGCTAGTATAAGGAAACTGAAGATATTCCTGATAAATACCAACACAAAAATTCTTTAAAAAAATATTAGCAAACTGTATTTAAAAACACATCAAGAAGACAGTACACCATAATTGAGTAGGTTTCATCTCAAGGATTCAAGGTTGGTTGAACATACAGAAATCAATAAATATAATTCGCCACATAAATAAAATTAAAGACAAGAATCAAATGACCATCTCAATAGATGCAGAAAAGGCTTTTGATGAAATTCAGCACCCATTCATGTTAAACATGCTAGAGAAACTAGGGATAAAAGAAGCTTACTTTAACATTATAAAGGCTATATATGACAAACCCAAAGCCAACAACATATTGAATGGAGAAAAACTAAAATCATTTCCTTTAAAATCAGGAACAAAACAATGATATCTGCTCTCACTACTCCTAATCAATATAGTTCTTAAAACTTCAGCCAGAGTAATCAGGTAAGAGAAAGAAATTAAAGGCTTACAAATAGGAAAATAAGTCATCAAATTACCTCTGTTCACTGATGACATCATTCTATATCCAGAAGACCCCGAAAAACTTCACCAGAAGACTTCTAGAACTAATAAATTCAGCAAAGTAGCAGGATATAAGATTAACAATAAAAAAATCAATTGCTTTTCTATACTACAATAATCAATCTTCTGAGACAGAAATCAGGAAAACTACCCCATTCACAATAATCTCAACAAAACAAATACTTGGAAATAAATCTAACCATGGAGGTGAATGATCTCTATAATGAAAACTATAGAACACTGAAGAAACTAAAGACCTTGGAAGATGAAAGAACTCTGATATTTTTGGATAGGCAAAATTAATATTACTCAAATGCAATTCTCTTTAAAATACCAAAAATATTCTTCACAGAATAGAAAAAAACAGTCCTGAAATACATTTGGAAGAATAAAAGACCCAGCCAGAATAGCAAAATGAGCAAGAAGACAGACACTGGAGATATTAAAAAACCTGATTTCAAATTATACTAAAAAGCTATCGTAGAAAAACCAACACTATATTAGCATCATAACAGGCATGAAGACCAACAGAATGGAATAGAAGACACAGAGACAAATTCACATAACTACAACCATCTGACACTTGACAAAATTGCCAAAAATAGGTTGGAGAAAAGACAGCCTTTTATAACAAATGGTGCTAGGAAAACTGGGCAGCTACATGTAGAAGAATAAAATCAGATCCCTATCTTACAGCCTGCACAAAGGTCAAATCAAAATGGATCAAAGACTTACAAATTAGGCCAGAAACTGTGCAAATGCTAGAAGAAAACAGAGTCGACACTATATCATATAGGTGTAGACACCAACTTCTTCAATAAGATCCTCAATGCTCAAGAAATAAAATAAAGAATCAATAAGTGGAACAGCATTAAATTAAAATTTCTGCACAGCATAGGTAATAATTAAGAGTATGAAGAAAGGGCATACAGAACAAGAAAAAATCTTTGCCTGCCACTTCTTCAACAGGGCATTAACATTCACAATACATAAAGAACTCAAAGAACACTAAAACAATGTCAAAACAAAACAAAACCTAATAATCAACCCAATCAATAAATGAACAAAGAACCAAAGAGATATTTCTCATTTCTCAAAAGAAGAAATATAAGTGGACAACAAATATGTAAGAAATGTTCAACATCCCAGGCAATCAGGGAAATGCAAATCAAAATTATAATGAAATTCTCTATAGCTCCAGTTAAAATGGCAACCATCAAGAATAGAAATAATAACATATGCTGGCAGGGATGTGGGGGAGAGATAACAAATCAGTATGAAATTCTTTGTTTCAATAAATGTGTATTTTTTTAATTAAGAAAGGATATTCTCTCAAACTCTAGGAAGTATCAGCAATAAAAGTGTATGGGAGTGTTTTATCAGACAGTAATGCTGAAGCAATACAAGAAGTCATAGAAAACTATCAATGAGTAATGTAATCAAAGTACTCATTCTATAGAGACATACAGAATACCAATACTAGAAAAAATTGTCTATGATGTGTATGATAAGAATGAATAATACTGGAAAACAGATCTACAAAGGTTTTTTTGTTTTGTTTTTGTCGAGGAAGAATTATTCTTCACTAGAAATAAATGTTATACACTTTTTAGGTCCTACAATCTTTGGACTCCAAGCTTTTTCCTCTATGGGAAAAAGATAACTGGGGTGGTGGCTTCACCTTCATGCAGGAATATTCAATGTCAAAAAGAAAGTTTCACATACCTATTTTAAAAGAAAAGAAAACTACTCCTCCACAAAACTTTTCTTTATGTCCAGGACAGAAATATTTCCTACATGTAGGCCTACAAAGTCATTAGCAAGGAAAATGAGACTACCATGCCCAGCCTCCTCTGTAGCAAATGGTCATCCATACTTGAACATACAATTCCACAGGAGTTGGGAAGTTATGACTCCTGGGTCAATTCCAAACAGCTGTGTATTTGTTACTGCCTGCAAGTTAAGAATGATTTGATATTTTCAAACAGCTATATGAGTATACAAATAAAATCCTTAAATTTGTCTTTTAGCTCACAAAACTTGAGATATTTGTTATATGGAATTGATAGAAAATGCTTGCTAACTCTCGTTCTATAAAAAAGAAGAGGAAAATTGATTACTGGACGGTAAGCCAATTACCTACTTGACCTTTAATTAATTCAAAATAAAAGAAACAATAATAATTTGTGTCCTGAATTCTGTCTTATATTTGGCTTTATTATCACCCTAATGCTCCTTCTTTGATTATTATTATTTTTTTAGACAGTCATGGGATATAGAAAAGCTATAAAGAATGGCCATACTATTCTTTTCCATATATTCTGAAATGTTTCAAGGCATAGAAATATAAAAATGTGCTTGCCTTCCAGAATAAGTAATACATTTGTTTTTTAGATGGCAGTAGAAACTATCTGCAATGATAGTTTCTTCCCACCTCCAACTCTAACACTTCAGCCAGTAAGATTTATGCTGCTGCTGTGAGTTTCACATTTGAGGCCAATATATTTATTTTGTTGCAATTCTAGAGCATTATAAGGAATTCAAATAGTTTCAAGGAGGTTAAGTCTGAATTTCTACTATCCACTAGGTTACACAAATGGTAAATAATATTGATTCATTCTGTTGATAGGGAAAATATAGGAGGAGATTAAATGACCTGTGTGTGTCATCCAAAATAAATACCAGCAGCACTGAAAAGAAAGGTCCAAATGAAATATAGAATATGGACAATGAGCTGAATTGTGCCACTGAAATAATATTTTTTGTTTTCTTGGCATTGACAATTCTGATTTCATATACTGATACCTTTCATTCAGGCAAAAATATTAGACATGACAATATGTTTTAAAATATTATCTATGTTTAAGAATGAAATTTTAATTAAAAACCAAAACAAACTAGAATATGGTCTAGAAGTACACATATAATTAGGTGCCTACATGATCATTCAAGCTGAAGTAACCAAATAAATGAGATGGCCATTTGTAAAGATTCTTTTAAGAACTTTCAAACTGAATATGCACATTATATTGCTCTCTTGTCCACTGTTTGTGTTTTCAACTTAAAACATATTTCACGTGTACAGATTTGATACATCTGAGCATTGATTTATTCTTCTTAAAGAGACATAATTTTAATTCTTTATACCTATTAGTTGGAACCACAAACATATTTACCCAGGAAATTTAGAACCATTTTTTTGTTCAAGTCTTTTTTAGGCCCAATTCTAATTTTCCCTATCATGATCTTTACCACAAGATATGACAAAGGATGTCACCAAAAATACTTAACATTCAGCACTAAAGAGATTATTTTCTTGAAGATATAAAACTGCCTCAAATAAGGAAAACTCTACAATTAAAGTTACAGCTCAACTGTGGTAATTAAACATTTAGGATTGTCTTGTACTATATATTCAGAAGGTGTTAGAAGAATAACAGATGTCTGGCTGACAAAACACATTCCCCCCTTTTATTATATCTGGAGATTTTATCTATTTCCATCTAGACAGCAAAAATGATTTTCATGAAGATGGATAATTGAGTGAAGTGATCCAAAATCACAACATCTGGCATGAAAAATATAGGTCACAAAAATCATAATTAAAAAAATGTCAAAACAGTTCTGCATTTTACAAGGAAATGACCAAGCGGAATTGTTCTTTCTTCTAACCAGTGTGAACAGCCGAGTTTCAAACACCTAACTTTGAGGCTATATTCATTTCTGTTTTCTAAACTTATAGCTATCAGTCATTTGATAATTAACCATGAACTATTCTTTAACTTCTTCTATATTTAGGCATTTATTGTTAACATTATAGCTTTACTTTAAATGCCTCAATCTAAAAAGATTTCAAATAATTGGAGGATTGAAAACTATCTCTTATTCCTCTAACTAGAGTAACATTGTATTTTTCTTCCCTCAAACCAGAACAATTTAAAGTGAATGTGAGCATTAAAAAGTTAATAGACTGGGACTGTAGCTCAGTGGTAGAGCACCTGTCTAGCACATGTTAAGGCACTGGATTCAATTCTCAGCACTACATAAAAATAAAAGATCACAATAAAGGTACTGTGATCATCTACAACTAAAAAAATATTAAAAAAATATTTTTAATAGTAATAAAAGTAATAGGGATTAATACATCTACAAAAGAACAACACAAGATAGGAATCTGAAATAGGACAAATTCTGGTAGACAGAGATTAGAACCCAGGGAACAGACAGTAGGCATATTAAGATCTTCTTTTCTTGAAGATAAGAAAAACTATTTTCTTATCTTCTTTCCTTATGAAAACAAATAGCTGATTTTGTTGAATAGCACTGTTATAGTTTGGATGTTAAATGTCCTCCAAAGGACCATGCATTAAAGGATTGGTCCTTAGGGTAGTGCTATTGGAAGGGAGTGGAATCTTCAAAAGGTATGGTCTAGTGTAAGGTCTTCAGGTCATTGGGGATGTGCCTTTCAAGTGGATTATGAGATCTTTTTCTTCCTCCCTTTTCTTTCTGGGCCAAAAAGTAAGTGTTAGGTCATAATTATCCTTGGTGGTATGTATATATATAGTTAAATCATCTTTTATAAGGAATGAAAGACACAAATGACCACAAATTTAATTCTGAGCTAGAACTCTGATAGTTATTAATATTTTATTTTAGAAGGATTTTAATCCTTTAATGTATTGTGAACTCACTATTAAGATACTATTTTCTGTTAGCTAACTGAACTTGAATTATTATTTGTAAACCTTCAAAATTTATGAGGAATTTCAAAAGAAACAATTTTAAGTTCCCAAAAAGGTAGTATATATGAATAATATAATGGTATATACTGTGCTTTAGTAAAAGGGCACTAACCTAGTTTATACCCTGAGAAATAATAAACGGAACAAGCTAATCCAAAGGCTGAGCTGAACAAGTTCAAAACTCACTCATATTTTCCTTTTCTCATGTCTGAAACTTAGGAGAAAGTGCATCAGCTAGAGGTCAAGGAGATATTACAAAGTAGAGTCTACAAAAACCACATAGGCTACAGAGAAATAAAACAGAAAACTCCAGTCTGTGGGAAGAAGAATGAACCAGGTGAACAAAGACTGGCAGAGAAAAGAAATAATGCAGCTTGAGAAAGAGAGGAGAAAGAGACATACAGAATGGCTAAGGTATTTCGCCATTCTAAGGTACCATTTCCAAATTCCTTTTTTTTTTTTGTCATTTTATGTGAATTTCAGAAATAATTTCAGATTACTTCTGGGGGATAAACATGGTTATCTCACAAAAGTAATAACCGATTTCTATTTGTGGTTAATCCAGATTCAACTGGTAACTAAAACATGTTTGTGATATTAGCCCAATGGACATTATTTTGATGTGGACAAATCTTAGATATTATTATCTAAACTAAACTTTTAGTTCCAAAATATCTTTAAAAGCATTTTAACACTTTTTAGCTAATAAACTTATCTATCTTCCTCTAGAATAGCATTAATGGAAACCTTAAAATAAGCACACTCCCCCCAAATGAGCAAAGACTTGTGATCACTTCTCAATCGGAGAAAGAAGCCCATTAAATGCCAATTACTGTTGTCACCATATCTGCCTACAGATGATATAATGAGCCAATTAAGAAATGAACAAATTGAAAGAAATCCATTCATGTTTCATGTATTAAACAGATGGATGCAAATGACAATGTAGTAGTGCTTATGTATTAAAAAAACACTTCTAAATTAAATTTTTTGTTCTTAAATATTAATAATGTCATATGCAATTGGAGAACAAGTTCTCAATAATGACAGCAGACAATTCATTAGTGATAAACTGCAGAATGCCAGGTAATTCACTAGTACAGAGTACAGAATGCTATGGTAGACTAACAATAATGATGAAAAACTATGGCATGAAGAATAAAATCTTCCATGTCTTACTTATTTGGGCTTTATGTAACCTCACAATCTCACAAATTAGAGAATGGTAAATACGGTTATTAACTTTTTAAGGTACAGAAGTTAACTTGTAGCACAAGAATTTTTTTCAAATGAGTTGGCTAATATACCTCATTTTCTTTATTTTTTTGCAGTATTGTGGAATGAACTTAGGGATTCACACTTTAGGCAAAGACTCTACCACTGAGGAGCTACATTTTTGTTTGTTTGACAGTATTATGGGTTGAACCTAGGGCCCTGGATATGTGAAGTAGGTGCTCCACCTCTAAGTTACATCCCCAGCCAAATGAGGCGATTTTCTTAATTTTTCTAAACTTCTAATTTTAAATTTTTCTAATCTTCCTTTTCTTATTAGCAATCTGTTTTCTAACATTTAACTGAATATCGCTTAATTGTTTCTTCAGATTCATTTTCTATCCTATTCTGCATCCTGGGAAAATTATTCATAGGACCAAATCAACAGTCTCTTGTAGCCTTTTAAATCTGGCTAACAGGAGACATTGGGAAGAGAGCAGGGGCCATCTCCAAATAACTACCCTCTCCAGGTCAAAGATGATGATACTATCTTCTTTCTGCTAGTTCTGCTTCACTCCTGTGCTGATCCTTGAAAACTTGCCCACATTTTTGATATAATTTTTTTTTTTTTTGTATCAAGGATTGAACTCAGAGGCACTCGATCACTGAGCCACATGCACAACCATAATTTGTGTTTTTATTTAAAGACAGGGTCTCACTGAGTTGCCTAGAGCCTCGATGTTGCTGGGGCTGGCTTTGAACTCCTAACACCCTTGTCTCAGCCTCTTGAGCCACTGAGATTACAGGTATGTGCCACCATAGCCAGCTATAATTTCTTTATTAAAATGTTCAGCAAAACACATTTTGAGGGCATTTATCATCAATACTTGGATACAAACTTTTATTTCTCTAAAACATCTCCTTCAAAAGCTGCTAAATCTGGCATATAAAAATTGCCAAATTAAATGTCTTTTTATCTGCCTTAATTTCTGTCTGTGGCACCCATCACCTGTTGCATCTCATACTACTGTTGTATAGTTAGACACGGTGATAGATCTTTCACTTAACATTTTCCATTATTGCTCAATAAACCTCAGAAATCTTCAAAGATTCTTTCTCTAACCCTCAACTTGTCTTTTCATGCTCTCTACCAGAGACCCTTAATTCCTCCCACAATATAATCACTACACTGATGGCTCTCCAACAGATCTTTTCAATCCAAAATTCTCTTTCATACTCTAGTGCTACATTTCTAACTGCTGATTTTACCTAAATGTCCCTCTATCATATCAATTAAACTCATTGTTAAGGCACAGGAAACCAGTATTTCTCTCTAGTTTTCTTCTAATTGTATCACCATTTTCTGAGTGCTTCTAATGCCCAATTCATTTCCAATTAATATAATAATCCCTTCTAAGTGGCTTTCATTTTTCTCTTCCTTCCTTATTACCAATGTTTCTAAATTAATTCAGGACTACACTCAAGTTCAGTAATTGCATTTACTTTCAATCTGGTATTTTCCCACTGTATCCAGCACAGTTTTGATCATTTTGTAAATATTTGTTAAGGTGGATCAAAACTAATTATAAATGGATTTGATAAATGTCTTCTCAGGCTTATTTCACAACATTGATGAGTCAATTGAGGCTCAGAGACATTTAATATAAGATCACAAAACTAGAAAGTGGAGGAATTCTAAATTCAAAAGCATGCCTAAATTACATATGCAATATTTTTAATTAACATGCACGATGAACCTGAAATTTGTTTTTATCACCAACAATTGGGGAAAATAATGTTTTGATTACAAAAAAAAATTACTAGTATCTGCTAGGTAAGACAAATTAATTAATGGTAATTTTTTCCTCCCAAAATTCTTCTTCCTCATCCTGGGATACTTGACTCTTTAGGAGGAAGGGGCAGAAGCAGGATGGTGTACGCAGTGTTAGGAGGGCTGAATCCAAATTATAGTATAGTGCGGCTCATTTAGAATGTGGTTCTAGAGTCAAATGAAAACCATGCATTGCTTAAAAATCAAATAGAATTTCTAGATTTCCTAGAAAGAAAATGTCAAGCTAGCAACAACTGGGCCCAAGAGAAGCCACATGGGTTTTGTCACAGGAATTTTTGTTTTGTTTTGTTTTTTAAACTAACACATTAACACATATTTTAAAAACTAACACATTAATCACTGTATGCACCAACCCTGAGGGATAGCATAATGCTTTAGAATCAAGGAAGGTGCAAATGGAAGTTGACATGGCTTTTGTGATCTATTGATAGCAACTTTATTGTTCATAACTTTGTCTGAGTATGATTTTAAAACACATAATTACAAGACTTCTCCATTTACTTGCTGTAATGGAAAGACTAGGGAGGATATTCTACTCTGCAAGTCATTCTACATCACTGACAGGATGTTTAAAATTATACATGCTCCACTGATGAACTGATTGTGCACATGAAGGGCAGAGAAAGATTGAGAACTACAGATCTAGAGTAATGATGATTAGGACAGGCTTTGAGATAATGTTATTTTTTCACTGAATCTTTCTAAAATGATTCACAAGAGAAAATAGATATTATTTTCCCCAAATTAAAGGCATTATTCATAATTTTTCAAGAGCATTAAAAATGCCATAAATGTTTACAAAAACAGGCCGATGATAAACATGATGCTTATAAGTAAAAACGAAAGCCCACTTGGCTTATTTATTTATTTGGTGGTGCTGGGGATTGAACCCAGAGCCATGTGCATTCAAGGCAAGCACTCTAACAACTGAGCCCCCTACTTACCTTATTTTCAGCTTGACAGAATAAGATGCTATTTATATAATAAAGCTGTAGCTGTACCTACAAATTAGGTAATAAATTTCTGGAATTTTTTTATTCTAGCTCATGTTGGTTTTTAAATTAAAACCCTCAAATGGCCTTTTAAAGACTTTTATATGACTTAAAGAAGTCATATATAATAAATTTTTGAATCTATACCCTATGAATAAAAATAAGCCTCTGAATACATGTATACATTTGTAAAATTGTTTTATTTTAAAAACTGTATTAAGGCATTATAGTTATGCATACTAGTGGGGTTAATTTTGATATATACCTGTGTATATAACATAGTCTGCTCCAGTTCAGTCCCCAGTACATGCCTTCCCTTTCTCTCCCATCCCTCTCTCTTCCTACACCTTTTGGTCTTCCTTATTCATTTGAAATATTATAACCAAGCAGTGCTATACTACTACATTACAAGTAAATATATAAGTACTACTGGAAGAGAAATTACAAAAAAATGGAAAGAGATAAAAAAATTCAAATTTAAGAAAAATTTTAATTACAATGGTACAAAATATCCTTTGGCTCTACTTCAAAATATATTTTTAAAAAACTGTGATGTATGGGGCTGGAGTTGTGGATCAGAGGTAGAGTGCTTGTGTATCATGTGTGAGGCACTGGGTTTGATGCTCAGCACCACATAAAAATAAAGATATTGTGTCCACCTATAACTAAAAAACAAATATTAAAAAAAAACTATGATGTAGGGATTTGAGGATTTGGTTGTAAGTTCAGTTTTTATAGGTGACTCCAATATCTGTACCCTATTTTGAACACCAGTGCTTTAAAATATATATTCTTGAAGATTTAAATATTTGCAAGTTCAAGTCCCCCCTGAAAAACAACCAGTTTGCTTTCTTCTTCTCTCAAGTGACATATTCAGAATTTCAGAATATGTCATCCAAATAATTCTAATAGAAATAGTTACTAAAATTTCATATTTCTTTAGTGTAGAAATTGAGAAAGTTTATCTTAGCAATTTGGGGGAATACAAATGTTTGTTAAAGTAAGTAGAGCTACTGTAAACTATTTTCTGATAGTTTACAATTATCACCAAAATATACTATCAAAATATGCCATATAATTAACAATGTCTATAAAATTGAAATCTATTTTAAATGGTATTAGCTACACTTTGTTATTTTTTAGAAGATTGAGGGTAAAGGAGAAAGAAACAGGGAATTACTCTGATTAAAAACAAAATTAAAATAAGATTTATAGGAGAATTTATGAATTTAAATACAAATCAACAGTTCTTTCTGGAAAAAATTAATTTCTTCTGAAAAAATCAGAGAAAAGTAGCACTCTTAAGAACAGCTAGCTGCTCAGTGCTGAGTCTGGCACTCTGTGTCTGGTGTGTGCCTTACCTTTGCTCCATGCTTATGCAGAACTTCCATGACATCATTATGGGCTCTTTCGGCTGCAACATGCAGGGGAGTCATGAAACTATGGAAAGGAGAAAAGGCAAAAGTAATTTTCTTTCTCTTACTGCATTTCCTCTTTTAAGAACTGAATAACTCTTCTGCAATTATACTTACTCTTTATTTTTTTCATTGACATTTGCTCCTTTTCTAAGTAATAATTCTGTCACTTGTTTTCGTTTGGGATGCAAGGAGGCCACAGCACAGTGCTATAAAGAGAAATCATTTAATAAGCTAAACTTCTATTTAAAAATAGATTTCTGAATTAAATAGCATCTGCTTACTATTTAGGACACTGTTATCTCAAAGAGTACCAAGAACATAATTATATATTTTACATTATAGAGATGATGAATATTTCTCCTAAATACACTAAATACAAAACATAAATAAAGTCTTTAAACCTACACAAAATTATGCTTTTAGTTAAGTGTTAGGAAAGACCTCATTTCTTTTCCTTTAGTCAATAATGATCCAGCATATATTCCACTGAAAGTCATTAGAATACTGCCTCTTAGAAGCTACAGAAATCTGTAACTATTCATGCCTTCATTAGGCTATCAGCCATACAAACCAGTATTTTTCAAATTCCTTCACTGATACACTTGAAGCACTTCGAAAGAGTATGTTTATATACCTAGAAATTGGCAAGAAAGTGATGAACTTGAAGCAGTTTAGAAAATAAACACTCTTATAAATTTTGTGTCTTATCCTAATATGCATATGACTTTTATATTCTGCTTCATTAGTTATATATTAACTTTTTAAAATTAACACTTAAAACTGATACTAAAATTACCCCCCCCCCCGCCCCGTGGGTAAGGTCTATTCTGTGGCTTTGAGTATAAGCTGGTATAATGCTATGTAGTTTGAGTGTATCTGAATCCCAGTTTTGATGGACATATTCTTAAGTGCATATATAGTTGGCACACTTCAGTTTGGTGAATCTTGTTATTTTCACCAGATATTGACTAAAGTTTGACCTTTTTGTGCCACATACATATAAGAATATTAACTGAAGCATATGTAAAAGTCTGTGATACAACCATCATATATGCATAAATTCTGTATTTGGGAGCAATCATTAGTCAAACCCTATATCTGTCCCTTTTTGTCAGTGTCAAAGAACATAAAAAAATCTTTCCAAAAATGTATTGGAAGAAAAAGAAATAGTTATAAGGGTAATTTGTGCAGTCTGGAACAGAAAAATTTATAATCTTACCATTTTTCTGCATGAATATAATCAGTTATTTGAATATAATTGCATAAAAGGATGATGTAAGTATCTTTGAAAACACACCAATTCCCTACAGAAAACAAATACGGTATTTATCTAGCAAACACATAATAAAAAAGAAAATTTAATCATGAAAAATCACATCTTGTATTTTATGAAAGAACAACCACAAAGGTAGATCTGTTATAATAAGGTTGGGTAAACACAAAGGTAAAATTATCTCCAAATCAAGATCGAGCAAATGTCTATTCTCTTGCCCATTAAAATAATCTTCCCCTAAACCAAATTTAAAAATCAATTCAACTAACATTAAAATATAAATTACAGACACTGCAAATAGTAAAGTTACTTTCAGGTATTATGTCGGGCTTGCTCCAGTATTACAGACAAAAAAGAATGTTATTAATAATGAAATCTTACCAGCGCTGTTTCATGAGACTGCGGCTGTTTGAAATTAATGATTTCCAAAGCGAGTGTTTTTTTTACTTTGGCTAGGTCTGCTTCTCTGGCTGCTTGTAGTAAAGAATGACCTTTAAATTCATCTACAATGAAATAATGGTTGATAAATAATAGTTTAAATTATAAAGAAATCTAGTATGATTATATGTAAATAGGAAAATCATAAACTTCACATATTTCTCTATTTCTGCAAAAGTGGTAATGTGACAATATTGATAATACAAAGGCTGAAGATACAATGAAAAATTCTGAAATATGTATGCTCTGAAATAAGACTATTTCATACTCTCAGAATTCATGAAGATTCACAAAGACATCAATGGCATCAAAGTCTTTAAAACAGGCAACTAGGAGTCCACCAAAGGAAACCAGACAAATAATTTGTAAGCACATACACTGAAACTCTTTAACAAAAGAGACAGATCTATAAACACTAACATGAAAGAACAAATTGTTATTCAAGTACCCAAAGAGAAAGAATAGGCTGATCCTTTTTTTGTATTGTTACAACTCTTTCCATCACAACTAAATACAAATAATTTTGTAAAAAATGATGTAGAGAAATACTCAGCAAAATATTAATAGCAACTATGTTTTGAAAAAGAGTAGGGAAGAACAGATATGTAGAAGAACTTCTAGAGTTTGAAACATTTTCAAAGAACAATGAATATTGTATTATTTTCATTAACAAATATTTTTAAAAATTCATATCTAAATTAACTGTGCAAATTAAGAACACGATATTCTTATTAAAAACAGTCCTACTTTTTATTTTACAAATTTTGTTTGATTTTGATACACCCACTCAATAACTATGTGTTGTGTGTGAATGCTGAACATATTTATCACAAATTTAGGAAAAAAACCCCTTTATTACATAACCTCTTCTTTAGTGATTCTTTATTATTGCTAAATTCCTCAAAATATAGAACTTGAAAGGTTAGGGGGGAAAAAATAGAGTAACAAGCCTTATCAAAATGTGTGTGTTTCTTATATAATTTTCTTTAAGTTAATTCTATAACTGTGAATGCCTAGTAAAAAGCAGTACACATGATAATAAAAACTGCAGTTAGAGAAAGCCTAATTTCATTAAATTCTTTCATTCAGATAATTTCTTGCTAGAATCCTATGTAACAAAACAAAGGTTTTATGTATTTAATAAAGTTGCTTACTAAGAAGACTAAAAAATAGTCCAACCAGAAAAATGCTCCCTTTGAAAAACTATACAAATTTAAGATAAATTTTAATCTTTACACTACAATAAGACAGACTAGTAAAACACATTATAAAAACTTCTTATAGACGAAAAAAAAAATAACCCAATCAATAAATGGGCCAAGGACCCGAAGAGACACTTCTCAGAAGATGATATACAATCAATCAACAAATATATGAAAGAATGTTCATCATCTCTAGCAATCAGAGAAATGCAAATCAAAACCACTCTAAGATTTCAGCTCACTCCAGTCAGAATGGCAGTTTTTATGCATACAAACAACAAGTGTTGGCAAGGATGTGGGGGAAAAGGTACGCTTAAACACTGCTGATCGAACTGTAAATTGGTATAGCCAATATGGAAAGCAGTATGAAGATTTCATGGAAAATTGGGAATGGAACCACCATTTGACCCAGGTATCCCTCTCCTCGGTCTATATTCAAATGACTTAAAAATAGCGTACTACAGGGACACAGCCACATCAATTTTTATAGCAGCACAATTCACAATAGCTAAACTATGGAATCAACCTAGATGCTCTTCAATAGATGAATGGATAAAAAAAAAAGTGACATATATACACAATGGAATATCAGCAATAAAAGAGAACAAAATCATGGCGTCTGCAAGTAAATGGGGAGTTAGAGAAGATAATGTAACTGAAGTTAGCCAATTCCAAAAAAAACAAATGCTGATATAAGGAGGCTGATTCATAGTGGGATAGGGAGAGGGAGCATGGGAGGCATAGACGAACTCTAGATAGGGCAGAGGTGTGGGAGGGGAAGAGAGGGGGCATGGGAGTATAAATGATGGTGGAATGTGATGATCATTATTATCCAAAATACAGGTATGAAGACACGAATTGGTGTGAATATATTTTGTATACAACCAGAGATATGAAAAATTGTGCTCTATATGTGTAATAAGAGTTATAATGCATTCTGCTGTCATATATAAATAAAAAGTTTAAAAAAACTTCTTATAGTAGTCATAATTTCTAAAACGATTAAAAGGAGGAAAAATTTAAATAACAACAGAGACAAAGCTGAGTCAATATATAAATTAAAATAAGGAAATATGAAAATGGTAAAATAGGTTTTGAATAGTGTCAAATTTTCTTCTCTTTGTTTTTTTCTTTTTGGTACCCCCCACACCCACCCCTACCAGTCCCTTTTTTAAATTTTGAGACTGGATCTCACTAAATTGCTTAGGACCTCCTAACTTGCTGAGGCTGGCTTTGAACTTGCTATCCTTCTGTCTCACCCTCCTGAGCTGCTGGGATTAAAGGCATATGTCACCCCACCTGGTTCTTTGTTTTTTTTTAGGACAAGGTCTTGTTAATGTAGTCCTGACTGGCCTTGAATTTAAGATTGTCTTCCCTAGGTTTCCTGAGGAGCTGGGATTATGGGTGTGCACAGTGGTACTCACCCAAATTCATTTTGAGAATTTTACTGAGCATAAAGTATCTACAATACACCGTCCTCGGCTTAAGTTAGGTGGACATACAGGTGCAAACATAAATATCATCCCACATTTTTCTTAGTTAACAAAGAACTTGTACAGGTGTTAAGAAAACCAAAATCAAAGATCTTTCTCTTAAAGAATGTAAATTTTCCTATTTAGACCAAATACTTAGAAAAATGAATTATATAAAGCAAGAAAACCTATAGCAAGAGTCACCTGGGTCGGATCAACTTCTACAAGGTTCATTAAAAAGACATTTGCACAATTACAATCTGGTTTATACTGTCCTATAGTCTAATAGATGTCATTTGTTTGAATACCAAAAAAAATTTAAATTTCCACTAAACAAGATGAAAATTACAGGGAAGTTTTTCTATTTTAATTTTGACAAGTTTAAAATCTATTTAAATACAAATTATATTATCATGATTTTGATTATACCTTGTCCTTGAATTATAATTTAACAAAAACTTTACTAGGTTGTTTTTGATTCTTAGAATCCTAGATGTAGGAAAGTTAAAAATTAGGTGACACCTAGCTTAATTTAAACCTGAAATGTTCATATGTAAAATTAAATCAGTATTAGATATAGTAACTACATGTTATATGTCATCCTGAATAAGACCCTAGAATAGAAAAAAGATTTTAGGTAAAATCCTAAGAAATCTAAATCAATGTGGGTTTTTAATTGGGATAAATGTATCTTACTAATAATGTAAAATGCTGGTAATACAGGAAACTTAGTATGGGGTATGTGAGAACTCTATACCATCTTCATAAATTTTCTGTATTTCAAAAAGTATTCTAAAACACAAAGTTTATTTTAAAATTCTTTATCTCCCTCCCCATCTCTTTCTGCTTTCCGGCTACCAAGAGCTGGGTAGATTCCTCCACTATGTCCTTCCACCATGATGTTCTGCTTTACTGTAGGCCCAGAACAATAGAATTAGTCCAACAAAGATTGAGACTTTGAAATCATGAGCCCAATTAAACTCTCCTCCTTTAAGTTGTTGTCATAGTGATAAAAATGTGACTAAAAAAGTACTTAATATTAAATATCATTGATTATTACCAATAGCATAAGAATATAAGCACTCTGAATGTGGAGATTTTTGTTCTGGTTTGTACAGTGCTCTTTTTCTAGTGTTTGTCACTAAGTATTCACTAAATGGCTGCCAATGGCTGCCTTGCTTCATCCTCATTAGCCTTAACACATATGAATTAGTATTAGTCTTGAATAACTGTAAAATATATATAGTGTACGTATATAAGATTCTTGTGTAATTCATGAAGGAAAGAAAAGAGGATTTTAAACTAGTATGCTTGTAAGAATGGAAGGGTATTGTGTAAATGAGATAAAATACTAGCTCTGATAACTAAAAAGAAATCAGATATTCTGATTAATAGCCAGTAATACTGATTTTAGGGTATAAATACATACAAGTCAGTCTCTCCCGAAGTTCAGGAGTTGGAGCCATATCCACAGCACTTTTCCCATGACAGTTGACTAAAGTAGGATCAGCACCATGGCTCAGTAACAAAGAACAGACTTCTACACGATTCTTGGAAGCAGCCTCATGTAGTGGAGTAAACTGCCAGAGATCCATTGCATTAACACAAGCTCCATGCTGAATGGAGAAAAAATGTTTTAGGTTAGTAATAACTTCACAGAATCAAATTAAACTCAGAAATTTTTTTTGCACTGTAAATTTCAGTTGTAACTTTTTGAAATGTGATTGCAATAATTTCAGTTTTAAAAAACAGCTGAATTATTAGTTGAATGTTCAAAAAATTGTAAGCACAGTAATATTTTTTAAAATTATCATATTCTCTTAAAAATCTTATTAGCCAAACAACAATAACAAAACAAAGTAACAATAACTTTTAAGCAGCATACGTTTTGAATTTTGAGCTTCTTACCTTTAGTAGTAGTTCTGTGACTTCATAGTGTCCATATGAACATGCATTATGAAGAGGCACAAGTCCACTAATGAAGAAGCAAATTAAAATTCTTAAATTTCAAACATCTTATAGTTATTCATCTACAAAGCACTAAGAAACAAGAATCTAGCAAATATTAACATATTAAAAATACAGCATTGCACGCTTTATGTATTAATTATTTATAAGAAATGTTACCTGGTAGTGAATTAAAATGTTTCTACCATTTTAACTCACTTTCATGGTAATTTGCAGCATAAAACTTAAATATCCAACTTGCATATCAAAATAGTTTAAACGGGTCAAAAACTCCTTTTGTGGTGTACTTTTCTTGATTACTTGCTTACTGTACACCCATCCGTTTTCAGACATGCACAAGGAAATATTCCAAAGATCAGGCATTTATGCCCCTATACTACTGGGATGCCATATGCATATGGCACAAAACTTGGCACAGGCAAGAGAGAAACAGCATGGAAAATTGTATATTTGAAATGGACAGATTCCCCTTCTCATAAATATCTCAAATACTGAGTTCATGTCTCTGTTTCCTTGAATGAAAGAGGCAGAATGCAAAAAACTCTCCTCTAGGGCATTTCTTCTTTCTGATGTCAATTACAAGAGTATAATATAATCTACCTTACCTGGGATAGGGTGAATTATTTTTAAATCTCAAAGTAATAATACAAACCTACTGTTCATAATCCCTGGATAGTAAATAGGAGGCTGGTACAAAGTTTTAAAAAAATCTTCCATTCATAAAATAAATGACATAAATGCTTTCTTGGTTCCCATTCATTCCTCTCCCATATTAACCTTCATTAAGGATCTTCTAGGTTTTCTCAGTTTAGATGTACAAGATTTCACTAACCAAATTAGAATATTATATATTTATGATTTTGGTTTATTAATAAGAGATGGTATTTTAATACCTGATGAATATGATAGCTATGCTACCAGATTATTAAAATTTCCAATTTCTTTTATATTTCTTTTTATTAATAAGAGATGGTCTTTTAATACCTGATGAATATGATAGCTATGCTACCAGATTATTACAATTTCCAATTTCTTTTATATTTCTTTAGTGCAATTCAATAGTTAAAAAAAGATGATTGGAGCACAAAAGCAAATTTAAAACTTCAAATAACAGAATTGCAATAAAATTAGGAATGATTTAGGAAATTATTATGAGAAGTCTGAATAATAAGTGGGTACTTGAAAGTAAAGTCTGAAATCAAAATTATGAACATTCTTAATGAATGGGATATATGATTTTCTTTGTCCAGAGCTTAAAACCTTGAAGAATCAGATGATAAAAATAAAGCATAATATTCCATAAACAAAACTACTAAAAGGAAATAAACTAATGCACTTACCCTTTGTCTTTTGCATGAACATCAGCACCATGCTGAAGAAGAAGTTGAACTATACGAACTCTGTTGTAGCCTGCTGCTAGATGTAAAGGAGTGGACTAGAAGAGAAAAACACATCCCCCTTTTCAGGTTAAAAAGTTCTTGCTTTGCTTTTTAATCTGTATTTATTCACAATTAAACACAATGAAAGTTAATATAAAAAATACTGGGTTGAAATTCAAAAATTTTTATTTCAGACCTGAATGAAAGATAATTCATTCTCCTTAGAAGAAAATTCTAACTTAGATGCCATTTGCTATGGTTTGAATGTTGAACTGACTCTACAATAATTCGTTTTGAGGTTTGGTCCCCACTTTAACAGTGTCCAGAAATTTGGGGCCTTTAAGAGGGAGTAATGCTTTTTCTCAAAAGTAATTTACTGTTCTAGAGGGACTGGATTGGTTAACACAAGAGTGGTCTGTTATAAAGCACGGTTGTCCTTCTCAGCTCAACCTCTTCTTTTCTTTCCAGGTGACCCCTCTTTTATACCTCCTCCCAAATCCTGGCACTTGATGCTATCCATCCTGTGGTCAAGCAGTCAAGGGGTCCTTGCCAGATGCTGATGTGATGTTTTCAAGGACTATGTGGCCGCAAGAATTGTAAGCCAAACCATACCCTTTTTCTTCATATATAACCCAGCATCAGCTATTTTGTTAGAGCAACACAAAATGGACTAGGACCACATCTATTTCACTCATTTGTTTTTCAAAAGCCTTCAAATAATCAAGACCTACCCTACCAACACTAATTACTTCTTTATCTTTCAAACATGAACCATTCTTACTGTTCTGAGAAGTCATATCATGTATTATATTTCCTTTAAATGGAAACATTCTTCCTTATCCTATTTAAGTCCTGTCCTTTCAAGTTTTAACTTTTAAATCCCAATTCTACCACAAAACTTTATCTAAAGATTTTGCTTGCAAAATGTTTGTCAATAGAAAAGATTGAAAAGTATACTTTAGAATTATTTGAAGAAATTTTAATGGAAACCAAAAAGACATTATTCATTCCATACGGCTCCAGTAATAAGTCAAAACTAATATACTACACAGTAGTGCAATGAAATATACCAAGATAGTATTTAATTTTCTATTTTATGTACCACATTTGCAGTATAAACAAGAGGAAAATACATTTTTTCTCAACTGATTTCTGACAAATTTTTAATTTGAACCAGGTTATTAAAAGATTCTCTGCTAAAATTAAATATAGTAATTAAAATAATCAAACTTCTCACCTTTAAGCAATCAGAAAGAACTTTACTTTAATTAAAAACTTCCCTGCAACCATGGCAGTTTTCCACCTCTGCTCATTTGATATTTAAATACTATAATAGTTTCTTACACAGGCTCTAATATGCTTTAATTCTCTTTCATTTTTATAATTTCTATTTGGGGGCTTGGGATTTACTAAGATTTTCAATTTATTTTCTTCACCTATTCCAAATGTCAAAACACAACGGAATTATTATATATTATATCATATATTACTGCTTTCGAAATACTCCATACTTTTTATAAATTCTGATAGTCTCTTACAAAATATTTTAAGCAATACACAGCTACTAATGAAGAATTGAGGTAGATTAGAAGAGAGTCCTAAATAGAAAGGACACCTGACTATTCTTTTTTCTTCCTATTTTACAGATGTTGCTCCACTGTCTTTGGGTGGCATTGTTTTAAGAAATCTGCCACCAGCATTATCTCTGTTTCCTTGTACACATGCTTTTTCCCTTTAGATACATAAACATTTTTTCTTTATCACTGGATTTAAGCAATTAGATTGTGAAGTACCTTGGCATAGTTTTCTTCATGGTTTTTTATTTTATTTATTATTTTTTTGGTTTTTGTTCGTGCTTAGGTCTTGTTGAGTTTCTTGGCTCTAGTTTTCACTAAATTGGGATAACTTTTGGCTATAGTTCATTAAATATTTTTTCTGCTTCCTCTTTCACAATCCTCTCTGCTGGGACTTCATCAGACATGTATTAGACTACTTTCAAAGCTTTATTTTTAAGCTTTGTTAGGCAGGACCAGAACAGCCCTTAGCATGGCACTACTTTTGCCCTGAGGTATTGCCCTCCTGAGTACTTCATGATATCCAAAGAATTAAGAGGGTCTTCCACTCTGGCTGGTGGTAACAGAAAGTATTTCAGATTCTGTCTGACCTCCTAGGATCTCGAAACCTTTTGGGTGGGTCCTTTATTAGTCTCAGCACTTTCTTCATTCCATGTTAATCAGTCCCAGCTGAAGACTGTAAGGGGACCTGATATAGGACCTATGTCTTAGTAACTTTTCACCAGTGTTGTCCCTGCAAGTCCACCTCAACTCAGGGAGACCACCAGGTCCCCTTTCCTACATTAAAGCATGAAAATTCTTCCTAGACAGAGCTGGAACAATTGTACATTTCACCTTACTAGTTTCCTCTTCTGAGTGACTACTGTCACATTCTGCCTAATAAGCAAGTCCAAAACCATTGATTTATATGTTTTGCCCATTTTTCTTATTGTTTCAGGAAGCAAGGTAAATCTGGTCCCTTTTACTCCATCTTGGCCCATTTTGGGAAAAAACTGTAATTTAAATATGATTGGGAAGCTTCCTCCATAGATAAGGACTGCTTTGGATACATGGTCAGTAAGTCAGTAAGCTCTTATAGGGAATAGCTAAAATTTAATATTTTATGGACAAGGTGGCATCTTTATTGCTTATGAATAGAAAAAAACTTCCTCTATTATATATTAAATGTCTTTTACACAATTTGCACACAATTGATTCAATACTTTATTTCTGGAAATGAACAAAGTCCTTAATGAATGAAAATGTACACACTAAATAAACACAGTAGTTTATTTAGAAGGGCAAAATGTAATAGTCATTGTTTCCAGATGTTTCATTTACAATGCTTTAAAATGGTAATATATTTCTTTTTAAACTACTGAAATTTATATAACTTAGATAAATTAGAAGGCTTTGTTATTGGAAAGGTAGAAAAGTGATAGGAATTATAAAATAAAGCTATGCAAAAATATGGAAGTAAGGTAATGAATTTCAAAAACTATTAGAAAGCAGAATCGATGGACTCTGATAACTAACTGATGTGGATGCTCCCAGTTTGGAAATGTCAATGACAGAAGGAGGAGGGAGAGAAGAGGAGTGAGGAGACCCTAAGGGAAAGAATGTGGGATTTAGGTTTATTGGATTTAAAGTACCTTTGTGATACCTCAGTGGTAATGTCAGAGAGAGTGCATTATAGATACAAAACCACAATTCAGAAGGAAAAGGCTAAAAAAGAACCTGGTCATCACATGCATTCACATAAAATATCTTAGTACCCATCATGTATCTGAGAGTATATAGTTTTAGGGATGGTGTGGTAACCTAGAAAAGTCCAATAAAACACAGAGTGCCTAACAAAAAGTCAAATCAACTAATTCTTTATTCAGAAGGTCAAAGAGAGGAAACAAAACTCGATAGTTTCTAAGGGGTCAAGTAAAGAGAGAAAGCAGGGGATGCAGTATAGTGTGAAAAATACTGCTAAGGGAAGTTCAGGGTGCCTTCAAAGGCCAGAGGCACAAAAGGAATCCTCCCTAGAGGCAAACAGAAGAGAGCGAGGATGCGGAAGATTCTCCAGCTCTCTTGAGTTGAGACTTGTGGGTAAACAAAATTCACTTTTTCCTTTGTTTCCCTTGGTGTGACAGAGCTCAGAGGGACCTCACCAGAGTTAAATTGATGCCAGTGACACAACCCTGAACCTCCAAAACTATGAGCAAATTAAGCCTCTTTTCTAAGAAGTAATTCGTATTTTAGTACAGTAACAAAAAACTTACTTGACTTCCAATATATCCTTATCATGCAGGGCTGTCTTATGGATTAAAGATAACTATACAAAACCTAATAAAGCATTTATCACATAGAAAAAGGTCAATAAATGGTAGTTACTACTTATTAAGTAGCTTACACATTTAGACGTTTTTAATGGTCATTTATACAGTCCTTACCTTACTTGACCTATCAGCATTATTTGATTTTTATGGATCACTTCTTATGTGAAATGTCTAGAACACTACACTCTTCATTTTCTTCCTAACTCACCAGTCATTCTTTATTAGTCTTTACTATTTGGTCCTCATTTTCTTGACGCTGGGGTACTGTAGAGCTCTGATTTAGACATCTTTTCTTCATTGCCTATACTCACTCCTTCAGTGATCTCTTGCAGTATTGTCACTTTAAATAACATCCATAAACTGACAGTTCAATTATATCTCCAACCTAGTCCTCACTGATGACATCCACACACTCATAAACCAACTGCCTGCTTGACATCACCACATGAATAGGAGATACTCATGTTTACAGTTCACAACCAAGCTCCTAGTATTTTCCCTAAAACTTATGCTGGAAAAAAAAAATGCTTTTATCTCTGCTAATGGTTACTTCATCATTTCATTTACTCAGGCCAGAAATTTTGAATGTCTTTCTTGATTCCCATCTATCTTTACATACTATATTCACCCTATCAGACTATTTCTATTGGTTATACCCACGAAATATATCCAGAATCCAGTAACTCCTCATCATATCTATTTATCACCAACCTGGTCTTTCAGTTGGTTGATTGCAACAACCTTCTATTTTATCTCCCTGATTTCACAATAATCCCCTTAGAGTCTACACAACATAGCAACAAAGAAATCCTGTAACTTAAGTTAGATAGACTAGTAATCTACACAAACACAAAATCTTCCAGACATTCTTCATCACACTCCAAGTTAAAGTTAACATTGTTAGAATGACCTAGAAGGCTGAAAACAATCTCCCCTACTATCCACTTTCAACTTTCCGATATCATATTTTACTCTGTTATCCTTCATTCACTTCACTCTGGTCTACATAACTCAAATACCATAATTATTACTTAGCTGAGCCCACTTAGAATTACATTGTACTAAGTGAAGTAAGTGCCTCTGGAAAAAAATTAAAAGCTAGTAACAAAATACTTTCTAACTTAAAATTCACACATTACTTCTTAATAAATCCAAACAATGGAAGAAAAAATATTTCTGAGGATTTATATTAAAATAACAAAATTTTTATAAAGGCAGAATTTAGCTATCAGCTTTGGAAGAACTAAATGGTGGTATGTGTCAAGAATATAAAATATTTCCACACCCTCATCCTTTCTTCCCAATGAGCAAAAAAAAATAATGACAACTATGAATATGGCTAGATGTATTATTACATATTCAACCCTAGTAGAACTTCAGCATTTACATTTTAACACAAAACACATATTGCTATCTCATAAATGACTGCTAGGTGCAGAGGAAAGGGTTTCTTGGTCTAATAGTGCTGAGGATGCTTTTCAAATCAACAACAACCATAAAATACAACAGCCAGACCTCAATGATATTTTTCATCTAAAAATCATAAAATATAAAAATTCTTATATTCTTAAGACAATTGCTATTAATCTGTTTTTATGAAGTAAAAAGCTGGCTGTATTCCCTGAACAAGCATAAAATAAGACTGCAAAACATCAATACTTCAAATAATTATCTCCTTCCCTCTTTTTTGATAATACTTATGCAAAAATTTAAAAAAAACTGTCAAAACTGGACTTCAAATTATTTGCCACAATCCTTTACTGTAAATGTTTGTTACAAAGACAGTACAGTTATTTATTTGTATCCTCTAGTTCACCATGAGTTCACTGATAGTAGAAAATATACCTTATGTTTTCAAGACCTAATCTAGGAAGGTACTTAAGAGGCAATATGGATAATCCAACATGGTAAATTTGACTTTAAATTTGTGCAAAAAATTTACACTGACATTTCAACATAGGTATGTGTGATTTTTGAAACATTCCTTAGGAAAATATAAAACTACAACTGTGAAGCTATGATATAAGTCATCAGAGAGCTGTCTAGCCCATGATTAGTGTATTTTATTTTCTTTAAGATGAGGATTCGGTTTGATCTGGATCCACTCCTTTGGGATTTTCCAAAATGTGGTGATCAGCTTGTCCTGGTTTGCCCAGGACTTTATGATTTTAGGAAACCCACTGATTCCAGGAAAGCTGGGATGGTTGGTCACCTGACTCTAGATAGACTTAAAGCCAAATGAGTTTCTGGTTTCCGGAGCTGCTGTGAGCCAGAAAGTTGTACGTGCAAACACTTATGTGCAAAATGACAAACACCCATTAATTTACCAAATTAGAAGACAAGTTGGCTCAAGAGATAATAAAAGATTAATTTTTTCCATCCAGCAATGCATTTCTTCAACAGACAAGCACAGCCTTTCTCAGTTCCATATAAGCTCTATAATATAGTGTACTATTCAAAATTTTCCTCCAGACTTGCTCTGTAGTTATGATTATAAAATGATTTGATAAAAACTTCATGATCTTTCAGCACTTGAACATGAAACCTTTGCTGTATTAAGAGTAAGTTTTAAGGGCTGGGGCTGGGGCTCAGCAGTAGAGTACTCAACTAGCATGTGCGAGGCTCTGGGTTCAATCCTAAGCACCTCATAAAAATAAATAAATAAAAGTATATTGTGTCCCAACTACAACTATAAACAATTTTTTAAAAAGAACAAGTTTTAAGAAACATAAAACAATCTATGTACTGATCTGCTAGATTTAATAATTAATAATCATTAATTAACAGATAGTTTCTGCTATCTCTTTTGTCCTACTTTTTCCCTGGAAATATTCAAAAGCTAATTCAAGATACTCTGACAATTCATCTTTGCATATTCCATAGATGCCTCCAAAATTTATGGAAATTTTCTTCTACAGCTCCAATGTTACTATCACATATAGCAGTGGTAAAATGTCATTATCACCTAATATCCAGGTCATTATTCAAATTCCCTATCTCAAAAATTATCTGTTTAAAATTGGTTTGCTGGAATTAAGACCAATACGTTTATTTGGTTATTGAGTCTTTAAGTTGCTCAAACCTGCAATAGTCTTCATCCATCCTTATTTTTGTTTTTTTCAGAATATGGTCTTTTATTTTATTATTTATTTATTTTTGGTACCGGGAATAGAACCCAGGGGCGATTTACCACTGAGCTACATCCCTGGTCCTTTCAAATTATTTTTGAGAAGTTGCTTAGGATTTTGTTAAGTTGCTGAGGCTGGCTTTGAACTTGCTTCTCCTTCCTCAGCCACTGGGGCGACAAAAAAATGTCTGGATATTATTCTTCTATTGATAAAATCACTCAATCTACCATGAGTTTTGCAAATACTATCTCTATGAACTCATGAGTCTTAAACATCATTTTTGTAGGTTTTTCTTTTTTAACTTCCCTCATCTCTTAAAAACTATATATAAGTATAAAGAAACACAAAAACATACTCATTTTAAAATTTGACTTTTTGAATGTATAAAAACATGCCTCTTGAAGTTTCACTTAAAAAATGAGGTACTGTATATATTTTTTTCTCAGATTTAACTGGTCTCAATTATCAATTACTTTATATTTATTAAACATTCTTTCAATAGAGTTCCTTTTTAAGTAATAAATATAATATATTCCCTCTAAAAATTCAAGTAGTACAGAAAATATGATGTAAATAAAAGGTTCTATTTCTCCCTCCAGTCCAACAAGCCTCTCTTTCAAAGGTAATCACTGTTTACAGTTGCTTAAATATCATTTAAGATTTTTCCACATCTATGAATGTGCATTTTTTTCTCCTCTTGAGGTTTTTGTTGTTGTATGTTGATTTTGTTGTTGTTTTTTATATTCTGGTACTGGGCATCAAACCCAGGGTCTCATGCCACGCAAGCACTCTACCACTGAGTTACATCCCACCCCTTTTTCTTCTGTTTTGAGACAGGGTCTTTTGCTAAGGTGTTAAGGCTAGCCTCAATTTTGTAATCTTCTTGCCTCAGCCTACTGAGCAGCTGGGATTTTAAGCATGCACCACTATGCCCAGCATCCTCTTGAGTTTTTTGTTGTTGTTGTTGTTGCTGTTTTTGTCACACAAATAGGATTGCATTATATTATTTAGCAATTTACTTTTTTCCTCTTAATGTTACTACATAGAAGTCTGTCTTATTGTTTTATAATGACTGTACAGTATTTCCATTGTGTGCTTGTACCATAATTATCTACCCATTGCTTACAAATGGATATTTAAGTAGTTCAATTTTTGCTCTATCTTTTCAAAATATATCTCATTTTAATCTATTATTTAGTTAAGATAGATCATTGTTTCCCTTTCACATCAGCCATTATGATAAAATTCCTAGGAAAATACAATAAACACATAATCAGAGCTTTATTAAATTTCTATCAGGCACAGAGGCATGATTAATCTGCCAAAGAGCTAAGAAGCTCTTTGAGACAGTGATACTTAGATCAGAATCTAAACAAATTAAAAACTAGAGAATCAATATGGACAAGTATCCATGGAAATATATCTCATTGTTAATGCTCGTCTTTTCAAGGGTTTTAAATGTTTAAAAAATCACAATGAAGATCAGATAGTTTCCCTGAAGTTTCTTAATTCCTGAACTACAAAAAAGAGCATGACAAAGTGCACTGTATGTATTGTTTGCTTTACACGGCAACTACCTGAGACAGAAACTACAACTACCTCACTAGAACAAGTGAGGAAACCGAGGAACAGGGAAACAATAGAGGAGACAGGGATTATATCTAGGTAGTATGAACTTAGAACTTTCATGCTTTTGGTTGGAAGCTCAGGTTCTAGACAGGATGTTAAGAAACAAATCAGCATGGGTAAGTGGCAAAAAGAATTACTAATGTGTGGGCAGGGATCTTCTTGTTTCTGACTACTTTAGTACTCTGATCCACAGGTCACCACACAAACTATCAATATTGACAGTATGACCATACCATTAGAATGGGCACCCCAGAATTGTGAAACTCCTTAATAATAATAGCTATCTAAAAAAACAGTAAATATAAAGTAAAAAATAAAAAAGAGCTGGGAATGTAGCTTAGTGGTAAAGTATGCCTGGGTTTAATCCCCAAACCCCAGTACTGCTTTAAATGTGTGTGTGTGTGTGTGTGTGTGTGTGTGTGTGTGTGTGTGTGTGTGTGTGTGTATCTCATATCAAGGAAGAACAAAATTGAAAAGTATTATTTTGTTTGGCTTCCTTCCCAGTGGTATGTTCCTGAATTATGCCCCTCCAGCTGCTTCAACTACTTCTTATACAGTAATTTTCCTGACTAGCTTTCTGGTCCCCCTCTGGATGGTCAATATCCCTTTTTAAAGTATGACACCCTATATTGGGCACTAATCCAGATCAAACTCATCTACATCAGTGAGCCCCCTCTCTCTCTCTCTCTCTCTCTCTCTCTCTCTCTCTCTTTCTTTTAAAATGTAGTTAAGCAGAACCTATCAGAATTATTCACAGTGAAAGTTTCAACAATGCATTGCTGGACTAGTTGCCATTTAAGGCATCTTCCAAATAATATTCTATGAATTGCAGATAAATTACATGAATAGAGTTAGGATAATGATGGATGATATAGCCTCAGAGACAAAATATATACTCAGCAAAGCATATAAGGCATCTGAAAAGTTATGGAACTTTTATGAACTATTTTACAAAATAAGTGCTTTTTATTTTAATTGCTTTAAATAGTAAAAAATTAAAGTGAGAATACCAAGGGCTGCCTTTAAGGGCACGTATTAAGAAGAAAAAGAGAGAAAGGAAGTGAACAAAAAAAGAATGAACAGGATCACATAAAGTGATCTTTGTGATAATAAAGTTCTGAACGTCAGCTTCAGTCAATTTCAATTTAACATTATCATTGTGTAAACTCCAAGGGAATTCTTCAACAGTCAGCAATTTGTCTCTTTTCTCCAGCCTCAGCCTCCCAAAATAAGTTTATAGCATGCTTTCATACAGTTTGTATGGGACGAAAACAAAATGCTTAGTACTCTCAAAGTACAATATTAGTTTTTCATTGTTTAATGAGAAATAGCTGGTAGACTTTATGGAAGTCAGATTTCCTGATGGGATAATAGCCTCATTTTTATATTTTATGAGAAATATTTGTACTGTTCAAACTTCATGAGTTCCTGATATTTGCAATCTTAGAATCGTTGATGCTTAGATATGAAATCCTAAGTAACGTTTATAATAGATAACTGTTGCACTAAATGGAATCTAAAGATTACACAGGAGAGAATCCTTCAACCTTACTTCATTAGGTAGTTATTTTAACTGTAAATCAGAGACTAGCAAATTCCTGTAGCTGACTTTAATGTGGTTAAGGCCTCCAGGACTTTGGCCATACATTGCCACCTCAAAGTCCCTGCAGTGATAACATCCTTGTGGTTTCTGGATTTACGTGCATGAATCCAAAAGACAAGTGATGGTAAAAGCAGAGATCTCTAGTTTTGTTTCCTGTCCACAGCCTTCTCCCCCAATTGTAACAGGTACTGAAACCTCTCTAAAGGTAGAAGATTATTTTCGTGAATATTTTTATGGTATTTAAGATTATTATGATCTTACTATTAAAAAATAAAACAACTTTACAATAGGAAAACCAAATTATGAAACAATTCCCCTTTAGAATTAATCTGTTTCCAGATATATTAGTCAACCTACCCAAATATGGACTTCAAATAATTATGCATGTTATCTACATTTTTAAAGTTTTACTTCTGATGCCATTCTTAGAAGAGAATGATGCTTCTTACTCGTTACTGAAAGCATTCTTTTTATCTTATGAAGGTATAGCATGAAGATTCTTGATATTTGTAGAAATTCTCTTTATAATTCAGATTTAATTGAACAAGTGAACAAATAAATGGGAGGGGGACAGGGAAAAAGAGAAGTAGGCTTCTTGAATGATTTTCCTTTTAGTTAAATTAAAAAGATTATACTATAAGGGCTGGAGTTATAGCTCAGTGATAAAGTGCTTTTCTTGCACATATGAGGAACTGGGTTTGATCCTTGGTACCACATAAAAATAAATTTTTTAAAAAAGGTATTGTGTCCATCTACAAATATAAATATTCTTTAAAAGGCCATAATATAAAAATAACCAAGTTATTAAGGATTAAATGCTTGTATCCCCCCTCCCAGATTCATATATTTTTAAATCTCAATCTCTAATGTGATAGTATCTCCAAGACAAATTCTTTGGGAGGTAATTAAATTCAGATGAGGGTGGGGCCCTCATGATGGGATTAGTGTCCTCTTATCTTACACAGAGAGCTTGCTTTTACTCTATTATATAAGCAAAGAGCAAGAATATAGCCAGAGAGTCCTCACCAGCCACCAAACATGCTGGCACCTTAATCTTGGGTTTCCCAGCCTTCAGAACTATGAGAAATAAAATTTTGTTGTTCAAGGCACCCTGTCAATGGCATGGTAGACCATGTTTATGTTTGCAACCAACTATATTAATAATGCTAATTCAAAGCTAGAGGTAATTTCAGAATTCTTAAATCTATAATTAACTCTTTATTTTCTTTTTGCTGATTCTCATCAGGCTAGAAAGATTTCCTGGAATCAGATCCTCTTTTCACCTAAGCAAGGCTTTTACACAGAACAGTTCTCTCTTTATTTGAAGGTTTTAAGAACTTTTTGTACAATATCTACTGTCAAATGATATTATTAACTGAACAGTGTGTTCAAGCAACAAAGAGTACACAAGCCATAATGATTATAGGAGTGTTTTTAACTATCTTCATCATGTAACATTTGATACATAAAAATCAAAAGCTGAATGTTTTCTCTGATATGCAGATGCTAATTCACAATGGGGGGCTAGGGAAGAACAGAGTTACTTTAGATTAGGTAAAAGGGAGGGGAAGAGGCTGGAGGTAGGAAAGATAGTAGAATGAATCAGACATTATTACCCTTTGTACATATGTAACTATACAACTGGTGGGATTCTACATCATGTACAACCAGAAGAATGAGAAATTATACTCCATTATATATGATGTATCAAAGTGTAATCTACTGTCATGTATAACTAAAACAAAAAAATTATTAAAATAAAAACAAAGAAAATTTAAGTTACAAAGCACAATTTAAAAATACCATCACCCACTATTCCATTCAGCTGAACTATGACACCAGCAATACCACTGAAGCTACCCTGCACATTTCTTCCTCTCTTGCCAGTCTTTTGGGTAGATGTTTTTCCAGCTACTGCATATTGAGACAACTTGGTTTACCTGTAGAGGCAAGGGGAAAAACTGGGATGGTGGATGAAGGATGGGGGAAGGGCTTCACACGTAAATTTTAATAATTTTAAAAAATAGATGCTGAAGTGTCACTTTTGCAACTTGGCTTCTAAATAAAATTTTCGTATGAATTTTACTCATAGCCAAATGATTCAATACTTATTCCCGTCTTATCCCTTAATTAAAGTAAAGGAGATACCACAGGAAAATTGTACTTTAGGATATGAATGCAGGAGAATCCAAAGCTAGGAGGAGAGAGGGTGGCTAAATCCAGGTAAAACGGACAACTGAGTTTCACCTCCCGATGTTAAACACTGTGTCCTCTTCCATTAAAGAATCATTTCTTGAAGAGTAAAACAGCATAGTTGGCATGGATATTAATTACCCTCAGTAGGAGTGTCGTGCTTGACAAAATGGAGATTTTTTTAGTGTAAGTGATTCCCCAATGAAAAATTCTAAGACAAGACATTTTCAAGGCCCTATTGTTACAAGACGAATACACAAGCATAAGGAATTTATACAATATTTCCTAACTTAAGTAGGCAAGAAAAAATTCTCTAAGGAATTTCTGTATTACAGAAGACACGCATTGCTCAGCAAGTAGTACTCTAAAGAAGTGATTTGATTAGATATATAATTAAACCTAAAGAACTTGAAGAGTTCCCTGATGCAGACTTAATGAATTTTGACCTTCTTGTAATCCCAAGAAATGCCTGAACTATGATCCATAAAAGTTGGAAAGTTAAAAAATGGTATGACCTTTTATTGACCAAGATTTGACAAGAATAAGGAAAATGATAAAGGGCACTAAGAACCAGAGGAGGCCAGATATGTGCCCCCTGGTAATATTAGTGGTTTCTTATAGGGGAAGAGGGCTCTATATAAACTTTAATCTAGATACCAGAGTATTGTCTCCAAGGTGACACTACAGACTCTTAAGCAATCCAATTGTGTTACTACTAGTTACTACTAACTGCTAAAAAACGAATAAAACATATTACAGTCTTAGAATGTTAGAATCAAAAGGTAGTTTAGAAGTCACAAGGCTCAAATCCTTCACATTTCAAGATTAAAAAAAATTGAGGACTCAGATATAAAACTTGCCCAACCATATAGCTAATAATAGTTACTTATAACTTAATATTTCATCTTCTAGCTTTCAGTTTATGCCTTTGCTCATAATATCATGACCCCAAAATATAAACATGAAATTATTTTGCTATGGGGGAAAACCTCTCAAATTGTAAGATGCAAATTTAAAATAACTGGATATAAAGTGAATATATTTGGAAGATCATTAAAAAATCCTCATTTATTCTGCTATGTAGCTATGAAAATCATTTTCAAAGTAATCCACTTGGGAAAAAGAAGATACACTCTTTCTTGCCTATTAGATAATAAGCATTGCATTTTCTGTTCTTATAGTCAGGTATTTTAGTTCTCTATTACTACATAAAAAGCAACTTCAGCAATGGTGAGTTACCTGGGCAGTTCTGCTTATGTGGCAAGAGCTGGGGTGTTAGGATGACTGACTCCACCTGAAGGTTCAACAAGAAACTCACATGGGGCTTGAATGCCTGTGATGCTTGGACAATTACAATCATTTATTTACAAGCACAGGTGGATCTGCTCATTAGGAGCCTCAATTCTTCTTTACATGTACCTCTCCACATGCCACCAGAGGTGCCTCATGGAATAGCAGCCAAGTTTGGAGAAGGAACATTCTGAACATTAGAGGCTGCCAGACCAATTCAGGGGCTTGCCTTCGAATGAACAATCATCACTTTTGTCTTATGTTATTTACCAAAGCAGTCCCAGCTAATATCAAGGTCAGTATGGGAGGGAACTAGGTAGAAGCAAAAGTAATAAGAGGCCTGGTTCTTTGAGGAGTCTTCAAAGTAATAATATACCACATAGGGATTGCTAAAATCCTGCAAACATGATATTTAGAGAAGAGTTATATTGAGGGAGGGGGTCTACTCACCAAAAATAATAAAAAATTCTGTTTATATTACAATATGATGAATGTATGCAACTCCAAAACTTAAATATAAATGCAAAATTCTTACACTAATCCTGTATCTTCCTTATGTTCCACTAGATGTGCTTTATAGAATTCAAATAAATATTGTGGTATTATTTTCAGTTAAATATTACTTTTTAATTAATGAGTATTTAAAAATGGGTGCATATCTCAAAAACACATTTTTGAATTTGTTAACTTGCTAATTTAAACAAATTTATTTATGGGTGGGGATAAAGGGAAGGCCAAACTCCAATAAAAATTAATTCAGTTACACACTTTGTAGATTACCTGGTAATCAACATCTGATTTTTATTCAACTGCCACCTGTGACTGAGCTTAGATAATACGGACAATTTAAGTGGAGATGTAGGGAATGTTAGACTCATATGTGTCCATTCTGAATATGTTCAGAAGCTTCTAAAACTTTATCAAATGAGTACAATCTAATTTATTGAAGTTCTAGTATGTGCTAGAACTATCCCAGCACCTTTTTTTTTTTAAAGAGAGAGAGTGAGAGAGAGAGAGAGAAAGAGAGAATTTTTTAATATTTATTTTTTAGTTTTCGGCGGACACAACATCTTTGTATGTGGTGCTGAGGATCGAACCCGGGCCGCACGCATGCCAGGCGAGCGCGCTATTGCTTGAGCCACATCCCCAGCCCAATCCCAGCACCTTAATCCCATTTCACTAGTCCTCTCAAATGCCTTGTTGAATGGGTATGAATATAACCATTTATAAATGAGTAAACTGAAATTTCTAGAGCCATAGCCACATATTTACAAAACAAAAGAGCCGAGAACAGAACTCAGTCATATTTGGTCTTTGAAGCATATCATCATTTTTTTTTCATGATGTCTTCAAAGTATGATAATAAATTTTACTTTATTTCTGGTTATCTCCATTTGAAAATAGTTTTTAAACACTAATCTGTTTCCAGAGTCTTATTCAATATTAGCAATTTTATGGAGCAAACATTTACATCATAGAAATCTGACATTTAAAGCAAGCTTTCAGTTAATTTTTCTGAATTAAAGCATGTTCCTCCAATTGCCTGTTCATCTAAATTTGTGGTTTCTTACACAAAGACATACATGTCTATATACTAATGCTTTAAAAATAAAAATGTCAGAAAAGATCTTACCTTAGGTCTATATTTTATATGACTATACCAAAGCCAAAAAAAAAAAAAGTACCTCTTTTTAGCACACCTGTTTCAATGTGTTGGATAATGTCATAATCATTCAGTTTTTTAGCTCCTTGTAAACAGTTCCATTAACCACATATTTATCTCCCAGGACATTTACAATGACCTACGCAAGGTAGGCATTGAGTTTTGGTTGAATGAATAAATTAAAAAACAAAAAGAAACCAGAAATTATATTGAATAGTTTATTTTTAAAAGCACCAATTAGTTATTTTTAATATTTGGTGACACATAAAGCAATAGCAGGCATAATAGATTATGCACAGATATATAATATTCCCATTTAAGAATATGTAGACTAAGCCCTAATTCGCTATTTCCTTGTTATAATAAGGAAAGAATAAATTTAGGACTTTTTTTTTGGACAGTTTTTGATAAAGAAAGCCAAGAAAGGGGAATAATGCAAAGAAGGAACAAAAATAACTCTCAAGAGGGTTGATTATTAGAATAAATCTGAGATGAATTTAAATATTTATTTTTATTTATTATAGAAAGAAAAGTATACTTGTGAAAATTAATGCTGAAAAACAAAGAGAACATTGCCACCTTAAGCTCAGATATCACACAAGGCCAGAACACTTGGATAATTGCTAATAAAACATCTGGTATTGATGCAAAATCCCACAAAGGGAGATTAAAGGTCTAGAAACTTAAGTTTAGAAATACAGGAATAAGGTATTCTAGAAAGGAAACAATCTGTTTTTAAGGCTCTCGTTGTGCTTCACTGCAATCAAGAATTACGGAATGCAATGGATACTCATAATGGGCAGAAATCATAAGAGAGTAAATTATATCCACTACATTTCTAATGTAGCCATCATTAAAAGTGAGTAGCTGCATGAAAGTAGGATCTTAGAATAAAATATTACAATTTTTCTGCCTCTGGATTTTAGGGTGAAAAAAAATCAATAAAATTTCTAGAACAGTCAACCTCCAATTTTGATTCACATGTAAAATGTTAAATAAAATTTATGAACTGTGGATACAGCTCAATTGGTACGGTGCTTGCCTTGCATGCCAAGGCCCTGGGTTCTAATCCCCAGCACCAGGAAAAAAAAAAAATGAGGCATTGGTTTAGATTCAGCTCCCTGCACTAGGCCCAACAGACCAAACCAAAATGGAGTTACTCATGCTGGAGTTCAATACTGACAAGCTAAAAACAAGTTGTTTATTTGACCTTCTAAGACTCTGGGGTTAGGGGGAGTTAGATAATAGCCAGATCCCCAAACAGGTCAGTTCTGGCTAACATGAAAAGGAAATCCCTTCTAATTCAACCTTTACAGAAAAATAACTTTGAAATAACCATCCACTTTTTGTTCTGTTTCTGCTTTCCTTGGCTCTTTTGTCTTATAAAGCCAACCTCTTCGCTCAGCTCACCAGTATATTTTTTCATAAAATGAGGTGTTGCCCAATTCTACAATCATAAATAAATCAATTAAGATATTTAAAACTAAATTCGTTGCAATTGTCTTTGGAGAAAAATACAAAAACAATGTAACAATATAAAGTATGTAAAATACTATGGCTACTTCACTATTTTCAGAATTCTGTAGGTAGAAAAATAAATATCTGTGGGAAATAAAAATAGTAACCACTCATATTACCTAATTAGATAATCACAAATTACCTAACTACCAAATCACAGAGCAAAATTAAGACAATATTTAAAATTTACACTTGTATAAATGTTGTATAATCCCACCTATCACGTTTAAAAAAAATACACTAGTCTCAAACCCTTATATATCTTGAGGCAAATTCTCATCTACAAGGACTGTATAAGAAACATTTCTCATCCCAAAACATTACATAATTAACATTTTCTGTATATTTATTTTTATTATTACTTTTTGCTCTACTGAGAACTAAACCCACTGTTACTCTACCACTAAGCTACATCCCCAGACCTTTTTATTTTGAGACAGGGTCTTGCTAAGTTGCCTGGGCTAGCCTCAAACTTATGATTTTTCCTGCCTCAGCCTCCCCAAAGCAAGGATTACAGCTGGGTGACACATGTTCAGCTTTCCTGGACTTTTAAAATCTACAAACCAAGAACTATAGTAAAATCTTGGAGGAATAGGACTTAGTCTTACATTAACATAGTCCTGTGAAAAAAACTCTAAAAAAGGATGTGACTCTGCAACATGTAATTGATTCTTCAAGAAATAATTCCTAAAATGAAAGTCAAGAAATAAAACTTTATGTATTTGACTAACTTATTATGTACAAAAGAGTAGCTTTATCCTCTCATTAATATGTGATCTGACTTTCTAATGATAAACACATGCAAATGACCTGAAAAATATAAATATCTGAGAAAGAGACTTATGATTTAGCAGCTATATTTGCTTACACATTTTCTTAATACTATTGGTAAAAAGAAAAAAACAAAAAACACTGTCACAGCTAAGGGATCTTGTCCCAGTCTCCACCAGCACTGAAAATATTTACTGCTTTGTGGCTTTACTGCAACTGTGGGTACATTTAATAAGAATTACTTTGTGCCATAAATGAGGATAAAATCTAAATATGAATAATATTCCATTTAAATTATGAATTTTCAAATGCAGTTTGCATATCAATGGCAATTGTGAATGATTCTCTCTATATGCATATCACTGAACCATAACAAATGCTTAAGTCTAATTTTCTTGTTCTAATTCTATTTGAAAAAACTGATCAATCTAAAATCTCCCATTCACATACTTCTGATTTCATTTTCTAAATGACAGAGTGCAGATGATTTTCTCACTCAGATGACAAAATTATGTTCATCAGGGACTATCAGAGTCATAGCCTAAGCTGCTGCTATCTGCAAAGTGCCAGGCTCAGTCCTGCGCAAAATACAAAGACAACAGACTGATTGGTATAAAAAGAAGACATGTATAAACAACAATAATTTAAGAAAGTCTGTGTGAAAGAAGCCCTAGAATGTGGATGAGAAATATACTGATTCTAGCTAAAAGGAAGCCAATGTATCCTCCTTTGGGTAGAAGAGAAGGAAAAATAATGGAATTCTATACACTTGTGAGGGAGTAAAGAGAAAATCTGTGATCATGCTCCTCAATAATTATGATTTCTTGTATTAGATATGGGCTGTCATGGTACATAAGGTAAGAATGACGCAGGGATAGGAATAGACTCCTGCTAGAGTAATGTCACATAAACTCTGTAGTATTAAAATGGCTATGGAAAACTGAGGTAGGCTGGGCTCTAAATATCTGTGCATAAGTACCAGAGTGGCACTTACCACAGATAAGAAGCCTCTTTTCTGCACAGTGACAGAAGTCACTTTATCAACTGAGAGGATCCAAATAAAATTTGGAGTTCAAATCACACACAGGAGTGTTAAAATTCCCAAAGCAACTTCAAAACTGAAGGAAAAATGAAGAGTTACCATTTTAAAACTCCTCCTCAAAGTTACTATACTAAGTAAATCTTTGCTAGTTTATAGCACTACACAGTGCTTTATTTTTCAGCCTATTAGGTAAATCATTGCAAAATTTTGTAGTCAGTTATCATAGGCTATAAAGGTTTGCATTTCAGACTATATTCTGCAAGAATACGAAATAGATGAAACTGCTGCCACCTGTACATTTTATATATTACCTTATACTTTGACAACTGCATATTAATGCAGAACACTGCCCTCTCTTTTAATCTATTTTCTTTCAGTACGCCATAATTAAGACTTGGTCAATCAAAAATAATAATTAAAAAGGAGAGCTATTATACAAATCTAAAAAAATTAACATTTTCTCAGCTTGAATGGAAAAAGTGTTGATATCTAGCAAACAAATCTCCCAAGAAATAAAAAAAATGCAAATGTCCTAATAAAGATGGGTAAATAGGGCATAAATATTTCCTATTTTCATCATCATATACAGAAAACAATATATAGTTCATTTTAATCACTGACAAAGCTACAGTTTCATGCGACAGACAACTTTCAGTGTCTTATATTTAAAAGGTTTACTTAAGATCCATGCTTTACCAGCTTTATAAATATGTCACAAGTACCAATAACAGAAGAGTATTTCATTTTACAGTGAAAAGATGTCAGGAAAATACAGCCATATATATGCATGTATATTTATGTAGGTAGAGATACATATATACACATCCCTACTTCAAAATAATTTGTCAAGCAAGAAGAAATTACTAAAGGGGATTATATTTGAAATAACTTACCTTACGGCCATCACTTGCATGGCAATTCACATTTAGAGGAGTCAGTAAAGCCATTAGTTTTTCTTCATTACCACTCCTATAAAAAGGTAGCAAGTCAATTTCTATAAAATTGTAGGAGTTTCTTATGAATATTTACGGATATTTTTTCATAAGAGAGTGGAAAATAATGGTTTGCTTTAATTCCTTTTGTATGGATTCCAATGAATCTCTTTTCAATATTCAAATTAGTATTTTCCCAATTAATTGCTGTTAATCATTTAGTGATACATCTTGGAAAATGCAGCTGTCAACATTTTTATGTTATATATCTATACAAAGTCATCATCTTAATTACAAGCAAACTTTATTCTAATAAATAATCTAAAACACTAGAGTTTAAAAAAATACATAGAAAATGTTGTAAAGAGCAAATCAACTAAACTACAACCAACCAAGATAAAACAATAAAAATTTTGACATTTATGTCCCTCATTTGAGGTTTGATAGAAAAAAATCTTCAAATGAAAATGAAGATATAGGTATTTATACACTCCAAGAATATCATTTGAAAGGCCAGGCAACTAAGGTTTGCAGGTAGCTTAAGAAACATTTCAAATAAAATTAACCTGATAATCATCACCAAAGTGAAAATTTTCATCATTATATACATTAATCATGTAAAATAAAGTATTCAAAGATTTATTATAAGATCTAAATTGCATTATTGCATAAAATCCAAGCAAGACAATAACATGCTACAATTTTTATAGACCTCCACCTGCCCTCCCCCTTTTTCTCTCTTAGATGCATTATACTCACTTAAAATGAATGGAATCACTTACCTAGCAGCTTCTAGGAGTTCATCTTTCTTGTATTCACCTAGATGATTGCAAAATATCATGCTGTTAGCATTTGGCAGAAGACAGATTAAGAAATGCAGTAGGCAGCAAATAGAGAATTAAATAGAGAAGAACAGAAAAAGAGAGTCCACACCCCGCTGGGTGATGGAGCCGTGACGCTAGCCAGCTTGTGAAGGCAGCATCACCAGTGCCTTGGAGACGGGCAGCAAATTGACGCAGCTCCTTGTCCAATCCTCAGATGAAATAGCTTTCTTCAGACAACCAATGAATGCTAAATCTCGTGTCCAGAAACACATTCCCTCTGATAACAGCATGCCAGCTGAAGACAATGTCCCCTCTCCCCTTTTCTATTCAGGCTGTCACAGGATACTTGTGAAGCATAATACATTCTGAGACAAAAGCAAAATAGTGTGGCTTTTTTAAAGGTACAAATTACCAATCTTCAAAAAAAAAAAAAAACTCAGTTTCATTTGTAATGACACGGAAAGTTTCTTTTTAATTAATTACCATTACTGAGCTTTATAGCTGCAGAATGCAAATACCAGAACCACGAAGGCTCTGCCTCGATAGGGAAGGTCTGTAGACTAGAAATACGTGAACTACGTACCAAATGCTATGAACCTCTTGGAGGCAGCGCTCCAAAACCAAAACAGGGAATACATTCTTAAATGGCAATAACATTCTAACACGCTTTAACCTTTATACAACTTCAATACCAAATTTTAACAAATAATTGAATGTATTTTTTAAAAGGAGGTTGGCATCTCTGCGGATAAGCAGATATCCAGTTATTTGATATGGACAATTTCCCCTCCTTCTATATTTTCACAATAGATTTAAAAATATATCAAAAACTGAAAGTAGAAATATTATTAAAAACCTTCCATAATAAATTTCTTAGGGTATTCAAGACCTAACAAGATATATATATATATATGGTTGTTTTTTTTTTTTTTGCAAGCTCATTTGAAGGACAAGGAGTTTTAATAACACAGTGTTTGTTCAGTCAATAAATAAAAAGAACAGCCAGGACTATGATTCAGCTATAATACACTGACTCAGTTTGCTGTATCATTAAAAAAATAATTATACAAAGTGTCTTAACAAATCATTATGTGAAGATATTAAGTACACATAAGAAAAAAATTTTAGATTAAATGAAAAGTTATAATTTTAATATGAAATAAGCTTAAATTCTTTTAAAAAAATCTTAACATGTAAACATGAACTTTTTCACATTTTGTTTATGTTTTGCTATAGAATGCATTATATTGATGCAAATGCTATAAAGATACCTCAGGACCACAAAGTACATGTTTAAATTCTATAGCCCAGGCTGGAAATGCAGCTCGGAGGTAGAGTGCTTGCCTAAGATATACAAGGCCCTGGGTTCCATTTCCGGTAAAATACACACGAGGGGTGGGGGACATTATAACCCACTAATAGCAAAAATGCTTTAGCTTTAACTTCTTTTGCCTCATAATTAGGTTAAAATCTGTAAACTATAATCAGGAGTTTCAAATAAGGAGAAGTTATAAAATACCTCTTTTTTGCTTATAGAGATTTTGTATATCAATAAAATCATAGATTCAACAGTATACATCCATAAACTAGAATGCACAATTTCATAATCATAGATTTGTTCCTTTCAATTTTCAATTATACTGTAAAAGTTATATTATTATATCTTCTAGCCAGTAAGACTCAAAGCTAAAAACCTATTTTTATTAAATATTTAAGGTAGCAATGTGGAAGTTGAACATTTTAGGTAAGAATATAGACGTTAGAAGTAAATTTTAAAAGCCTCTTGGAGGAAAATGGCATAACCCATACCCTCAAATGGCTGAAGAATAAATATATAAGTAAACCAAATATGGTATATATCTGTAAAAGTCATTCATTCATTTGGAAGGCCTATATGGCAGGTTCAAGAAAACAAAAGACAATAGTATCTCTGACCTCAAGGAATACTCTAATTATTAAAGATGGACAAGTAAACAAATGATTACAAAAGAATATGAGAAGATCTTATAAAATGCTAAGCATTTACTGGCTAGTTTAAATGAAATTAGTAAGAGACAGGGTAAACTGTAGTTTAAGAAAACCTTTCTGGAATACGGGATTGTTGAGCACTGTGAAGGAAGAACAGGTGATTCTCAAGTGAACAAGGGTGGAGGAGACGGAAGCAACCACAGTAAATGAAATGAGAAAGGAAATGGTAGCTCTATAAACCTGAACAAAGGCCACTTGCTGGGGAATGGCTGAGAATGAGGCAGAGAATAAATGAAAAGATCATGTATGGCTCCATAAATTAAGAAGTCTTAACTTTATTTTGAAAGCAATGAATAAATACTGAGATATTTTAATAAGGAAAGTACAAAACCTATTTAAAGAGCTGCAAGTTTCATGATTACATAAATATTTTTAAACGTCAGTAAACTTTTATAGGGGAGGAAAGTAGCAGAAAAAGAGAACTAAATTCTGATACAATTTTTATTTTGGAGGAAATATAAACATCTTCAAATAGAGTAAAACACATTAACATTGTGAACTGGAAGTAGTTACTAGTGAAAATTAAGTCATAGTGAAACATGACTCCAATAAGCCAGGTAATAAAACTGCAGAGTACTTGGGGTCCTCAAGGTTCAAATCAGTCTACCTATGTAAGTGTCTCATCATGCATAGCTTATTGATGTTTTCACTAAAAGGTACATTTCTACAAAAATGTTATTCCTTCCTGGAGAAGCTGATAAGACCAGCTTTGGAAAAGAAATATATCAAGGCATCTAACAGAATATTACAAATGACTTTCTATTCTTACTGTTGGAGAGCCTAGTACTTTAATCAGCTTTTCTGCAGTACATCCCAGCATCCACTATCTGGTGCCCAAGGACCACAATCCACAAACAACTGAAGCTATTTTTCAAATGCTACCTCTTAGGAACAACTGACATAATGAATTCAGAGCCCCTCATACACTCTGACAACAAATTTGAGCTACTTACTTAACAGTCAAACCTCCAGATCTATTTCATTTTAGCTGAGAAACTGAAAATATTCTAGCTGAGACTATGATGCTCTATGGAGCATTTATATTCTTTAATAACATCCAGATAAAGACTAGCAATAGATCAGCTAGAAAGGAAACTAGGCAATTATACTTAAGATAATAGCAGCCAGAATGGAGATAATAGATGGCTTAACATTTTTATTAGAATAAAGTGGGATTAAGAAAAATAAGCGAAAAAGTTTACTTTCTGAAGTCTGAATTGTCATTATTAGTCAAAACTAATAAAACATGTAAAGATAAACACCCCTATACAGATAGAAAAATTAATTTTTTTAAAAAAACTGTTATCAGAATGAAGTTTAAAAATAAAAACCCTTTCACATTTCTCTGAGATAGTTGGAAACAATCTTTACTTAGTATAAAGGGAAAACTGCCTTCTGAATAAAAATGATTTTTTATTTAGTTTTTTAATATCATAAGGAATTTTATCTGTTTCTTTAGCAACAGACAGGATCAAAGTAAGCTTAGTTTTGTAAAAATGAGTCATCTGATTTTGTTGGGATGGAAAAGCATGGAAAGATTGTAAACATGGACTCAAACTCTTAAAGCAATAAGGGACTAAAAAAAAATTCTGATTTTTTTTTTGCTTTTCTCTACTTTCAAATCCCACACAATACATCTTGCTTTGTATAAAACACAGGGAATGCAACTTGAAAAGTCACCATTATCCATATCACCTCACCCCCAATTCAGGAAAGCTCTAAGGGATCATCTACAACATTCATTTACATTTAATGAAACAGTGCTATGGCAGTTAAATGGACTAAGATTAGATTATCTACTAATCTGGGGGTTAATAAGAGAATAAGTGAATAAAATTAATAAGTGAATGTTATCCAATAATCTGTCAGACCATGAACTTGGCTTATATATTAGCACAGACTCACTAAATCTGGGCTTTGGAAGATGTGATATACAAAATAATAATGGCTAGAAGATAATTTTATGAAACAAAGACAATCACCAACTTTAAAAAGCTTAAATATATTAAAATAACAAGTCAAAAATTTCCATCAAAACTAAAAGCATTTGAACTTTCAGATGAGCTTGCAAACATGGGCCACTGGGCCAAGGGAAAAGAATGAAGAAAATTCATTCTGGCTCTAGTCAAACGGTCAATGTATTTTGCATTTCCCATAGCATGTTTTAATTCCTGGACTTATTAGGTATCTCGAGGGAAGAGCTATGTAAAGACTTCAGTCAAGAATCTCAATTACCAAGTTAATGTTGGGACTCTTGTGTTGCTAAGTGCTAAGCAGTATTATAAATTGATAATTCTGATACAGATATCTTTTTTCAAGGTACGAACAAATAAAGTAATTGATTCATGGAGCTAAACCAATAGCCCATTTGGGGAATAAAATATTAATTTAGGTGACATACTGCATTGCATTTTCACTAACAGATTTGAAAATTCAGAACCACCTATGTGGTTGTGGAAAGAATTTAGCTAAAGAACCAGGAAATAATCTAATCTTAACATGTTAAAGTTAAGTTTTCCACCAAAAGCAATTTCCAGACAGACATTCTACCATGAATGAATTTATGAATTATTATTTTCACTCTGGAATCTTTCATAAATATTTTCCAAACAACAGGGTAAAAAACTACAAAGCTACTAGAGCTCTCAATGTCTTTCTCCTACTTTTGAATTCTATCAAATTTTCCCACTTATTCTGATATTGGCTTCAAAGCAATAAGGCACTAAAAAAGAATTCTGATCTTTTTTTTCCTGAACTTATTAGGTATCTCAAATTAGCGTCAAAGCCAATCCCCAGTTAAGTCTAGAATCAAGATCAAACTAAACATTTCACACCCCTTATAAAATCTGGGGCCTTGAAACATTGGTTGGAGGACCTTTTCTACTATTGTCTCCTATAGTTTTGACAAATTTTAACATTAGTTAGCATTAAACATCAACTGTGCTTAATATCAACATAATCTCTAAGTTATGTTGACCAATATAGTATACATACCTCCACATGCTACTTAATTTAAATAAATTAAAATTATAAAAAAATTAAAATTTTGTTCTTCAGTCACACTGATAACATTTCAGATATTCAATAGGCACAGATAGCCAGTGCCCATAATACTGAACAATACAGAGAGGGCATTAGACAAAACAGTTGAAAACTTTTATTGGACCACTCAACTTTTGATTTTTTTTCCCTTCTTTTTCTTCTTCTCTCTCTCTCTCTTTTTTTTTTTTTTTTTTTTTTTTGTGATGCTGAGGATCAAACCCAGGGCTTCACTTCTATTAGGCATGCACTGAGCTATATGTCCAGCCCAACTTTAGAATATTTTAATGACTATTTTAAGATACTATCTTTACCCCAATACATTCCATATCTTCTGTTTTTAAAACTGTCACTTAGATTCTTAAAATTGTCACTGCTTAAAATGAAAGTTTATTTGTTGTTGTTGTTTTCCTACCGACTACCAAACAACTACATCATCACCAATGAAGCCAATCCCTCAACTCCTGAAGAACAACTATATTAAAAATGAGGATACAAACATAAACATAAATACACACTGGCCAAAAAAAAATTTTAAAGATTTTACTGTGAGACATATACATTTGTTAAACTGGATATTAAAAGCCAAGGGAATTATTCCTTTAGGAAGCTGGTAGCCAGTCAGACATTCTGCAAAGTATGCCTGTACTTTTAAAGAAACTGGCCTATTAGTCCACATTGCAGAGAAAATTATCTTTCAGTACATTTTTAAAAAGATGAGAAAAATGGAAGAAAAAAGGGAAGGAATTTCATTTCTAAACATGGCATATTACAATTACAAAGTCTGGGAGTTCAGAATGCTGGCTAATACCTATGTCAATAGGATATGGTGGCTTGGGGAAGTGAGATTAATTTTTTTAACCATCATGATGCTTGTGACCCTTGCTCCAAAAGGGTTTAGAAAGGTAAATTGCATATTTGATTCAAAATAATTTGGCAATTGTTTTGTATTTCCTTTACACAAGTGGTCTTTTTTCTACATCTGCCAATTCATGCTTCCTTATTAGCAAATCTGAAGTCCAAAAAGCTCTAAAAATTAATATGGCAGCAAAAATTCACGCATTTAGTGTATACCACTATCATACTTTTCACTACAAAAATATGTTTTAGGGTACAACATCAGACCCCACTACAATTGTTTTATAATAGATGGTACATGTATCCTTTCTTTTTCACTTATTTTTTTAAATTTATTAAGGTATAATTTACATAGCAATATTTACCCTTTTTAGATAGGATTTTGTGAATTTTGACAAACTTATACAGTTGTATGGCCATTATCCTCGAGATACAGGACATTTTTATTACTCCAAAAAGTTTCTGCAGGCTCTTCAGAAATCCCATTTCATGGCAACCACTGGTCTGATTTCTGTTTCTATAGTTTTAACTCATAGAATGACATCTACATAGAATTACTGAACATATAAACATTTGCATCGGGCTAGTATAAATACTTTTGTTAGACATAATGTGGATGTACCTCAACCTGCATATCCATTCAGTTGACAGGCATTTGGGTTGTTTCCAGCTTCTGATAATTATAAATAAAGACACCACCAGAAACATCCACAGACAGAATTTTGAACATATGACTTCATTTCTCTTGGGTATCTAGCAGTGATGACTGCTGGGCTGTATCATAAGTTTATGATTAACTTTTAATAAAAGACTGCCAAATCATCTTTTTTAAAATCTGAAAAAGTCTCAATTCTGAAAAACGGACCTGGTTACCTATGGAAAAAAACAAGAACAAAAGAGAAGTTGACTACTAAGAAATACAATAGTACTGCCACAGTTTCATAGCTGGAAATCCCAACCATGACTAACTTTCATGAGGGCCATTCCCCTAATCTAAACTACTGTGCACATTTTTTAGTTTTTCATTTCTCACTTGTTCTGTGGTGTGTGTGTGTGTGTGTGTGTGTGTGTGTGTGTGTGTGTGTGTGTGTAACAGAGAAAATGGTATTTCCTCTCTCTGGTTCAAAGAATATTCTGGATATGTTTAGAAATAGTAACAAATATTTCTTACAGGTAAATTCTATAATAAAAAAAAAACTATTTCTGGAAAAACCAATTGGTATCATCAGTGTCTCAGTATGATAGCTAGGCTGTACTATGAAGTGAGGTATTTCACAGGGTAATCTAAGCACTTTCCTAAAAAAGTAAGAGGAAAAAGGAAGTTCTAAATTATCATGTCCAAAAATACCAAGCCTTGAAAATTACATAAATCTAATTTCTACCCTGTAAGTAGTAGTAATTATGCAAACATATAAGCAAATACAAAAGACAAGGGATAAATGGAATTTCATTATTGTTAATATAAGATTGTCTTATATGTATTTTGTATAGAAATGCTGGTACCTAACTTGCTAGATATTGAAAATAAAAAGGAAATAAGATAAATTGATGCTATAGAGTGGAGTTAAATATATTTTAAAATTTTTTTTAAATTTTGATAAATGACTTTGTGTGCCCTCTATGCATAGGCAAATATAATACAATAAGATAACTTTAAATTATCTGAAATTGAACATCTCTTCCTTCTATTTCTTCTTTTTGCTACTTCACATAAAAAATTCTCCAGATCTTTGCACTTAGAATTGAAACAATTTCCCAACACAAAATATCATAAAAGAATTTTTCAAAAAAACACAAATATGCCTTTTTCACTTCAACTTATAAAGAAATCCTTTCTCCATATTTTTCTGAAATCAGAATAAACATCTTCGATTATCTCCTTTTCAAATGAATAAATACGCAAAGTAGATCAAAGTAAAAAGAAGTAAATTAAAATCAAAAGTAATCAAGACAGTACAATGGGCCATAGTGTTAACTCTGTAAGAGAATGGTTACATAAATTTATTATTAAGTAAATGTTCAGCTGCATTTCATCTTTTTTATTTTATAATTTTTTGGATACATTTTTTCAAAACTACCTTCTCTTAAAGAACATTTTCTTTATTATGTCTCAAACTCTTCCTAAACTGAATCCTCAATGTCAGTCTTAAAAATGGCTGTGTAAGATTTAATAATTAATAGTTAAATAAAACTACTTAACAAAACTAAACTATTTAAATGAGTTATTCTAAGTTTATTGAGCATTTCTCAATATGTTAAGTCCGAATCTATGGTAACATATCACACAAAGTACAAGCTGACTCAATAGTGATGGCACCTATGATTATGTTCAGAAAGACTACTGGACAAAGTAGTAATCTAAATATTAATGTAAATATTTTCAATTATATTGTCAATTTTCATTAATTTGCAGCTCTGTAACATGAGTCACACATTAAACTGACATATCAAAATATACTCTGGATCTATCTAATGCCTTCTACTTGAACTTACTTCCATTCTTATTGCCACCATTTATTTATGTACTCTTCTCTCTGGCTCTATTCACCTACAATAGTCTTTTAACTAATACCTAATGTCTCCAGTTCTTAATTCAGAGCAACCTCATTCATTCCTGCTTTATTTACTTACTTGCTCAAAAAACAGAGTACGTGTATCTTTTTCCATATTTTTGGTGCATTATATTTATATACAATAGTGGAATTCATTGTTACATATTCATACATGCACACAATATAACAATATAATTTGTCTAAAATCATTTCCCAGTATTTCTCCTTTTCTTTCCCTTCTCCCTTGAACGAATATATGACTGTTTCTATGCCTTACAAAATAATGTTCAACTCTACTGCCTGACATCCAAAATCCTTAAGAAATAAAGACCAACTTAATTTTTAAAATTTATTATACAGTTCCCCATTCTCCTTCACTTTCTCATAAATTCTACATCACTCACTGTTCCCCAAACACTACTTGTATTTTCCTGAATTGCTTTGCTCATGTTGATAGTTATCCAATCTACAATTCACTTACATTTGCCAAAATGTATGGACACACTTATCTATGACTTCATGAAGTCACTCCACAGCATTCCAATCTAAAATACTGTCAAGGGCACAGATTCCAGTCCTACTTTTGACACTACATAGTGAAAATTTTAGGCAAATGATTTGGCTACTCTGGGTCTTAATCCTGTAGAAAATAAAGATATCAACTAGTTTATCTTGCTGAGCCTGTTCTAAGACCATATGTATAACCAAAGTGTTAAGTCAAAGGCTTTTAAACTTTGGCAACTTCATGGAATTTAACAAGTCTGTAAAAACTGTATAAGTATAGGCAAGTTTATGTTTAAAAGTGCAAAGTGGGTCTAAAGATGCTTTTGTTAGCTACTTAAAAGTGGTCCATGATCCAAACAAGGTTAAGAACTATCACTTCTCTGATCTAATTCCTTTATTTACACAGACATGTCATACAGACACATGCAGCCAATGGTAACTCCCTAAACGCTTTAAGAACATATAGTATTTAGTTCTGTTACCTCCTAAAATGGCTCTCAACCATTTTTCCTCAATAAATCTGATAATGTTCATATAGGTGATAAACTTTGATCAGCAACAGCTGTGCTCTGCAGTCTACGTGAATAATTCTGTGGGTCTGGAGCCATTCCTGGTGTGCTAGATCTAATTCCACCACTTTTTCTCCTATTGATTCAAGATTCATAGTAGTGCTGTTATACTGTGCTTGCATACTGTAGGCGGTGAATACATATCGTTAAATGAATAAATTATATAATTTAAAGGAGAACTGATAATAGTACAAAAAACGAGGGCTAAATAAAAGATTATGATAATGTCTTTAATCAAACTTCACTAAAGACAATTACCTGTAACCCTGAATAAAATATTTACTGTACTTTTGGGAAAAAATAGGTGGCGGGGGGCTGGGGGAAGGAAACACAGTGAGCTGGAGCACTACATCATAACTGATCACCACTTATTGCACTGTTGCTGCTTTTTTTTTAGCTGGCCTCAAACTTGTTATGCTCCTGCCTCAGCCTCCTGAGTAGCTGGAAGATACAGGCATGTGCCACCATGTCCAGCCATAATTGATTCATCTTGAGAAAACCCTAATTTAACTATATAACTATAACTATACCTAATATAACTATACCTTTCAGACATTCTCTATAAATCAAGAAAAAATATCCAAATAAAATGAAATTGCACACAATCACAATAAAGATAAGACAGTTCTTGCATCATTCAAAAAGGAGTTTCATATACTTCCACATAAGCCTGCAATTCCTTAGGAATTGTCATAAAGAGAGGTCCACGAGCCCCAAATGGGAAACTTCATACCCTCAGTAGTTTGATGCATGGAAAGGGCAAAACATCCTGATAAGACCAAGGACTGTAGGAAAGTAATTTTCTTTTCAAAGATAACAGAATGGTTCTTTGTGTGTGTGTGTGTGTGTGTGTGTGTGTGTGTGTGTGTGTGTGTGTGTGTGGTGCTGGGGATCGAATCCAGGGCCTTGTGCATGAGTCAAGCACTCTACCAACTGAGCTATATCCCCCAGCCCCTAACAGTATGGTTCCTATAAATCAGAATATGCTCTATCCATATATCCTCACAGCTCTGAGATTACAAGTACTATCTACAAGTTTCAAAAATGAAGTGACAACATTTGCAAATTGGTTTAAAATGAATTTTCTAAAATAATCATTTTAATATGATACTTCATAGAAAAATTATATAAAGTTAAGAAAGTATTTTAATATTTTGGTATTTCTATTCTATGATAAACTTGTTTTTCTCCCATGAATTTTCCAACAACCCTACTATAAAAATAATCAGTTTGCCTTAATAAAAAGTTTATACCAAAAAAATTAACTTTCTTGGAATACTTAAGAATTAAATCACTTCAGAAAGCCAAGTTTTCAACACAACTGCTAATATTAGCATTTTAATCTTTGTTCTTGATATAATTTCATTCTTAAATATACTTCATATTACCATGCATCCAATACTGAATTTATTATAAACATAATGCAACTTTTCTTTTCTTTCCCCGTGGTACCAGGCTGAACTCAGGGGCAACTGACCACTGAGCCACATCCCTAACCTTATTTTTTTTAAGTGTATTTGTTCTAATTTGTTATACATCACAGCAGAATGCATTTCAGTTCATAGTACACAAATGGAACACAATTTTTCATTTCTTTGATTGTACACAAAGTAGAGTCACACCATTCATGCCATCATACATGTCATCTCATTCCACCATCTTTCCAATCCCCATCCCCCGTCCCTTTTCCTTCCTCCCTTTGCCCTATCCAAAGTTCCTCCATTCTTCCCATGCCCCATCTCCCCACTATGGCTCAGCATCCACTTATCAGGAAAAACATACATTTTATTTAGAGACAGGGTCTCACTGAGTTGCTTAGCACCTTGCTTTTGCTAAGGCTGGCTTTGAACTTGTGATCCTTCTGCCTCAGCCTCGTGAGCTTTTGGAATTACAGGCATGTACCACCATGCCTGGCATAATGCAACTTTTCTTGATACTGCAAGCCAATTATTACAAACTTCCACCATCCTGTACAGTAATAACAAAGGTCTCTGGGCTTGAAATTTATAGGGATATCTGTACCTATCTAAAATTGCTCCAGAATGCTATGCATTTTTTTCTTTGTATTAATGAATTTTTACATATTTCCTTTTATAATTTTAACATCTAAAAATGCTATGCAGTAGGAAAACACAGGCCACATGTAATTTTAAAACTTGATTAGCTAATAATAAAGAAACAGAAGAAATTAATTTCAGTAATACATTTTATTTAATCCACTATATACAAAATGTTATCATTTCAGCATGTGGCACTAGGCCTATTTCTCAGGTTCAATAGATAGCTATGACTAGTGGTTACAATGTTTTAATTGTACACATTTGAATTATCAGAAGCTGAAAGATCACAACAGTAAAACTAATCAGTAAACAGTATAAACTATTATTACAACAGGGGCAGATTTCCTCTGAGAGAATAAGGACTCTCCTAAATATGCTGAACTTCAGAGATTAATAAGAGAATGACTTCTGGACACTTACTTACTGAAATAGAGTGATGGGTAGAAAAAAGAAGAAAAGGTAAAGGAAGGGGGAAGAAGAAATGAGAGAAAGAAGAGCAGTGAAATGAGAGAAAGAAGAGCATTAAAAAGAGATGGGGATGAGATTAGGGATGGGGAGGAGGTTAGGGATGGGGAGGAGGTTAGGGATGGGTAAAGAATCCAGTCAAAAAGTTCCTGAGATAGGATGACTCTGAGAAAGTTAGGGATTCAGATGTTTGACCAAATAATGCAAAAATGAGGCTTTTAAAGATGCATGCAATACTGAAAATGTATTAAGAAATAAAGAGTGTATAACATGCATCAATATTCAGAGAAAGAGACTGGTAGTGCTCTGTGAAGACAAAGATGCAGTACAAGTTTTGTAGAAGACTACTTCACTCAAATGCCTATGCCCAGATGTGACTGATAGTATGCTTAAAATGTCAAATAAATCCCTGACCACTTTTACCAAATCTGGTAGAGATGAACAACTCAACGAAATATTGGCCATTTCTAGTGATTCTGAAGTTCTGAGCAAGGAACCGAAGAAGCTGGGGTGTGGGGGGGTATTGGACAGGGTTGAGCAGGAAGAGGAAGAAACAAGTGAGGAGAAACCAGCAGAGAGAAGGGGGAACAAAGAAGGTAGGCAGTTTCGAGAAACAATGACATGAGTTCTTGGATCCGTCATACCCTGAAATCAAGCCTATTTTAGGCCATTATGTAGTAGTTCTTTAACCAACAAATGCTGTCAGCATAAATAAGTGTAATTTGATTGAATAAAAATGTGCTGAATTTACTTCTCTTAACTTCTATCTCACTACTCATTACAGCAGTCTATTTTTTGTCTTCTTCTAACTTTAGCATTCATCAAAAGATGGGGGTATGTGCACATGGCCATAGAAATTGCATGAAATCCCCTACCCCATGTCCCTTAGGGAGGTATGACCTGCACCTGACCTAGGAACCACTGGTGAGTTCTAACTAAGAGCATTACCTTTAGGGTAAGACATTTTGGATGAATACTGGCTCTCTTATTATCTAGCTATGTAAGTTTGAATAAATCTTTTAACCTTGATCTGAGTTTCATGTTTCTCATTTTTTAAAAGAGAAAGATAATACTTATCGAGGGTCAGGGATAATATAAATAAAGCACTCAATAGTGCCTGACTTTAGAAAAACCTCAAAAACATAATGATGACAATAAAAATGAATTCAAATTTTAAAGCAATTAGACTGACCAACAATTATTTATTATTTATCCTGGTGAATCACCAGGGAGATAGGTGAAAGAATTTATTAAGAGAACTAGTATTTAAAGAATCAAAGAAAACAGATTTTCCCATTCCCCACTAACTCTTTTCTATAATACAAGGGCTTTAATTTAAATAAAAAGGGGGCGTGGCATTTTACTTACATTCCTAAAAAGTTTTTTGAATTCCCAGAAATTTGTAATCACAGTAGGAGAAGAAAGTTACAGAAACAGATATCCCTCATTAGTAAAGAACAAAAACAAAAGAGGGTTTTCAATAATTTCCAAGGAAAAGTGAAAGTTATTCTACAGGAAGATAATTACAAAAACCATGCAGATGAACTTTCTCTTTTCCTATATACCAAAAAGATAAATCCTTATTGACAACAATAGAACCTTATCAGGAGTAAATATCTACTTCCTCATTACAAAGAAAAAACTCTTTTCAAAGGAAATAAGTGCTATATTGGTAGTTAAGTTCCTGTTCTACAGATACTTGATAGTTCTCAATATGCTAGCTGATGACCTACTGACTTCTAACAGCTGCTAGTATAACCATGTGTCAGTAATGATGAGCTACAATGCAAACAGATTTGCTTCTATGTTTCAGATGTACTTTTTGTTGATTTTAAATTTTATGTTTACATATACTGATTTCATGAAATGCATGTCAATTGTGGCATGTGTTTTGCCTACTAAACAAATGTACCAACCCTGCAACAAAACAATCTTTATGAAACCTGACTAAAGCTCATATGCACATTACTCAGTATTTTAAAGCATGAAGTTTGGGACAAAAAATAAAATTCATCTAGGGCTAGTACTATGTTAAATACTGCAGAAGTACGAATCTGCACCTTGATAAAATGACTGTGCCCAATAGGACATGGATAAGGGAACACAATGTTTCTATAAAAGTAATCAACAATTGTTTCTTCAAGTGATTTGCTTTCTAAATAATGACTTCACCAGCCTGGCTTCATTCCTTCTGCCTCCTGAACAAATATTTCTTAACTACTTACTGCCCCATTTCTGTAGAAACATCTAGTACACATGCCTAGATCTGATCTATAAAAAGCCTAACCTAACTCCCCCAAATTATTCTCAAAACTCTACTGGGTTGTGTCCCCTTGAGAAAACAAGTATAATTAATTTAATTTCAATAGTGCTATGGTTGTCTCTCAAGGGTTTCTGTGCTGGAAGCTTCGTCCCTAGAGCAGCAATGTTCAGAGGTGGTGGGTTCTTTAAGAAGTAGGATTTAATAAAAGTAAGGGAACGTGACTCTTGAAAAAGATTAATGCTGGTCTCCAAGAATAAGTGCCCTTGAGAATGGGTTATTTTAAAAGAGCAGGCCTGACCTCTGAATCTCTCTGGCCTTCTGTCACCATGTGATCATTCTCACATGCACTATCTCTGTGATATCAAACATTTTAAGACCCTCAACAGAGCTGGGCAGGGGCTGGTACCATGCTCTTAAACCTTCAGAACTATGAGCTAAATAAACTATACAAATTACCCACACTCCATGGAAAACAGACAAAGACAGTTGATATACAGGTGTTTTCCTGGTGGTCTCTGACCAAACTTTCTTCTGGAAAGTACATGTTATAATTTTTTTTACTAAATTAAAAGCATAGAACTTTTAGCAATCTCCAACTGTCACATCAAATTTTATATTTACTTATTCTGATTTATCTATGACATTACTTTCTAAATCTAAACCTGTTATAGTTAGTCCCCCCACCCCACCCCACCCTGCCAATGGAACCAAAATATTCAACAAGAACAACTTAGAAAGGGAAAAATTTATTGGAGTCTTCCAGTTTCAGAGGACCACTGACTCCATTGTTCTGGGACCAAAGTAGGGCAGTACGTCATGGAGAAAGAGCCCAGAGGACAAAAGCTGCTCCGCAAATGGCAGGGTCAGAAAGCAAGGGGAACAGAGTAAAGGGGCCACAGGAAAGGTGCACCCTTCCAGGGCATACCTCCAATAACTGACCTCCCCTAGTCATGCCCCACCTGTTTTCAGTTACCACCCAGTCATTCCAAGGAGGATGGAGTGATTAGGTTACAGCTCTCACAATCCAATCACTTTACCTCTGAACATTCCTGAATTAACATGGAACTGTTGGAGGGACACCTCACATTCAAATCATAAGAACATCTTAATCCTATCTTTATTCCCCACCCCCCGGATTTGCTATGTAATTTTTATAATTCCTTCAATTCTCAGGTCTAGCCTAAATAAAAGAGACCCCTCTGGTTTTGCAATAGAATTTCCCCTTAGATAAGACACTCTTGTGAAGAAAGATGTGTGACTCCAGGAATGGGAAAATAAGAGAGGGACATTCCTTCCCCCCCCCAATAAAATGCAATATATGCTATGATTCCTTACTGAGCTCAAAACAGGCAAGAGGACAGAGACACAAATGATTTCTTACACAATGGCTAGAAGTGTTAGGGAGCACAGGAGGAGGAGCAACTGATTTTCTGCACAAGTTCCTAAAACTAAGCATTATTTCACCTGGGCTGTTTTCTATACTAGGGTTGTTTTCTACACCCTCACAAGACTCAGTATTTTCTCAAGTTTTTGTATGTTTTTCCATTTAGAATATTTTATCATTATATATGTTTGTTGAACAGTCTCAAAAAATACGGCCTGAACTAAAGCCAAATGAACAAATTCAATTTCACCCTACAGTTATTTTGGGGTCATTTAAGAGCTTGATGTGAAATAAATACAAGAAACAAACTAAACAAAAGAAAAAACACACAACTGTTCTTTAGCTTTTTTCCAGTAATATTACTAAATAGCACTGTCTTCTATGTCCACAATGGCATCAAGTGATCAGAACCATGCAAAATTGTATAGACAAAGTAAATTACTATCTAGAAGGAGGATAGAAATGTGAGTGTCTTTGTGTGTCTCCATGTATGCTGATTTGCTAGCAGTTGACTTTTACAATTATTCCTTATAGTCAGTCCTCTGTGTCTATGGGTTCTACATCTGTGGATTAAATCAACCAATGATCAAAATTACTAAGGGGAGGAAAAACTCTATTTGTACTGAACAATACAGGTTATTTTTTGTCATTATTTCCTAAACAATACAGAATAATAACTTTTTACCTAGTATTTATACTGTACTGTGTATTGAAAGTAATCTAGAGATGATTTAAAGTGCACTGGAGGATGTGCATATCAAATGCAAATACTATGCTATTTTATATAAGGGACTTGAGCATCCACAGATTTTGGATCCCGGGTGGGTTCCTGTAACTAATTCTCCACTGATACCAAGGGATAACCATGTAATGCTGGAACTATCTCTAGAAGACAGTATCTGGTGGTAATTCATTTAAGTCGAGTTCCAAAGAGTCACTTTCTTTAATTTCCAGAGAATATCTTACAACTTGATTGTTTAGGAAATCAAATTTCCTAATCTGATGTATGCTCCAGTTTATTTTGGCTCTGCTACCTCTCTGCCATCCTATTAAAGGATATAAAATATCACACATCACCAATCCTTCTCACCTAAATTAAAAACACTGAGAGGTAAAAAGAAGCCTATGCCTAAATTACATTACACAAACATCTCCACAAAACCCAAATCTGTTGATCTTTATTAAGACAAAAAAAAAAACAACATAATTTGTGCTGTACAGTATAAACACTAAAAACACACTTTTCTTTTTTTTTGTTGTAGAGAGAGCTGGAAGGAGGTTTTAAAATTGCATGGTAACACTCTTAAAATATTTGAAGAACTTCCAAAAGGAGTTTTTTTTCATAGGACCAGAGGATAAAACTAGGACTAATGAAGAAAGTTACAAGATATTGTATTTCAGGTCAAAGTAAAAGAAGACATTAGAGACAGGAAGATAGTAAGTTCCAGGCCAGCCTCAGCAACTTAGAGAGACCTTGCCTTAAAAATATTTTTTAAAGGACTGGGTATGTAGCTCAGTAATAAAATGCCTCTGGGAGAGGGAGGGAGGGAGGGAGGGAAGGAGGGAGGGAGGGAAGGAGGGAGGGAGGGAGGGAGGGAGGGAGGAAGGAAGGAGACAAAGTATCAAAACCTAGAATGATAGAATAAACTGACTTGGAAAATAAAAAACTTATTTATGCATAATGAGCTAGAGAATTATAATAGTCTAATGTTTAACTTTCTGTGTTTTCTGTTATTCCTACGGTCAAGTGTGGTACAAAATATTTACATGGAAAATTCTAGAAATAATCTATTCATAAGTTTTAAATTGCAGTCCATTCTTAGTAACAGAAAGAAATATCCAGCCATCCTGCTCCATCACCTAGAATATATATCATCTCTTTTTCTATTGTACCCACACTGTCTACACTACCTGCTTATTGGTCACGTAGTACTTACATATTTTTGGTCAGGCCACTATTATAATATTACCCTTCTAAGAGGAGGTAAAATAATTCATTTCCTATATTTGAGTTTGCCTGACTTTTTATGATACTGAAGTATTCATATTTATTAAAATTTTATTTACAGTTTAAACCAAGGTCTATATGCCATAAGGAATATGGTGCAATTTTACAGAAGGTACTCTATAATTCAATTTTATTTGTTTATTTATTTATTTTGTGGTGGTCGGTCTCAATCATGTGAGGCAAGTACTCTACATCCTCAGCCCTGATAATTCATTATAAATATAGAATTAAAATATGTCCAGAAAGGATATGATGAGACATTAGGGCTTCATATATTTAAAGGGGAAAAAAAGGAACAATATTCTAAAAGTATATTAGATTAAACCCAATTTAAGAACATTTAAAAACGTATTTTAAACCTTAAAAAAAGTAATAAATTGCACATCCAGATAGTTCATGGCTAGTTGTGTTTAGAAATCATAATACTAGCTCATCTTGTAATTTATTTGACTCCAGCCCAAATAGCATTTCAGTACAAATCAACCTTGTTATGTCAGCAGAAACCAGTGACAAAAACTTACATTTTAATTCATCATATGAAATAATGGTCACACATTCAGAGAATGTTATAACAAAGAGGAACTAGCAATATTCAAAGACTAAAACTATTCTCTTCACATAATCCCTCATTCTGTGGTAGCAAAAGATAGTATACTATACATTCATTTGAGTAAATGCAGTTTAATTGATAGAATCAGTCATTTGTATAATGGCTTTTATATATAATAATCTAGAAATGGTTTTTTAAAAAAGATGACCTATTAGGTTTTCAAGTGGTATAAAATTTCAGGAGGCTATTTTAGGATTCTTGACAGCCTAATATTTTCTGATCCTTACCTTATAAGATTTAAGTCAAATATTTCTACATCAAGCTTGTAAACCAAGCTTGTAAAGAATCATCTATAGCTCTTTACAAGGGCAGAAGTCTAATGATTTGCCTTGGTACACCTGGTGAGACTATTTGCTGAAAACAAAACTAAGAAACACTTAAGATTCATTCTCTACTTTGTGTGAAATCTATATTTTTAACAAAGACTAAACTGAGAAACTTTCCCATCTTACAGAAAACAACTTTGGAAACAGATATATCCTAGGGTTAATAATGAAACTAACAGTAATCCCAGAAGTTCCTTCAGGAATGGCACATGATATATCATCACAACTGGCCATCAAGTGGCTCTCTGTAAGTCACTATGAATGAGTTGCAAAGTAAATGTCTCTTTATGTGTTTCTCTCTGTCAAGAACTCATGGGGGTGGGGGGGAATACTTTCAAAAAGAGTTTGCTTTAAAAAAAATAAAGTTAGAAATGCTCTATGGCACTAGAGGTTGTGTGAATAAATTCCAATATTTTAGGTTTTGTCAAGGTATTAGATCTAGGTGATTAGAATTCTGTACTCTATACAGAATAGTAAGCCAGGTGCAGTGGCATGAGCCTATAATCCCAGCAGTTCAGGAAGCTAAAGCCCTAAGCAACTTAGTGAAACCCTGTCTCAAATTTTTAGAAAAGGGGTGGGGATGTGATTCAGTGGTTACGTGCCCCTGGGTTCAATCCCTGGTACCAAGAGCAAAAAAATAAAATGAAATGAAATAAAAAAATAATTCAAGTCTCTTATTATAATATGGTAAAAAATGACTGTGGCTTATAAAGGTCTATTAATAAATCAATCTTACTTTTATTATTAAGTGAAACTATCAATTATCCACTTTGGAATTTCCTAGAGGGCAGGGACAGTATCTTTTTAACTTTATATACTTAACAACTATCAAAATGCCTGATATCTTCAAGTGCAAACAAATATGCTGAATTGGGAGGAAAATTTCTCTCCCCTGCCCCCCTCTCTGGCTTTGGTTGGGATGCTTGAGGAAGGAGTCTAAGGAAGCATAAAAAAATGTTTCATCTTTTAGCCCAAAGAGAAATCATTGGTCAAAATCAGAAGAAAGGTGCTATGTCAGTAATAAAAATTGTTTATAAGTTACATTTAAACAACGTGCAGTTTATAAACGTGAGTACCTTGAAAGTTTGATTTTTATACAAATGAAAAACAGATCTAAACTGGAAATAGTAGCCCACACCTATAATACCAGATACTTGGGAGGATCACAAGTTCAAGGCCTGAGCAACTTAGGAAAACCCTGTCTCAAAATAAAAAGGGGAATGTGATATTGGTCAAATTATATTGTTTATATTGTGTGCATGTATAAATATGAAATAACAAATCCCATTATTATGTACAACTATTATTCATCAATAAAAAATAGATAAAATAAAAGAGATACAGTTCAGTGGTAGAGTTCCCCTACATTCAATCCCCAGTACTGGAAATAAAACACAACAAAACAGTATAACTAAAAACAGGTCTATTTTTAAAAATAAATTAGTTTTCCTGAGTTTTTAACTTTAAGGAATCTGTAGCATAGTACTCAAACTGGCTCTAAACAACAACATAGAGAACATTCATACTTAAATATACACCCTGCCGAATGACAACCTTATTGGCAAAATGTGGTAATAAAAATCTAGCAGTGGTTTTCAATTAAGGTTCATAGAAAGAATATCAGTAAGAAGTAGGTAGGACAACATGTTTTTAAGGGACAACTCATTGGAATGCAGCATTTTGTAAAGAAGTCTCCCTGCAGTCTACGTAGGAACTCATTCACCTTGTTTTCTGTGAGTAAAATTTTCATAACCTTCCCACCCTCATTTCCATCTGTTTTTAACTAAGTTTATAGAAAGTTCTTTTTCTAAAGTGTTCTTTTGCCCTATGCTCTGGGCACTGATGCGTATAAGGCATGAACATTTCTCTTATACTGTTTTTGCATATTTTTATCCTATTTTTCCTCTAGAAATAGTATATCCTTTGGTTCTTATGGTTCTAAGTGTGTTTGTGTGTGTGTGAGAGTGTGTGTTTATTTATTTTTTTGGTGGTGGTGGTACTGGGGATTGAACCCATGGCCTTGTATACATGCTGGGAAAGCACTCTACCAACTGAGCTATATCCCCAGCCCTGATTTTAAATATATTTTAAAAGAATTTTCTGCTTTATATTTTCAAGTATAACTTTAGAAACTACTTTTCATTCTTCGGTTAAAACATCTTTAAAAATATCTCAACTTTTGTCTTAAACTTTTCTTCTGAAAAAGTACCACATAAGAATCTAAAGAAAAAATGCTTAGACTAACCTTTTTGATTTTTCTTTCTTTCATAAACAAAATATATAAACTATCACTCAATAACATCTCCTATTCCTAAAAAAAAAAAAAAAACATAAAGTTTATGTATGTATATGTGGATATGGCTGCATAGTCGTGACTGTTTTTTTCTCCAGGAGGCTAGAAGATTTTTAGGTCCAAAACCTGCTAATTCAAAGCACTATCCATAACACTTCAATATAACATTTCACCTAAGTATACTTAAAAAAAATTGAGAGAATAATACTGACATAGGAGCCATGATCAAAATAAACATAAAAGGATCCAAAAACTTTCCATAAAATCTTATTCCTTTAAGCTGTTAAATGTTCTCTAAGAATTCAAATACTGAGAGAGCTGATAATATAAAAATATACCCTTAAAAGAACAAATAAATTCACAAACTTTTGTTATGATGGTACTAAGTATAAAGTGGTTTAAATACTGCTTCCATTACTGAGTTTCTTTCCTTTCTCTATTCCTTTCTAGCCTTCTCTTGTATAAATTATCATTAATATTTCTACTTGGTATATTTGTTATTCTTTTACAGAGTACAGGCAAGAGGTTATTTTCTTTTCGCTTATTAGTGTTTTCAAATGAAAAGAAAACTTGCTTTGCAAACTAGTTCACAAAATTTGTTGCTCTTCTGGAGAAGGGATAACTCACCCATGTCTGTTTGTAACTGCCCCTGGCATTCTCATAACTTCTTAAAAACAAGAGTCATTTTTATGTCCTGTCATAAGCAATACATCATTCATTCTCAGTGCAGTGGAGGGTAATAGAATAATAGAAAACAACATATGGAAAGATTAGGACATCAGTAGGAAAAAAGGTTCTTTTTTACTCACCTGGGGCCCATTTCCAAATATTGAAGCCAAATACATATAACCAGAATAATAAAGAACAATAAATTTTCCTCCACAAAGATAAAACCAGAGAGAAAGAACATAAACAAAAAAATTGGTATGCAGAACATTACTATTCTTCAGAAAGAAGAGCAATATCATCAAATGGAAGAAGACAAAGTTCTGGTAATCTACATATCAATAGTTTATATTGCAAAGCTTTCTTATCTAGAACTGATTTTCTAATTATTTTCCTAAATTCTTCTTCTGCTGAAAGTAATCCTCATATATAAAATAAGTCATGTTAGATAATTATGAATTTAACACTGAAAAATAATTAAGCATATGATTCACTGTATTCCTCCACGTCCAGTCAGGCTACCAATTCAGATTACTTCCATTGCCCACATCAAAAACAACAACATCAAAAAAAATCTAGCAATTCCAGAACTGTCAGAGACTAACAATAAAATGTACAAGATTAAGACACTCTAAATTATTGATATTTTAAGTAGGATCATTTTCACCTAGAAAACATTGTTCACCCACATACCACAGTCATATGCACAATGCTAAGACAGCTAATTGGTTAAAAAGCTTTCTGGAAACTACTGAGCACCTATTTTGTGTCTAAGATAAGGTATCCTCAAAGAATGAGGTGAGTGTATTCTCATCCAACAAGGAACACTGAATCCATTGTGATCTTGTGGAAAAGACCAAACTAAAATGTACAGGTAGCATTTGCTTCAAAACAAAATGGAGTAGGGCTGAAAATCTCATTCAGTTGGTAGAGTGCTTGCACAAGGCTATGGGTTCAATCCCCAGTACCACACACACACACACACACTCACACACACACACACACACACAAAAAAAAAGACAAATTTAACACGTAATAGGTTTCTTCAGAACAGTAGATAAAAGGCAAGCAGAGTTAACAATTTTCATAAGGACCATAAATTGTTGAGCTCTAAAATAAGATAAGGGAACTTTATCATTCATATAAAATAAACAATATTTTAATTTCAAAACAATAATAGAAAAGACCATCAATGAATTTAGAAATAAAATATAAAGAAAAAGAAAACAAGATTGAGCTTTTCCTAAATATAAGTAGTTCAAAAAGAATCAATGTTAAAAGTAGAAAACTAGTACAGCACATAATTATTAACCAAACTGGGTCCCTTGCCTTTCTTTTTTTCCCTAATGATAACTTGTACAAACTTTTTATTGGAAATAATTTCAAAAAAAGAAAACCAAATTCAAAAAAATTCACAAAATTAGTACAGAGGATTCCTGTATATCTTTTGCCCTGATTCACCCATTTTCATTATTTTGTTCATGTGCTTTATAACCTATCATTTTCTCCATCCCATATATATATACACATACATTTTATTAACAAGGTTGGAATATGCTGCAATAAATACTTCATTTCTCTCGCCTGTATCCTAAAAACACATTTTCTTATAGTATCTTCTTAGGTATTATATCTGTCACCACCCAGGATATTTTGACTGTCATTGGTGATATTAATTTTTAATATTCAATAAAATACTGTCAGATTGCTCCACTGTAGAATTTACTGGTTTTCCTATGCGATAATAAATATACGGACAAACCATGCTGAGCACCATGCAAATATAATGCTGCGAATCAAATGTGGCCTCTGAGATTTAGTACTCACCAATATTTCTTATTGTAACCAGTCTTTACTATAATGGCTATAAATGTTTATTTTTCCATATTGACTGGTGGGTGTTCTACAATAAGAAAGAGCCTCTCCCCTTTCATTTTTCTTTCATTCATACATTTATTTATTATCATTATATTAAAACATCTATTTTACCCCAAGGGATTTAAATCCCATTCTTTGATAGTCAAACTGTCCCAGCCGTTTCAAGATGGCTCCTGTGTTCTTATGGCATGACTCCATTGTTTTGTGAGTATTTGCCTACTTTTTAGAACATGATGTTCCAGGTTCATCTGATACCTTTCCTGTCCTGCCCCTGAAATTATCTCCCCTCTTCCCCCAGAGTTCTGGTACCTTTTAATAGCATACAGAAACTAAGATCCAAGAAGTAGTTGTGCTTCATTTCTATGGGATTTCATTGCTCCTAGGGTCTTTTCTGTAGTAGAACTATTCCCCACTCCGCAACCCCTGGCAGCTGAGGATGGTTTTTGGCAGTCCTGTTTCTCGTTGGCCAAAAGTTTCTACGTTGGTCAGAAGCTTCAAAACCTCTCCACATGGGCTTCTCTACAGGGCAGCTCACAACATGACAGTTTGCTTCCTCGGGATCAAGTGTCCACATCAGACATGGCACATTATGAACTCTGCTGTATGCTACCTGGTCATACAAAATTACCCAAGTACAGTATGGAGGAGAATATATAAAGGTTTGTGAATACTAGAATACAGGGTGATTGGGGACTTCCTTAGAGGCTAATTAACAACATAGTTTCTTGCATGATAGGTTATAAAGCACATGAACATATATATACACATATATAAAAACAATTCTTCATATGTTGTTTCACAAAAAAAATACATTAGAAAACAGTCCATCAGCAGTTCAAACAGAAATTCATTCATTCACTCACTTAATTTATCATGGTTCTGGGGATCCCGAACCTCGATCATACTAGGTAAGCGTTCTAACACTGAGTTATTGCTCTAACCCAACCAATTATTTTATATATGGCTCCAATATTTTGTAATTACAAATAATGGGTAAACTACTACTTATAAATACTATAGTTGAAAATCAAACATTGTTAGTAGCACATTTTTGGGAGGAAAATTAAAAAGCTTTAAATAACTTTTAAAACAACTTCATAATACATTTCTTAAGCACCTAATATAAGTAATAATGAAGCATTCCATAATTATTACCTGCAGCCAACTATCTCTGTAAGGAACAAGAGAGACCACAGTAATATCATTAAACCAAAATAAAAGACTTTTTTTTGTGGGGAAGGAATGTTCCAGTAGTTAGTAAGAGCAAGTGTAGAAAAGAGATGACAGCTAGATAGAAATGAAATGATATGACCATTTTTAAGTGTACATGAAAGGATTTAAGGAGCTTGAAATCTGTTTTAAAAAAAAATGAGCTACCTCATATTGATGGAAAAAGTCAAAGGCCAAGAAATATTTTTATAAGACAGTGGAAAGATCAATTATATATTAGGTAGTATTGTAGTAATGATTAATTTCCCAAGTGTGATAATTTTATTTCAGTTATATAGGCTAATACTCCTGTTCTTAGGAGATACTACATGCTAAAGTACATGAAGCACCACAATGTCTGTAAATAATAAACTGTTCAGTAAAGGAAAGAAGAGAAAATAGATATAAAACAATCCAGAAAATGTTAACAACTGGGGAATCTTTACAAGTGTTCACAGGTACTCATTTCATTTTTTTTTTTAACTTTCAATAAGTTAGAATTTTCAAAATAAAGTCAATAAAAATTTTTAGGGTAAACTGCCAGTTGTGGTGGTACATGCCCGTAATCCCAGTGATTCAGGAGGCTGAGGGAGGATTGCAAGTTGAAGCCAGTCTTAGCAAGTTAGTGAGGACCTAATAACTATTGAAACCATATCTCTAAAAAAAAAGGGGGGGGGGAGGTTTAACAGTGAGTTCTGTGATATAGTGCCCTTGGGTTGAATCACCAATATTAGGAGTGGAAATGGGGGAAAACAGCAGTAGGGAATAGCCTGCTGATATCAGCAATGACAGTTCACTCATACAATTCTAATAGATCAACTGCAATTCAAATAGATCAACTATATTATTCAGAGAGTTAAAATACAAATTTGAAGCAAAAACAGCAGTCAAATTTGATTTACAGAGTATAATCTATAATTGACTACAATTGAATACAATAAGTCTGGCATCTTTCTACTTATCAAATGACAAGTTTCAGCCTTTAATATCATTAAGTTTTCTGGGGATAGTAAAAATAACCACAAATGAGCTACCTAAAGATTTGTTGAAGACTTTAGTAATTTTGATTCCTTTCGAAGATACAAGATAATATTTTCTTCTTTCTTTATAAGGTTTGTAAACAAGAAAACCATTGATGCATGCATCACTGCCCATTTCAGATGCCATTTCATGATAACTGTAAATGATTCTACAACTAGATTCATGTTGAAAGTTCTTCAAAATGTCACTTTTTTCAAATCAACCAACCATGTCAGATTTTGTTTTACATCATTGTAAGATCAAATTAGTAATGGTCTTATATAAATAAAGAATAATTTTAGAAAAGCTCCTGAGGATGTCCATACTGTTTCTTTTCTAGTACCAGAGGTGCTTAATCACTGGGCCACAAGGCCAGGGCCTTTTTGCCCCCTTTTTTTTTTTTTTTTTTTTTTGAGACTGGGTCCGGCTAAATTGATGGTTTTAAACTTGTAACCCTTCTGCCTCTGTCTCCAGAATTGTCTATACTGTTTCATCAAGGAGAAAAGTAATAAAGTAAAAAGGAGATTTTACACATTAGATACATACTGTAAAGTTTTTCTGGATAAAATAGTTTTTCTGAGAGTGTATCTAAAGCAATCAAAAAACAATTGACAGATTTTAAAATCTCTTACTTCATTGTTATTTCATCATGGAGAATTATAGTTCTTTCTAGACTGTAGAAGCTCAATGAAAACAATTCTGAATATAGTCTGTACAGAACAGATTTATTAACTGCAATTTTTCTTCAGTAACAAAGGCCACTGTTTACATCCTAGTACAGGCCAAACATCACATACTATGTCAGGAAACTTTACACAGGTGAATTTATACACAAAGGGTGCCACCCCCCTTAATGCAAAGGTATTTTTTATATATATAATAATCTAATTAATGGCTAGTTTATAAAAACAGCAGCTGAAAGTGAAACTTTCAGATTTGGGGACAACGGAACCATCCAGATTTTAACAAACAAACAAATGAACCAACCAAACAACAGAGCAGATGACTTATCAAAGGTCCCTTTCCAAATCTTACTGTCAACTCCACTTTGCCTGCCTGATATATCAATTCTTCTTTTCATATTGCTATTGTATTTTAAATTTGTCATGGTAATGTTATTATAATAACCCAGTTTCAGTGTATCTATCCATTTTACAAATATTTATTGAGTGCTTAGAACCTAACAATGAAAAAGAAAGAAAATCTCATTTCTCAAGAAGCTACTACTGGAAGACAGGAGCATGAATCAGGCTATGAATAAGAGAGAGAGAGAAAAAAAAAGTAAATGAAATCACTGCAGACATTGATAGGTAAGTTATGTAAAGGCAACAATATATTTGATACTAGGATATATGAGAAATCAGTAAAAGGTTGAGGTAGAGATAGTTCTGACAAGAGAAAGTAGTTAAGTGAAAATCTGAGGGAAAAGCATTTCAAACAAAGGAAACAACACTTTAAGGGAAGAAAAGAAGAGACAGGCAAAGAACCCAAGACAAACCAATTTGAATAACAGAAAGGAGGTTAAAGCAACAGAAAACTGTTAAACAATACAGTCAGACAAGTAGACAGGGGCCAGATAAAAAATTTGAACTGTTGTATAAGGAAAGCAATTTTTAAGAAGGTAAATTTTAAAAACCAGTTTATAATTTTAAAGATTTTTCTGGCTACTATGAATCCATGACATAAGGGGGGAAAAAGGGGGAAAAAACTGTCCTTTGAATATAGAAACTTGTAATGAAATTATTAAAATATGGATCTGGTAACAGTATTAATAGGTCAATGGAATAGAACAGAATATAACATAACCTATTCTAGAACAAGTATAGAAGTTTCTTAAGTAATAAGTAATCAAAGTGACATTTTAAATAAAGGTTGACAAAATATTCAATAAATGGATAACCACTGAAAAAATTTTTAAAATAAAGTATAGGGATGCAATTTTCTGCAAAATACAGAAATACATTTCTGATGGACAAGATAATCAAATGTAAAACATGAAACCATAAAAACACTTGATAAGGTAATTTTATAAAAACCGTGATAAGCCCTTTCCAAACTAACATCCAAAACTCAGAAACCTTCACAAAAAAGATTATTTCTTGCAGTCTGGTAACACACGTAGCACAATGCCTAGAATAAAGTCAATGCTCAAGAAATGCTAGCCTAAGTCTAAATTAGTTTTCATATGGAACCTAACAGTTACTAGTATAGTGAGAGACACACAAACATTTCTCTTTTAACTCACTTTTTGCCTTTTCTCCTAACAATTTAATTACTACCCTTTTTAGCTATAAACTTGCTACTAGTGATGTCTTCTCTGCATAGCAGAATAAAGGTTAAGAGTTGTCTTAGGGTCCCCAATAACCCTCCTTCCTATTTCAAAGCATCTCTAAATGGCTCCCTAAGCAAAAAGAGATAATTTGGTTAGCCTTTTACAACCAGCTAGCGCATTTCTCATTGGCATCTGCTTAAACAGCATGCTGGAAGATATTAAATGCAAGTGTAAGGACACTTCTGCCTAGAAATATCAAGCATAAAAGTAGTTGTGTGTTTGAAGGAGCTTCTTGATTTTTAGGTCAACATATCTTTTGCATCATATCCTGTTCCAGTTTCTCAGCCACATGAATTAAGAACATAATACAGGGCTGGGGATGTGGCTCAAGCAGTAGCGCGCTCGCCTGGCATGCATGTGGCCCGGGTTCGATCCTCAGCACCACATACAAACAAAGATGTTGTGCCCGCCGAAAACTGAAAAATAAATATTAAAAATTCTCTTTAAGGAAAAAAAAAGAACATAATACAGGGCCACCAATATCGTGTACACCAAAGCTGAAGTACAGCAGGAAAATATGGTATTCTGTAAAAATTCCATTAGTAAATTTGCCAACAGTTATCTAGTTACTTTAATTATGGTGCCTCCTTAATCCTAAATTATTATTCTCTTAATTCCACCACACAGTAACAGCTCATTTTTTAAAAGATGATAATAACAAGTTTTTGAAAAATAGTTCTGCTAAATTAGATAAACTAGAAAAATACTCACTGCTGGGCTATTTCAGTCTTAGAATTGAGCCAAAGAGAAAATAGAATTAATAAATGGCAGAGAAAGAAGATAATAAAAAGGAAGACTATGGGCTTCTCCCTCAGTTACCAATGATAAAGCAGCTGGCTGTTGACAACTTCCATTTTTAGTCACTCTTAATCATTTAACTGTAAAATGCTAAAATCATAATTTTAGCTTTTAAAAGCTAAAGCACTGGGTTCAATCCTTAGCACCACATAAAAGTAAATAAAATAAAGATATTGTGTCCATCTACAACTAAAAATATATTTTTATTTTTTTAAAAAAGCATTCAAGAGTTGTGTTCTTTGTACTAATATATACCCACTACCCAGATTCCAATATTATCCCTTCGTGTTACAGAGTTTCTTAAATCTAATATTCTAATTGTCAGGTAGATATGGAAAATAGCTACACCAAAAAATACCTATTGTTCATGCAGTTTTCCAGAATACTTAAAACCTCTCACAGTGTCCTAAAGACTAATGACTGATTAAAAATAATTTCAAAAATTCTGGGAAAACACAGTAGACATACTTTTCCCATTCCTTCAACTAGATACATCTAAAAAATCTGGACATTATATGCAAGATAAATATAAAAGGACTCTCAAAGGCAGAGATAAGAAGCCAGATCAACTAGGGATCTCAATACCCAGGAAACCATATGGTGCTCAGTTCCCAAGTTCTTTCTGCCCCATATATCTTAAACCTAAGAGAGAAAGAAGCTGGCAATTCAGAAATGTCAACCACCATAGAGAAAAAAGAACTCAAAAAATCCAACTCTCTAATTAAAGAAGGACGAAAAATAAAGTCTGCCAAACCACAAAGTCATTATATAATATCCCCTCTACTCCAGCTAAGTAATATACATACCAACCCTCCCCAAATATGTAGCCCATCCTCACCCATGACTAAAAGACCTAATGATGAGCCTAGATAGGCAATCTCACCAGGTTTTAATGAGAAATCAGGGGATAGGTAATAATTAGTCCCCCTCCCCACAGTGTCATTGGAGACCACATGGGGACCATGGATTTGCACCCCAACCTGGCAACAGCAACATGCCCCTACATACTCTCACTAGGGTAGTGTCAGAGGGAACTTAGTTGAGAATCAAGACTTTCACTAGTTTAATAGAAATGAGGCCCTCACCTCAATGATTTGGATCTGTAAGTCCCCCAAAAGCTACTGTATTGAAGGCTTGATCCCTAATCATGAATTAATCCACTGATGTGTTCATAACTGATGGCATTATTGGGAAGTGGTGGAAACTACAGAAGGTGGGGCCTAGCTGAAGGAAGCAGGTCACAGGACCATGCCTTCTTTTTCTTCCCCTCTCTCTACTTTTTTTTTCTCTCTCTCCTCCTTTATGTTATTTTTCCCAGATGTTTTGTCAGAGCAACAATAACAACAAAAAACTAACAGCATGGTATCAGTAGAGAACAAATGGATAAAAGGAAGGAAGCACAGGAGGCCTAGTAGGAGACAGAAATCCCACCTGTACCAAGAGTAATGAGAACCTCCCTCTTGGATGTCAAAAGTGACCAAGTAGGGAACCTAGACTTCTACTCAAAACTGACTGTAAGGAGGCAGTATTCCCAAACCATATAGCTCTCTTGCCACAGTAGTATCAAATTATTTTTTAGTATTTATTTTTTAGTTGTAGTTGGACACAATACTATTCATTCATTCATTCATTCATTCATTCATTCATTTATTTTTACGTGGTGCTGAGGATTAAACCCAGGGCCTTGCATGTGCGAGGCGAGGCTCTACGGGTGACCTACAATCCCAGGCCCAGTAGTGTAAAATTAAACCAGCTAAAATTAAGCCAGACAGGTTTAAATAAAACCTAGTCTCATAAGCAAAATGTCCAGTGTTAATGGAAAAGTCAATCATCATACCAAGAAGCAGAAAGACCTCAAACTGAATGAAAAAGACAACCAATAGGAAACCACTACTGTAACAAACTATCAAAATATAATAATTTAAAACAAAACAAACACAAATTAATTATTTTTCAGTGCTGGAGATCATAAAAATGCCACAGATCTCACAGGGTCTAAAAACCAAAATTGGCAACACAGATGAAAAAACATTCCATTCTGTATAAAAGAAATTCAGTTCCAATATAATGATATTTACATCCTGAAAGTAAAAGGGTAGAAATATATAAAAATATACGTCATGCAAACATCAATTTAAAAAGCAGGAGAGGCTATGTCATTATCAAATAAAGTTCAATTTAGAGCAAGGAAAATTACCGAGAGATAGTCTTTATATAAGGGATAATTCAAGAAGAAAGTATAGTAATCCTAAATGTGTATGTACCAAGCAACAAAGCTACAAAATATCTGAAACAAAAACTTATGGAACTTAAAGGAAAGAGGCAATTTTATAATCAGACTTAGAAATTTCACTGCCCCTAATGATACTGATCAAATTATACTGTTATATAGTGTACATGTATAAATCTGTAACAACAAATCCCACTATTATAATACATCAATAAAAAGAAGAGAAAGTTTTTTACTACGCTTTTTCTTAACTAACTGAATAACTAGACAGAAAATCAGCAAGGATAATAAGAACTTAGCATCATTAACAAATAGGACCTAATGCTCATTTCTATAACAATCCATCCTCTGACATCAAAAAACACATTTTTTCATATACCCACAGAACACATACAAAAGAGATATATCTTGAGACATAAAACAAAAAATAACAACAAAAAGCAAAAGAACTGAAATCAGTGTTCTCCAAGCACAACAGAATCAAACTAGAAAACAACTAAAGAAAGATAACAGAAAAATCTCTAGACACTTATAATGTAAACAATATATTTTTAAATAGTCCATGGATTAAAAAGTCTAAAAAGAAAAATATATTGAACTGAATGAACATGAAACTAGAACATAACAAATTTGTGGGACACAGTACAAAGCATGTTTACAGGAAAATTTATAACATTAAATGCATATTAGAAAAGCAGGAAGGAAATTAGTTAATCTTTTAAGCTCACACCACATAACCCACCCACCCCTGCTGCCATAATACAAGCAATGTAAGCAGAATAAATAATTTTTAAAATGCAATCAATAACACTGAAAACAGAAAATATTTTTTAAAATAAAGTTTCTTCAAAAAAGATGGGTGAAACTAAAATAACACAAATTACCAATATCAGTAGTTACAGTCTGAAAGTAAAAGGGTAGAAGAAACAAGAACTGAAAGTAAATGGGTAGAAGAAACAAGAAAGAAACAAGAACTGTCACTATAGACCCTACAAACATCAAAATGCCTAAGAAAGGAAAACTACAAACAACTCTACACAAAAATATGAGCACTTAGATTAAAGTTACCAATTCTTTGAAAAACAAACTACTGAAACTTACAGGAGGAGAAATCATGACCTGATTAGTCCCATAACTCTTAAAAAATTAAAAAAACAATAATGATGATGAAAGTTATCAAGCTCAAATAACAACAACAATAATAGTAATAATAATACCACCATTACCAGGCCCAAATGGTTTGACTAGTGAATTCAACCAAACATTAAGAATGAAATAATACATTTCACAATCTCTTTAAGGACTATTTTAAAAGCTAAGAAGACAGTTCCTAACTCTTATGGGGCCTATATTACCCTAATAACAAAACTTGATAAAAATATTATAAGAAAGGAAAACTCAAAAGCAATAATATCTCCTATGTCAGAAATGTTCTACATCTTGACTATGGCAATATCGATATCCTGGATGGGATATTATACTACAGTTTTTCAAGATATTACTACTAGTAAAAACGAGGTAATAGGTACCTGGAGCCTCTATATTATGTCTTCCAAAAATGCATGTGAGTCTATAATTATGTCAAAGTAAAAGTTTCCTAAAAATTTTAAAGAGAGCTAGAGCCACTAAATCCCAAAGTGTTAATGAATTCTAATATTATATGTGCTATTTTAAGAAAGCAAATATTAACAGTAAAAACTACTATGTTAGTCAGCTTTTCAATCCTGTGACTAACACACCTGACAAGAACAACTTGAAAGAAGAAAAGTTTATTCTGGACTCCTGGGTTTAGAGGTCAAAGTTCATGGTCAAACCACTCCATTGTCTGTGTCCCAGGTGAGCGACTGCATCAAGGTAGTAAGGTGTGGCAGAGAAAAGTTGCTCATCTCAGGACAATCAGAAAACAGACAAACAGAGCAAGGAAGTAAGGGCAAAAATCATAATTCCCAAAGGCATGCCCCCAGTGTTAGTTTCTCTAGTCACACCCTACCTGCTTAAGGTTGTCACCCAATATAGTAGTCCTTTCAAATCACTAATTCATCACATGGATCAATCTACCAATTCATTCATTTTTATAATCTAGTCACCTTGCACACTGCTACACTGTTTCATGAGCTTCTAGGAGACACCTCATATTTAAAACCATAAATTATAATAAATGTTAAAAAATCATTTAAAATAAGAGCAGTTTGTTTATATTTAAAATTTTAATCAAAATTGCAATGAAAATGCTATACAGTTGCTACAGTTTACTAGGGAAAATGACAGCTGCTCTCAGGGTATACACTAACAAGTTACTATGCTTCACAAATATGCCATTTTTGATGAGCTGAAAGATCATGCTTAATGATTAAGTTTGATGGCTTTAATTACACAAAAAGATTTATAAAAGCCTAAAGTAATAGAGGGCTAGGGTTATTGAAACAGAAAAATTAGACATTCAGAAAATTATATATAGAGATATATATAATTATATATATAATTTTATATATATATATATACACACACATATATATTACTAACTCATATAAGGCGTATTTACATTACTTGTGCTGCTGCCTCTTAACTATGACTAGCTCAAATATTTTACATACTATACTTTTCCTTGTAGATCTTAAAAAGATTTTTTTTCACATGTCAAAATAAAGCCAAGTGACATGAGAACAAAGACAAAAGAGCACTTATAAAGCTTTACAATGTTAACAAATTTATTAATTTTATTAAAATTATGCAATGATGTACTATTAGGTAATTTTTCTTTTATTGAAAGAATCTTTACCAAAAAAAAATATTAACAGATTTTAACATTATGTATTAAAGAATTCCAGTTGTGAGTTTATAAACCAGTTTTGATTTCATTTTCATTTTATGCCAGACCACATCCTTCCGAATGAATAAATAGGTTAGAAAGAAAGAAAAAAAACTAATTCTGTATATATATATATTTTTTTTTCCTAATTCTGTATACCTAAGATCACTGACTATGGAGCCAAAATGCTTAAGTTTATAATTTAATAATTTCCCCTATGAATCTGTAAAGTAGTATAACTTGGTATCTTCATCTATAAGTGTGAGGACAATGATAACACCTACCTCATAGCTTCAGAATCAATGTCCTTAGAACAACAGTGTCTGGCTCACAGAGGCGTTCAAAAAGGTTTATTACTATTATTGTATTTGACATATAGCTTTCTTAAGCCATTAAAATTTAGATTGCCATAAGCAATATAAAAAATAATTTGACACAAATTACTCAATAAATGGGTACTAGAAAGAAAAAACTGAGCAGGGCATGGTGGCACACTCCTGTAATCCCAACAATTCAGGAGGCTGAGGCAGGAGGATCTCAAGTTCAAAGCTAGCCTTAGCAACTTAGCAAGGTTCTGTCTTCAAAGAAAAAAATTTAAAAGGGACTGGGATGGGCTGGGAATGTGGCTCAAGCAGTAGCACACTCGCCTGGCATGCGTGCGACCCAGGTTCCATCCTCAGCACCACATACCAACAAAGATGTTGTGTCCGCCGAGAACTAAAAAAATAAATATTAAAAATTCTCTCTCTCTCTCTCTCTCTCTCTCTCTCTCTCTCTCTCTCTCTCTCTCTCTCTCTCTTCCTCTCTCACTAAAAAAAAAAAAAAAAAAAGGATGGGGATGTGACTCAGTAGCTAAATGCCCTGGGTTCAAGCCCTGCAAAGGAAGGGAGGGAAGGAGAGAGGGATTATCTTTAGATATCCTTGACCTGTTTGTCCCTTGTGCAAATAAATACTTTTAAAATTTAAATCAATATGCCCTACATCAATTTTGGTCTATAAAAAAAGGAAAAAGAAAAAGAAAAGGTGACTAGTTCATATTACACTCCTAAATTGTTTTTATATTTTTAAGGTTTCAACAAAAGTGTTTCAACCACATTTATGATATATATTTATATTTTATTTATTGATTAATATATATTTATTTATATTTTATTTATGATAAATGAACTTATTTATTTATCAAATTTATTTATTTATAATTAAATTATATTTATTTACTTATTGATATATATTTGTTGTCCTATTCATATCCAAAATTACAAGCAGAATAAGTAATAAAATTTTCTTAAAAACTTAAGGGTTAACATTTTCAGCATACCTTTAAAGCAGTATTCAGTTTTTTTCGACAATAACTAGTTTTAACTGTCACTATTACAGTACTAAAGATGATTCTTTTTTTAAAAAGTCAGGAATTCACCTTAATATAACAATAACTTTCTCTTAAACTCAGATGGATAAACACAGCTTATCTTAAAAGGTAAGGTATTCTCTTTTATTCTGTATTATTATTCTTTATTATTATTCTTTATTTTCTAGAAGATATCTTATGAGACTTCATAATAATTCAAGAATAATTCATAAAGTTCAGATTAACAATATGAGAAATCTGTTTTTAATCATGTATACTGACAGGAAAAATATGCATGTGACATGCAATATGCCACAATGTAGCACAGCTAGCTTATGAAATTGCATATTAAGAACATATTAACAATAACCAAAAGAGAGGTGTAAAAATTAGGCCCTGGTTGGACATCTGGAAATTTGATTTGACAGATGCAGGCAGTTTGAGAACATTCCAATTCTGGAAAGATCAATCACAGAGCCATCTACAAAATCTGTTGACAGAAAACTAAGTACATACCTCATCCACCATACTGATTAAAACTTTGAAAAAATGCACCATAGTTTAAGAGATGATATATGACAAGTAATCCAAAACAAATTTTCGACAACAGAAAATTATGCATAAAGAATATAATTAGGTATGAGATGTCAAAAAATTAACAGTTAATCAGTATTTAAAACAACCCAAATTTTTATAAAGTAGAAAATAGACAATGTAATAAATAATGTAATATGACATAAGATGTCAAATAATTAATAATCAGTATTTGTAAAACTTGGAAGATATGCTACTCTCAGTTACCAGTCAGACCTGAGACACATTTGTTTACTTCATTTTATATATTTTACTAAATCCTGGGGGCAAAGAAGGGAGAAAGACACACAAAAGTCCAAATCCTTGTAAATATGATTCTTCTGGGACAAATAACAAAAAAAATGCAATTTCTGTTATTAATATATCTATCAAGAAAACAAAAGCTAATAGGAGTGTGAACAAAAACTAATCTCTTGAGTCACAAAGTATCAGAGCAGAGATTTAATTGATGAACCATGTGAAGTTCTGGAGCAGTGTTCACTTCAGTAAACATCATGTTAGCCCAGCCACAGAAATGTGCTTCCTCTGTTTGAGGGACAGCAAGCATTCATCTGTAGCTGAAGTAGAGATCAAAAGAGAATATAAGATCAGAGATATGCAAGACAGGAACCAGATCATCTAGGTCATGGTTAAAGAATTTGGATTTTACTGAACATAGAGCTGATTTAAGCTTTAGAAAGACCATTCCAGCTATGGTGAAGAAAACTGAACAAGGTTCAGAGACCCATGAAGCTACTGCTGTCATGAAAGAAAAATAATGAAGCTAACACAGTGAGTATGGGAGAAATGGTTCCATCAGGAATCTGAAAGAACAGAAGACCTAATTACCAATCCACTGGATGCAGTCTGAGGAAAAGACTGCTAATTGTGACTTGAGCAAACCCTAATAGTCAAACCTAGAAAGGCAAGATACAAATCATTAACGTCCCCACTTCTAAAGATTTTGGCTTTATCTGAAAAGCAGTAGAGTAGGGAGAAGAAAAAAGAGACTCCAGACATTTTGTTGATTTACCAAGCCAGCTTCAGCAGGCACACAGCAGACTCCTCAACTCTGTTTGAAAACTTGAGTCACCGCTGATTACTTCTGCAGAGACTGGGAGTCTGCCTAGCAATCATAGATTAGGATTTCCTATGAAGTGCAAAGAATCCATGTTAAAGTTATTTATTGTTGAGACAATCTGAGTGTAAATATATCTTTCTTCCCAACTCCTTTTCCTCTCAATCCCCTAAGAAACTACTAGGACCAATTACCTTGCCAACTTTTTGACCATCTAAACTAACCCAGTTTATCCCAATCATCGTTAGTCCTGCCAATGATAAACATTCCTTTGGGCAGCTATCCTCCTCTAAACTCAGTCTTAATCTGCACTCACCTCCTTGGCTGACTCAACTTCCCACTATTACACTCTATCCTATTTACTGTGCCCCAGAAGATTATTTTTCATGGTTAACAAACCTCCTTCCCAGTCCCATTCAAGGAACATTCTCTTTTGTCAATTACCTTGAACTTAAATGTGGCTCTCATTATAGCATATGCAATACCACTCTTTAAAAGGGAAGTGCCTCATTCTCCAAACCTTCATGTACTTCACATTCAAGAATACAGATATCCATCAGACTGAACATGGTATAGCAGCACAATTTCAGAGAAATTCATAAAATAACTCTAAATTCACAAAGAATAAAAACGTATCAAAATGTTTTAAGAGGACTCACTCAAAAAACTAAAATATATCCACAGAACTAATGAAGTGATTATAAACTGATGTTGCAGAATACTTAATGTCTCCTGGGACTATCCATGTATGTACACTTAATTTAATACTATGTAACATAAAAGGCTGATTTGATTAAAGAAAAAAAAAGCGTGAAGCATATATACACAAAAATTTAAAAATAAAGTATACCAAAATGTTATCTCTAAGTGGTATAAATCATAAATAACTTTTTCTTTTTACACGTTTTCTATTTCCCTCAATTTCTCAATGTATTTTTATAACCAGAAAAAGGCCAAATATGCTTTTAAAAGTCTATAATAATCATTTTAATAACATTTTAATAATGATAACACAGCAAACATCCTCTTCAACAAAATTTACGTAGGCCATTTTAGACTTTTCATATCCTTGCTTTAATTGAAAAGCTTATTTCCAAGTCCTTTAAATGATTGCCTAGAACATCAAAGTCATCAAAAACAAAAACATAACTCAAAAAAAATCTCAATATTTTTTCTAAACATATCATCCACTTAAACAGTAATTCAGCAAAGAATGTAATCAGTCTCAGTTATTATGGTTTAGATGTGAAACGTTCCCCAAAAGCTCCCGTATTATTGCAAGAATATTCAGGGGTAAAATAACTGAATTATGAGAGCTGCAAGCAACCTAATCAGTCCATCTGAGTTTGAATAAAGTTGCTGTAGGTAGGTGGGGCATGACTGAAAGAGGTGGGTCACTGAGGGCATGCCTTGGACGGGTTCATCTTCTCTGTAGTCCCTTCACCATGCTTTCTTCTGCTTCCTGGCCTCCATGAGCACAGTAAACTCCCCTACCATGCCCTTCCATCATGATGCTCTGCCTCAGAATAAAGGTACAATGAACTGAACCCTGCCCACCATGGACTAAATCTCTGAAACTAAGTCAAAATATACTTTTCCTCCTGTAACTTGTTCTTGTCAAGTGTTTTGAACACATCAACACAAAGTGAGTGATACACAATTATTCTCTGTAAAATGAAGCACATACTGTTGCTTTATAAAGTTTTATACAACTCTATGCATTTTTTATTTTATAAGACAGCATTAATTAATCATGTATTTTTAAATGTTTTATAAGGAGATTTTCACCTTGCTAATTTTCACCTTGCTAATTTCCTTTAAGAAAAATATATATATCCTTGTACACAGTTTTGGCTAATGTACCCAAGTAGTAAATGATAGGATGTTGGAAAGAAATTTTCAATGAGAAAATTTCTAAATTCCCAATGAGAAAAACACTTAAAAACTTTCCTCTCAAAAGTTCAGCAATAAACCACAATTGCAACTGGAATAAAAAATTACTTCGAATAATATCTAATAACTCAAAGACATTACTTTGAAAAGAAAGTTCTTTCATACTTTCTTTTTGTGTGCAGTACTGGGGATGGGACCCAGCATCTTGCTGCACATGTCAGGCAAGTACTCTACCACTGAGCTGCATCCTCAGCCCACCCTTCTTTTTAAAACTTATGCTTAATCTTTTAAATTCAGTTTGAAAATAGTACCTCCACCATAATGCCCTTGGAAAGAATTGTTTAGTACAGAATCTGTGTGGACAGAAAACATTTTAGAATATGGTTCACCTAACTATTACTTCACTGAATTATATAACATGAACATATAAGTAGAACTAGGTAACAATTTCCAACAATACTCTTATTAGACTTTGTTTCTATTAAATCATATCTGAAAAGCTGTATATCTTTTTTTAAAAAAAGTAGAAATTCTTGAAAATAATTCATAAAATCATATGATCAAGAATTTAATATCTTCCTACTTAAGAAAAGATGGCTTTCAAATCAATTTTAATAAACATGGTATCTGTCCTCCAGAAACACTCAGTTTCCATGAATGATTATGTCAGAGCTCTTTCCCGATATAATCTTAAAATCCATTACAAATCAGTAGTTAGCTTCTTATTGTTACTAACATATTTAAACTTTGTCTTTAAAAAAAGTACAAATGGATCTACAAGCAATGATGTATTATCTGAATCTAACAAATGGACAGGCAGGCCTTGAGAGCTGGAGAGGAGGAAAAGGTCAGAAAGAGGACACTGAGATACAGAGACAGTTTTGCTCGGCATTTATAATATACTGTACCTGTGTTTCTATGAACTGTATTTCTGCTTTGGTTGGAGACCACTCTACAGCTACTATAGTTGTTCATGGCTTTGTTAGAAGAAAATGAAAGGCTACAGAGATAATCTATGTAGGCCTCAGGTTATATATTTTAATTTCATTATTTAAGACTATATATTTAATTATTTTTCTTATCTACACTGACGTAAACAGTTTTATTCCTCTAGAATGAGTTATCTTGATTTGGCAACCAAGGCATATAACCTTTTACTGAGAAAAATCATATTATTCTGATTTAGCAGGGAGTGTATTAATTTTGGTATAGTGGGAAATTATCCTTCTGTGCACAGTAATTAAGCAAAACTCAATATATATTCATAGCTTACTCAATATAATGTTTTCATTCACCTCAGAATCTTGTTTAAAATGCACAGCATGTACTCTAAAACTTAAACGAGAACAAAAGATTTATTTTCTTCAAACAGGGCAAATTTAAAGGGTAGTTAAAAGTCATTTACTTTCACTCAACCTAAAACAATAACATTGGCACTGCAGTGACAAAGAGGCTCCAAATTACAAAGGTCAGTTAAGTAAAAGAGGGCAAAGGCAGCAAGACTCAGATACTAAAAATAAAAACAAAAATAGATTCAATGCAGCATTTTGAGAATGAAGATCAATGAAACAATAGTTGCTCAAAATTATATCAGTTATAACGTTATTTCCTACGTTGATATCAAAGATCCTTTCTATTTTAACATTCCTCTTTACTGGTTCTTGGCATTTGTTTTAATAAATTTCTATATTTTACTTACATTATCCAAAGTAAAATATATTGCCCCAGTTAAAAAATAACTTGGCTATCATGGTAAAAGTGAAAATATATGATAAAAATATAAAGGGATGGCAAGCGAGAAGCAGCAGCATATTTTATTTACTATTGATCCAAGTAATAAGGCAGCAGGTTGTCTTTCCAATCAAAACTACTTTTATAGTTATACAAATGTCCTTGCCTGCTCAATAGCAAAGGTCTTAAAAAGAAATAACTGAGAAGATGAAGTATAGGAAAATTATGATATAAACCATGAATGACTAAAATACAAGTGAATAATATTGTGATTTAATGCTATGATTCTAAGTAGAACAAGTTTATTGCTTATATGCATGACAACACAATTATTAACAAGACAGATATCTAATCAGTAATAAAATAATGGATAATGATGTAAATATTTGTTTAGCTTCATCAATAAAAAAATTCAATGCATGAAGATTTTATGAAATCAAACTAGTAGTAGTTCTACAGATAAAATAACCTGGTAGCTGTTTTCTTACCTGTAAGGACAGCTTTTGCTGAAGGATCTGCCAGGTCCAGAGCTGATTTCCCATCAGTGTTCCGAATGTTTGGATCAGCTCCGTGCTGCAGCAGCACTGTGCAGGGAAAGCAGAAACAATATCTTACCTCGGGGATACAGAGATTATTTACTGGTAAGTGTCGCCTCGGCATGGTGTAGGCATAAACATACATTGCACAAATTTTTTTCTTTTGAGGAAAAAGAAAAGAAAGAAAAAGAGAAAAAAGCACTGCAGCAAAAGATCTTCTCTAGAGTAAAGGAAGTTGGCAACTTATGATACAGTATTATCACATGACTTGACATCATAAACATGAAACTAGAAAAATCTTGCAATATACAGTTTTAGTTTGCTTCCTTCGGGCAGCAGTAAGGGAAGCTGTGTGCTCACTGACTCAGACTATGAAATATGTTAACTGTGAACCTGCCCTATCTTTACTACCACTGTGGCTGCTTGTTGCTGCTGCTGCTTTACTGCTGGATTTCCAAATGCTTTCTCTTCTCAGAATAGTTATAATACTGTGCAAGACTTTTAGTGGCTCACCGCTTACATATGAAACTCACCATAACATACTGGCTTGCTTCCAAGAAGTTTAACAGACACAGTAATGCATGCAACTCAGGTACTCTACAGTCAAGCTACACAAAGAATGGTCTTTTAAAATAATCTTTCCATCAAAAAAATTAAAAAAAACCTCAATCTCTATAATAAAACATATACTAAGAAATGTATGTAACACATGCTATACTGGGTTAAAATAATGTAAAATCCACATGTAAATCTGTTAATCCAATATTTCTAAGCCCCATCTAGTATATGAGTATGTATATGGCAGTAGGGATTACTGCTATAAATACTACTCAAGCAATGATTAAACTAATAAATAGGCTCAGCATCCCTAGTCTAAAATCCAAAATCCAAAATGGTCTAAAATACAAAACAAAAAAAAAAAAAAGAAAAAGTGAGCATCTCTATGATGTTCCAAGTGGAAAATTCCACATCCAACTTTATGTGACAGGTCACAGTCAAAACACAAGTGTACTAAAAATGTTATATAAAATCACTTTCATGTCTGGACCTGGATCCCAACCCTAAGATATTGTGTGTGTGTGTGTGTGTGTGTGTGTGTGTGCGCGCAATACACACACACACACACACACACACACACACACACACAAATATTGCATATATATACAAATCTTCTAAAATCAAAAAAACTCTGAAATTTGAAACATTTCTGATCCCCAGGATAAGTACAATTCAAGTACAGCTTTTGGGTCACCTCCATTGACGAGACCTGAATTTTCATTTAGATCTTGGGTTGTTTTAGATATTAAAATTAGCCATGGCTTGAGAAGATACAGAGAAATCTTATGAAGATATTGTACAGTAGTCCCAACTTATCTGCAGCTTTGATTTCTGTGGTTTGAGTTACTGGCAGTCAACTACAGTCAGAAATATTAAATAGACAATTTCAAAAATAAACAATTCACGGGTGTTAAACTGTGTGCCAGGAATAGTATGATAAAATTTTACACTGTCCTTTTTCATCTATGTGGGATGAATCATGCCTCTGTCCTGCATATCCATGCTGTATACACTACTTACCCATTAGTCACTTGGCAGTCATCTTCATTATCAGATCAATTTTCATGGGACTACAAATGCCTACGTTCAAGTAACCCTCATTTTACTTAATAATGGTTCCAAGAGTAGAGATGCTGGTAAATGGGACATTCTAAAGAGAAGCTACAAAATGCTTCAAGTAAAAAGGGGGAAATTTTCAATATAGAAAAAATTTGAATGATGAGGCTACTAAAATCTGTAAGAACAAATCTTTTAAACTGTGAAAATGAAAAAAGAAGTTAGTCTGTCCCATCACTAAACACAAGTTAGAAAACCACATTCATAATAATTTTTGTTACAATATATTATAATAACTGTTCTATTTCTATTATTAGTTATTACTGTTTATCACTTACTGTGGCTAGTTTATAAAGTAAACACTGTATGTATAGGAAAGACCACAGTATACATATGATCCAGCACTATCTGTGGTTTCAGGCATCTACTATGGGTCTTGGAATGTATTCCCCACAGATAAGGGGGATTCCTGTATATTATCTGCTTTTTCTGGGGGCGGGGGTGGTGCTGAGGATTGAACCCAGAGCTTCACTAAACACAATTCTACCACTGAGCTACAACCCCAGCTCCTATTATTTCACTCTTGAACATAAGCAACAAACATTATTAGTTTACAGATGTTTAATGTTAAGTATTTTCTAGAGATAAGACTTAAGTGGAATAAAATAGCAAGTACCAAAATATCAAACTGTAGTTACTTTTTCATCATAATGATAATGATTAGAACTTTTGCAGGAATAATACTTCCTTTATTCTAGGAAGAAACTAATGTGAAGATTTGGTTTGTAACAGGTTTTATCATAAAGAATCAAAAGGGAGCTGATATCAACTTGATAACCTTACATAGCTACTGAGTGAGCAAATGTAATAGAAAATAAAGAATGATAGCTATCATGAAAAGTAGAGTTTTTTGTTGCATCTTCTCAAGCCATGGCTAATTTTACCTAACTCAGATGGAAAGGAATATTAGAGAAGACATGAGACAGCAAGTCCAAGCATTGAAAGTATATTTTGAAAACGAACTAAACAAAACCGGCTTTTAAACAAACCACATAAGAACATTTTTATTTAAGTGTTTAACAATTATAAGATGGGAACTTTCATAATGCAGCTTTTAATGGGTAGAGAAGCAAAATATTGAAAGCCTAAAAGACTACTCCTCCAAAAGTCAACTAAAACTCAATCCTTCCAGCTATAATCAGTATTTTACCTATTCCTATTGTGCAAGAGATATGCCATTACAATTTAATTGCAGTTTTATTTTATGTGACTTTAAAAGGAGTAATCTTTTTGAAATAATGTGTTTTCTGAACATTTTGAGGTCACATCTCCATCACTGAACCTGAACACAAAGGTACATCTACTGCAGAATAATGTAGACACAGTAAAGCAGCAGCTGAAATTTCTGAACCACAGGCTAATAAAAAAATCCATGTTAAAAATATTTACCTTTCTCTAGGCATAATCTCCCACCACAAAGGAGAGACAACAGAGATATACAAAGCCAAAACAAATGTATAGGAGAAAGCAGTTACAAAGCAGTCAAACAGAGCTGGAAAGTAACGTGAACAACATGAAAAAACAAGGGAAAAAAGGATTACAGATAATGCAGGACAATTTAAATCTACAGGAGGACTTAGAAGCATCAGAAACATGGACAGGGAAAGAAATCAAGACATACCTAACTCAGATGGAAAGGAATATTAGAGAAGACATGAGACAGCAAGTCCAAGCATTGAAAGTATATTTTCAAAACGAACTAAACAAACAAATTCAAACTGCAAAGAACGAGCTTTACCAGGAGATAGAGATCTTAAAAAAAAAACCAAACAGTAATCCTAGAAATGCAAGAAACCATAAACCAGATTAAAAACTCTAACGAGAATATTACAAATAGACTAGATCAAGTAGGAAGTAGGAACATCAGATAATGAAGACAAAGTTTATCAACTTGAATAGAATATAGTCAACAGAGATAAGATGCTTAAATCTCACGAGCACTCTATCCAAGAGATATGGGATCCCATAAAAAAAACAAATTTGAGAGTCACTGGGATAGAAGAAGGCACAGAGGTTCAAACCAAAGGAATGGACAACCTATTAAATGAAATAAACCTAGAAAACTTCCCAGAGATGAAAGATGGAATGGATTGCCAAATCCTGGAAGCCTAGAGAACCCCAAACATCCAAAACAGTAATAGACCAACTCCAAGACATAATGATGAAGATAGCTAACATTCAGAACAAGGAGAGAATATTAAAAGCTATGAGAGGAAGGAGGCAGATTACATTCAGGGGTAAACCAACTAGGAAAAGGAATGATTTTTCATCACAGACTTTGAAAGCGAGAAGATCCTGGAACAACGTATTTGAAACACTGAAAAATAATGGATTCCCACCAAGAATACTGTATCCAGCAAAATTAAGCTTCAGATTTGACAATGAAATTAAAATCTTTCATGATAAACAAAAGCTAAAAGAATCCACAGCCAGAAAACCAGCACTGCAAAGCATTTTGGGCAAAATTCTACAAGAAGAGGAATAGAAAAATAGTGTCCAAAACTAACAGCGGGAGGTATCTCAGTAAAGGGGGAGGAAAATAACCAAAAAGTAAAAACTAGCCAAACTAAAATAAATAAATAAATAAACATGACTGGAAATACAAATCATATTTCAATTGTAAACTTAAATGTTAATGGACTAAACTCACCAATCAAGAGACACAAGCTAGTAACCTGGATCAAAAAACCAAATCCAACAATATGCTGCCTTCAGGAGACTCATATGATAGGAAAAGACATACACAGGCTGAAGGTGAAAGGTTGGGAAAAATCATACCACTCACATGGCCCTCGGAAGCAAGCAGGAGTGACCATACTCATATCGAATAAAATCAACTTCAAACCTAAGTTAATCAAAAGGGATAAAGAAGGACACTATATCCTGTTAAAAGGAACCATCCACCAACAAGACATAACAATTATCAATTTGTATGCACCAAACAATGGTGCGGCAACGTTCATAAAACAAACTCTCCTCAAGTTCAAGAGTCAAATAGACCACAACACAATAATTATGGGTGACTTCAACACACCGCTCTCACCATTAGACAGATTCTCCAGACATAAGCTGAACAAAGAAACTATAGAACTCAATGACACAATCAATAATCTAGACTTAACCAACATATATAGAATATATCAACGATCATCAAGTGGATACACGTTCTTCTCAGCAGCACATGGATCTTACTCAAAGATAGATCATATATTATGCCATAGGGCAACTCTTAGTAAATATAAAGGTGTGGAGATAATACCATGCACCATATCTGATCATAATGGAATGAAACTGAAAATCAATGATAAAAGAAGGAAGGAAAAATCCTGCATCACATAGAAAATAAACAATATGTTACTGAATGATCAATGGGTTACAGAAGACATAAAGGAGGAAATCAAAAAATTCTTAGAGATAAACGACAATTCAGACACAACATACCGGAATCTATGGGACACAATAAAAGCAGTTTTAAGAGGGAAATTCATTTCCTGGAGTTCATTCCTCAAAAACAGAAAAAACCAACAAATAAATGAACTCACACTACATCTCAAAACCCTAGAAAAAGAAGAGCAAAACAACAGCAAATATAGCAGAAAACAAGAAATAATTAAAATCAGAGCGGAAATCAACGAAATTGAAACAAAAAAAACATTGAAAAAATTGATAAAACTAAAAGTTGGTTCTTTGAAAAAATAAATAAGACCTATAGACCCTTAGCCATGCTAACGAAGGGAAGAAGAGAGAAAACTAAATTACTAACATACAGGATGAAAAAGGCAACATCACAACAGACACTACAGGAATACAGAAGATAATTAGAAAGTATTTTGAAACCCTATATTCTAATAAAATAGAAGACAGTGAGGATATCGATAAATTTCTTAAGTCATATGATCTGCCCAGATTGAGTCAGGAAGACACACACACATTTAAACAGACCAATACAAAGGAAGAAATAGAAGAAGCCATCAAAACACTACCAACCAAGAAAAGCCCTGGACCAGATGGGTATACAGCGGAGTTTTACAAAACCTTCAAAGAAGAATTAATACCAATACTTTTCAAGGTATTTCAAGAAATAGAAAAAGAAGGAGCTCTTCCAAATTTATTCTATGAGGCCAACATCACCCTGATCCAGAAACCAGACAAAGATACTTCAAAGAAAGAAAACTACAGACCAATATCTCTAATGAATATAGATGCAAAAATTCTCAATAAAATCCTGGTGAACGAATACAAAAGCATATCAAAAAAATTGTGCACCATGATCAAGTAGGATTCATCCCTGGGATGCAAGGTTGGTTCAATATACAGAAATCAATAAATGTTATTCACCACATCAATAGACTTAAAGATAAGAACCATATGAACATCTCGATAGATGCAGAAAAAGCATTCGACAAAGTACAGCATCCCTTTATGTTCAAAACACTAGAAAAACTAGGGATGACAGGAACTTACATCAACATTGTAAAAGCTATATATGCTAAGCCTCAGGCTAGCATCATTCTAAATGGAGAAAAACTGAAGGCATTCCCGCTAAAATCTGGAACAAGACAGGGATACCCTCTCTCACCACTTGTATTTAATTTAGTCCTTGAAATACTAGCCAGAGCAATTAGACAGATAAAAGAAATTACAGGCATAAAAATAGGAACAGAAGAACTTAAAATATCACTATTTGCGGATGACATGATCCTATACCTAGAAGACCCAAAAGGGTCTACAAAGAAACTACTAGAACTAATTCAGCAAAGTGGCAGGATATAAAATCAACACGCATAAATCAAAGGCATTCCTGTATATCAGCAACAGAACTTCTGAAATGGAAATGAGGAAAACCACCCCATTCACAATATCCTCAAAAAAAATAAAATACTTGGGAATCAACCTAACAAAAGAGGTGAAAGATTTATACAATGAAAACTATAGAACCCTAAAGAGAGAGATAGAAGAAGATCTTAGAAGATGGAAAAATGTACCCTGTTCATGGATAGGCAGAACCAACATCATCAAAATGACGATATTACCAAAAGTTCTCTACAAGTTCAATGCAATGCCAATCAAAATCCAAATGGCATTTCTTGTAGAAATAGATAAAGCTATCATGAAATTCATATGGAAAAACAAAAGACCCAGAATAGCAAAAGCAATTCTAAGCAGGAAGTGTGAATCTGGAGATATAGCGATACCAGATTTCAAACTGTACTACAGAGCAATAGTAACAAAAACAGCATGGTACTGGTACCAAAACAGGCAGGTGGACCAATGGTACAGAATAGAGGACACAGAGACCAATACACAAAATTACAACTTTCTTATATTTGATAAAGGGGCTAAAAGCATGCAATGGAGAAAGGATAGCATCTTCAACAAATGGTGCTGGGAAAACTGGAAATCCATATGCAACAAAATGAAGTTGAACCCCTTTCTCTCGCCATGCACAAAAGTTAATTCAAAATGGATCAAAGAGCTTGATATCAAATCAGAGACTCTGCGCCTGATAGAAGAAAAATTTGGCTCCGATCTACATATTGTGGGGTCGGGCTTCAAATTCCTTAATAGGACACCCATAGCCCAAGAGTTAAATACAAGAATAAACAAATGGGACTTACTTAAACTAAAAAGTTTTTTCTCAGCAAGAGAAACAATAAGAGAGGTAAATAGGGAACCTACATCCTGGGAACAAATTTTTACTCCTCACACTTCAGATAGAGCCCTAATATCCAGAATATCCAAAGAACTCAAAAAATTAAACAATAAGATAACAAATAACCCCTATTAACAAATGGGCCAAGGACCTGAACTGACACTTCTCAGAGGAGAACATACAATCAATCAACAAGTACATGAAAAAATGCTCACCATCTCTAGTAGTCAGAGAAATGCAAATCAAAACCACCCTAAGATACCATCTCACTCCAGTAAGATTGGCAGCCATTGTGAAGTCAAACAACAATAAGTGCTGGCGAGGATGTGGGGAAAAGGGTACACTTGTACATTGCCGGTGGAACTCCCAATTGGTGCGGCCAATATGGAAAGCAATATGGAGATTCCTGGGAAAGCTGGGAATGGAACAACCATTTGACCCAGCTATCGCCCTTCTCGGTCTATTCCCTGAGGACCTTAAAAGAGCATACTATAGGGATATTGCCACATCAATGATCATAGCAGCACAATTCACAATAGCTAGACTCTGGAACCAACCTAGATACCCTTCAATAGATGAATGGATTTTAAAAATGTGGCATTTATACACAATGGAGTATTACGCAGCACTGAAAAATGACAAAATCATGGAATTTGCAGGGAAATGGATGGCATTAGAACAGATTATGCTAAGTGAAGCTAGCCAATCCTTAAAAAACAAATGCCAAATGTCTTCTTTGATATAAAGAGAGCAACTAAGAACAGAACAAGGAGGAAGAGCATGAGGAAAAGATTAACATTAAACAGAAACGAGTGGAGGGAGAGAAAGGGAGAAAGAAGGGAAACTGTATGGAAATGGAAGGAGACCCTCATTGTTACACAAAATTACATATAAGAGTTTGTGAGGAGAAAGGGGGAAAAAAACAAGGGAGAGAACTGAATAACAGCAGATGGAGTAGAGAGGGAAGATGAGAGGGAAGGGGAGGGGGGATAGTAGAGGATAGGAAAGGTAGCAGAATACAACAGTCACTAATATGGCATTATGTAAAAATGTGGATGTGTAACTGATGTGATTCTGCAACTTGTATTTGGGGTAAAAATGGGAGTTCACAACGCACTTGAATCAAATGTATGAAAGATGATATGTCATGAGCTTTGTAATGTTTTGAACAACCAATAAAAAAATAAATAAAATAAAATTGCCATACTTAAAAAAAAAATTACCCTTCAGTAGGTGAATGGGCAAAAAAAAAATGTGGCATATATACACAATGGAATATTACTCAGCAATAAAAGAGAATAAAATCATGGCATCTGCAGATAAATAGATGGAGCTGGAGAAGATAATACTAAGTGAAGTTAGCCAATCCCAAAAAAACAAATGCCAAATGTTTTTCTGATATAAAGTGACTGACTCATAGTAAGGTAGGGGGAGCATGGGTGAAATAGATGAACTCTAGATAGGGCAGAGGGGTGGGAAGGGAAGAGAAGGGGCAGGGGATCAGCAATGATAGTGGACATGATTATCCAAAATGCATGTATGAAGATACGAATTGGTGTGAACATACTTTATATACAACCAGAGGTATAAAAAAAATCACACTCTATATGTGTAATATGAATTGTAATGCATTCTGTTGTCATTTATTTTTTAAAAAATGACAAATGAAAAAAAATGCTATTTTTAATTCACAAAGTATAGGTTAAAAAAACAAAACTGGCCTGGTGCAGCGGTCCATTTCTGTAATCCTAGCAATTTGGGAGGCTGAGGCAGGAGGATCCCAAGTTCAAGGACAACCTCAGCAACTTAGTGAAGCCCTGTCCCAAAATAAATATTGAAAAGGGCTGAGGATTTAGCTCAGTGGTAAAGTCCCAGAGATTCAACCCCTAGTTTAAAAAAAAATGTATATATAATTTATTATTATGTATATATATATTATATATACATATACATAAGTTATATATACATAAATATGTGTGTGTATATCTATATATCTATATATATATAAAACTTAATAAAAAAACAAAACTTAAAAAAGAATTTTAAGAGAAATACAGGTATCTGCAATTACTCCAGCAGGGATCTAAACTTATCTTAAACTTTCATAAAAAGCCACAAGATAGCTGGGAAGGTTAAATCAGAACCATAAAGTGGTATGCAAAGGGGTTGAGCTTAAAGTCTAGTAATACCTATTAGCTACTAATATTTTACATTTGAAGCACATTTAAAAATGCAGACACTATTTGTACTCTCAACTCTACAAATATCTACTAATTACATGCTTTGTTCTAAAGGTAGTAGTCAGCAAATTTTTCTGTTACAGACAGTAAATATTTTAGGCTTTGTAGACTATATAGTTTATCACAACTACTTATCCTTACTTCAACTCTACTTACCATTATAGTGCAAAAGCAGCCACAGATAATACTTAGAATTAGCTGTACAATCTTACTTAATGATAATGAAATTTAAATTTTATATAATTTTCATGTGTCCCCAAATATTATTTTTGATTTAAAAAAAACTTACAAATATAAAAACAATTCTTAGCCATAGTAAAGCACAGGGAAGGATGGGTCTGGCCTATGAGCCAGAATGTACTGACCCCTGACCTTGGGCAGTGCTACATGGTGTGGTCTATGGACTGTGTGTATTCCCAGAACTGTTTGTAACCCATCTACATCAACATAATAAGCACAGAATTTGAGGGTCAACATTTAGAAATTTAGAATAAGCATTTTTAAACTAGTTTTTACATTTTTACCTGTATCATATTCACATTTTACAAAATTGGTCTATCATACATTGGGGGGAAAAAAAACCTCGTCTTCTATCACAAACGATTTGAGAACTGAGTCAGGGGACACATAAAATTCTCTGGAACTTTACTTCCCAGACCTCTCAAGTAAAGGAGTCAGACCAGATAGGTGAATTCTAGATATCTAAGGTGAGGCCTGATAATGTTTTTAGAATTACAGCCAAAGACCTGAAAAAAATCAAGATCTAAAATCTTTAAAAAACAAAAAAAATTTTTTTTTCCTTTTTCCTAACACTTTTACCAAAAGACAACAAAACTAAAGTTGAGTTTATAACCACTGAAAATTTTCAGGTACTGACCAATGTGTCCCAAACTACTCCCTAAGCAAGTCTTCCAATCGAAAATCATTCTAAAGTACCTATAAATCACTGGTGTTTCACACTGTTCTGGGGATTTCTGGGGGGCTATTTTCTAATACCAAAAGAATGCCATGTGCACAGGTAAAGGTAACAATGACAGCTTTCAAGAATGCCAGACTATACTTGAAATGATGTCATCTAAGACTCTGTTCTGAGGCTTCAAAATTTGCTTGCAAAGTTCTGAACAATGAAATGTGACTATTAATACATTATAAGAAACTCATCTTCTATAATCAATATGCATTGACAACATACATAAAACAGATTATGCTTAAATAGCACAATGTCACAAGCAAAGTTTCCAAAATATACAAACAATATACAAAGTAAAGTTTGACGGAAAAACAAAAAAACTAAAATCTGAATAACATCCAATCCATAAATTTAAGGATACAATGGCCAATAAAAATTCTCTTATGCTATTTTTAACCAACTGGTACATTACCAAACTTCAAATCCCTAAGACTTTGCTTCCAGTTGTTTTACTAATATATATCAACTTTTATTTTCTTGTGAAATAAGAGGAATAGAAAAAAGATAGCAACAGAAATCACAGATATTTAAAACTAAGGTAGGACCATAATATTATTTTTAAAGGTCATTTTCAAATAAGCTACAAACGTGATTTTTTTCCCATTTACGGTATAGGTGTTCTATTTACAGTGAGCCAGATTCAGAAAAAAGGACTTCAGTCACAATGTTCTATATACTTCCTCAAAACTTAAATTTAGGCATGTGCATCACTTCAATTCTTACAAAGAGAAACATTTCTGCGTTTATACAAAGCCTCAATCTGTCAAACTGCTACTATGATAAACTGCATTTAACTACAGGCATTATTAACTCAATTAAGAAGACAGAATAGGAGAAACAAATGTGAATTTTCCAGGCTAAAAATGTAGAAAGGCTTTTAGAGTACACATCAAAAACTACTTTAGTAAGATTTTATTTTAAATGGCAAAAATTACACTGTTAAAAAATATTAAAGTTTCTGTTTATGTGAACTTAGAGCTATGTTAAGAGTTTAAAGTTGTTCATGATGACACTCAAATAATAAAAAGCTTTTTCAAGTATTTATAAGTATCTTACTCTTTAAGAATAAACAGATATTCACTTATTAGACTGAATGTAGAAAACTGAATCTCACAAAGGACAAAATTCCTTAAGATTTTTTTTTTAGAGTGGAAAGTATAAGCTTTATTATAGGACAGTAGAAAAGACTTCTCCCTGGAGGAAGAAGGGGATCCCAGAGGTGGAATCCCCTTAGATTTTTTTAAGCAAAGAAAATTTTTAATTTTTTAGCAAAACATCAAAGGACCAATTTTAACTAACAACCCTCAGTGTATAGGATTCTCACCAATAAACATGGACTGTAAAAGACAAACTAATTTTTAACTAAAATCTATGATAAATGCTTGAGTTAATACATATTCAGACATCTCTTCTATAAAAACATGTACAATATTATAATGGTATAATACTATTACCATATATTTTTATACATATAGTGCTGAACATATTTGTATATTGTACATACTTTAAAAAATTCACTTATCTTTTCATTCGATATGTATTTATTATGGCATGAAAATAGTGCAGTTAGTATATATTTCTTTAAATCATCAAGAATTGATTTATTGCCAGGTGTAGTGGCACATGCCTGTAATCCCAGCAGCTTGGAAAGCTGAGGATGGAGGATGCCAAGTTCAAAAGCCAGCCTCAACAACTTAGCAAGACCCTGTCTCAAAATAGAAAAACAAAATGGGATAAGGATGTGACTCAGTGGTTAAATGCTCCTGGGTTCAATCCCTGGTACACCCCTCCCCCCAAAAAAAGAGTTGATTTATCACTAATAGTAAACATGAAAATTCAAAAGCAATCTCTGCTATCTTAACAGTAGTACAGCTAATGAAACTTTAGAATTTGTATGGCTCTAATTTTCTATTTTCAATAATGATAGGCTAGATTATTTGGACCTCCCTTAGGCTGTAAACAATAAGCAGAACAAGATTTTAAACAAAAACAAATATACAACTTCCTAAAATCATTTATGAGCTAATGAAACAGTTAAAGTTTTACTAGCAGAAAAACTAAAGATCAAAATGAATCCAGCTGGGTACAGTGACACATGCCTCTAATCCCAACAACTCATGAGGCTGAGGCAGGAGGATCACAAGGTCCAGGCCAGCCTCAGCAACTTAGCAAGACCCTCTCTCAAAATGAAAAATAGAAAGGACTGGGAATGTAACTCAGTAGTAAAGCACCCCTAGGTTCAATCCCCACTACCAAAAAAACAAAAAACAAAACAAAGAAGAAAAAACGTAGAAGCTGTAACTGTTCAGAGGTCAATTATTGATTTAGAATAATACAAACTGTCTTTCCAATGTCTCATGGGGCAAGATAACAGCAATAAAATCCAGGGCCCTAAAAGAGCAGAGACTAACAAAGACTCCCCGCATAATAAGGTCTGTTCCTCAGGACAAAGATGATGTAGATGTGAGCTGGCCCTAGTCCAGCCCACCTAAGGCTTACTATTAAGTAGGTGCTATGGGTTGAGAACATAATATAGTAGAAGGTGCTGAGGAAGAGTAGTGTAGACAGAATCAGAAATTCTGGTTTTGAGAAAGTAAACAGAATCTACAGAACTCATTAACACACCTGGTACAATAAGAAAAACAAAGGCCACCTTAGTTATGAATGTGTGTCATGCCCTAATGCAGAGGTGCAGGTCTACAATGTCAAATACATTTTCACAGTAACATTAAAATAGTCTGCTGTTTTACAGAATTAACATTTGCACTGATGATGCAAAAGTAACAGAGGATAGAAATACTGCTAATTTGGCATGCATCAAGGTAAGTACCACCAGAATTTACTAGTGATCACTTTATTCGTTACCTTACGTTTGCAGTAAAAAGGGAGGACAGGAGTTTCACATTGTAATGTCCCTAGTGAAGTAGGAAAAATTATTAATTTTGTTAAATCTGAACCCTTAGAAACATGGGTTTTTTAAATATTCTTTTTGAAGAATTGGAAAGTACCCATAGGAACTTCAGTTGCGTATCAAAGTACAATGGTGGTTCTGAAGAAAAAGTACTTAAAGGATTAAGAGTTGCAAGCTGAACAAGCCACTTTTTGTCATGAAGCACTATTTTTAATTAAAAAGACAACTGACATGAAAACTGTTATTCAGACTTGGCTACTTGGCAGACATATTGTTCAAATGCCTATTATAAAATGTGAGTCTTCAAACAAAAATTAGAATTTTATTAATATTTTCACTTGTCTACCTGTGTGAATTTTCAAATTTATCTTCATTCAGCTGACACTGGTTGTAAAAATAACAAATGTAGGTTTTTTGATATAGTAAAATAAAAACTAAGTAAACCAGTGTTTTTGGATCGATGAATAGGGGCAGAGTGCTTGCCTGCTATGCCTGAGGTCCTCAATTTGATCCCCATTAACACACACACACACACAAACACACAGTTAAAATGGAATGAATAGAAAATTACAAAATAATACAGAGGTACAAAATCCTTTCAAAGTACAAGATAACCAATGAATTATAATGTTACAGTGCAATAAGGTTTTCAGATATGGTTTCAAATTCCATATAGCAATTAACCACTAAGAAATTATCAGTTGGGCTGGGGATATAGCTCAGTTGGTAGAGTGCTTGCCTCGCATGCATAAGGCACTAAGTTCGATCCCCAGCACCACCAAAAAAAAAGAAAAGAAAGAAATTATCACTGTTAAGGGCTGGGTTTGTAGCTCAGTGGTAGAACGTTTGCCTTCACATGTGAGTCACTGGGTTTGGTATTCAGAACCACATAAAAATAAATAAATAAAATAAAGGCATTGTATTCACCTACAATTAAAAATATTTTTAAAAAAGATTTCATCTCTTTAATTATCACTGTTATGTTTAAGTAAAGTATCAAAGAATATTCAATTATTTCAAAAAGTCCATTAATATATTCCTGGCTTTTCTAACTAAAAAATTGGCATGCTCTTCATATATGTATTTCAATCCAAAAACTATATCACCACAGACTGTACACAGAAGCAGATGAGAAAATCCAGCTATCTTTTGATTAAAGAGATTTGCATGAATGTAAAACAATTGTACTCTTGTCATTTTTCATTTTGGAAAATACAGTATTTTTCATAAAATACTAACAGGTAATGAGTTTATTTGCTAATTATATTAATAATGTCTTAAAGTTCTTAGTTCTGATTTCTAATGTGGTATGTAAGACCCGCATAAACAAAACTTCTTTCGCATGCTCAATGATTTTTAGAATGCGAAGACTAAACATTTGAGAAATTCTGCTTAAGTCTAGACATGTACTAATAAAGTCTATAACCCCAAACAAACATATCCGTGGAACAGACAGGAGACTGAGCCTTACTATACTATAAAAAGCATGGGAAACACCTTAGGCTTTCCACAGATCTGTATTAACAAAACTTAAAAATCAAACCTTCACAAGTTCAGGGTAATTTTGAATCTGCAACTGAACTATATGCTAAAACAAAAATAAAAATTCTTCAGAACACCAAAAATGAAAATAAGTACTGCAGAATTATAACAATCTCAACTACTGAATTAAACTTTTAGATATATAAAGAAAAAGAACAATGTGATTTAGTAAAGAAAAAGTCACTAGAAACCATACCCAAAGTGGATTAAAGACTGACCCTTTGGTTAACAAAGATTTTGAAGCAGTAATTACATGAGTAAGACCAAAGAATTAAAGGAAATATACTTTAAAAATAAAAAATTTTTTTAAAAAGGCCTTAAGAAGTAAACTGACATACTCTGGCAAGCAAGTGGAGAAACTATAGAACTTCAGTTCAACACAACCTAATTTCAAGATTTATTGAAAGCTACAGTAGTCAACATGCTATGTAGTACTAGAATCAAAACAAAACGCAAATCTGTGAAATAGAAGATAGCTCTGAAATATAACATAACTAAAGTCAACTGATTTTTTAGCAAAAGAGTCATAGTAATTTAATGGTGGGAAAATGGTCTATTTAATAAATCATATTGGCATTGCTATCTAGAAAACAATGAAAAAAAGGTAAAAAACTTTTACATCATATAAACAAATTAACTCTGAAGAGATCAAGGTCTTAAAAGTAGCTAAAAATTGAAAATAAAACCTGTAAAAGAAAATATGAAAAAAAAATCTTTGGGACCGTGAGAAATGCAAAGATTTTTTTAGACAGGAGAAAAAGAGCCTACGCCTTAAAATCAACTACTGGTAATTTGAACATTATCAGAATTAAGAACTGCTCTTTGAAAGTCATCATCAAGAACATGAAAAGGGAAGAAAAACTAGAAGAAAACATCTACAATATACAAATATGATAAATAACTACCAGATTATATAAAGAATTCCCTACAAGTCAATCATGAAAAAACAATACAGTTTGAAAAAAACTAGAGTACTCACAAAAGAAGATATACTACTAATGAGCATAAGAAAAGAAGTTCAGCACTATGAGTCAACAGAGAAATACAAACTAAAGACAGCATTACCAATTGTTAATTGAGGAGGTACTAAACTGGAACTCTCATACATTGCTGAAGAGTATAAGAAATGTTTGACTACTTTGGAGCTCAATTTGACATTTCGTTATAAATTTAAATATACTATACTATATGTCCCAGCATACATACCCAGCCTTAGGCATTCAACCAAAAGGAAACTTAAAAACCAAAAAACAAACAAACAAACAAACTAAAAAAACCCCTCATCTGTCCATACAAAAAATTTACACATTCATGTTTATTTGTATTAGTCGAAATTAGAAACACTCTTAATTTCTATCAAGAGATGAAAAGATAAACAAATTGTAGCATATTCATACAATACAATACTACTCATAAATAAAAAAAACAAACTACTGAGGCATACAACAGAGGTAAAACTCCAGAACATGTTGAGCAAAATAAGTCAGACACCAAAGAACAAATTTCTATAATAGAAAATTGACCTTATGTTTTCAAAAAGCTCAATATTGACTAGAGATGGCAGAAAGGAAGTAAATGAACCAAATGAGCACCAGAAAAATTTTTAGAGTGATAAAAATATTATCTTGACTTTGGTAGTGGTTACATGGGTGTACATACTTGTCAAAATTCATTAAGCTATATATTTAGAATGGATCCATTTATTTCATTACCTCAAACTCAGTAAAGTTGTTTATATGATAAAGTTCAATCAAATTAATATTTTTTAGAAATCAAGAGGGTTTCACTGCAGATCAGACATAGCTAACCGGACAATTGCTGAACTGAAAAATACATATTGATATAGGTTATTTCCAAGAATGAAGCATAAAAAAGAAACGTAGCAGATGGAATTTGATGGTCTAACATGCTCAACACTCTAAAAATTAAAAAAAAAAAAAATTAAAGAGATAATGCCTGATATTTTCCTAGAACTAAAGGAAGACATCAATCTATACATTCAAGAAGTCCAGGGGCTAGGGTTGTGGCTCAGTGGTAGGGCACTCGCCTAGCATGTCTGAGGCCCTGGGTTCGATCCTCAGCACCACATAAAAATAAATAAAGGTACTGTGTTCGTCTACAACCAAAAAAATAAATATTTGAAAAAAAAATTTTTTTAAGAAGCCTAAGCAGAAAAAAAAAATGTTCACATAGATATCAGCAACAATAACCATAATACAACTCAATATACAGCATGAAGTTAATAAGTGGTATATGAACTACATGGAAAATAATTTTTGTAAGCCTGTTTTAATATATATATATTATGTTATATATAGTGATATGCTAAGCAGAGATTTAATTACAATTGCTTCCATGTCCACTTACAAAATAATCCAATTTATTTTATAACTACAAAGTCACCATATTTCTATTTTTCAGGACAGGTTTAATTTAGGTGATTATCAATTATGTAATACTTTTTAAAGTATTTTATATTACTGCTAGTAATAAAGGAGATATATTCAAAACTTTTCTATAATACTATGCTGCAACCAAGACATACAAAGTCTAGGTCTGATTAGCCAAATCAAAACAAAACAACTATTGAATATAAGTTTAATATTTTCCCCTTGTAAAATTTTACATTTAAAAAATAGTTTACTTTCTCTTTGTCTTTTTTTATGAATCCTTTACAATTACTGATTTTCTTTACAGCACTATTTCAACACCTGAATAAACTATTCATTTAAATTCTTTGAATTCTATCATTCATAGGAAATAAACACTGACTGTATACACCAGATTAAATGAGACACAAAAAAGAGTGATCAGTTCTGTTTTCTCTCAACATACTCATGATAATAAGCAAATTTCTCTTGAGAATATGAGATAAACATTTCTTTGATGTTCAATGGTGTCTTTTGCAGTGAATGATTAGTGACATTCACTGAGTGAAGTAAGCTTCTTTCATCTTAATTAATATTCTTGGGAGGAACCTGAGAACCTCATTACATAATGCATAGACTAATGTGACCCATTTATAAAGCTCTTCTAAAATGGAGATTAAAGAACAAAAATTCCACAGAGCTGGGGTTGTGGCTCAGAGGTAGAGCGCTTGCCTAGCATGCATGAGGCACTGGGTTCGATCCTCAGCACCACATAAACATAAAATAAAGATATTGTGTCCATCTGTAACTAAAAAAAAAAAAAAAATAATACATATTTTTTTAGAAAAAGAGAACAAGAATTCTAGTATAATTAACACAGAATAAAGCTAGGTCAGGAGACATTTTCAAATAACTGCTGTGTGGTCTTGGCTTAGTCTCTGTAGCCATAAAATAAGATGATTAATAATTTCCCAGTTTTCTAGACCAATGCTATCCAATGAAACAGCCCACATATGACCACTGGCTATGACCTTGAAATGAGTACAGAGACTGTGATGATCTGAATTTTACATTTAATTACGGCTAAATTAAATTTAAAAATTGATACTTCATTCAGCTACAGGGAAATGTTTGGAATACCTTAGGTATATGAATCTGCTATTTCAAAATAGCAAAACTTATGAAATCCAAATACAAATCAAGTATTATTCAGAAACATTTTATGTTTAACTGAGATGTGCTTTGAAGTATAAAACACCAGATTTCAGAAACTTAGCTAAAAAAATGTTTTAAGAACATTACATATTGAAATAACATTTTGAATACACTGTTTAAATATATTATTAAACTGATATATTCTCTGCTTTGAAACTGATGAAAATTTTGAGCCACATAATTCTTTGTTGCAGGTATACTATGATGACTCCTCCACGGTGCTTTGGAAATTCAGCAAGTATCCTCTCAGTGTTTGTACATAAATACATGAACTGCAGTGAATCTGAGTGTTGAGTGAATACCTGGTGACCCTCTGCAAGGGTGGAAAGTTGCCATGAGACAATATCTCCTCACTTCCCTCATTGAGAACTCCTGCTCTTTAGGTTCTTGAAGACCCAGCCCCAGCCCCTTACATGAAGTTGAAAAAGTTTCTTCCATTTCTATACACTTATTTATCAGGTTACTGCAAGTTATATTTCATGTAAAGAAAGATTTCTGCAGTTTAAAAACATTAAAAAAGTCCAAGCTCAGTGGCACATGCCTGTAATCCCAGCAGCTCAGGAGTCTGAGGCAGGAGGATTGCTAGTTCAAAGCCAACCTCAGCAAAAGCGAGTTGCTGTCTCTAAATAAAATACAAAATCATGGCCAAGTGCTCCAGAGTTCAATCCCCGGCACTGCCTCCCCCCACGAAAAAAAAAAAAACATAAAAAAATAAATAGTAAATCAGTAAAATAAAATAGTGAATAAGCTAAAAATGATAATAATATTAAAGAATTAAAAATGAGCTCTAAAAATCCTTCTAAATTTAAGATGCTAAGATCTATGAATTTATCTTTGAGTATAGACTTTGACAAATAGAGTGTTTTTTTTAATAAGGAATAAAAACTATATTAGCTATCAACACTGAATATTTCTTAAAGAATGGAGGTATTCCATCAAAAACAAAGGCAGAAACATGTCCAAATATTTATCTTGCTGCTATCTGTTCTTGTCTCCTAGCCATTCCTCTCAGATACAAACACATTCACCTATATTATATGAATCTTTACTTCAAATTCTCACTAAGAGAATTTGGTCCAGCTTGGCTCAATATTCGGTTCTAGAGTTTAAAAGTTTGGCAAGGGAAACAGGAAGAGCCAATACAGATAACGGTACCAGGGAAGGAGGCATCAGTTCTGAGAGGATAACACAGCAGATAACCTCAATGGACACCTCCTATAAATCCAAACTTGTTTTTAAAATATGAAGATAGATTTAGTCATGGGTTAAGCAAAAATAGTGATATCTCAGACAGTAAAAGAATCAGGACTTCTGTGGTCTATTTTACACATTTATACATTATTTTAATGTTTAGTACAAATATATATTATTTTAATGAAGTAATTGCTCCCTGGACAAAAATGATCTTTATGCATGCTTTAAGTATGTTGGCCAAAACAATGTTTTTCAAGGGCTGTTGTTTTAATTATTAAATTTGTAACCAGCAGAGAGATAATAGTTGAATGGTTCTGTCAACTAAATAACATCATATATGGTGCCAGTAGATGAAGTTAATAAAGTTAATTTAAAGTAAATCTATTAATTCAGATTCCGTGATAATGCTGAGAATTTAGAAACAAGTCGTCTTAAAATAGTGAAGAAATGACTATTTTGCAAAATTATAAGGTTTTTGTCATACTTTTCTGGGTCATTGTCTTTCATATAAAAGTGATCAAAATTCAGAATTCTGTCAACATCTGAGACTTGTAATAAACTTAATTTCACCTAAGTAATCCATTTGTCCTTATGTGCCTCGTTACACAGAGATCCATTTAACATTTTTCCGTGTATCTCACTGGGGGGGAAAAAAGGAAGAAACAAATGCAGTCCTATTAAGTTTCAAAAAATCCAGTTCTCTTGGACTAAGTTGGCTTATCTTACTAATAGCAATGTATCATAGATAAAGTTAAGAAGATAGCCCAAACTCAGAAGCTAAACCGCTGTGCTTAGAATCCCAATTCTGCTGCCATCAAGTTCTGGGACACTAACAAGCCACTTTACCTCTCTGTGATTCTATTTTCTCATCTATAAATCAAGAGACAATTATAATAATACATACATCACAGAGTTGTTAGGAAGATAAAACAAGCATTTTTTTAAATGCCCAGAATATTCAAAGCATAATCATGTAACAATTTTGTTTTTCTTTTTGGTTGAGGGCGGGATCGTGGGGCGTGGGGATTGAACTCAGGGGCATTCTATGACTGAGTCACATCCCCAGCTCTACTTTGTGTTTTATTTACAGACAGGGTCTCATCAAATTGCTTAGCGCCTTGCTAAATTGCTGAGGCTGGCTTTGAATTCGTGATCCTCCCACTTCCTTCCTAAGTCTTTTTAGCCAAGCCAACCAAGGTGCTAGGATGGGATTACAGGCATGAACCCCCTCAGTTGGCAACAATTTTCTTAAAAGGACATTATAAATATTTAATTACTGACTCAAAGGTACATTACATTACAGTAACTTAGCTACAGATTACTCTGTGTGTATATAGTGAGGATTTTTATATCCAAGGTCAATTATATTCCTTTTGAAATGAACAAAGTTAAGCCGTAATGTATTCATGAAATCTGCATTATCTGCTTTCACAAATCAGTTTATTATAAGATTAAGGCAGGTACTGAAATAAATAAAGCAATCACAGTAACATAACATCCTTCTTTCTATCTAAAAATTTTAAGAGAATAAATCTGGAAAGAAAGTACTATCCCAGGAACTAGATAAACCCGAGTTTGGGATACTGCTCTGTACTTGGTAACTGACCTTGGGCAAGTTAGTTAATCTCTTCTTTCATATAATGTTACCTAATTCAGAGAACTGCTATTATAATTAAATGAACTCAATAAACACCCTATGTTATCCAAATCGGGATCTTTTCACCTGCCTCAAAAACAGAATCACAAACAGCTAAAAACAACAACAACAAAAAAAAACTGTTGGATTAAAATAAAGACAAATCGGTAACAGCCAGAGGAACAATAAATTAATGTGAACCAAGCTTGAGGGAGATTGCTTTCTCTACAACTTAACTAGATTCAGCTAAAAGAAATAAACCTAAGAATTAAAGTGAGTATCTTTACAATCTGACCATGTGAGTTTAAAATAGGATCACAGAATTTTTCCAGCTCTAAGGGAAGGACTGACTGTACATAAAGATGCTTCCTAACTTGACTTTCTGAATTCTTGACTAAAATGTTCATAACCACCCTTTCTCTCAAGACCTCAAGGAATTCCTACTGTTCTAAACTTTCTATGTGTTACTCTGAGATCAAAGAAAACACTTTTAATATTACTAGTTTACAAGGTTTAACGTTACATATTTTAAAACATTCTCCAAAGAAACAAGATTAAACCTGTACCCTAAATTCTGATTCTGCTTTGAACTTTAGTTTTGTTTTTGTTTTATGGTACTAGGGATTGAACTCAGGGCCTTGCGCATCCTAGGCAAGCACTGAGCTACATCACCAGACCCTTTTATTTGATTTTGAGACAGGGTCTTGCTAAGTTGCCTAGTCTTACTTCAAATTTGTGATCCTCCTGCTTCAGTCTCCCCAAATAGCTGGAATTACAGGTGTGTCCCGCCACACCCGGTTTGAACTTTGATTTCTTAAGAAATTATACCATTACTATTATTTTCCCATGCCTCTGAGAACTCACTTAACAGACTGAAACCTCAAAACAACACTGTAATTTGAATCTGAGGGAGATATAAAATATAATTTTAGGAGTTTCCATTCTCTGGGAAATTGTCGATATAAAATTAAGTAATTTTTTAAAATCAGTTTTGCTTTTCTATTGTAGTTTGTAAATTACCTATTTGGATTGTTCTTAATAGTAGTATTCACTTATGTATTTCAGATCTTACCTCAGATCCATCCCCCAACTTCAAGAAGGAAAAGAATGCTCTTTTTTTTTCCTTTTTTAAAAATTTATTTTAAAGGGGAAAAAGTTTATTTGGGGGTTCACAATTTTAGAAGTCTCAATTTACAGATGGTCAACTTCATTCCTTGGGGCCTGAAGTTAGGCAGAACATCATGATGGAAATGTGGGCAAAGAGGACCAAGCTAGGGACATAGTACAAGGAAGCAAAAAAAGAGCCTTTTTTCTTTTAATGAAATTTCTCCTTTGTCCTTTCCCTTCCTCTCATTCCTAATGGGTTACAATTTTCAGAAGCAGCTACTATAATGCCCTCTGTCAGCTTGAAAGAGAACTACTTACCCGTAAATCATTTGCTTTAAAAAATAATAACCATTGTTCACTCTTCTTTAATATTAGTAAGCTTTCCCTTTATACTTGGTCATAGCAAACCAGAACTTTATTCTCCTAATATTGAAATACTTGTGGGGAAATTGTTGTATCAATAATTTTCCATAATCTTACATGTAATATGTCTATTATGTCAAAATCTAAAAAATAAAAGGGGACTTTATCCCATGTCTTACCAAATCACAATTCAAGTTTATAAAATTACAAAGGTTATAAAAGAAAGAGCATAATACTAATTCACATTGATAGTAACAAAGAACAGTATATGGGTAAATGCCAATGAGTCATTAAGCTTTTTCTGGGTGTTCACTTTGTGTCAGAATACCAAAGTCATCTATGCAAATATCTGTTTCATCCAAGGAGAGAAAGAGCAAGAGCAAGCAAGCAAACATTTACTGAGGCTTTGATTGTTTTAGATGTGTTATTTCCTTTAACATTACATAACCTTACACAGTAGACATGATACCCATTTTAGTTGAGACAAAAAAGCAATTAAATTACTTGTATAAATTCACAATTGTTAAATGATAAACTAGATTTCTTATCTAATTCTAAAACCAACCATTTAAATTATTTGATCATTCTATACAAGTGCAAACTAAAATTATCCCAGAACTATAACTTCACCTTTCCTCCCCTTTTATGAATTCTAAGAAGCATATCTACATTTATAAATATCCACTATTCCTATATTCAATGTCCTCGTCCTAACAACCCTATCAAACAATACCCCTGTGGGAACACTTGAAACCATAATTCTGACTAACATCCATGACAGCCTGTGTTCTCTTAAGGAAACCCACTGGAACTATCCTGCTCTTGTTCCCTCAATCCTCATACTTGAGCATATTCTTTCAAAATATCACACTTAAAGCTGTTCCCTAAACAGGCAAAACCAAATCTGCACAACAGCAAATTTAGAAACTTTCAGGTCCCCAAATAAACAAATATTTGGATACACAGTGTTTGGAAGGTTTTGTTGTTGTTTTGTAAATCTTATTTATACTGTCATATATGGGGACAAAATATCAAACAGTGCACATTTTTAATCCTGGATTCTGTTTACACATGAAAAGTCTAGCACCCACCCAATTTGAAAAAGATTATCAGATTTTAAAAAGCCAAGATTTGTTTTAAAGTATATACTTTTTAAGCTTATAAATACAATTATACTATACTTCACAGCTTTCTAATTTAGTGAGGACTTCCTAAAATCTTTTGTCTCCAAACTGACCTGCCTCTGAAATCTCAATAATTGTGGAACTGTAAAAAGTGACAAAACAGCTCAGATAAAATGGTTACCATGTAAAGTAAGAATTGACTGGTTACATGAGCCATTTTTCTCAAATACCATTAAATAAAAGCCCAAACGTTAAGTCATGCATCACTGAAACCCACAGATTGTTCTGAACTATCCTGGTCAATCTAAAGTAAAAAATGTATGTATGAGGGGTTTTTATTCTTATTGTTTGGAGCGGGTAGTTACTCTTTCCTACTAATTTAAGCAGCTTTGCCATATTTCTTAAGGCTTTAAGAGAGTGAAGACATTCATACTAATGCATTTCCAAGAATTCTAAAATATGATAAACAAATATAAAACTATACACATATGTGTATTTGAGTTTGTGTATTATATGTATATTTACCACCATTATTCAATATGCCTACAATAATAGTATCAAATTTATTAGGTAAATGTATAACTACTCTAACCTTCTTGAAAAGCAGACAAATCATCAAGATAAGGATGCCCAGTGGGGATTATCTCAGAAGAGAAAAATCACTGACATCCTGGCTTCTCTTTTTAAGAATGCAAGTATGGAACTTTGCCAACTTTTAGTTTTTATGAAAATGCTACACTGAGATTTGTTTATAAGATTCCAATTCAGGGGGCTGGGGATGTGGCTCAAGCGGTAGCGCGCTCGCCTGGCATGCGTGCGGCCCGGGTTCGATCCTCAGCACCACATACCAACAAAGATGTTGTGTCTGCCGAGAGCTAAAAAATAAATATTAAAAATTCTCTCTCCCTCTCTCTCTCTACTCTCTCACTCTCTCTTTAAAAATAAATAAATAAATAAATAAATAAATAAACAAAATAAAGATATTGTGTACAACTAAAAAATAAATAAATAAATAAATGTTTTAAAAAAAAAAGATTCCAATTCAGTTTTTATATACGAAATTAATGTTAAAAAAGCAAAATGCAGGTATTCTGGCAGGAAAGGAGAAAGAAGACAATAATGAAATAAGACCAAGGAAATCATATTCAAGGCTTTGCTAAAATTTTAAACTAATCTTTGCAAGGTATATGGAAGTTGGGGGAAAAGAACTATCTATTCTTAACGTAGCTCATTTATGGATGATATATGCACAGATAATGTGAATGACTAAATCAAGAGCCCTAACGTAGTTCTCCAGTAGCTAAAACCTCTTCATTCCTTATTAAGAAGCTGTGGATTTCCAGGAGTTTCCTAGAGTAACTAAGTAACTATACAGTCATTCAAAGAAAATTATATTTTCTAGAGTACTGTTTATAAAATAACAAAAACCAGAACTAGCCTAACTGCTCTAGAACAGAAAACTGATTTAAAAAAAAAAAGACATTATTTTTATAAAATTCTTGAAGCCTTTAAAATTAGATTATATTAAAACATTCAGTGATAACAAAATATGTTTAAAACAAAGTGAAAAGGGGAGAACAAAACAATGCATGGAATGGTCCCATTTTATGTAAAATGGATTGTGAACACTGTCTAACAGCACTAATCAAACTTTCTATACTAATGGAAATTTCTACATCTGCACTCTCCAATATGATATAAACAATAGCCTTCCTTTCTGCCCATCCCAATCCCCAATCACTCCCAGTTCCAGGGCATGAATTCACTGATGGATAATGTATTTTACCTCAGAGTTCTCACTACTACACTAATGTATATTCACGAGTGTTGTATGAGTCTTAATCTTGAACCAAAGCCAGCTTAGTAACAAATGAGTTTCAAGTAATACCAGCAGAATTAAAAAAAAAAAAAAAAGATGATCACATCCCACTTTGGCAAAAAGTTTGGCACAAAATTTGCAACAATTATAAAGTGATATATGGGTAGGTAGCCATAGAAGTGTCAGATAATTTAAACTAGAGTTCATAGTGGAAAAATAAAAATTACTTTTCTAGAAAACATATATAAAGCAAAGTTAAATAAGAAAATTATGAGAAGGATATTACCTTAGGATTTATGTACAAAGTAGGTTTAAATTTTAGTGGACATTGAATTTTTTGATATTTTTTACAAAGCCTATATAAAGATTATTTTCTAACTTTAAAATGTGCTAAATATTAGGTGGTTTAAAAGCTAAACTTAAAAGAATGAAAAAAAGAATTAATCTGGCAGACTTGCAAAATGAAATTAACTTCTTATGCTTAAAATGTATTCAATAAATCCTCTTTAAATTTAGCAGACAGAAACTTCAGTTCTCAATCCAGACATTTCTTTTATAACAACATTTTATCAGCTCAACAGACTGTAGGCAGAAGAGCAACTTTCTTCTTTACTCACTAGCAAAATTAATCTGAATCATCAATCTCACGCAAAGGACATAAATATTAATGAAATTAACTAGGCTAAGTGTTTTGAGATAGCTCAAGGGAAAATCCTTTACTAATATCATCTATCCACAACAATTTTGGTTAAATTTACCACCATTACCTTTTCCTTTCTACCTTCCTATCTGCACTCATCTCCCATGAGAGGCAACCCAAAAGATTTGATCTGTAAGTAATAACAAAAAAAGTTTTTTTTTTTACAGAAAGTTTCTTTCCAGAAAATCCATTATAGCCAAAAGTCAAGGCACAATTAGAATCAACATTTATTTTATATATATATATATTTATTTATTTATCGTTAGTTTTAGGTGGATACATTAGTTTGTTTTTTTTATGTGGTGCCGAGGATTGAACCCAGTGCCTCCTGCATGCTAGGCGAGCACTCTACCACTGAGCCACCACCCCAGCCCCTGGAATCAACATTTCAAGGAAACCTGATGAACGATAAGTAGTTACTTGACAAATGCCTGATATCTAAATAATTCATATCCAACTGTAAAATGTGTTTTGTACCTGTATATGAACAGGAATATCTGATATATGGCAATTCACACCACTTCAAGTTAAATTCAAAATATTACCTAATAATGCACACTAATGAAAAAAAAAATCTTCTTGTGAACTGCTGTCGCTCCATACTAATTTCTCAAGTACATGATTAGATAATAATATTAAGCAATGAGACTACAAAGAAAGAGGTTTCATTCTATCACAAAGAACTAACAATCAATCTGTGAATCTAACAACAATCTAACTAACAATCTACTATCCATCAAGCAACCTATTAAGCAAGATTTAAAAACAGTATTATGGGAACATGTAACAAGGAACTTAAACCAATTTGAAATCTACTTAAATTCACACTTTTTCTGATTCAGCTTAAAAGACTGGTCCTATAGCTGCATTAAAGAGCAAATATATTCAGTGAACAGAGGGTTGACATTCACTTTTAGATGCCAATGAGAACTAGAGGGTTAGACTATAACCATATGAATAGGAGTCTTTGATACAACATTTTTCATCTTTTAATATTGTAGGCATATGAAATGTTGTAAGAATTCCACCAAAGCCAATAACATGAAGAAATAGCTCAAAGGATATCTATGTGTCTCTGACTCTGGAAAAGTAGATAATGTTCACAATGCTATCAGAAGACATTAAAGGAAAGTATGAACCAAAAAAAAATTTAAGTATTAGTGATCCTTCATTTATGAAATGGTTTCAGGCAATGAAATATTACTTTCAAACCAAAAACTGCTTTCCTGCATTTTTGCAATATAATTATAACTATAATCTTATATCACTGTAACTGCTTTTAATGTAAGTATAATGGCCAAATATAAATATGACCTTATTCCATGCTGGTAAACTTTCCGTATTTTAATTGATAAATTCAGATTTCACCAAAATTAAAAATATTTGCTTATCTAAAGATACCACTAAGAAAATGGTCTAATTAAACTTTATTTACAGAAACAAGTGGTAGGGGTTGGGGTTATGGCTCAGAGGTAGAGCGCTTGCCTAGCATGTGTGAGGCACTGGGCTTGATCCTCAGCACCACATAAAAAATAAAATAAAGTTATTGTGTTCACTTATAACTAAAAAATAAATGTTAAAAAACAACAATAGGTTGTAGGCCTAAAAAAAAAAAAAAGAAAGAAAATGGAAGACAAAATTCAGATTAGGAGAAATTATTTCATGATTTACTCATCCAATAAACACCACAGACAAACTACAGAAGAATTCTCATAATTCATTAAGAAAAATCAAAACAAACAACAAAACAGTCAAAAGATCTAAAGAGACACCTTATAAAAGAATGTATATAAATCCCAGTAGGTACATGCTGAACAAGTTCAGCCATCAGAAAAATGCATTTTCTTTCATAATCCAAACTACACTTATCATTCCACCCAGCCATCCCACTCCTAGGGATCAATACAAAAAAAAAAAAAAATTGGTTTACACCAAGACACACATACCAGTGGTTCCCAGCCCAGCAGGACTCTTCATAAGAGCCACCAACTGGAAACAATCCAAAGAGCCACCAACTGTGCCACATCCATACAATGGAACACTATACAAGAAAATAGGAACCACTAATACACATACATACATAATACACATACATACTGTTACCTAAATGAGCCCCTACAAAAAGGAAATGACAAATAACTACATTTTAGCTAAACAGGTCAAAGAATCACATAAAAGGGGTACATTACTACCACACTTGGAGAAATAATAAAATGGCAGTTTCATTATTAGGATATCATTATCATCATTATTAAAAAAGATTCTCAAGGAATGATTTTTAAAAAGTAAGTATTCAATTTTCCATTCATTCCTTGATAATTATCTTGGAATGAATGGAAAACTGAATAGCCACAAGAAAACAAATGAAGCTAACCTATCCTCTCATGTGATATATCAATAGATCAAACACCAAGAGCTCAAACTCATAATTATAAGAAAAAACATAGGGTTAAATCTTCATGCACACTGTCCTGCACGAGACCCAGGCTCACAGTAGGCCGGGGTCTATCCCTCCACCAGCAGGCATACCTGCTGGAGCCCAGCCTCCATCACAGGACCACCCCTTTCAACCAGCCGACTATGAGGGAGCCTGGGCCCAGCCCAGATCTGCCCACACTAACTTCCTTAGGACCCAAGACCAGGGTAGGTCCAAGTTCACCCCCTGACATACCTGGGAGACTAAGGCCTAACTCACTTTCGTCTGCAGTTATCACCACAGCCTTTCCCAGGCAGTAGCTCCTAACTTTTTGACAATAGACAGGGCCTAGAAGCAGTTGAATCTCAGAGCAGGCATCCCAAAGAAAGTGTGAGGCCCACCCTTTCAGTCCTATCTCTGTAAGACATCCATAACATCAACTATTTTCTTGAGTTACCTTGGCTATTGCCACCACACCTTTAGTTGCAGTAGCATACATTGAGGGACACCCAACAGGGTCTAGAAGCCCAACATCAAGGTGAGCTGCAGACATTCTGCATGGGTACTTCAAGAATATAGGGTAGAAACTATAATATCTCAGATCGACACTGCAAAAAAGAAAGACACATAGACAACATGAAAAACCAAGGGAGGAAAGTGCCCCAAACAAACTAGGATACTATAATAACAGAACCCATGGACAGTGAAGTTGATGAAATGTCAGAGAAGGAATTCAGAAGGTTCATAATTAAAATGATCTGTGAATTGACCTAAATGAGCAAATACAGGCAAAAATTGATCACTCCAACAACGAGATAAGAGAGCAAATACAGGTAACAAAAAGATTACTTAAAGAGACTCTGAAATTGGGCTGGGGATGTGGCTCAAGCGGTAGCGCGCTCGCCTGACATGCGTGCGGCCCGGGTTCGATCCTCAGCACCACATACAAACAAAGATGTTGTGTCCGCCGAGAACTAAAAAAAAAATACTAAAAATTCTCTCTTTCTTTAAAAAAAAAAAAAAAAAAGAGAGACTATGGGAAAAAAAAAATCAAAAACCCTTGAAATGAAGGATACAATAAACCAGATAAAAAACTCAATAGAGAGCATAACCAACAGACTAGATCACTTGGAAGAAAAATATGAGATAATGAAGATAAAGTATACAATCTGAAAAATAAAGTTGATCACCCAATGAAGATAGTAAGAATCCATAAACAGAACATCCAATAATTATAGGACAGCATCAAAAGACCAAATCTAACAGTTACTGGGATAGAGGAAGGCACAGAGTTTCAAACCAAAGGAATGCACAATCTCTTCAATGAGAAAATTTCCCAAGCATGAAGAACAAATTGGAAAACCAAATACAAGAGGCTTGCAGGACACCAAATGTACAAAATTACAACAAATCTACACCAAGGCATATTATAATGAAAATGCCTAGCATGCAGAATAAGGATAGAATCTTAAAAGCCGCAAGAGAGAAGATTCAGATCATATATAGGGGGAGACCAATTTGGATCTCAGCAGATTTTTCAAACCAGACCCTCAAAGCCAGGAAATCATAGAACAACATATACCAAGCTCTGAAAGAAAATGGATGCCAACCAAGAATCTTATATCCAGCAAAATTAAGCTTTAGATTTGATGAAATAAAAACCTTCCATGATAAACAAAGTTATAAAGAATTTACAACTAGAAATCCTGCACTACAGAACATCCTCAGCAAAATATTCCAAGAACAGAAAATAAAAAACAACAATGAAAATCAGCAGAGGAAGGGATTACACTAAAGGAAAATCTAATCAGAGGAGAAACCAAGTCACGTTACATACCATTCTCTCAACCTTCAATGAGAGAATACACTTTCTTCTCAATAATAACCCTAAATGTTAATGGCCTAAATTCACCAATCAAAAGACATAGACTAGCAGACTGGATTTAAAAAAAAAAAAAGACCTAACTATATGGTGCCTCCAACAGACTCAGCTCATACAAAAAGACATCCACAGACTAAAGGTGAAGGGTTGGGAAAAATCATACCACTCACATGGACTGCAGAAGCAAGAAGGGGTTTCCATCCTCATATCAAATAAAGTACACCTCGAGATAAAGTCAATCAACAAGGATAAAGAAGGACACTACCTACTGCTCAAAGGAATCATACACCAACAAGACATAACAATTTTAAATATATATGCCCCAAACAATGGAGCATCTACATATATCAAACAAACTCTTCTCAAGTTCAAGAGTCAAATAGACTACAACACAATAATTTTGGGTGACTTTAACACACCTCTTTCATCACTAGATAGATCTTTCAAACAAAAACTGAACAAAGAAATTATAGAACAATAATACAATCAAAAATTTAGACTTAACTGATGTATATAGAATATGTCATCCTTCAATGAGAGAATACACTTTCTTCTCAGCAGCACATGGATCCTTCTCTAAAATAGACCATATACTATGCCACAGAGCAATTCTGTAAATATAAAAAAGTAGAGATACTACCATGCAATCTATCAGATCATAATGGAATGAAATTCTAAATCAATGATAAAATAAAAAATAAAAGCTACTCCAACACATGAAGACTAAATAATATGCTACTGAATGAACAATGGGTTATTGAAGACATCAAGGAGGAGATTTAAAAAAAATTTAGAAATGAATGAGAACACAGATACAACATATAAAAATCTCTGGGACACTATGAAAGCAGTACTAAGAGGAAAATTCATTGCATGGAGTTCATTCCTTAAAAGAAGAAAAAGTCAACAAATAAATGACTTAACATTATATCTCAAAGCCCTAGAAAAAAAACAAATCTACACAAAAAGCAGAAGAAGACAGGAAATAATTAAAATCAGAGCTAAAAAGCAATGACACTGAAACACAAGAAACAACTGAAAAATTGACAGAACAAAAAATTGGTTCTTTGAATAAAATAAATAAAATTGACACACCCTTAGCCATGCTAACGAAGAGAAGGAGAGAGAAAACTCAAATTACTAACATAGTGATGAAAAAGGAAATATCATGACAGACACTAAAGAAATACAGAAGATAATTAGAAATTATTTTGAAGCCTATTACTCCAATAAAATAGAAAATATTGAAGGCATCGACAAATTTCTAGAATCGTATAATTTGCCCAAATTGAGTCACGATGATATACACAATTTAAACGGATCAATTTAAGCAACAAAATAGTAGACGCTATCAAAAGTCTACTAACCAAGAAAAGCCCAGGACCGGATGAATACACAGCCAAGTTCTACAAGACCTTTAAAGAAGAGCTAATACTAATACTCTTCAATTTATTTCAGGAAACAGAAAAAGAAGGAGCACTTCCAAACTCATTCTATGAGGCCAATATCACCCTGATTCCAAAACCAGGCAAACACAAAATGGATCAAAGACCTAGGAATAAAACCAGAGACCAATATCTCTAATGAACATAGATGCAAAAATTCTCAATAAAATTCTGGCAAATCGAATACAAAAACATCAAAAAAATCGTGCACCACAATCAAGTGGGATTCACCCTAGGGATGCAAGGTTGGTTCAACATATGGAAATCAATAAATGTAATTCATCACATCAATAAACTTAAAGAATCATATGATCATCTCAATAGCCGCAGAAAAAGCATTTGAAAAAATACACCACCGCTTCATGTTCAAAACACTAGAAAAATAGGGATAACAGGAATGTACCTCATCATAAAGGCTATCTATGCTAAGCCCCAGACCAACATCATTCTAAATGGAGAAAAACTGAAGGCATTCACTCAAAAAACTGGAACAAAACAGGGATGCTCTCTTTCACCACTTCTATTTAACACAATTCTTGAAACACTGGCCAGAGCAATTAGACAGAAAAAAAAAAGAAATTAACAGGATACATGGAAGAAATTTAAGCAACAAAATAGTAGACGCTATCAAAAGTCTACTAAAAATTGCCACTATTTGCTGATGATATGATTCTATACCTAGAAGACCCTAAAAGTTCCACGAGAAAACTTCTAGAACTAATAAGTGAATTCAGCAAAGTAGGATATAAAATTAACACCCATAAATCAAACGCATTTCTGTATATCAGTGACAAATCCTCAGAAAGGGAACCGAGGAAAACTACCCCATTTACAATAGCCTCAAAAAAATAAAATACTTGGGAATCAACTTAACAAAAGAGGAGAAAGATCTATAATGAAAATTACAGAATCCTAAAGAAAGAAATCAAAGAAGACCTTAGAAGTGGAAAGATCTACCTTGCTCTTGGATAGGCAGAATTAATATTATCAAAATGACCAGACTACCAAAAGCACTATACAGACTTAATACAATGCCAATCAAAATCCCAATGACATTCCTCATAGAATTAGGAAAAACCAGTCATGAAATTCATCTGGAAAAATAAAGAGACCCAGAATAACTAAATCAATCCTCAGCAGGAAGAGGGAAGCAGGTGGCATTGCTATACCAGATCTTAAACTATACTACAGAGCAATAATAACAAAAACAGCATGGTACTGGCACCAAAACAGACTGGTAGACCAATGGTACAGAACAGAGGACACAGAGACTAATCCACAAAATTACAATTATCTTATGTTAGACAAAAACACACAGTGGAAAAAAGATAGCCTCTTCAACAAATGGTGCTGGGAAAATTGGAAATCCATATGCACAAAATGAAATTAAACCCCTATCTCTCACCACACACAAAACTCAATTCAAAATGGATCAAGGACCTAGGAATAAAATTAGAGACCCTGCATCTGATAGGAGAAAAAGTAGGCCCTAATCTCCATCATGTGGGATTAGGCCCCAACTTCCTTAATAAGACTCCTGTGGCACAAGAATTAAAATCAATAATCAATAAATGGGATGGACTCAAATTAAAAAGTTTCTTCTCAGCAAAAGAAACAATCTGTGAGGGGAACAGAGAGCCTACATCTTGGAAGCAAATCTTTATCCCTCATACATCAAATAGAACACTAATCTCTAGGATATATAAAGAACTCAAAAAACTAAACTCCCAAAAAACAAATAATCCAATCAATAAATGGACCAAGGACCTGAAGAGACACTTCTCAGAAGATGATGTACAATCAATCAACAAATACATGAAAAAATGTTCATCATGACTAGCAATCAGAGAAATGCAAATCAAAACCACTCTAAGATTTCATCTTTCTCCAGTCAGAATGGCAGCTATTATGAAGACAAACAACAATAAGTGTTGGCGGGGATGTGGGGAAAAGGTTCACTCATACATTGCTGGTGGGACTGCAAATTGGTACAGCCAATATGGAAAGCAGTATGGAGATTTCTTGGAAAATTTGGAATGCAACCACCATTTGACCCAGCTATCCCTCTCCTTGGTCTATATTCAAATGATTTAAAAATAGCATACTACAGGGACACAGCCACATCAATTTTTATAGCAGCACAATTCACAATAGCTAAACTATGGAATCAACCTAGATGCTCTTCAATAGATGAATGGATAAAAAAGTGACATATATACACAATGGAATATCAGCAATAAAAGAGAACAAAATCATGGCATTTGCAGATAAATGGATGGAGTTAGAGAAGATAGTGCTAAGTGAAGTTAGCCAATCCTAAAAAACCAAATGCCGATTGTTTTCTCTAATATAAGGAGGCTGATTCATAGTGGGGTAGGGAGGGGGAACATGAGAGGAACAGACTAACTCTAGATAGGGCAGAGGGGTGAGATGGGAAGGGAGGTGGCATGGGTTAGAAATGATGGTGGAATGTGATAAACATTATTAACCAAAGTATGTGTATGAAGACACGAATTGGTGTGAATATACTTTGTATACAACCAGAGATATGAAAAATTGTATTCTATATGTGTAATAAGAACTGTAATGCATTCTGCTGTCATATATAAATAAAAAAATTTTTTAAAAGTCTTCATGATCTAGAGTTTGCAATGTAGTCACAAATGTGACACCAAAACACAAGCAACAAAAGAAAAAAAGCAGACACTTTAATGATTACCAACATAATTCCATCTATAACCTAACTCCTATTTGCATGTAAAGTAACATATTCCCAGGTTCCCAGGAAAAGATGTGGACATTTCTGGACCATTATTCTGTCTGCCACATATAGTAATCCTCTTTATTCACAGGATATTGGCCTCAGGACAACCCCTACACCAAAAAATATCAAAATCCTTGAATAATAAAGTCACTCATATAAAAATGGCATAGTATTTGCATATAAACTACCACCCTTATTATTTAAATCATGTCTTGATTTCTTATAATAATACAATGTAAACGTTATGAAAATGGGTGTTACGAAATATGATTTAGGAAATTATGACCAAAAAAATCTACATGTTCAATAGAGGCAATCCTCCTCCTACCCCTGAACATGCTCAATCTACAATTGTTTGGATCTACAGATGAAGAATCTTTGATGTGGAAAAGTCAACTGAATATATCCCTTCTTATAATCAGAAAAGGTTTTAAAAGCACAACCACATTAAATTTATATAGCATTCCAACATCTCATAATGTCTTTATAAAATTCCAGCAAGATTTTTTTTTAAATATTTTTTTAGTTGTGTAGACCTTTATTTTATTCATTTACTTATACATGGTGCTGAGGATCAAACCCAGTGCCTCACATGCTAGGCAAGCACTCTACCACTGAGCCACAGCCTTAGCCTCAGCAAGATATTTTTATTTGATAATCAAAGCAATTAAGGTACAGAGAATAATCTGCCCTATAATATGTCCCCAACCAACGTGCTTGCTAATGGAAGATCCAAAGGTAGTCTCCAGGTGCTCTGGCTTCTACTTGATTGCTTTTCATAACAGATGGCAATAGTTCTCAACTACCCTAAAAGCAAAGTTCATCAAGGCTGATAATTCCATATTATAACAGCCCACAAATCAACAAATCAATTGGATTATTTGCCACTTAATTTCATAGAAGTATATACACACATGAAAATACATAAATTTATATATATATATATAAAACTATGTATGCAATATATTATCATAGTGTTTTAACTTTTATTTTTAATCAAGATTTCACTTCAGTGGACATATTACATCTAATTGAATGAATGCAAATTTTATCTGTGTAAGTGATTGAAAGCTGAAGGTATGCCCTTTATTTTCTAAGGAAAAAAAAAATGAGGGAAGGAGAGAGAATCAATTTAAAAGGGGAAGAACAGGGAAAACTGTTTAATAAGAAGGAATTCCTAAATTGTAAGTGAGAGAAAAAAACTGGCAGAAATCCTATTACATGTTAAATAATTAACTGAAGTTCTGAACAGAGATGGGAAAATGAGAATTACAGCTAATTGCTTTCACTAGTTCATTTAGATAACCAACTTAATTTTAATTATGTTATTAAATGATACTATCTTTACATAGTTTGCCTAATCTCTTCAAATAAGCCAATATGCTTACAGACTTTTAAGAAAAATACCATCAAATCTCATTTTCTCTTGCATTTTCAGTAAATATAAAAGTAACTGAATATCATGTAATAACAGGAAAATTATTTCTAATCATGTTATTTCAACAATAAGCTATTGGGCATATACCATACTGATATTACACTATATATCATATAGGGATATTACATGAAGATGCTTTACTTGTATTATCTTAATCACCCTAACTAGAAGACATACAATTTTTACCCCTATTTTAATAACAAAAGATGTTAACTCACTCAAAGACCCTGATCTCTGACTTTAACCACTAAGATATAATCCCACTGATCCTAGAAAACATATCTATTTTTTTAAGTCCTATTAGATTTTACAAAGCAGTATGAATTTTGGACTTTCACGTAAGATAAAGAGTTAAGATCCCACAAGTCCATATACAAGATAAAGGAAAACAAAAAGTGTTTAAAAGTGTACAGAAAGAAAGCAAACAGCAGCTTTGTTTCACTTACTACATTCAGCCTTTCTTACTCTCAAAAAGGTGAAGAACTGCTCTCTATTAAGGGAGCTGCAGTTCAATCCTTTTCTTCTAACAGTCTTTGGAAGGTATTCCATTGTGTTCAAGCCTTCAATGTTGTAAATGATTTTCTTTCCCCAAACAACTTCAGTATGGCCCCTCTTCAATGTAGCCTATCAATGCAGTATGAAACTCCTTAAGCCTTTTCAACATCTAAATGGGGTTTTCTTCCTTATCATTTAATTATTATTGAGCTCTTCCATTAGTTCTTTTTTCTTTTCCTTCTGGAACTCCTATAACATGTAGAGTTTTAAAACAGTGTTACCTTTTCCGGATTTATCGTTTTCCTCATGATTTTCATGTGTTAACATTTTTGCCTATATTGGGGGATATTTCCCAAATCTGATCTTTAAGGCTACTAATATTATCTTTATTCATCTATTGAACTTTTGCTTTCAAAAAAATTATTTTGGGGGGACTCCAGAAAGTCTCTTCCATATTAATTTTTAATTAATTTTCCTGAGGGATATTTTTAAGTTAAGTACTCATCTGATCACTTCAATCGTCCTAGATATATATGCTAACTATTCTCTCAATCTTTCTCTCCATTTGACATGAGTGGTTATTTTTCATTTAGCTTACCAGGTTTCGGGTCCAGATGTTGGAGTATTCCAAAGTGAGAATCCCAGATGTGTTAGAAAACCATGCCCCATATTATCTTTAGAATTACTTTCCATGGTAGCCAGCAAGCTGTCCTTCCTGGAGGCACAAGAGGAGGCCTCCAAAGGCAATATATTCTGTTCCCTTCACCCTTGAAAATTCCAGAGAATAAGAAGTGGGCAGGTGATATACATGGGAATAGCAGGAAGGCAATGGAAATAGGCAAAAATGTTAACACATGGAAATTGTACAGACAGGAAGGTATAAAACCAACCTTAGAAAACAAGTCTATACGGTAAGTAGAAGAAAGCATAACTGTCTTTTAGTAAGAACTTTATCGCCTGACCACTGCCAATTCTGCAACAAAAAAATCTGATGCTTAGAATGATTCTTTAATATCTTTATAACTTTGTACTTAAAATTCTACATTATAGAATGGAGTGCTGATTGACCAGAGGTCATTACTGACTGCCCAAAGGTAGAAAGAAGGAATATCTGACTCCACCAGTTTCTGTATTTCTCCCTATTATGAACATCCATAGTTTCAAATCTCCAAAACTAGGAAAGAAATTGGATACTAGTCAGTGAAAAAGGAAAAAAAAAAAAAGAAAGAAACAAATGGCAGATATCCATCATTATTACTTCCAGAATTTATATCAACTGACTGCATGAAAAGTTTATACCTACAATTTGCTTTTAAAACAGTTTCCAAGCATCAGCATTTAGAAAGTCTCAAAAAAAAAAAAATCATGTTATATATGCAGAAAAGAAAACAGCATTTATTTTAATTTTCTTGAGACTATATTATGAACATAGGGAGAAATTATTAAGTTTTAAAGGCAGAAAGTGTGATTTCTGACATAAATTGGGTTTGTCATAAACAATACAAAAGTATCATAAACATCACTTTAATCAATTTCATGACCTCAGCCTTAAGTAGCTGCTTTAATTATACAAGCACTTAAGTTGGTTTTTAAATAACCTCAGTCTATACTTTCTTATTTTTCATGGTAGCTAAATAGTAGCTTTAAAGGGTTAAAGACTTCTAAATTGGTATTTTTAAGTGTCAATAAAGGATGAACAGAGAGAACCAGGAAATCTATAAAACAGAGTAGTTAAAATTCAAGTTGAGATCTTAGCAATAATGATAACAGCAGCAATTAATACCACTTAATATTTTCTGAGTATGTACAAGATATTCTTCTAAGTACATGTATTTGCTAATCCTCTCAAGAATCCCAGAGAAAGATGTATATATAGTACTCCTATTTTACATATAATAAAACGTGAGAGGTTAAGTAAGTAGCCCCTTATCTCACCCACAGCAGAAAACTGATGAGGTGAGGATATAAGACCAAGCATGTCTTTATGGCAATCTGCCTTAAAGCTCCCCTTAAGCCAATAATAATATTTGCTATTATATTTCACATACAGAGGTGTGACTAATCTTAAGATAATAAGGTATTTCATCATCTAGGCAAAAACCTTTAAAAATCAATTTTGTAGACCAGTCTTTGAAAATTATCAGACTCAAACAAAAAGGAAAACAGGCTTTCAATACTTTTGTTCAGTAGCTAAAAACAGAAATTTTCTTCATGGAAACACTTAAGATTTCTTTTACTATGCTCAAATTCAGTAAGTATTACAGAGATGCTATCAGAGATTACAAAGGATTGAGAAAGTTCCTGAAAGGTAAGTATCAGAAAGGTGTACAACCAATCTTGAGTTCCCTATTACACACTTCAATAGCAAGTGTATCTCAAATATATTTTGATCACAGTTTCACAGGTACTCTTCCCTTTCCCTCAATTCTTATAAGGCCACAAAACTTATAACAAAAGAAGGGCAATATGTGCCACTGCCTACTGAGGACTGTGGGAATTGGGGGCTGCAGGGATCCATTCTTTAAATATTCAAGCACTATACTTAGTCATATCAACAGAACCTAGATAAAAAATGGTATTTTCATTGTGTACTTTGGGAGGAGGATGAAGAGGAGAAGAATATTAGTTTCAATAATAAATTCAAAGCACTGGTAAAAAAAAATTCATAAATATAGGTATAAAAACTTAATTCTGAAGTTTAAAAAGGTGAAAATAGTGTAAAATTATGACTAATGACAGATAAAAATCCAATGGATATGACAATAAGATGACACAGAAATAGTGATGACAGGGATGCTAAAAATCTAGCTTAAGTAAGAATAACTATCAAGTTCAACAATAGTGATTACACACAAAAGCAAGTAATTTAAGAAGTTTTATGGTCAGAAAAAGGATAAGTTCAAGCTTTTCAAGGTAGTCTTATGTAATAACTTGGCACAGGATATGGCAGAGTTAGTGAGAAGCTCGGGAGGAAATGAGAGGATCAACCCAAAGTAAAAGATGCCAGAGAGCTAGATGGACAGGATGTCCAAAGGTTTATGTCAACAGATGCTGAAGTAACCAAGGATAATGACAGGGAATGTGATAAAGAAGTTGCGCCAGATAAAGCAATAATTTGAGGAAAACTGAAAAATATATGGAGGCTGGAATAGATGTCTATAAGGGGGAAACCACCATTAAGAGGAAGTCTTAATAGTGGTACCACCAGTACATTTTTAAAAATGTTAACATAAAGACAATAATGAGGACTAGGGTTGTGGCTCAGAGGTAGAGCACTCACCTAGCATGTGTGAGGCACTGGGTTTGATCCTCAGCACCACATAAAAATAAAATGAAGGTATTGTGTCCATCTACAACTAAAAAATAAACATTTCTTTTAAGAAATAATAATGAATTTCTCATGTGTGAAAAAGAAATACTGAATGACTATAAATTAAGATAATTTAGATATTTAAAATGGTTGAAAAATTCAGTAAGGTTTGAAATCACTTTTTGTAGCTTAAAAATTCTAAGCTTTTAACTACTAGATATAAAACACATAATCAGAAATGGGAAGACTCTGCAGCCAGGTAAGTAATTTGCAAAAAAAAAAAAAAAAAAAAAGGGAGGGGGGCTGGGGGCTGGGGCTGTGTCTCAGTGGTAACGTGCTCTCCTAGCATGCATGAGGCACTGGGCTCGATCCTCAGCACCACATAAAAATAAATAAAGACCATCAACAACTAAAACACATAATCAGAGATTTCCAGTTCTAGTGAAACTCGCTGGTGTTCAATTTTAGTAACTTACAGAAGTTCTTTACTAGATGACTTTCTCTGAACCAAGCTATCATATCCAAATATGCCATCTAATTTAGTAAGAATTTATACTTTATAACAGCTCTCAATGATGTAAGGATGGGAAATTTGCAGTCTTTTAATAGCCTATAAATTAATTAAACTTGACAATGGTAATCCATCAAAATTAAGTTCTACACCAGTTGATGTTTGATTTGCATTCGGAGAGCTAATGTTGTGAATTTTGTTCCTAACCAACAACTTTAGATTCCCATCTACTTCCCTTTTGATGGAAAGGAATTCCTTTCAAAGAAGCAATAAATCTTCACCTTTTCTGGGGGAACATTATTTATACCACAGTTTAACACACACACACACCCCACAAACAAACACACAAAGTAAGCCTTCATTTAAAATTGTACTTTAAATTGGACTTACAATTTAGGTATCATCAAATAATACTTACCAATACAGACATCAATTTTCCCTTTAATAGCAGCTTCATGCAGAGGTGTATAGTTCCAGTTATCCCTGGCATTTGGATCAGCTCCTTGGCACAGCAACAGACTCACAACCTCAGCATGGCCAAAAGAACAGGCATTATGAAGTGGAATGAGACCTCCATCATCACGAGCATGTACATTAGCACCCATCTGTAGTAAGTGTTCCACAACATCCTTCCTTCCAAAACCTAAAAAGAATGTGGAAATGTTTTTATACATTAAATCAATTTTGTAAAAAGAGCCAACAAATATGCACTTTAATAGTCTATACTAAAAAGAGCCAAACAAAATAAAAAAAAAATATATTAGCTCCGTTCAAAAGGATCTTCATTTCACAGAACCAGAACTATGGAAGCTCTTTTAATCACCCTCTCATGCAGTTGATTCAAAAAATATTCCTTAATCACTTGGTATGTGGCTGGGCAATTGTGCCAGAAATACCAAAGAATGAGACAAGACTCCTATCCAAAGCACTCACTTTCCTCTCAAGTTTCACAAGGCAAAATTACATGTAGAAAACACATTTCTATATTTTAAAAGGTAAAGATTACTTAAATACTGCCGACAACCAAGGCTAAGATATATCATAATATTCACCATTACATTTTTAGAGAAACTGGAGAGGAATGTAAGTATAACAGAAATAGTCTGGTAACGGGACTCTAAAAAGAAAGATTAAAGATGATGTCAGAATACCTATTATTGAGATAGGAGGGTCAAAATATGTGAAGTAGATGTTAAGTGAAACTATTCAAGCTTGGATTTACTGAATAAAAATATCACCAGGCAGATAAGTGGGAATACAGGCATTTGAGAATATAGAATCAGAACATCAATAATGAAACAGACTGAATTTGGAGAAACCCCCACCTCTGAAATTTAGAGCAACTTCCTCATGCTGAGAAACTACACTCCCAAGGCCTGACAGGCACCAAGCAAGCTGAGAGTGGAGGCCTGTAACACAAGGTAACTAAATCTATGTATGTATATTTCCCTTTTGTCTCACTTCCCTACTTGATCTCCTTTAAAAGCTTCATGGGCCTTCAGAGATTTCAAAGATGAAAGTTTTTGAAATAATAAGTGTCTTCTATTTCCCTTCAAAACTGGCTTTGAATAAAACCTATTTTCCTACCAAGCTGAGTGAAGTACCCTAGCCTCTCCTCAAAACCACTGCCAGTACTACTGTTGCCTGGTAACAGAAAGAAGCATCAATTTTCAGACAGAAAAGGGGGAAGGGCCAGGCAGAGTCTGAAGCAAATGCTTAGAAAGGTAGAAAACACCAAGCAGGACAAGAATGAAATCAAGGAGCAAAAATGTTAAGTAAAGTTCAGCATAAGGATTTAGTGAGATCAACAAGAAATGAAAAAATGGCCATTTATAATTTTAGAGTAATTTTAGTACAATGATAAAATCACAAGCTACACTGTAATGAGATATAAAAGGAAACTGCACTTATTATCATTTTATAAATGATTTTTTTCCACCTTATATTTTATTAGGTCTTATTGGCTACATATCACTATCTCCATGCTACTACATACTAGGTAATGTTGTGAGAAAATGGCACCTTACAAAATGAAAGTCATATTCTCCTCCACTTTAATGCATACATTAAATAAATGAGAACCATATGAACAATAGTAAGGAAAAAAATTTATTTCAAGATATACGGTCTATGCTATCTATAGAAATTCATTCATTCTAGGAAAGCAAGAAGAAAAAGTCCCTAAGTTAAAGATATGTTTCCACAGACATGAATCACAAAGTCAGAATTAGGTTTTCATGGAAAATATCATTCAAATTAAGCTGCAAATTTTGGGTGAAAGATGTCAATTTTTTATTAGTAAATGGAAGAGCATAAATATAGGATGCAAGCTAACGTTATTGTCACAATCCTACTGGGGTTTGCTGGCAGAGCTTTACAGATGTTAGTTCCCTTTGATTCCCCAACTTCCATATCCTTCCTCCCTCTTCCATCACAACCCTGCTCTTCCACTGCACCAAAGACACTTTACTTACCCAGGAAGACAATAATTCTCCTTCCCCATACAGATTTAAATGAACCTTGAGTGAAAACTTACTTTTCCCTAACTAGTGCACTAATGTTTGAGAACTAAATTCCTTTCTTCAATGATAATCAAATAAATTTTAAACATAGCTTATCAGTTGGCACTTTTAAAAATACTCATTATAATATCCATAAAGCAAAATAGGAAGGTATGTGTTTATTTTTTCTAAAACTTTTAGATCTACAACACAAAATGAAAGTGGTTAGTATTCGGAAGAAGGGGGTGAAGTAGAACTGTGATTGTAAACCAGTAGGACACATTTGAAGAAGTAGCAGTTATCATCAGGCTGAAGCAAATACACCCTCTGATTTATCACTTTTCAATCTTTATCATAAAAAAATTCACATATAAACAAAGATTCTGCATCAAGAATATCATAATTACCTACAGGAAATCATGAAAACAATTTAAATGTCCAACAGATGCTTTGTTAAGTAAATGACTGTTAGATTGGACTTACTATTTAGTATCATCAAATAATAATGTGTCATCCTATATTAAGTGGGACATTACAGAACACTATGAATGTACTCAATGCCACTGAATTTTACACTTAAAAACAATAAGATGATAAATTTTGTTATACACATTCCTCCACAATTTTTTTTTTCAAAATCACCAAAAAGTACAAACTATATAAAAGAAAAAAGGATGTTATAGAAAATTTTAAAACATATAAAAGAATTTTTTAGGTTAAAGTCTTCAAGAGTAAAAATATATGAAACAAAATACTGGAGAAAAAAATCATACATGTATTTATAAAAACTATAAATGAATAGAAAAAAGACAAAATCACTAGAGTGATTATGATATTTTTCTTAACTTTTTTTTCCTTGTTTTTTTGTTTTTTGTTTTTTTGGCATATTCTGAAAGCTAATCCTAGTTGTTATTGCTCTATAAATACTTTCTGTTTATGGTTCATTTTTAAACTGTTTACAATTTGATCTCATACAAGTTTTAATATATCAATCTTTTCTAACATGATTTGTATCTTCTCTACAACCTTTAAAAAATCCTTTCCTATTTCTATCCCATTCCTACATTTTCTACTAGATTACATATGCTCCTATACCTACAATGGAGTTACAACCCAATAAACCCATTTTAAGCTGAAAATATTAAGGCAAAAATCCATTTAATATATCTAAACTACAAAACATTCTAGCTTAGCAACACATTAGAAACTACTGAGTAATGGTTTTTTGTCCTTGTGACTATGTGGCTGACTTGGAGCCGCAGCCACTGATCAGCCACCAGGAGAGAGTATTGTACTTCAAGCCCAATAAAAAATAAAATCTCAGAGTTCAAAGATCAGTCTCTACTGATTACTTATAACTTTAGCACCATGCTAAGTCAAAAAACTGCTAAAACAAATCACTAAAAGCTGGGAATCATCTAGACCTATATAATTCTGCTTTCACATTTAGATCTTTCATCTACCTATACTAGATGTGAATCAGAAATCTAATTTTATTTTCCTTTCTTTTCTCTTTGGTGGGTCAGTTTGTTCATTAACATAACTTTAAGGTAAGTCTAGATATTAGCAGGGCAAATTTCAATCTACTTTGTTCCTCTTAAATAATTGTCTTGATTAATATTGCTACTTAATATTCCATATGAATATTTTCAAGTTCCGCAAAGAAACTTATGTTTTTATTTGTTGTTTTGCTTTGTTTTTTTAAAGTTCAAAGATTAGAATTCTGGAAAGTTAACAAAATTATAACACTGGACTTCCACAAACTCAGGTCTCTGTATCCTTCTATTTTGTTTTTTCTCTGTTAATATCTTGTACATTTGTCAAAAATCATTGGGTATTTTAATGTATTAGCTCCTATTGGGATGAAGAGGGCAATAATACGTTAGGAGAGGGGTCAGAGGAGTTAGATCACTCCAAGCCTTAGAGTATGCAGCAAGGAATTTCAAATTAAGTAGGGGTTTGTCAGGTAGCCATATCTGTCCGCTAACTAATGTGGTACCTTTAAAAGAGGAAATGGCAAATGAGGTCAGAAAGATAACTAAGGGCTTGACTATGTAGGGCCTCTGTATCAGGCAGGAACACATTTAGTTCCAATGACAATGCCCAACTAGGGATTCACTTATCTCACACAACTTGTCTAGACATTGACACATCAGGCTCACAACATGCAGTTTACTAATGAATGATATTAGGAGTCATTTAAGAATCTTTCCACTCTGGCATCCTTATCATATGCAAGCTTTCTTCTACTTGCTTATCACCACATGCTGTTGTCTCCAATCTTGATATCCAGGTTCCCAGGCAAGAAGTGAGAAAGGGTAAAGGAAGAAAAGACTTTCTCTTAAGTCTTTTTTATTATTAAGGAAGCAAAAACCTCTCCAAATACTTCTACCTATATCACATTAGCCAAAAATGTTTGTCATCTGTCCACCTTCAAAAACAGGCTGGAAAGCCAAGTCTTTTAAAGTTCCTTGGGAAACAGGGCTGCCTTGAACAAAATCTAGTATGTTAGAGAAGATGAATTTGGGTGAATAATCAACAGTATCTGCTGCAACTTGGTTAAGCCATGGGTAGAAGTTTGGTTTTCATTATACAGGGCCATTTATAAGGGAAATTACCTGATTCTGTTTAAGTCTTAATTAGCTATGTAAAAAACATACTGGAAAAGATCAGGAGCAAAATCAGAGGCACACATTAAGAAAAATTCTGCTTACTTGCCTTAGTCTAGCAAGAGTTAATGATGGCTTGGAATAGTAGTGGCAGCATAGATAAGTCAAAGACCACAGAACTACAGTAGGTTTTTGTAAAAAACAAGAACAACAGAATCCCAGGATTATAACTTTGGCAAATCAGTTTATGGAGGTATGTTTGGGGAAAGTCAAGATAAGCAAGCCAATACAAAGCTCACCCTAAAAAACTACTCTTCACCAAATATTAAATTAAGTAACATGATTTGTAAATTTCAGCACATTCTTGCCCCTAAAGAATATATAAGAAGCCGAGCAGAGTGGCTCACTCCTGTAATACCAGTGGCTCCAGAGGCTGAGGCAGAAGGACTGCGAGTTCAAAGCCAGCCTCAGCAACAGGGAGGCACTAAGCAACTCAGTAAGACCCCTGTCTCTAATAAAATACAAAATGGGGCTGGGGATGTGGCTCAGAAGTGGAGTGCCCCTGAGTTCAATCCTTGGTACCCATCCACCCCCAAAAAAGTATAAGAAACAATGACAGTATTGCACAAATTCAAACTACTTTAAATATATTATGTAGAAAGAATCCTGCTGACACTCAGAAAAATCTAAGTTTATAAGATGGCTTAACTGAAAATACTTCACAATTTTCCTTATTCTAATATTAAATAAAAGGTGACAATTAAGGCCATTTAAAAATATTTCAGTGTTCACTGTTATCTATTCTCCAGTTCTGAGTTTAAAAATACAAAGTTGTTTCACTTATCTTCAGCTTTTAAACTTGCCCAAAATTAAAGCTTCAAAGAAACAACCTTAGCCAATGTTAAATCTTGTAACTCACAACTACAACTACTAAAATTTAATAAAAAGAGGAAAACCTAAGATACTTGGAGTATTTAAAACTGCTGGGTTTTTTTTTTTTAATGGCTGCAAAGTTACATCTTAAAGACATTTTCCCCCTAATTGGACTGTCAGCAAAGCTGCAAACAATATATATCATTTGAACTGTTAATCCACTGATTTTCCCAATGAGAAAATATATATCATCTCTCTTATATTTTTCAAAATAATTTTCCTTACATATAAAAAGATCTCATTACTCCCCCAAAAAACTTCAAAATAATAATAAAATGTTTGGAATTGTTTAGGAAAATAACACATACACACACACACACACACACACACACACACACACACGTCATTTTCCTAACATAGATGGGAAAGATAAAAAGACACTCGGTGACAGATGTAATTTGTTCATTATTGCCTTTAAAAACATTAGGAAAAAAATAGAATACAAAGAATTAGAATAGCCCATTCGCTACATATAGTTACCTCTGTATTAAACATTACCAATCCATTTCCATGCCAAAAAAAAAAAACCTCTAAACTGTGTCAAAATTACTTTCAACGAAACAAAATTCAACTGAGACATTTACACTAGAGTTAAGTTATTAAATAACATTTCTTTCTAGCCAAATGATTCATCATTCACTAACACTAGAAGTGCCAAATATCTGTGAGCATCTCTAGAGGTCTGCTAAACATAGTAATTTATAATTTTGCCAAATTAAAAATGTGAATAACATCTGTACTTGGCTGATGTACAAAAGGCATCTGCAGAATTTCACAGTGGTATACAGAGCAACAGCCCTATCTTAATTAAGTACCTTGTTTTCTTTACCTTCTAACGTTCTTTAAGGTTTTCAGTTTTATTTCATTTTATGAAATAAAGATATTCTCTAATCTGGCAGTTAGGGAAAGATTTAGGACATATGCACTAACAATATTAAGGCTTTTCTATATCCTGGATTCAATTTATACAGTCCAACATACACAAAATCATAGATAACCAGTAACAGGCTTCTGCTTATTTTATAATAAATGTTCTTTGACACACAGAAATTCCACTTAATATTCAAAATCACAATTGCTTCATTTTCTAATTCGTTACAACAGATATATTAGCTTCTCTGATCATTTGATCAGAAGTCACTGTTAAACAAAGGAGAATATATATCACTGTTGTTTTTACATTAACTATTTAGAAAATAAACTACAAAATGAGTTTTATTGAGGGTGAATAGATTTATCATTTGTTAAAGGTAGAATCTGACCAATTAAGTTTTTCCATCTTATAAAACACGATTTAGAAAGAAAAGTTATGCTTACAGGAAAGAGTTAATCAAGTGCATTAAAAAAGACATGCCTTTCCCAAACTCAGTGGAGAAATCACCCAATGGAGAAGCAAAAAAGGTAGGATATGACCCCAGATTCTAGTTTAAAATACCTGGACAGGTGGACAGGTGGACGGGTGATAAACCAGAAGAAAGCTTTCATTCCTCAACATTGTGACATTTTCCCAAACACTATTGAGGAATATGAAAACAGTACCTCCAGCCCTGTTCCAGACAGTAGAGAGGTAACATCAAGGTAAAACATTGGAAGCTTCAAAGTGAGCAAAGCCCAGGTGAGCTCCCAATTAGGTAATAACAATGAGTGTGACATCAATTAGAAAAGAAGGGCCAGGTAAATCCTGAGCAACCAGGCTAGAGTTGAGAAGAAATTATCATATAATAGGAACTCTCTACCTGGAAGCATGTCCCTATTTACAACAAACCATCTGAAGGAATAAACCTAGAGCACAGGCTTTCATTGCTCTAAATCCAAACCTGTGTAGAACTTTTCCAAAAGGTGTCTGAAAGGGATAAATAGGAGAGAATGAGAGAAGAGATAGGCAAGAGGGAGGATGGGAGGAGAGGAAATACTGTAGAAATAATGACAGGACTTCTCATAATTAAAGAAAGATGTAAAATTTCACAAGGCATGCATGGGTTTGATCCCCAGCACTATAGAACAAAACAAGCCTTTGGGTTAATAAGAGTTCATGCAGTACCAAACATAACTGAAAGACACATTACACAATATCAAGAAATATCTAAATCCTTCAGAAAGGAAACAGATCAACTTTTTTAAAAAAATAAAAGGAATCATTGACTGAAGTCAAACTTGTCAATGATGAGAAAAAGTCTTTCAATGCGTAACTTCATACCTAGTTAACTATTTACATGTAAAAGTGAAATGAAACATCAGATGTAAAATCTTGAAGCCAAACCGAAAAAGATCTTAGTTGAAAACACTCAAAAATACTTAATCACGACCAAAAAATTCAATAGTGCATACATGTGCGTATTTATCTATGTGTCGTGAATTAACTCAATAAGAATCCATTGCTGTTTCAAGAAACATTAACCAATAAAAACTAATAAATCATTACAAACGTGGGTTACAAAGAGTACACAGCAATTCAAACTTAACCAGGTCTGGGTCAGGAAAGCTTCCCTAATGAAGTGATACTGTGAACTAAGATCTAATGCAGTTAATCAGATAAAAGGATAAAGACAAATATTCCAAAGAGGCCAAGATATATAGTAGATACAAGAGTAAAGGTTAGAAACATTCTATATTCAAGTATCTTTAAAAAAATTACATATATATATATACACATACATATATATGTATGTGTATATATATTTAGTTGTAGGTGAACACAATAACTTTATTTTTATGTGATGCTGAGGATTGAACTCAGTGCCTCATGCAAGCGCTCTACCACTGAGCCCCAGTCCCAGCCCTAAAGTACCTTTTAAAAGAATTTCAGAATAGAGACTGAAAGAGGCAACAACAAAGAAATCAAACTTTCTGCCACAAGAATCATGAACAAAAACAGTATCACCTTTCAAAACTGAAATTTCAGAACTAAAATTCCTTTTTTTTTGGTTACTGAGAAGACTGTGACCATTCCCCACCAAAGTATCAAATATAAATTTCTGCTATGTGAACTTAGACATAAGTAAAGAAAACTGCAAAAGTAAATATCTATTTGTATCATCTTAGAAACCAAGGAAAAACTCCAAAAAGACCTGAAATTCTGCTGACAGTTTTCAGTATACCTTGCCTTATTTTCAACATAGACCTGATTGTAGAAGTACTTAATCATTGCAATGTAGGGAGAGAAAAGTTAAAACACAGCACAAAGAAAGAATCGTAAATACAAGTCAAAAGAAAAAAGATGTCTCCTGATAAAAAAGAAACCCCACCTTTACTTTCATTTTAATGATTATATTTTTCAATAGATGGTTCAAGGAAACTGGCTTCCTGCTTAGAAAAAAAAATTTATTTTTTTACAGTAGGTAGCAAAAAAAGTTCAAAATATATTAAGATGTAAATGTTAACATGAAACCAGAAAAAAATAGGTAGACATTTGCATGATCTCAAGAATAGAAGCAACAGAGAAAAACTAAAGGTAAAAGGATAAAAACACATATTGCAAAGAGGCTAAGATATACAGTACATGCAAAGGTCAAGGTTAGAAACACTATATATTCAAGTACCTTTAAAAAAAATTAAAGGCAATACATTTGGAAGTTTATAGATAAAATTAAAACAAGCAAGAAAAATATTTGCAGTGATTGTAATAAAACACAAATAATAAAACACCAAAAGGCAAAAGAAAAAAATTAGTTAATTCACAAAAAAAGGAAATACCACTTATTTTTAAAAAACAAAAATCAATAAGCTGAGAAATAAAGAAATGCAAATTAAATCACGAATACTATTTTTTAAACTAAGAAGTTAAGAAATGAAACTGGAGTTGTAGCTTAATGGTAGAGCGCTGGCCTAGCACATGAAAGGCATGGATTCGATCCTTAGCACCACATAAAAATAAATAAAATAAAGGCATTGTGTCCATCTACAATTAAAAAATATGTATTTAGAAAAAAGCTAAGAAATGTGCTTTAAATGTTGATGTTCAGAGACCTACAAAAGTATTTGTAGGACCACTATTCATAATAGCCAACACATAGAAACTATGCAAATGTTCAAGTAAAATGGGTAAGTAGTATATTCACACAAAGGAATTCTATACAAGGAAAATAAACTACATGATAGCTGAATTTCACACAAAACAGAATCAATTATATAATACCACTTATTTATCACGTTCAAAAACAGACTAACATTCACTGAAAGATGGTAAAGGGCTAGTGATCCAGAAGACCCAAAAGTAGGAGGTTGTGGTTGGCTAATAACGTTCTGATCCTTTTTTTTTTTTTTTAATTTATTTTTTTTTATTTATTTATTTTGTTCTGATCCTTGACCTGGTCATATTCACTTTTAAAAATTCACCTTACTGTACATTTTTAATTGTGCACACTTCTGTGTATATGCTGTATTTCAAAAAAGAAACCATGGCTGATATGGCCAAGGGTATGTCAGGAATATAACCTAATAGAACCTTTTAGGAAGCAAGTTTAGGAACACCTATCTACATGCAAAATCTTTCTAGGTTTATATGTAGAGAGTCTTAAAACTTTAGCAGTTACATTTCAGTTCATTTCATAATCTCAAAACACCTATAACAATTTAAGGAACACCAAGCAAGTTTTTCTTGATAAAAAAACCACTTCACAGGCTTATAAGTAGTGAGTTAACAACTGTCAAATTACTTTCTAATTCATAAACATCTGTATAACTTAGAAATTTTTTTAAAGAGAGAGAGAGAGAGAATTTTAATATTTATTTAATTTTTTTTTAGTTTTTTGGCAGACACAACATTTGTTTGTATGTGATGCTGAGGATCGAACCCGGGCCGCACACATGCCAGGTGAGTGCGCTACCGCTTGAGCCACATCTCCAGCCCCAACTTAGAAATCTTAACTGAGTTCCATGTGTCCTCAAGCAATAACTCTCAACCTTGCCTGCACATAAAAATTAGCAGGAGATTTTAAAAGAACAAAGCCCTACCCTTCTACTGTAGTGATTTAATTGGTTCTAGGTTAAGAATAATTGCTCTTAGAGTATCAGCATCACCTGGAACCTGTTAAAAATACAAATTTTCAGGCTCACTCCATTCCCACTAGAAGAGAAATTCTGAGGGAGGGTGCTGTGTTTTAACAAGCCCTCCAGGCGATTCCAATGCAGTTTGAGAACCATGGTTATAGGGAATATGTAAAAATTCACACACTTAAAACTCAAGAAGATCAGAAATCAGAAGTGCTAACTACCAAAGGTTTCTTCACTTTTTTCCAAATCTACTACAGAGGGAAAAAGTTGCAGGTCCAAGGAATGAAACAGCTACCACATACCCTTGGCCATAACAGCCATAGTTTCATAGTTCATTTGTTCAAACATTTATAGAGCACCTACTATAAGCAATTCACAGATATTAAAATTCTCATATATCCCAAATTTATCTGCTTTCATAAAATTCCAATACAATAACAGTTAGAACTTTCTATTGTTAATTTTTTGTGAGCACCATTATTGGGGGGGAAGCAAATTTCTAATATCTTGCCCTAAAAATTAATTCAAAAGAAATTCTTTCACAAACAAAAATATTTCCCTGCAAAGAGGAAAAGCATAACCTGGCATCCCAAAACATTTAAAAAAAAATAGTTAACATGTTTTCATGAACTGCAATACCAGGTCATTTCATTAAAAAAAAAAAAAAAAAGAAAGAAAAAAGAAAGATAATAACAACCCAAGCATTTGGAAAAGGACAGTATAACTTATTAACAGGATGGATGAGAATGTCAAAACAGTTCCCATGGTTGCAGAATATATCAAAATGAGGGCCTCTGGGCTTTTAAGTATTTTCTTATACATATCATAGCTTTTCAAAAGCATTATAGATAACTAGGCATCAGGAGGTTTCATTAATTTTTAAACTGTAACACAGAAACTATAGTGTTAAAGTGTTTTTGTCAATCAGTAAATTCAAGCCAGCTTTTTACCAGTTAGGACTTGTAGTTAACAGAAATCATCTGCTAACTACCAAAGGTTTCTTCACTTTTTTCCAAATCTACTACAGAGGGAAAAAGTTGCAGGTCCAAGGAATGAAATAGCTGCCACCAAAGAGCAGTTTAAGTTTGTTACATGGAAAAAGGCAGTTTATTTCTGCTTTTCCAATAATTTAAAAGAAAGAAATTCATTTGTTAAAACTGAATAAGGAGCTGACACACTCCAAAAAACAGCCTCCAAAAAGTACATGGATAAAAAACAGTTTAAGCTCATCCTGATTTAATTCTATAAAACACATACCTGAACAAACAGGCAAAACAAGTTCCACAAAAGAACCCAACAACTAACCATGGGGAAGAGCAATCTTGGAAATCTGATGAAACCTGAGGAACACTCAAATACAAAACTCTCAGAAGTGTCCTCAATTACTTGAAATCAAAACAAAAAAAATTAGGCCCATATTTAGTTATTCTGAGCACCCAGGCTTTAGCAGAAAGCCCTAAGAAACTCACCCTACCCAATTCTTTTTAAAGAATGCAGTGTTTTATATTAAAAACACTGGACTAAAAGTCCATTTCTAGATGTTTCTTTCTTGTACACATTTTATTTTTTAGTAAGCAAAGTTCCATAAGGGAAGGTTTCAGCTAGTTCTTACACACACCCTATACATCTAAACTAACCCTACTCAATTTCTTATTATGAATCCACATAAATGATGGGTATCTTAGCCCATTTTCTGCTGCTATAATAGAATACAATTATAAACAATGAAAAATTATAAACAACAGAAATTTGTTTGGCTCACAGTTCTGGGAGCTGGAAAGTCTGAGATCAAGTCAAGGGGTCTGTATCTAGTCAAGGACAGGGTAGGGCAAGCAAATAGGCATGCACACAAGGCAGAGCAGAAACTGGAAGAACTCATCATTTTTATTAGGAACCCACTCCCACGACAGGAGCGTGAAAGTACTCCTAATACTGTTATAATGGCAATTAAACTTAAGTTTTGGAGAGGACATTCAAACTAGTTCCTGGCTCCCAGGCTCAAACTTGGGCTCCCTCCCTTTTCCTCCCTTCTCTGGCTATATCCTAACTTCCTGAGCTGATCTGTCAGAAGAATACAAGTACCCTGACATAAGGAGAAAATAAAGCAGCACCCATCTCTGAAATTACTGCATATTTTATAACCAACTATCCAAAAGACTGCTTTGTCTACAAAACAAAAGGAGACTATTAAATACATAAATGTGTATTCACCACAAAATTTTGGCAGATTTTAAGCCAAAATTGTGGCAAAAGTAAGTGGGATGTGACCATTGTGTGGAGGTTCAAAAAAAAAAAAAAAAAAACTTGTGCTAGTATTACTTAAAAATCATTTATTACAAAACTGTCTTCGGTATATGATTAGGACGCACCAGGTACTCATGATTCATTTTTCTCCCTCACTTTATCACAAAACTAATGATTTTATTGCAAAAGCAAATCCTAAAATAAAATATATTTTCTCAGAATAATTTACATTCCTTGATTGCTTTTCTGGGTTCTCAGTTTAAGATTCTATTTTTTAACACATTGATTCTTGCAACATGGCCCTTCATGATATGCTTTCTATCCTCCAAATGTATTTCTTTGGCCTCTTAACTTAAAAAATTACTTTCCCATCTGGAAAGAACATAACGTCTGTGACCTGTTCAATTTGTTGGGAGAAGGGGATGCCATAGTAGAGAAAAGCAGGCACATGTTTGGACTAGATTTACCAAAAGGACTTCTATGTAACAGGAAGGTGATGTTTCTTATTTTAAGTGCTATTACTCTTAAGAGATGATCTTACTATAAACCTTACTGTGAGACCTCATCTATTTTAGGCCAGAGTGCATATCCAACATGAGAAAATAGATAAGGGGAGTTACTCCCAACATCTCAAACCCTTATTTTTATCCTTGTAATTATTATGAAATTAATATCTGTAAAAACAAGCAGTGGAAAAAATTAAAGTCAAATCTATGCAAAGCTCTTAGAAGAATGTGAGCAAAATAATATCCCTACACACCATTAATATTTACCAAAAGAAAATGCCCACAGGACAGACAAAAATTATTATCAGTTATTTCAATACTAGTAAAAGATAATATAAAAATGCTACAGCATATGAAAAAATAGCATGTGTGAACCAGAAAGACGACCAATTCAGGAAATAATTCAAAGCAAAATAAATAAATAAACAAAGCTATTTCAAGAAGAGAAAACTAAAGAAGTTACTTTGCCCTGCTTTATTCTCATATTTTGCTAAAACAAAAGGGAAAAAAATATCGTAGACAATGCCTTATAACTGGGGACAGTAAACTATAATACATACATCAAATCCGGCCCATCATTTGTTTCTGTAAATGAAGTTTTACTGAAATACAATCACATTTATTCATTTATATATTGTCTATGGATATTTTTATGGTACAAAGGCAAAGCTGAGTTGCAGTGACAAAGGCCAAATTGCCCACAAAGCCTAATATTTACCGCCTGACTATTTGCATGAAGTTTCTTAACTCCTGCCTTAAAGAGAAATAAAAGGGAGAAAAAAACATGTTTTTAACTTAAAAAAAAGTATTAAAAAAAGATTCAAAGCAAATGATCACAATCAGGGGCTGGAGATGGGGCAGAATGAGCTATTTTCTTTAATAGGCACAGAGTTCATATTTAGAATGACAAAATTCTGGAAATGGATACAGTGGTGATTGTATAACATGGTGAATGTACTTAATGTTCTCAATTTATACACTTAAAATGGTTATACACTTAGAAATGGTTAAAATAAGTTTTATGTTTTGTATATTTTCACACACACAAAAAAAAGCAAGTGACAAATTTAGAAAACAAAGCTTCAATATGCCTAAAAGGGGGAAAAAACAAAAATTAAAAAGTATTTGAGAAACTTTTCTGAAAGAAAAGGTCTGAAACTATGGAAAGAAAAGATACATCATGAACCTGAGCAAACAGCAATCTCATCTAAAGGGGCTAACACCAAGACATACTCCAATAGAATCACTGGACTTCAATAAAAAATGTCTTTGGACATCCAGGGAAAAACAACCAAGAGAAAGAAAATCAACTTATTATCATACCATCAACATTAATAGCTTTGACCAAAAGAAAATGGAATAACATTTAAAATAATCAGGAAAGAAAACAAAAACCAAAGATTAAGGTAAAAGCTAACTATTAGTGACTTAAAATTATTTTCAGAGAATCTATTTCCAGGACACTTTCCTGAGTAAACTATGATAAAGATAAGTGACAAACCACCAAAATGATTAGTGACATCAAATAACTAGTTACATCAAATAACCAGCAGTGATTTAAAACAGAAATAGAGTAGTAGCTATAAAATAATGATTTCAGGTATTTAGACTATATAATAAATCACTGCAAAATTTAGTGGCTGAACATAACAATAACCACATATGTCTGATGACATCCTGAATGATAACCAAGCTCAGTCACTGAAGGCTAGGTGAAGCTGGAGTATCCAAGGTGGCTCACTCCCTCAGCTAGAAGTGAATCCTGGCTGAGAGCTTCAATGGGGACAATGGGCCAGTCTTCCTTCTCCACCCCATCTTTCTTAAAACATGGAGACCGGGCTTCAAAATTGAGTCTTCCCAATACATAAAAGTAAAAATTTCAAATCTCTGAAAGCTCAAATGTTACATAGCATAACTTCAGCCACATTACGCTCATCCCAGCAAGTCACAAGACCAACTCAAATACAGAGGAAATAGCTCTTCCTCCTGATGAACGGTGCACAGCATACACACAAAACTGAGAATCCTAATTGGAAAATTCAAATTCCAAAACATGATACTACAAAAATTCCACACCATGACTCTTTGTTTCATGCACAAAATTATTAAAAATACTATATAAAATTACCCTCAGGCTATGTATACAAAGTATATATAAAACACAAATGAATTTTCATGTTGGGGTTTGGGTCCTATCCCTAAGAGATTTCATTACATGTATGCAAATGTTTCAAATCTTAGAAAATCCAAAATCTGAAACCCTCTGCTCCCAAATATTTCAGATAAGGAACAGTCAATATGTACATCAAGGGGAAGAATATATGACAGCCACATTTGAGGACTATTACACATATATATTTGCTGAACTAAAAGTATGACTAAATTTGTTAGAGAAAGTATGTAATGATTACATCCTCTTAAAATTTAGCAAAAGTAAAGGAGCATATGCAACTTTTTAACTATTTGCAGTAAGCATTTTGGTGACTATTATTATTTTGAGACTTGCATAGTATAGAATTAAGCAAATAAGTAATTATGTAGTATTCTATAATAACTAGGCTCTTGGAAACCTAGTTATTATAGAATACTTGGAAAAGAGAAGTCGTAAAGTAAAACCCAGTAGTTCTGAATTTGAATTGAAAATGTCAATATTAGCTAATAGGGTAGATTAAGAAAGACAAACTGTCAGAATGTTTAAAAATACAACACCCAAATATATACTATCTACAACAGATACACTTTATGAAGACCGAGACAGATTGAAAGTAAATGACTGGAAAAAATGTACCATGCTTAGCTTATTATAGTAAGCTAAGAAAGCTGAAGTATATTCATATATGATAAAGTAGTCTTAAGAAAAAAAGAATATTACTGGAGGTAAAATGTAACATTTCATGATAATTCAAAATATGAAGGTCAAATCTTCAGGAAGTTATATATTAAATGGACTGAATGTGTGTGTGTTCTCTCAAAATCCATATATTGAAATTTTAACCACCAGTGTGAAAGTATTTGGAGGTGGATCTTTGGGAGGTAATTAGATCATTAGAATGGAGCCTTCATAAATGGAACTAGTGCCTTTTTAAGAAGACACATGAGAATGTTCTCTTTCTTTGCCTCAACCACATGAGGGTACAATAAGAAGCCCAAAATCTGCAACACAGAAGACAGCCCTCACTAGATTCCACCCCATACTTATCTCAGACATCCTGCCTCCAGAATTATGATAAATAATTTTTTGTTGTTTATAAGCCATTCAGACTATTATACTTTTATAGCAGCCTGATTTGACTAAAACAACATATAGTCATAAATGTTTATGTATCTACTAACAGAGCTTAAAAATACAAAGTTGGGCCTGGGGTGTAGCTTAATGATAGAGGAAGGTCTAGCCTGTGCAAGGCCATGGATTTAATCCCTAGCACTGGGAGAAATATATAGATATAGATATAGATATAGATATAGATATAGATATAGATATAGATATAGATATAGATAAATATATAGATATAGATATAGATAGATATATATAGATATATATAGATACAATCAAAGACAAAAATAGACAATATAAGTATTAGAGTTGGAGAGCTTAGCTAATGATACCAATGGACAAAAACATCAGTAAAGATATGAGATCAAAACAACACTATCAACTACCTCATTTTAATTGATATTTACATAACACTAGAACCAACAACTGCATAATGCATAATCTTTTCAAAAGCATTCACCAAGACAGATCAAATGCTGACCCAAAGAACAAAAGCCTCAATAAATCTGAATGGTCTAAAGTCATATAGGATATGCCCTTCTTATTTCAGTAAAATTAAATTAGAAATCAATAATAAGACATCTAGGAAATACCACCAATTTAGAAATTAAACAACAAATTGCTAGCCAGGACCTAGGCATATACCTAGAATCCTAGCTTGAGGCAGAAGGACTGCAAGTTCCAAGCCTGCCTCAGTAATTTAGAAGACCCTCAACAACTTAGACCCTGTCAAGACAAAAAATAAAAAGGGATGCGGATGTATGTCAGCCGAAAAGAGTTCCCCTGGGTTCAATCCCTAGTACCCAAAACAAACAAAAAACTGACGCTTATTGCTAAATAACTCATGGATCAGGGAGAAAACACAAATAGAATAAGAAAACATTTCAAGCTGAATGATAATGAAAATACTACATATTAAAATCTGTGTAATTTGCCGCACAGTGGCACACACCTGTAATCCCAGTGGCTCAGGAGGCTGAGACAGGAGGATCAAGAGTTCAAAGCCAGCCTTAGCAAAGGTGAGACACTAAGCAACTCAGTGAGACCCTGTCTCTAAATAAAATACAAAATAGGGCTGGGGATGTGGCTCAGTGGTCTAGTGCCTCTGGGCTCAATCCCTGGTACCCAAAAATATATAAATAAATAATCTGTAGAATTCATTTAAAATAGTGATTAAAAAAAATTTATACTTTACTTTCTTAGAAAAGTCAAGTGTAAAAACTAATAATCTTCAGTTAGTTGTTTTAGAGTAAGCTAGGAAATGAGAAACAAGGTCAATGTGGAAGGCAGCTTCTAAGATGACTCCCAGTGATCTCCAACTCTTGGTATAAAGTCAAGTTGCACATGATGTTTTGCTCAACAATGATCACAACCATAACTGCGGTCCTATAAAATTACAATGGAGTCAACAAATTCCTATCATCTAGTGACCTCATAGCCATTGTAATGTTTAGTGTAACACATTACTCCAATGTGTGTGGTGATGGTACAAACCTACGGCAAAATCATATAAAACTGGAGCACATACAATTATGTACAGTACATAATACTTGATAATGATAATAAAAGACTATTATTGGTTTATGTATTTACAATATTATGCTTTTTATTATTATTTTAGAGTGTACTCCTACTTGTTAAAAAGAAATCAACCATAAAACTGCCTCAGGCAGGTCCTTCGGGAGGCATTCTAGAAGAAAACATTGTTATCATAGAGGATGACAGCTCCATGTGTGTTGCACTCCTGAGGATCTTCCAGGATATGGAGGTGGGTGACAGTGATGATTCTGACCCAGTGTAGGCTAGGCTAATTAATGTGTGTGTTTGTGTCTTGATTTTTTAACAAAAAAAGTTTCAAAAGTAAAAAAATAAAATAAAATAAAAAAATAACAGAAACATAAGTTTTAAAATAGAAAAAAGCTTATAGAGTGAGAATGTAAAGAATGAAAATATTTTTGAACACTTGTACAAAGTGTTTATGTTTTAAGCTAGTGTTATTACAAAAGAATCAGAAGTTTTAAAAATTTAAAATTTATGAAATAAAAAAGTTACAGTAAATTGAGGTCAACCCACCATTAGAAAATATTTTGGTAAATTTAATGTAGCCCTAAGTATACATGTTTATACAATCTACAGTAGCATACAATAATTTCTAGCCCTTCACATTCACTCACTGTTCACTCACAACTCACTCAGAGTAACTTCCAGTCCTACAACCTCCATTCACGTATACATGCCTAACCAGGTATACCAATTGTTTAAAATCTTTTATATGGTATTTTTACTACTCTTCTTCTGTTTAAATACACAAATACCTACCATTGTATCATAACTGTTTACAATATTCAGTACATTAACATGCTCTACAGGTTTGTAGCAGAGGAGCAATACACTATACCATATGGCCTAGGTGTATATGGGCTATATAATCTAGTTATATAATTATATAATATAATCTATATAATTGACATGCATTAAAAAAATATGCTAGAGGAACTCTGAAGCAGATAATATTAACAGAAATTATGCAGTATTACAAGTTATGAAAGCATTCCTCTATTATTTAAAAGTCTGTTCATTATTCTTTGAACAATTTGCTTCTAAAAAGTGATATTAAGACAAAAGAAACATTTGCTCTGTCTTTCTAACTAGAAGTTCTATGGGAACTTTTTTTTAAAAGGTGGGGGTTTTGTGGGGGTTTTTGTTTGTTTGTCTTATTTTTTTTGTTTGTACCAGGGATTGAACCCAGGGGCCCTAAACCATAGTGTCACATCCCCAAGCCATTTTTTAATTTTTAATTTTGAGACAGGATCTCTTTAAATTGCTCAGGGCCTCAGAAAGTTACCAAGCGTGGCTGGATTTGAGTTTGTGATTCTCCTGCCTTAGTCTCCTATAAAAAGAGGTATCTTAAGGAAATATTAAGGTTTTAAGATAACACTAAGTAAAAGATAATCTAGTTTGTAAACAATAATTTGAAGTCTAAGAAGATATTTCTTAGTTTATGAAACTAATTCCTTTCAGTACCAAAGTAGACCTTTCTTAAACCATGAGGCAAGACATTTACTTGAAGTACAACCAAGGACAACTGGTAAAATTAAAAGTACAAAAAGATTCCCACTCCAGGACTGAAGTAGAAAACCTTACTTCAAAATGTCTTCAGAATCCAATGCTTTGTTAAAACCTTAAAGAAGAAACAAAACAAAACCTCAACTTTTCTACAAAAATAGATCTTGTCAGAATTATACTGGTCCCTTCACAAAAATGTTACTATTAGGAACTGAATTAAGATGGTATTGCTATAAATTGGTCCTATTTATGAAGATCTTTGAGTGTTGTACTGCTGACAACAGAATGTCAGCGTACAGAATGTCAGCGTGGAAGACCTTATCTATAGAAAAGTTAACTTTAGTCAACAGTTAAAAAAAAAAAAAAGATCATTAGAAAGATTAGAAATAGAATTCTGAAAGTCATTTGAAACAGTATTTTGAGAACTGATATCAACAAGGAAAAACGAAGATTACGTTCTAATTGTGGCCAAGACAATTCTAATATTAATTCCATTGCTGGAAAGAATATAAGAATATGATTAGTATTCTTATAGCAATATAAGTGAAATCATAAGTACTATTTATATATGGCTTAATACTGTGCCTGAGGTTGTTAAATGGTTTCATTTCATGCTACCGAAATGTAAACTCATTTTTAAATAGAAATAAAGGCATTATTTATTATTCCTTCCATCATTTGCTTGGCTGGCTTGGGCTTAACCTTTGAATTCCTTTAAAAAAGAAAAAAAAAAAAAAAAACTCCTTATCTAGAAAGACTTCTTAACTGTTCCAAACCCAGAATAACAGCCCTATCACACACTCCAAAAGAGAGCATTCTGTTCTTTTCCTATCACTCTAGGTAGCACACTTTGTGGAGTTTTGTTAATTGTTTTTCTTTAGACTTTCCCAGTACACTGGAAGCTCTGTAAGAGTAAGAACTATCTGCTACTCCAAAATTGTGCCAGTATTTAATACCTGACCTATAAGTAATAAAAATTTATGAAACAAATGAACTACCTGACCTATAAGTAATAAAAATTTATGAAACAAATGAACTACAATTTTTCTACCCAAGGGACTTTACCAACTTCCTATCTTTAAAATATTTATTTCATTGACTACCATATTCAACGACTACCATAATAACCAACTAATAGTTAAAATTACTTTTAACTACTTGACCTATACCTGAGGGAAACTACATTGAAAAAAGCTTTAATGTTATCCTAGAAACAGGAAAGTAAAGGAAATTGACTCAAGGATGTTATATTTTTATATCATGAATTTTACTATTATTATTTTCTGTTATCCACAATTGAACTATAACCTTTTTTTTTCTAAAAAGTCAATTCTAGGTTAAACTATTACTTAATTACAAAGCTATATTATTGTTTGTATTCTAGATTATCTAGGAATATATAAACCTCAAGAGCAGAATTAAAAATAACTTGTGGCAAATAGATGAGGTGTGATTTGGAAGACACTTGATGAGTACATTAATACATAAATAAATATAACTAATTATAATTTGTTAGTGATTACTTATAAAGAGTTATTGTAAAAAATGACAAGACTTGTGAAGCACTATTTAAAAGATTTAGAATAAGTTGCAAAAGTAAACAATCTTGGCTGATTTATAAAATCAGACTTAGATCTTTCAATCAGCTTAAAGAAAAGAAATGCTATTTCATCTAAAATATGTAAGACCCTTGAGTGAACATCTAGTTAGATGAAAGCCTATTTATGACTCAATTCACTATATTCCTAACAGTAATGTCTGTATATTAAGAATGGATACACTGACCTAAAAATGATTTTCTGTGTTTCTCATACCACTCACTGGTCAAGATCCTAAATGGATCTTTGGCTTAAAATGAGATGAGTTATGACAAAAATATTCAAGTACCACACTTGTGTATGGAAAAGTATAGTGTCCTGAAGATTTTTATTCCATTTTGTTGGAGTGTGTAAAATGTATTTCTAAGTATGGCTACAATAAAAATATATATATATGAAAGCTATCCTTGTCTATAAACCCCCAATTACTTTTCCCTCAAAACACTGCAAAAATCAGAAATCCTGCACTGCAATTACTCACCAAAATGAAATGTTACTTTAACCCAGGAATAGGTTATGATAGTGTAAGCTTGATATCACAAGCTCTAAAATCAAACTGCTGGAATGAAAATTTCACTACTTCTTGAATGAATCAGGACTTTATTTAAACAGTCTGTGCCTCACTTGTATCTGTAAAATTAGGATAATATCTACTGAGCTGCAATTAAAATAAATACAAATTCCAAACATAGTTTTACTATTAACATCCAAATGAAGGAGTGATGTGACATACATTACAAATAGAAACTTATTAGAGGGTACCTTTGGTGTTACTTTGAAGTGTGTGGGTGGGTAGGAATGCCTACCTTGTATCTTTCTGTCCTACTTGAATTTTATAACATATATAAAGTACTTCTAATATAATGTTTCTAATGCATATAACTTTATTACCTTTATTTTTGAAAATAGCAATAGAAAGTGTCTGAGCAGTGAGACTGTTATCTGTTATCCTGTTTTTGTCTTACATTTCTCTGTTTAACAAAAATAATAAAGTGTTTCGAAAAGAAAATAGTCAACTACTTGCTAAAAATAAATAAATAAGCAATGGTTAGGGAAAAAAAAAAAAAAAAGCGTGAGGTCCAGAGTTAGGAGTTTGCAGATTTTTCATATCTTACTTATCCAATCTTACTATATCATTTCTGCCCATGAGTAAACTGAGGCAACTGAGTCTTTTACACGACTAACGGCGGTATCCACAAGTTCAAAGCCTGTATTTCTTCTAAATTCACATAATGCAGTCAAATATTATTCTCCCAGTTGTTTCAAACTGACATATTTTGGTCTTCCTAACTGAACTGTAAACTTCTTAAAAGGTTTAAGAGTTTAAAGGTTCCAGAAACTCCACTGAAGGTTACTAAGACTATGATACATCCTTAAACACTTGTTGAGTTACATCAAACTTCTGGTATCGACTCTCCTCGAGGAACATAACCCTGTTGCAAAAACACAATAAATTAGCACACGCTCTAAAGCCAAATCTAACTTTATTCCTACATTCTCAGAACTGAAAAAGTTTTAAGAATATGCATATCCAGAGATTACGCTACAGGAAGTTTTAGAATAAGTACAAGTATCATCACTATGCAAACACTAAAGAATGGATTCACACATCCCATTCCCACGCCCCCGTCCCCCAGACTCAACCTAAAGAAAGGAAACTCTAGTCTTCCGGTAAGGTATTAAAGAACCATAACCACGCCCACATCTTGTTTCAACTTAATAACCTGTTTTCTTTCTCTAATCGGACCACCGACCCCTCAAGTCCAAACCTGTAATAAACAATTCAAAAGTGTCTGACCTGCAGCGAAGTGCAGGGGAGAAGACTTCCGGCCGGCCATGTCCTTTGCATTTACGTTTGCCGCGTCCACCAGCCTCTTTACCCGGGACACGTCCCCATTGCGACAGGCCTCCAGTAGTTCCCGTAGGGCCCCGCTCACTGCTGGGACCCCTGTCCCAGCTGCCGCTGCCCCAGGCCCCAAAGCTGCAGTGGAACTAACTCCGGACGCGTCGGGGCTCTCAGCCAAGCTTGATCCAGGGGAGGATGGAGAGGAAGATGAGGAAGACGTCGGGGAAGAAGAGGACGACGGAGAATTGTTACTGCCACCGCCGGCTGGGTTGGGAGCGACCCCGACGGCAGATGATGCAGAAGCCGCCGGGACCACGGTAGTTGCGGCGACGGTACAAATTGTGCTGGTGGTATTGCAACAGCTGGTACTCTCAACCGGGTCCGGGGATCTGGGCCTGTCGGGCGGATCCCGACTGCCATCCCCCTCCGGCAGTGCTAGGCCGTGCCGTGGGGAGGCGAAGGGGGCCAGACCACCGGCTGTGGGGGAGGCTGGGGTGGTCCCCGGAGCCAGGCCGGGACTGAGAGGTGGGGGAGGTGGCGGCGGCGGCGCCGAAGCCCCTGGGGCGGGCTGGAGCTGTTGTTGATGATGGTGGTGATGATGCTGAGAGCGACGCGACGCCGCCATCTTCGGACTCCCCCAGCACTGTCACTGCGGCAACGGCCCCACCACCCGCCCTCACTTCCGACTTCTGGGCCAATCAGCATCCGGCACACAGGAAATGATACTAGATGCTGTGGGCGGAGTCAAAGAGAAGGAGGGAAGTATTGGAAGCTCGGGGAACAACCAACGAAGGGGGCGTGGCTCTGTGGCTGAGGGGCGGGCTTTGTGACGCCCTGGCGGGCCGGCTGGACAGATTTGAATGCTGGAATCAACATCTGCCAAAGTGCGAAAGAAACTTCCTGCGTTTCTCACTTTCAGCCTGCCTTCCTTTCTTGCTCTGATTAGTTCCCAAATACTCAGTTATAATTAACTCATTGGAAATTTTTTTAAAATTTAAACTATTTTTTTCCAGCTATCTCCTTTGATCTCTTGTTCCTTTCATACAAATTTTCTCGTTCTGTGTATATATTTTGTTAATCCTCCAGTTCAAAAGTGTCTCGAATGATTTACCAGGATTGTAAATCATTCCTCTCATTCCACTTCCCTCTCCCCTCCCAAATTCAGATAAAATTCTGACTGCTATCACGCACCTTTCAGATGCTATTTTCAACTAAATTTTTTTCTCTCCCTTTAGAAATACTTGTTATATCAGCAAAAGGAATGTGTCATACAGGCGCAGTGGCACAGGCCTGTAGTCACAGCTACAATCTAGGCTGCAGTAGGAAGATGGCAGGTTCAAGGTCAGCCTCTGTAATTTGTGAGAATCTGTATCAAAGTAAAAAAAACTTTAAAAAGGCTGGAATGTAGCACTGATAGCACCTCATATTTAATCCTCAGTACAAACATACACACACACACACACACACACACACACACACACACATACACAAGCATGTGGGGTTGGGGGTGGTGTTACAACAAGCCTGGAGTCTCAGTTTACTCAGTAGGCTTAGGAAGGAGAAGCAAGTTCCAGGCCATCCTGGGCAAACTAGCATGATTCCATCTAAAAAAAAAAAAAAAAAAAAAAAAAAAGGAAGGAAGGAAAAAGATATATCCATGAATGGGATAATCTCAGTGAGATCTCATTTCACACCTCTGTCCAATAGTGAAGTAGGCATTTACTCACTGTAATTAGTGTGATGTTAATATTCTCATTTCAGTAAAAAGTTGAGTTTATTTAGTGCTATCAACTAAATGCAATAGGATCAGAAACATAATATAAGTGGCATTTAATTTTCATCAAATATGGAGTTACAGTATAATTCTAACATTATCCTTTTTTCTTATAAATTTGTGCCATTTGTTTACATTAGATACTTGACAAAAAGTGTGGCTGGATAAGAAAACTCTATAGTGCAACTGAAATCAGGCCACAACACAATTCTCCCAGTTTTGAATCCTCTTTTTATTTTTTCCTTCATAAATGATATTTCAATACATAAGACAACCAAATTTATAAGTCTATATACTTTTCCAGGAAAACATTTAGGCATCATAAACAAATCAATGTGTAAAAATCAAATTTATAAAAATAAACACAACTTATTGTAGGATATGTGGTTATTACTGCACTAATTTTAATTCCTCAGAATGCAGACAAACCCCAGACATATAGAAGCATGACCACACAATGATATCCATAATCTAGGTTGTGCTTAGATTCATAGATTCATTCATAGTTGTTTCCCTTAGATTCATAGATTCATTCTTGAAAGAAGGAGGCAAAAGTCAGTCATTTCATCCCCCTTCAGACCTACAACAGGGCTCCTATTGTTGGTTTATTATTATAAACCCTGAGATATAATAGGATCCACATTTTCCCAAGATTCTGGATTTCTTTTTTCAATGAATATTACAATGGTTTTTCAAAAGGTGTATACAGCAAAAGATGAGGGTCTACTAACTGCAACAATCATGATCAGAACCAAAGGAATAATTCCTTCTTTTTCATCAGAATCTGGAAACTGCTCCTGATAACTTCAGAGTAAAATGCCAAATCGGTGTCATTCTCTTGAATCTTAACTTCTTAATGCAGAGCACTAGATTGCATTGAGGAGTGGGAGGTGAATCAAAATGATATGTGAGTTATCCATAGCACATCTTTTGCCCCCTCATGTATGACCTTCCTGAATGGAAAGCATAGGGATATCTCATCTGGTCCCCTGATGGCTAGTTTACATGTATCAGAAAGAGAAGTAATGTACAAGCTAATTCAGAACACATCTATTGTGTCTGTTCATTAGTACAAAATAAATAAGAAAATCTCTGCTGAGTAGAATAAAAAGACAGAATTGCCTGAAACTATTCTACCAGTAAACCATGTCTGAAAATGCATTCGATCAATTGGAAATTGCTTTTTTCATCCTCAGTGGAGAGTAGTAAAAGTACTTAACATTAAGTATTTATAAGGTTTATAGGTTTATATGGACTAATGGTGAGCTCTACACACAAAAGGGTAAATATCATTACCTTATCTGTGGTTAAATACAATTCCAAGAGGGATGCATTGTATCACAGTGAAAAGAACAAAGCCTGGAGTCAAACAATTGGAGCGTGAATCACATCTCTGACATTTACTAGTTGGCTAATCTTGGTAGATAAACTTCAGCTCTGTCAGTCTAAACTCCTGATTTCATTGGAGCACTGATGTCATGAGGATTAAAAGACCTAGGTAGTTTGTAAGCACTCTTCGAATGTTATTTCTGTTCTCTTAAGTGCTGTACATAAACTGTTAATATACATTATCAATGACTATTGATAATTTTTTTTCTTCCAAAGATAGGGATTTCCGAAGATCGGGATTGGGAGTAAATATCCACCATTTCTCTTGTAACATGAATCTTGAGCAAACAAAGATTTAACTTGTTTCCTCATTTTGATAATTCAGGATTCTTTATAATCTCTGACATCTCTAAGAATTGTTGAAGAATCCAATAAAGTAGCATCTTATCAGATCTTTTAAAATGTGAGCGTATAGCACTCTTCTAGGTCATATTTTTGATGTAGGAAAAAACACCAACTCAAAGGGCACTTACGTTCTGGACTATGTTCTGACGTTTGCTGTTTTTCTCCAAGGAGTCATGAGGACACTCCTTGAAAGTTACACAATCATAAACTTGCACATTTTCCATATTGCAGTTAGACTTAGTGTGGTTATTCCATTTGTATGTATCCCATAGATCTGCCTCAGATCCAAGTTCACTGGTAGTATTTCACATGTAAAGTCCAGTTGCTCTTTGATGCCTTATGCAATGCCTTCTCTGCAAATCCACAAGCACAAGCCAGAACTACATTTTCATCAAGACCATGACATGTCTTCATCTTGGTCTCAGAGGAAGATAATAAATTATTCTTATGTCACAAATTCCCGTGATGCCAAGGACCCAGATTTCTATGTGAAAGTGTTAACTGCTTTTTGCTGAAGTTCCATCCAAAAACCCACATGAATCTTTCCTTGTAAAGCCACAGGTAGGCAACAAGGTCAACAACTAACTAATCACACTAACTACATTGTATCAGAGGAAATTTTGGTAAAAGAAAAAAACAATTTATCACTAGAGAGGAAAGTATTGTAATTCAAAGATCCGCTATGTAAGTTTCTTAGCAACTCTCATTGAAGATTTTAATCACTTTATGAGATATCTCTACATACCAGGGACCTCTACACAAAGCTCCCAAGATATCTGTAAACTTCCCTCTTATAACTTAATTTTTTTCTTGCTAGGTATGGTCTTTACACTTGGGAGTAGTCAGTTCAATGTGAAGTATTAGTTCCCAGCAGAGAGGCAGTATAAAATAGTGGTGAAGAAGGTGGATTCTAGGGCTGGGGATAACGCTCAGTTGGTAGAGTGTTTGCCTTGCATGCACAAGGCCATGGGTTCAATCTCCAGCACCACAAAAGTAAAAAAAGAAGAATGTGGATTCTAGGGCTTGGGTTATAGCTCAGTGGTGGACTGCTTGCCTCATGTGTGAGGCACTAGGTTCAATTCTCAGCACTACATATAAATAAATGAATACAATAAAAGTCCATCAACAAATAAAATATATTAATAAAAGAAAAAGAATGAATACAATAAATACAATGTGGATTCTGCATGCCAATTGCTTGGATATAATTCTTAGCTTTGTTGTTCTGTATATGATTTAAGGACTCCACATGAAGCATTTTAACGGGACGAATAAAATCCTATTTGCTTTGCTTTAAAAATGGTAAACAAGTTTTCACATTAATTTTTTTTCCTTATGAGCATTTTTCCCAAAATTAATTAAATCCATACATGTATACCCCTTTAAGGACTAATATCTGCCCACCTCACTCAAAAAAAAAAAAATACACTCTATTCCCCAAACTCATAAACATGTTTAGAAAAGTTCCAAAAAGTTCTTGAATGCATTTGTAAGAAATGGTATACTTAGTCAACAATGCATATATAATGATGTATGGCTTAGGTGTAGCCAACGAGGGGTTGCAAGTATCATACACTGATCATGAGGTGACTCCTACCCTGGTAAAGATAGGGCAAAACCTGCCAGCAGAGACCATCCAAACTTCTGGATAGACATGAGTGACAGCTGAGGCCAGGAGAAGCATTTGTCAATCCTCAAACAGGTGATCAAGCACACCTTCCACCCACAATCTCCTTTTGCTTCCTGTTTTTACTTGGCTTATTGAAGGAAATAGTGAGTGAAAGCTCTTGGAATCAAAGGGTGTTTGTGTGCAAATTCTCTCATGATTGCCTACTCGGTCACATCCTGAACCTAGGTCTTTGTTTTGATATTGAGTTGCTCAGAAGAAACCACTGTACAATCCCGAGCAAGTCATGTAACTTCTTTGTAATTCCATCTGCAAGGTGGGGATATTAATAGCTGTTATAAAGTAATATGTGCCAAGTGCCTAGAATAGCTTCTAGCATATAGTAAATACTTTATAAATGTCAGCTGTCATTATTAAGAACTGGGGAGACCTCTGGTATGGGACATAGAAAGGTGAACAGAGAGGCATGGCTCATTTTGCCGACCCAACAACATGCAGGTTCCTTTCAATCTAATAATGTTTTTCCCCTCTCACACCTGCTTCTTCTTTTGCTTTAGAATGTCTTTAAGGAAAATCTAGTAAACTTGGAAGTCTAAAAAGCTTGTGTTTGAGGAAGTACAAATAGCTCCTGCTAGCTATAGTCAGGGTGTGGGGAACTGGAGACTGCAAGAGTCTCACTCGGCCTGAAGATATGCAAATTTCTTTCAAAAAAAATTCTACCCCATAGTGCTGAGAAGCCACTGTTGCTGTGGTGTGGGAAAGAACCAAAGCTACCAAGAGCACCTCGAGAGAAACTACACGTAGTTCCTGAATTCCTTAATCCAGGATGTTTGAAAAAAAAGAAAGAAAAAAAAAAAACTCCCATAGAAAGTGCATTTAGAACCATGAATCGCCAAATATGTAAGAAGGAGCAACCACGTGACATGAATAGGAAAACAGCAAACCCAATACCTCAAAGACTACAGATAATAGAGCATCCCAAAACTACTTTTATGAACATAATTAGGTAAACAGAACCATGTTACCTCAAAGATGTCCATGCTTTAATACCTGGAAACTGAGAATTTGCTACTTTATGCGACAAAGTAGATTTAAGTTTGCATTTAGAATTGCTAATCAACTAACTTTAAAAATAAAAAGATTTTCCTGGAATGTGGGAATGGGCTTAATATAAACACAAGAGTCCTTACAGATGCAAAAAGAAAAGACCAAGGACATTGAAATGACCCAATGTGAGGAATTGTTTTTCCCCACCAAAACTCATGTTGAGACTTAATTTTTCAATGAGGCAGTGTTGGGAAGTAAGAACCTAGTGAGAGGTGTTGGAGTCACAGGAGCAAAGCCTCATGAATGCTTTCTTGCCAAATGGATTAACTATTTTAGGAACTGGCTCCCTTTTCTTTCTTCCACAGGCACCCACTTTCCCACCTATTGTTCCAATATGTTCAGAAGCAGCAAGGAAGCCCTTAACAGATAAAAACTGCCCAATCTTGAACTCTCAGCCTCCAAATTATGGGACAAAATTAAGCCTTTTTCTTTATACACTATCAGTCGTGGGTGTTCTGTTATAGTAATAGAAAATTAACTAAGCTATTGCTGATTGTGAAGATGAAGGAAGGGGACTAGAAGTTTCTAGAGGCTGGAAAGTAGAAATAGATAGATTATTCCCTGAAACCTACAGAAAACAATGTAGCTCTACTAACACCTTGATTTTTAGCCCAGTAGACTCATGCCAAATTTATGACTATAGAACTGTAAAATAAATTTGTATGATTTTAAACTACTAATTTGTTACAACAGCAATATAAAACTAATATAGAGCTTTTTGGGGAAATCAGATAATAGGATGCAACCAGTCTAATTTTCCACATGACAATAAGCTAAAATTGCATAGTTACTACCACTGGGTATTGCCAGAGGGCAATTATTCTCCACCATTCCTTTTGTGCATTTACATTTTGCTGACTTTCCTCAGCTAAGGTTGTGGCCAAAGTCACTGGTGTGTTTTCTATGTGTCAGGTAGCTTACAAGACTTGGAGATTAGCAGAATGAGTCAGATGTGTTCCTAGATTGTTGAGTGCTTATGATCTAGAGAGGGAGACAGAATAAAAAACAGATGATGTTACCAGTGTAGTGAGGCTATATGAGATCAGGACACAGAGGGTACTTTCTTAGAATACAAAGCACTGTGTAGCAGCCTCTGGGATTCAAAAGTGATGCATTTGAAATGGTGATATCTCCATGTCTCTAACATAAGACCCCAGTTTCAAATAGCAAGTATAATTTATACAGTACTTATGATATATCACAAACCATCCCAGGCACCTTATCTGTGTTAATTTACTTTTACTTCAGAATAACTCTGTGAGGCAGGTATTGTTATCACATTGCACAGATGATAAAACTTGGGGACTGAAAATTTAAGTAACTTGCCGGGCTGGGCATCGCGGTCCACACCTGTAATCCCAGTGGCTCAGGAGGCTAAGAGAGCAGGATCTCAAGTTCAGAGCCAGCCTCAGTAAAAGCGAGATGCTAAGCAATTCAGTGAGACCCTGTCTCTAAATAAAATATAAAATACGGCTGGGGATGTAACTCAGTGGTCGAGTGCCCCTGAGTTCGATCCTGATTTTAAAAAAATAAAAAAAGAAAGAAAAACTTAAATAACTTGCCCAAGATCACATGTTTAGGAAGAGTAGAGTTTAAGTTAAGGTATGTTGGCACTGGTATCTGAGTATTTGACATCTACTATAGTCAGCTTTTGTCATTGTAACCAACATATCTGACACAGCATAGAGAAAGAAAAATTTATTTTGGTCCATACTTTCTGAGGTTTCAGTCCAGTCATCTGGCTCTATTGCTTTGGGCCCTAGGTAAGGCAGAAAGGAAGGGTATGGTGGAGGAAAGCTGCTCAACTCACGGCTCTCAGGAAGCAGAGGGAGTGAATGCAGGGACAATATGTAGCACCCAGAGCATTCCTCAATGACCTACTTCTTCCAACCATGCCCTACCTGCTTACAGTTTCTACCTCCTCCCATTAATCCATTTAAATTATTAATTCATCAAATGGATAAATCCATTTTAGGTCAGAACTTTCATGATCCAATCACTTTCCCCAAATCCCACCTCTGTTGCACTGGGGACCAAGTCTTTAACACATTAGCTTTTGGGGTACATTCCAGAGCCAAACCATAACAATACCCCTTCCATACTACATTCTGTAATAACTCAAATATCTGTGCTGGAGTGTCAAAAGTAGAATCGATGTCGAATCAGTGTCTATGCTTAAAGTGAGGCCCAGTGCTCTTCTGGAGCCTCACTCTTCCCCTGAGTTAAAGAGAAACTAATTCTCAATGGGTGAAATAGTTCCCCATAGCCTCAGTGTTTGTATTGGAGATGACTTCTTAGAAATGGCAGTGCACATACTTCCTGGTTGATTCGATCCACACCCATACCTCTAGCAACATTCAATGGGTAGCCACTTTTTACAGAGATACTTAAGGTACATTTGGTCAGTTTTTATAATCACTACACTTAGCCACAACCAATGAAACAATCATACATCACTATGCAGGGTAACCGAAATCTTCAATGTCATCTATCCATCCATCCATTCAGAATTCATCAAATATTCATTGAGGGCAAACTAAGTGCTAGGCACAATTGGGGCAATGCAATAAACAAAACAGAAAATCCTGCTCACATATATGCACTTAAGGAAAATAGATAATAAACAAATAGGTAAAATCTGTGTTCTGTCAGATGATGATAAATGCTATGGTAAGAACTTGGGGAAAACAGGGCAATGAAGATAGGGATATAATTTTAAAAGTGGCACTTAGCAAAGGTCTCAGTGAAAATGGAATATCTGAGCAAAGATCTGGATGAGGTAAAAGAATAAGCACAAATACATCTGGGAAAAGAGAGTTCCAAGCCAACGGAACAAGTAATACTCTGGGGAGAGAGAGAGTTAGAATATTCAAACAACACAAAAGAAGCTCATGCATTTGAAGCAGAGTGAATAAGGGGGTCAGATAGAATCAAAGAATAACACATCAGATTACAAGGATCTCAAGGCCAGAGCAGGACTTTGCCATGAGTAAGCTGGGAGTTCTTGAATGATTCTGAACAGAAGAATGGCACAGCTGGACATATTTCTAAAAAGCTTACTCTAGCTGCTGTGTTAAATAATGCTCTAGGGAGAAAGAGGCTATTAAAATGTAATAAATAACAGTGGCAAGAAAACAAGAAGAATCAGGAATGACTCCGAGGTTTACCTGAGCAAATAGATAGAAAGGGTTGACACTTATTAGATGGGGAATATATTAAATGGGGTTTGTGTTTGAACTTGCCAAGTTTAAAATTACTGTTAGATATTCAAGTGCAGTTGCATGTTTGAGTATGGAGTTTGGGAGAGATGTGAAGGTAAAGATATAAACTGGGGAGTCGTCAACATATAGGAGTTTTTTTAAGCCATAAAAACAGATGAGATATTACTGAATGAAAGATTGTAGCTAGAGTTCCCAAGATTGAGACTCAGAGCATTCCAGATCCATTGCTGAGAAAGGAAGAACTAGTGGAATAAGATTGAAACTAGTAGAGAGTAGTGTTCTAGAAACCACTGAAGAAGTGATTCAAGAAATATGGCAGAATAAAAATTATTGACCCCCAGTTCTTCACCACTTTCTGGGTCTGTGCTCTTAACTGTATGACGTTACAATTACTCCACCTACACATAAAGTGCGGTAACCAGCTCCTTGATTTTAGACTCAATGGCATGATTTTCTTTGGCCAATAAAAATGTTGGTGGACTTCCCACTTGGCAGTGCCAATTTTGAGTCCAGACCCTAATGGGCCAATTCTTCAGTAAATGGAGCAAAGGGAAGGAAAGGAATAAAGTAACAAAGAGAAAAAGGAGTGGTGTCGAGATAGAACTTTGGGGGATGTACTTTTAGTTTCTAATCTTCTTTTATAGCTTATACTTTTATTAATGAGTAGATACTATTTGTATCATTTTTCTTAGAATAAGGTTGCAAATGTTTTAAGATCCTCCATTAAAGGAGTTCAAAATTATTGTGACTTATTTCAAACATTTAGAATATTATATTTGCCAACATCCTCTTATTTTATAATAAATCTGTTCATCTATAATTCACATAAGTGCAATTTACCATTTAAAGTGTACACTTTGATGGTTTTTAGGGTACTCAAAGTTGTGCAACCATTGGTACAATCAATATTGGAACATTTGCAGCATCCTCAAAAGAAAACTCATGCCCATTAGGAGTCATTCAAGAGAGGGATTTTAAGATAGAAAGAATGAAAGTTTATTTTTATGCTACTGAAGATATAATACAGAAGAGGAAATTCATGGTGCAGGACAAAGGGATAATTTCTGGGGCAATACATCCTTGGATAGGCAGGAAAGATGAGATCTAGAAGACCTTCACTGGAAGCTCATCTTTACTGTCTAGGGAGAAGGTAGAATGTACAGGCACAGCAGAAAGTAAATGGCTACATATATGGTGATGGGAGGTAAAGAACAATTCTTGCTTGCTTCCACTTCTCAGTGAAATAGAAACTAGAATAAGAGAAACTGTCTTTCTTTGTTTTTCTCTGGATCTCATTGGCCCAAATTGGGTCACATTTTTATATCTAAAGTAATCCCTGTTGCTGGGTGAATTCCATGCACTGATGAACTTGGGTTACATTCCTTCATCAACAAGCAGTGAAAGAGTTGGGCTCGAATTAATCATAACCCTCCTCTGGGATCAATTCTCCAAATAATATAGCTCATTTTTAATGGGAGAAGGTAAAAGTGGATTCTTCCCACACTTTCCCATAATCACACTTCAAATAGTACAGGCAGACCTCAAAACCTTAAGCAAGGAGTGTACTAGTTTCCTACTGCTGCCATAACAAATTATCTCACACTCAGTGGCTTAAAATACTACAACACAAATTTTTTCTCTTAAGCCCTAGAGTCAGAAGTTTGTGATAAGTTTTACTTGGCAAAGCTGAGATTAAAACAGTTCTAGTGTCCTTTGAGTGGGAGAATCTGTTTTCTTGACTCTTTTCAGCCCTCACTGGCTGTATTCTTCAACTTTTGATGCCTTCCTCCATCTTCAAAACACATTACTCGAACTTCTGCTTTTATCACATCATGTTCTGTCTAACTCTCCTGCTTTACCCTTAAAAGGGACCATTATGGTTTCATTGGACTCAACCAGATAATTCAAGGAAACCTCACCACCTCAAAATTCTTAATTATGCCTACACAGTCCTTATTACTATAGAAAATAGCATTTATGGGTTCTGGGGATTGGATGCAAGCACATTTCAGTGACCTTTATTAAGGGCAATGAGAATACCCAAGCGTGTCTTATATGAAGAGGAAAGCGGTCCATCCTAGGGAGCAAAACTGGGTTAGATGAGCACAAGGAGGAAGAAGCAGACTATCTTGTACTACATTTACTCAGGGAATTGTAATAGGATGAACACTGTCCTACCATAAAGGATTATAAACACCCTGGCTTTTTGTGAGATAACTTAGTTCACAGGTACCTAGATTGCCTTTCTTTTCCAAAGACATCATTCTGGTCCTTTAAATTGATGGCATTGTGAACAGGAAGTAGCAACTACTTTAGACTTAATTGGTAAGACATTTGCATACCAGAGAGTGGGAAATAAATCCAAAAAAAAAAAAATTCAGGCGATGTCTACCTCAGTGAAACTTCTAGGAGGCCAGTGGTGTGTGGGGCCTGTCAGGATGTCTCTTCCAATATGAAGGATAAGTTGCTGCTTATGGCCCATCCTACAACCCCCTAAGATGCATAATGCCCAGTGAGTGAGTCTCTTTGGATTTTGAAGGCAAAAAAGTCCCCGTTAGACTTGTGACTTCAGCCTATTTACTGAGGGACCCATAAAAAACTACAGGATTTGAGTTAAGTCCAGAACAAGAGAAAGTGCTGCAACTGGTTCAGGCTGCCATGCAAGGTGCTTGGCTATCTGGACCATGTGACCCAGGAGATGCAATGACAAAGTGTCAGCAACAGATAAGGATGCTGTTTAGGGACGTTAGTAGGCTCATATAGGCGAATCATGGTGTAGACCCTTAATTTTAGAACAAAGTTCTGCCATCCTGTGTAGATATCTTCTCTCCTTTTGAGATACTTGCTTGCTACTGGACTTAGTAGAAGCTGAGCATTTACTCATGGTTTACCAAGTTACCACATGACATGTGCTACTCATCATGAAGTAGGCGTTGTCTGGTCCATTAAGCTATAAGTTTGGGCAAACAGAGAAACACTCCATCGTCAAATGGAAATAGCATATTCAAGATCAGATTCAAGCAGGTCCTAAAGAATTTACATGAAGAAATCGCCTGATTGCCCAGGGCTTCCACTCCTCCTACACTACCTTTTTCTCCCAGCTTGAATTCATGGACTCATGGGGGAGTTACCTAAGACCAGTTGACTTAGGAATAGAAAATTTGGGCCTGATTCAAAGATGGTTCTTCAGGCACCACCTGAAAATGGACAGCTGTACTATAGCCCTTTTCTCAGACACTCCTGAAGGACAGAAGGCAAATTCTCCCAATGTGCCTAGTTTTTAATTTTATTTGGAAGGAGAATCAGCCAGATTGCAATTATATATGTTAATAGACTGTGGCCAATGGTTTAGCTGAATAATTAGGGACCCAGAAAGAACATGATTGGAAAATTAGTGACAAGGAAGTCTAGGGAAGGGACATATAGATTGGCCTCTCTGAATGAGCAAAAGACACGAAGTTGTGTTTCATGTGACTGGTTCACCAAAAGTTGACCTCCGCAAAGTATAATGTTAATGATCAAATGATGAGTTCTATGAATAACTGTCAACTTTGCCCCAGCCATATCTATTATTACCCAATGGGTTTATGAATGGCTGAGATGGAGGTTATGCATGGGTTCAACAACATAGACTTGCATTTACCAATGCTGATCTGGATACAATCACTATTGAAAGTCCCATCTGTTAGCAACTAATACCAAAACTGAGTCCCCACTAAGGTACTATTCTATGAGATGATCAGCCAGCTACCTGGAGGCACTTTGGTTACATTGAACCTGCTTCCATCATGAACTGGTCGATGTTATATTCTCACTAGACTAGAAACTTATTCTGGATGTATATTTGCCTTGCCTATATGCAATTCTTTGCCTCAAATTACCTTCCACAATTTTACTTGAAAAATTTATTGTCCATTATCATAGTATAAGGATTACAATAAGCATTGCTTCTGATTAATTAATTCATTTCACAGTAAATTAAGTGCAGCAATGGGCCCATTGTCACAAAATGTAGTGATCTCATCATATTCCTCGTCATACTGAAACAGTTGTCTTGATAGAACAGTACAGTGGTCCTTTGAAGAGACTTAGTTATGGAACCAGTTAGGTAGCAATATTTTACAAGGTTAAAACTATTTTCCAAGGAATGTATGTGCTCTTATTCAGCATCCAATGTACAGTGTTCTTTCTCCTCTAGTCAGCATTCACAGGTTGAAGAATCAAGAGGCGGAAGTAAAAGTAGCAATGCTTACTGTTATCCCTAGAGATCAGCTAGCAAAAACTTTCTCTCCTTTCTGTGATCTCATCCTCTGGTAGTCTAAGTCTTAATCTAAAGCAGGAAATGCTTCCACCAGGAAACACAGTAATGATTCCATTCATTGAACTGTAAGTCAAGACTGCTGCCTGGCTATTTTGGACTCCTCTTGCCTCTGAATTAATAGGCAAAGAGAGGAGTTAGTGTATTGGCAGGAGGATTGATCCTGATTACCAAGGGGGAATTGGATTGGAGATAAGGAAGAGTATGTTTAGAATACAGAAGATGCCTTAGGGAACACTATGCCCTGTGATTAAAAGCAATAAAAGAAACTATAATAGTTCAATTCAGACAAGGCTAGTAATGTCCTAGACCTTGGAAAAATAAAAATTTGGGTCACTCCACCAGGCAAAGGTCAGTAAGGTTGCTGCTGCAGGTAATGAAAATATAGAATGGGTAATGGAAGAAGGTAGCTTTAAATACCAACTAAAACTACTTGGTCAGTTGCAAAAATTAGGTCTACACATGTCTTGAGTGTTCCTTTTTTTGTTAGAAATATGCTTACATATATTTGTTTTCTTCTTTTTCTTATTATCTTATCATCAACACAAGGTGTGCTAGTAATAGTTAACATTACATAATAACAACTAAGATACAAGAAGCCAAATGAGGACTTTTTAATGCTTATTGACTTTCTTTTGTAAAATGTAGAGGTCATTTGCACTAATTTAGTGATTATTGAAAGAAGAGCACTATGAAATTGTGTTAATAAATAATACATACACTAAATTGTTGAAATGTTTATACATCTAATTGTTTCCTTAGAATGTTTTAATCCAGGTCTCTTTGATGTTATTGAATGGTACCATCCATTCACCCATTAGGTCAGTCCCGAACCCGAAGAATCATCCTTAATTTCTCTCTTTTATGCACTGTGGCAACCTCTATCCCAACATACTCACAGCTAGGGTATCAGCAATTCCTAGAAACTCAATCCTGAAAATATAGCATAAATCTTAGCATTTTATATGATTTTCCCCACCACCACTCTGGTTCAAGCCAGCATTATAACTTTACTTGGACTAATATAATAATCTTCAGCTATATCTCTGTGCTTCCACTCTGCTACTTCCCTCTCCAGCCAAGCCCACTTTTTGGGTAATAATTTAAAAATTAAAATATTTAAATTATGAAATATACACAGAGAATTTTCATAAAATATAAAGTAAATACCTATATATCATTCAAATCACAGGATAAAACATTACTAACACCCCCAAATTCTCTCTATGACCTCTTTCCCTTCTTTTTCTACGGTATCAACTATATCAACTTTTAAACCATAACTATTTCCTTGTTTTCCTGTATATTTTTGTGACTTAAGTATAGTTTATTTTACCTACTCCTTGAGGAACCTCAAAACATTGTTTTTTTATGTTAATAAAAAAGTTAAACTTAATTTTTTCTAGAAGGAGAGAGTACTGTATGTTTATATCTCCCCAAAATTCACATGCTGAATGTCCCAAAGTAAATGGTATTTGGAAATAGGGTTTGGGTGGAAATTGAGTCAAGAGAATGGAGCCTGGACACAGGAATTAATGTCCTTCTAAAAAGATATACATGTGTACTGGGCACAGCGGTGCACATCTGTAATCCCAGTGACTTAGGAAGTTGAGGCAGGAGGATTTCAAGTTTGAGATCAACCTTAGCAACTTAATGAAGCCCTAAGCAACTCAGTGGCCCTGTCTCAAAATAAAATATAAGAAGAGTTAAGGATGTGGTTCAGTGGTAGAGTTCAATCCCCAGTGCAAATACATAAATAAATAAATGAGACATGCAGTCTTTCTCTTTCTCTCTTTCTCCATCCCCACTGGTCCCTACCATGTGGGCATATAATAAGATTCTCACCGGATACCTGACCTGTTGGCACTTTGACCTTGGACTTCCCAGACTCTAGAATGTGAGAAAGCAATGTTTGTTGTTTCAACTACCCAATCCATGGTATCTTTGTTATAGCAACCCAAACTGACTTAGCCAATGGGAAAGGAAGTGAGGATACTGTGATAGCTTGTTTGTCAGCTTGTAACCAAAATACCTGACACAAACAGTTTAAGAGAAGTGGTTTTTTTCCTCATAATTTCATAGGTTTCAGACCATGGTTGGCCACTTCCATTGCTTTGGGTCTAAAATGAGTCAGAACATCATGGCAGAAGGGTGTGGCAGAGGAGAGCTGCTTAGCACATGGCAGCTGGGGAGGAGGGAGAGGGAGAAGAAGAGAGGAAAGGAGAGAGAGACAGAGACAGAGAGAGAGAGAGAGAGAGAGAGAGAGAGAGAGAGAGAGAGAGAGAGAGCGCCTCAGCACAAGAAATACCATTTTAGGCATGTTATCAGTGACTCATTACCTCCAACTAAGGCTACTTCCCAATAATCCATTCAAATTATTAATCCACCAAATGGATTAATTCACTGATCAGGTTATAGCCCTCCTGATTAATTATTTCTAAAGAGCCTCACCTCTGGATATTGCTGCACTGGGAACCAAGTCTTTAAGTACATTAACCTGTGGGGAATATTCTAGATCCAGGCCATAACAGATGGGGAGTGCTAGAAATGAACACTCAACTTGCAGTTAAAGAGTTAAAACTTGCTGTATCTAGTCCATTTTTTGCTCTTTTGTTTCCTTCCAGACAAATGCTAAGTAAAACAGGATGTTATAATGTGACTTTAGTTTCGATTTTGACTGAGTACATAAGACCCCAGATAGCAAGTGTGTCACACAAATTGAATTTCTAGATTGCTCATCTACAGTTTGCAAAAGAAGTGGCTATGAACTAAGCCTGCCATCCACTCTAAAGAAAATAACTTAAGATGTGGAACAGAGAAGGACATTTCTTTGGGGAGTATCATCACTGGACTGTGAGTACTAGCCCTCATGAGAGACGGGTGGAAGACTTCCCCCTTATCTCTCTTCAAAGAGACCATCCAGAGGGCTTGATAAGTGACGATGGAATGTGCTACAAATAGTAGACCAATGTCTAGCATGCACCTGAGGAATTTAAGATGAGAGGCTTTGACTCTCATCTGGCAGAGCAGAGAGAGAAGCAATGAGCTGCACTGGGAGTAGGGGATGTGGTCGGTGGATTTCATGCAAATATTATTCATGAGGCAGAAGCTGGCTTTAGAGATGAAAGGAGCTGACCTGGTTTTGCAATCTGCTCAAAAGCAATGCCTCAGAGGGGCTAGAGACTAAGGAAGAAAATGCTAGCAGTCAGCCAGAGGAAAAATCACAGGAAATGGAGTCCAATATTCTCAAGAGCACATCTGAAGAATCTGCAATGCACCCTATAAAAGAAGTCAGTTTGGTCATCTATCCTACCAGAGTGAGTCAGTTTTAAACATTTGGCGTGCTCATAGGGAACCCGAAACTAATAGGTTTTCTGTCCTTTATATCTCCTTCCTCCCCTTCATTAATCCTAGAGACATCAGAATCCAAGGCCAGTATAGTCAGAGTTTTCCAGAGAAATAGATCTATCTCTCTCTCTCTCTCTCTCTCTCTCCCCCTCCCTCCTTCCCTCTCTCTCTCTCTCTCTCTCTCTCTCTCTCTCACACACACACACACACACACACACATACAGAGAGAGAGACAGACAGACAGAGAGAGACAGAGAGAGAGAGATTGATTTATTACAGCAATTGACTTACATGGTTACAAGAAGTCTCTTAATTTGCCATCTGCAGGTTGGAGAACCAAGGAGTTGGCATATTATTGAAACTGAATCTAAAGGCCTGAAAATACAATAGTGAAAGTCCTAGTCTGAGTTCAAACATCTGAGAATTAGGAACACCAGAGTCTATGGGCAGAAGAACATGGATGTCCCAGATTAAGCAAAGAGAAGAGTGAATCCACTCTTCCTCTGCCTTTTTGTTCTATTTAGACCCGTAACAGATTGGATGACAGTAACAACCCTTGCAGACACACTCAGAAAATAATGCTTTACCAGTCATCTTGGAAACTGACACATAAAATTAACTCCCGAGGCCACCAGACAAAGCAGGGAAGAAGAGAAGCCAGGGCAGAGAATAAAAACCAACACATCTTTCTGGCAAGCTGGTGAGGGGGCAGTTGTAACTTTCAAACAAGTTCCATTTTCTATGATTTTACTATTCTGTGCATGTATACTATAAGATGAAAAGTTTTATTTTAATTATAATCTAAAAAGACATTATTATCTTTGAATAAATTAATAAAAAGACCTTAAATATTATTCCTGATAGACATTTGTGTCCCCACAACTGGGAAGGGAAACGGAAGGGGCTATTTTATCTTATCTGTTCTTTCATTCCTTAGAAGGTAGAAGGTAGGTCCTGCCCATGGATTTCTGTATTGCTACCCCCCACCACCACACTGGTCACTCTAGGCTCTTCCAATTTGTCCTCGTAAGCCATGGTACGTTAGTGTTCCACTCTCTGTCAGTATCCATTCTGTCAAGAGGCTTAGATTTCACTCATGCCTTGTTTTCCTCTGAGGAAGCTAAAGCTCATGCTAATCACAGTATATAAACTGATGATTTTGAGGAATGATACTTATGGGCATCACAGAGGAGTGGGAAGCTATGGCTTCAGAACAGCACAGGAAGGAGGAGTTGGCTCCATTTCCAGCTTCCTGCTGTGCCTTCCAATCCTTGGAGCACCCGGGTATGGCTCTGTGCTCCCAGTCTCATATGACACCAGAGCAGCTGTGCCCTCTGGTATTCCAGAACTTTACACACTGACCTAAACTTCTGTATTATGAAGAATTGGGTTCTCTGTCAATAGAATTGCATCTCTTCCTTCAAAGTTCTTGCCAAAATATACATTAAGTTAAAGTACCTATAATTAGAATTGTAGAACGTTGCTACAATGGAACTTCCTTTTTTTCCCCACAAGAGATTTTGTCCTTTCAAAAATTCAGAGTTGAATAAGGGATCATAATGGTACATTTTTTTCTTCTCTCTTCCTGCAAGTACTATTCTCCAGCTCCCTCTGGATATCCTTTCATGCTTAGGCTCAAAGGACTCAAGATGACTTTATCTTCTCATTTGCTAGGGTTTATAATCAATCTATGTTGGAAATTCTTTAACGCAGGGAGGGTTCTAAAGAATCCAAGAAAAGGAGAACTGATGTTCAGCTAAAAAGCAGAAATTCAATCATATCAGTTGTTGGCTGACATCTTGAATGATTAGTATGCCAGGCCATACAGGATCATAAATATTTTGAATATCATCCCTAGCTGTGGGTTCTCACATATAGAGGGTGAAAGATATATACAACTCTGCTATGTTGAAGGCTTCGTGGGATTACATGTTCTTTTATTTTGTAAAACACCAAAAATGTCAGAGACATCCAATAATGCTGATCAGCCACGTAATGCAGTGTATATTGTTGAAGTACCATCATCGATGACTCCCATCTCAATATACATAGGCGTTACAAACACTGGAGGGCCTGCTCTGTAGTTGCTTCTGGAGGCAGACAGAATGCAGAATAGTTTGTTGTGGTCTATGAGCAGAATGCCCAGAATCCCACCACAAACCCCTGTGGGAAGCTCCATGCCAACCAAGGGCACCTAAGGAGAAGGTCTTATGAGTCCCAGTGATGGGTACCTTTCCTATCACCTCATCACCTAATGTGAACTGAATACTTGAACACCTGCTGGCAACTACAGTGGTGTCATTGGGATTTATATTTCAAGTGGACTTATAGTTCATGAAGGGATCTGTTTCATTATCATGGAATGTTGTATTGGATTCCCTTTCTAGTTATTTAGAAGAAAAAAAAAGTGCAGAGAAATAAAATGGATAAAAAGTGACTAATGTGGGTAATTATCTTTAAAATCCTTGCCAATACAGTACTTTCAGATTCTTTTTATCGTTTTCCTTTTTGGCCCTCTGAAAAACAAATCCCCTTTGGAAATTTAACTTATTGAAAAATCTATAGACTTCAGCCAACCCTTTCTAAAAAAAGCAAGAGCATCGTTATGGTTTTTCTGAAGCACAAAAAGAGGTGCTTAACTTTAATTATACCAAGCTTTTATTGATTTGGATGGCTTAATATCTTAAGCCTCGATTAACATCAGAGAACTTTATAATCATCATTATTCAGGCTTGGAGAGATGGAGGAAATCAGAAGAGCAGCTACCTTCCGTGGGGAGCTCTATGGTGACAGAGATATGAATTAAGATAGGGAGGCTAATGGCTTTTTGGTAGCTATTGAGAATACACAGGTACTTATTGATCAGATGAACTCAGAGCAGATATAAATAATCAAAAAGTAAGATTTTACTAAAAAGACTTCTTTCAGAAGTACATTACAATAATAAGAATGATACGAGTAGCATCCATTTATTGAGTTCACCCTATACTGCTTCTGAAAGCACCCTTAACAAATGTAGATTCAGGGTCCCCCATGGCACCCCCATAGCCTTTTAGGTCCTCAGTTTGTCTGACCTGAAAGTCTGTGCTCTTTGTATTTTCTTTCTTATTTTATTTTCCTTAGGATGTATTGCTTCCAGGTTGCTAGTGATGTTCAGATATTATGGAATCAGCTGCAGAGATTCTTTTCCTACAGTGATTTATTATGAGTCAGTGCTACCGGAAACAAGTGTGTTTAAGAGAATAGTTGAAATGTGCGCTGACAACACATCTCATGATTATTTCCTTGTGAAACAGAAAGGGGTTTCAAAACATCTCTGACAATGAAATATGGTCACGTATTTATACCCAAACGTTGACTCCTGTCTTTCCCTTGTTAAATGATGAGAAGTCCAGACTTAGGTTTCTGCTTTCCAAATAGGTTCTAGGATTCTTGGGGCTGTTTATGCCTGTCAGTGATTGTCTTCTTCCTTGCCAGCTGCTGCCTGCCAGGAAATATGATGAAAGATCAGATTCCACTGTCTTTTGATGTCGAGAAGGCCCTGCTTGTCTTGGATGTTTCTAGCTGTGTGGTCTTGCTGAAGTCCTGAGCATGCTGCAGCCAAGCTCTGGCAGTCCTACAGGATGGTCCCTGCCTGAGCATCACCATCTGCTGATGAGCCTATCTGAGGGTAATTATCCAATTTGGAAAAGAAAATGAGAAGATATATAAAGATATTTACAGAAACTATGCCAGCCATTTCCCTTGCTATGTTTTCTATACTTAATATTCAAAGGGACACATTGCCACAAGGGTCTTTATTTTGCATGCTTGGTCCCTTTGTTTTAGTAGTGATTGAGCTTTTCTAAATAAAATGAAATTAGAAGTTTGCTGGAAGAACATGAAATGCTAGAACTGAAAGTGATCTTAGACATAATGTTGCCCAAACTGCTATTTAATAGCTGAAAAACTGGAAACATCCATCATTTTATGTAGTAGTGGTCCACCTCTTGAGGCTAGAAATTAGGATACCAGTCCAGACATCTCAACATTGCCAATTATTTTTTCCTTTGGGACTGTTTTATTAAATCATAAATGTGCAATACCATCTTAACTCTACACTTATTTTTTTAAAAGGAAAAATATTATGTCCTATTACACCATGATCCTGTCTAATGGCTTTTCAAATTTTTGAGAAAAATCTTAAGCAAGATTTTTTGCATGTCACCTGAAAATCACAATTAACATTATCAAAGAAGGAAAGCTTCTGCATTTTTATAAACAGCACTAGAAAGAAACAATTAAAAAGCTAATAAACTGTCTCAAAGCTTTTTTTTTTTTAAATCTCTGTTTCACAGTAATATTATTAAGTAATCCAATTCACACAAACTAGCTTTCTGCGTCTGTTCTGGTGTCTTCCGGCATATCACTGCATTATTTATTTATGCATGATTGAGATAAGAATTTCCTTCAGGTTATTTTGATAACCCAAAGCTGTCCTGTTAGCTCTGAACTCTCAAGCTCTCATATTTATGCAATGAAGCTTGTGGCAAAAGAAAGCAGCTCAACATTGACTCCTCCCACCACAACCCCAATGCCTCCTATTCTCCTCTACCCTCATATTCCTGTTACCACTAAACTTTCTACTCTTCATTCCCACCCAATTCTTTTGGGAAAATAGAATTAAAAAGAGCTTTAGGTGATGCGTTGCTCCATTGTTAAACAAGATTGGTTTTCCAAAATTCAGATTTTTGAATTGGGATAGAATGATGTTGAATGAGAGAAGAGAGCCGGGAGTGAGGTGGGATGGGGGTGGGGGGAGGCATTCCAATTCTTCTTTGGAAAGTTGTTGTTGGTACCTCAATTCAGCTTTCTAATAATGAGTGAAAATTTCTTCAGTATATCATTGGCTTCATTTTTAATAACGATGCCACTGTATTCATGTGATGGTTTATTGTTAACAAACATGTGTACAGACATTCTTCCATTTGATGATTACAAAAATCCTGAATGAGTTGATCACATGGCCACCCCTAATTTGGAAAAAAGAAACTTAGGCTGGGGGAGGAAATATTACTTGTTTAAACTCCTGCAGATCATATATGATAGAGCTGGTCTTATATTCAAATGTTTTTTGAATATAAGAAGTGCATAAAAGAAGTGCATCTTCCTTGTTTATGCTATATTCACCCCAAAACTGCTGATTTCACATCCCAGATCCATCCCTACCACACCTGTTTTCTACATTGTAATACCTGGGACATTTCTTGGGCTCCTTTGTTTCCTTGCCTTCTGGTAGACTCAATTAATGGGAAATTCATATGATTGGCAGTCAGGAGGAAAGAAGAGCCAGGGTAATTCTCCATCTGTCTCAGCACCCCCATAGCATCTCTGGATAATGATCTCCAAGATTCTTGTTTCCCACCAGATAGCCCTCTTGCTTATTGGAGATAACCAGGCTTAAGTGTACAATTTAGTGTCATAGATACATTCATGATGTTACTCAACCATCACCACTATTGATTCCCAGAACTGTTTTTGCCATCATGAATAAAAACTCTAGACCCATGAAAAAAATAACTCACCATTCTTTTCCCATTCCTACCATCTATGTCTTTGAATTTGACTATTGTTGGTACCTTATATAAGTGGAATCATAAAATAGTGTTTCCTTCTTGTCTAACTCCTTTCATTTAGAATACTGTATTTAAGGTTCATCCAAATTCTGGTGTGTATTAGAGTGTCATTCTATTCTAAGATTGAAAGTATATCTATATGTACCACATTTTGTTTATCTGTTCTTTTGTTGACGGATATTTGAGTCATTACTACTTTTTGGTCTTCATGAATAATGCTGATGAACACTGGTGTTTCTATTTCAGTTCTTCTTTCTGTTCTTTTGACTATGTACCCAGAAGTAGAATTGCTAGATCATACAGTAATTCTACATTTAACTTTCTGAGCAACTATTGTCTCCTTTCCCACAATGGCTGGGTCATTTCACATTCCTACCAGCAATACACAAGGGTTCCAATATTCTCCACATCCTCACCTACAGTGGCTACTTTCTGTTTGTGTGTGTGTTTTTATAATATCCATCCTAATGGGTTTGAAGTGATAATTCACTGTGGTTTGATTTGCATTTCCCTAATTTGGCTAGTCATGTTAAATATCGTGTCATGTGCTTATTGATCATTTGCACAGGTTCTTTGAAAAAGATATCTATTCGAGTCTTTTGGTCATTTTGGAATTGGGTTATTGTTTGTCATTGAAGAATTTGGATTTTTAACAAGTTTCCAGGTGACACTCATCTACTGGCTCTGAGTACACTTTGAGACTCTCTGCATTAGAGTCCATGTCAAATGATTGAATAGCCTTGTTTGTGACACAAAAGTTGGATGGACTCTGCTTGGTATGGTTTTAATCACTTCCTATGTGATAGGCTTTTGATGATTCGTCCTCTGTGACTTTTCTGGGATTTTGATATCTTGCCTGTACATCAACAGCAATACACAAGTCACCCTGAAATAAAAAATCCAAGTACCATATCACCAACACCTTCAGACTCCTAGAGGCTGTGTCTGGGTGTATGAGAGTGCTCTGGGAATATTCATCTTACTAAAGCTGGACATGGAAGGAAGTTAATACTGAGTTGAAGATTTAGGAAACTCCTGCTGCCATATCATCACAGAGCCCGACCAGCAGGAGTCATTTTATACATGTAATTTATAAGAGAAGAATAATTACCCTAAAGCAGTCTTTCTTATTAGCTTGAGTTAAGAGAATTATTATTGGCCATGTGAATATGTAATTACTATGATTTATTTGTCAAGTACTGAACGTAGGTAAATTTCCTACGTTTTTATCGAGTTTGAGAAGTTAATTATTATGCCTATTAAGCAAAACCTAGAAAGCATTATACATGAATTATTTCCTTATATTTCAAATCAACTAATTTCAAAACCTATTAGGCTTGAAATTTCATTCAATAGTTCCCAAACATTTTTCCCTTCAGTTAATGGGTCTCTGTACTTATTCTTCCACTGAAAATATTCTATGTCTATTGAGATGGTTTACAACAGTTCCTGCTAGACATATATAATTAGGTTTGTTTTCTGTGAAAATCTGTAGAGATGTCCTTTGGAATTGATGGAGAAGTGTAATTTTGTCTAATTATTATAGCTTAGCATTTGTGTGGCACTTCATATTTCCAAAGTAGTATATGATCACTGTCCCTTTTGAGCTATTCTTGTGTTATTTATTATCATGTCCTTTTGATATCACATGAGACTTCCTTTTGTCATGCTTTTTGATGTATTTCAGTGGAAGAAAGGGATACGAAGGGCTCTTGTCACACCCTGTATTGGGGGTCCCTGAGACCTTACAGATTTGAGGATCCACTAGGGGAACTCACAGGACTCAATCCCTCGTCACACTCACAGCCATGATTCATTACAGCAAAAGGGCACAAAGAAAACTCAGCAAAGGGAAAAGTCAAATGGGAGAAAGGTTCGAGGTTGCCCAGGGCCTTCTTCACACAGAGCGTTCTTAATTTCCCCAGCAAAAAGTTGCAACAGCACTTGTAAAATATCCACCAGGGAAGCTCTAATCAGAGGTTCAGTGTGAAGGGTTTTCACAGGGGGTGGGGTGGGGGGCTGACCACATAGGCAGCTTCTGCCTGGCACATACCAAATATTCAGACATCCTGAAGGGAGAGCAGATATTCAGCATTATGCTGGTTAACTTTATGTACTTGGCTGGGCTACTGTGCCTGGATTATTTGGTCACACATTATTTTGGATGCTGCTTAGGGTGTTTCTGGGTGAGATCTACATTTAATTAGATGAACTTTGAGTGTAGCAGATTGCCCTCCTACCGTGGGTGGGCCACATCAAGTCAGTTGAAGGCTAGAATAGAAAGACAAACCAACCCTGTGTAAAAAGGAGTTCTGTCAGCAGATGGTCTTCAAAACTGCCACATGGGCTGTGGCTGGGACTCCTTTCTGCTGGCCCATTCTGCAGATTTTGGACTTAGTCTGCATAATCACATGGTCCAATTTCTTAAAATAAATCTCTCTCTAAATACATACACATGCCACACACATGCACACACACACACACACACACACACACACGCATCCTATTGGTTCTGTTTCTTTGGAGAACACCGACTAACACAAACACAAACGATATTATTTGTGCAAACACTTTAGGCACAGTGAACCCTTGGATTACTTAATCAAATCCAGTCAAAGGCTAACCTTTCAAGTAGGCCTTTCTAAGGACAGTGGTTCAGATCTGCAGCATTTACTCTTTTTCCCCATATACCCCATATCATATTCTTTATATAAACCACTGAAACTTACCCAAGGAAAGAGGAGAAGAAGGAAAAAAACATGTGTAGGGAGGAGGAGAAGAGGGTTATTTTTTCACTTTGCTGGATCTGTGTACATATATGACTTGTTCATAAGCCAGGGGAGATTTCTAATGTCTGGAGGGTTGGAGGAGCATTCTTGTTTCACATTAAATTACAAACTTGCTAATGCTTTTTTCCTTCCTTACTACTTAGTATTTCCAATCTATCTTAACATCAGACTGTATTACCCAAGGAAAGAAGTTAATGCCAAAAATATGTCGATCCACCCTTTTTGTCTTCAGATCTGTGCTGCTGTGCAGTTTCTGTCCTGTGATTTTTCATCAGATAACATAACTTTTCCTTTTAACTCTACAGGAGATTCCATGCATGAATGTGCCCTGAGATATGAAGCATGACAAGAATTGGCACCCGAGTACTTGTCAGAATAAAAATTATTTGACAGCAGTTCCTACAGGGCCTTGGTCTTGTACAAGCCATCAACACTGAAGATGCTCCTGGGATGGAAGGATGGGAACTTTCCATGCATAACCAGTGTTTTCAGAATCTATACTCATTTACTCAACAGGCCTAGATAAGAGGGGCAAATGTGGATAGACAAGAGGAAATGAGGGTTTTTTTTTCTCCCTATCAGACTTTCATTTTTGCTCATAATTTTTATAGTATCTTTACTGGTCTCTCTATATCTTCTCTTCTCCATATCTGGCTTATTGCTATAGGAAGTTTTCTATAAATGTGGATCTAGTCATAATGTCTTGCTCAACCCCTACCAGCTCTTCATGGTCTGATGAATAAATTTTCAAGTCCTTAGCATTGCACTGAGAGAACTTCACAGTGTGCATTGAATTTATTCTCCCAGCCACGGGTCTTTCCTTTTCTTTCTTCTTTTTTGGAGGGACGGGAGGGAGGCAGAGGGCAACCAGGGATTAAAACTTAGCCACTGAGCCACATCACCTGCCCCTTTTTATATATTTTAATTTAGAGACATGGTCTTGGATGAGTTGCTTAGGACCTTGCCAAGTTGCTGAGGCTGGCTTTGAACTCGAAATTCTCCTGCCTGAGGCTGAGGATTACAGGCAGGCACCATGGCACCCAGCTCCCAGCCACATTTCTAACTACCTCCGCTTCAGGGTAAGTCAGTCATTTCTTTTTGATTCCCCAATTAACAATCTGTCAAATTTTAAAATTCTGTGAGTTTGTAAGACCCACTATTAGTAGGATATGAATTTCAAGTGGGTTTTACTGAAATATGCAAACAGAAAAGCAAACAAACCATACCTGTATAGCTCAGTTTTTAAAATGAGGATACCTATGTGCCCATGTGCCAATCAAGAAATGCCCCATCACTAGCCCCCCTGTAGGTCTTTTCACCCCTTATCGATCCCTGTTCTCCCTGTCCCCATTTCTATCATCTGGGATGAATTTTTCTGATTTCGAAATTTATTTAAATTTAATCAATCAGAGTGTATGCTCTTGCATCTGGTTTATTTTGCTCAATATTGTGCTTATGGAGTGTATATATGTTAGTGTGTGCAGGAATTGTAGGCTTATTCCTATTGCAGTATAGTATTACAATTTATTCATGAGTCTTATTTTGTTGGATATTGAGTTGTTTCCATTTTTGGCTATTAGGAATATGCTGCTATAAATGTGCTTGTATATTTGTTTTTGTAGACATATGTATGCATTACTATTAGGAATAAAATTGCTGGTCATAATATTTGTATATCTTTAGCCAAACAGCTTTCAAGTGGTTGTGCCCCTATCTCTTCTCGGCTGCAATGACTGTTTTATTTTCTTCACATTCTTACCAAGATGGTAATGTAGGTCTATTTCATATTAGCCATTTTGGTGATGGTATAGTAACACCTCATTGTGCTTTTAATTTGTGTTCCTTTTTGACTGTTGATGTTAAGCACCTTTTCATATATTTATTTGCCATTTTGGACTTTTTTCTCATGTTAAGTGCTTATTAAGTTCTTTTGTCCATTTTCTATTTATGTTAGGAGTTATTTATTTATTTTAGATATAGAAAATGTTACACACACATATATATATTTTTTCCTAGTCAGTATCTTGCCTTTCCTTTCTCCATGTTATCTTTCTATGGGCACAATTGTTTAATTTTAATGAAGTTCAAAATCTATTTTTATAGTCAGGACGTTTTGTGCCCTTTTGAAAAATATGCTCATTCCAGGATTGTGAAAATATTCTCTCGTGTAGAAGAATTATTGTTTTGTCTTTTACATTTAGATCTGAAATCATTGAGAAATGACTTTTTATACAGTGCAAGATAGAAATCAGAATATAGTTTTCCCATATGGATATCAAATTGACCCAATTTATTGAAAAATTCATTCCTTTCCCATCTCACTGCAGTGTTAACTTTGTCATAAATCACATAACTGTATTTGTTGCAGGCTTGTTTGTGGATTCTCTCTTCAGAGATGATATGTCCTATCATCAATCCATCTATCTATGCTTGTGCTAGCACCACACTGTCTTCGTTACTATAGCTTTATAGTAAGTTTTTGTATTTAGTAGTATAGATCCTCCAGCTTTGTTCTTCAGGATTGCCTTGGTTATTCCATATTTTGCATATGAGCTTTAGAATAATTTGTCAATTTTCATGAGAATAAGCCTATTGGTAACCACTCGATTGGTAGTTCATTTAACCTATGTATCTACTTGTGGTAAAATTTACATTTTTATAATGTCAAATTTTCCAGTTGGTAAATATGATTTATTTCTTCATTTATTTAGGAGTTCTTTTGTACTTGTAAAAATGCTTTATCATTCTCTTGGACTTGAATAACATATTATTCAGGATTTCTGCATCTATGCTCATGACAGATAGTGTCCTGAAATTTTCTTTTCTTACAATGTCATTGTCAGATTTTGGTAGAAAGGTTATGTTGAACTCAGGAAACAATATGAAAAGTGTTTCTGCTTTTATATTCTATGAAGGAGTTTGTGAAGACTGGTGGATGAATTTATAGGTGAAGCCATCCAGCTCTGGCAACTTCTTTGTGAGAGAGTTTTAAGTCACATATTAAAATTATTTAATAATAGATAATTAATATTTTAAATTTATAGTTCTATCAATTTATTACACCATCTTTTTCTAAAACAAATTTGTCTAAATTGTCAAATTTGTTGATAGCATGTTCATAATATCTTTGTATCAGCCTTTAAACATTTTTTAAATGTGTGGTGGAAAAATGACCCTTTTTCATTTCCAATATTTGAAATTTACATCTTTTCTTGGTTTTCTTTATCCATAGGTTATCCATTACTTGGAATGTCTTTTCAGAGAACCAGCTTTTAATTTGTTGTTTTTCTTTATTAAATATTCCCTATTTCATTAATCTTCCATCTTTATTATTTATTTTCTTCTGTGTTATTTGGATTTAATTTGCTATGCTTTAAAAAATTGCTTGGGATATACACATTTAAAAAACTTTCTTTGTAGTGCTATAAGTGGAGGGCTCACTAACAAACTAGGGATATAGCTTGCTACAGTGGCAATTTTACTTTTGGGGGGCAACTTTCCTAATGTAGAGCTGTGGCCATGATTATCATCCATAATGTGACCATTTAAAATGTTGCCCAACAGGTTGGTGGGGATCATCTTTTACACACCCTTTCATGTTATTATATAGTAGGAAGGAACTTAGAACTAGGAGTAACTGCACACAGTAGCCATGGCCTTGGACAATGTAATTTTCATCTGTGTTCGAGATTAATCTATTAAGAGGACTATATTCATTTCCTAGGCATGCCATAAGTACCACAAGCTGGGTAACTTAGAACAACAAAAATTTATTGTCTGGCAGTTCTGGAGGCTAAAATCAAAGTGTAAGCAGAGTCACAATCCCTCTGAAACCTGTAGGGAAGGACGTTTCCTTCTTTTTCTTAGTTTCTGGTGATTGACTGTTACTCTTCACCTGTAGATGCCTTATTCTAACCATCTATCTTCACATAAAATCTTTGTTCTTTGCATGTGTATCTTTGTGTTCAAATTTCTCCCTTTATAAGGACACCAGTCATATTGGATTAGGGCCCAGACTAATGATTTCATTTTAACTTCATTACTTCTGCAAAGATCCTGTTTCTGAATATCATATTCGGAGCTACTGGGGGTCCAACATGTCTTTTGCGGGGGGGGGGTTGGGAAAGAGACAATTCAACACACAAGAAGGACAATATCTATGCCAATTAAGAAGACTCCAACAAGACACTAAATAGAAAATCAGACAAGGAGAGGTAAAGTAAAAAAAAAAAAAAAAAACCTCCTTGAATATGGAGGCATTTTGTTCCAATAACTGCAGGACCATCCCCTAGATTCACCAGTCTTTCTGGGCAATGCTCCTCTGAGCATATGATCATACTGGTTTTTAGTTCTTGGTGTGAACATCTAATCACATGTAGCTCCCATATGTACAAAATTATTTGCTCCTGGGATTCAGATATATCACTCATGGAAAATCTGGCTCAGTATTGTGAGGCCAAATTGTATAAACTGCTTTAAAATGTGGGCATACTAAACAAAACCCATATTTCCAAGGTGACAGTAACATTAAGAAAAAAGCCATCTTTCAGAAAATGATCAGAAGCTAATGCATGCACTTCTAGAATACATTGAGGCTTCTCTCTGAAACCTTTTACCTTCCAGAAATTTAGTATCCTCTCTGTTCCCATGATTCTCTCAGTTGTCTGCAATGTTTCTTTCTAAATTGCACTTTAGTAGTATTACCCTCTAGGCAGCATCAATAGCTTTTTAAGACCAGAAAGCAGAGGGGCAAATGAACTACTAAGAATAGCTATATTCCTGGGTCAATTAAATCCAACTTGACATCCTTAGTGCATCTGTAATGTGATAATAATAATGATCTATCTTGTAGGGATGTTACAAGGTATAACAAATTAATGACTGTAAAGCACTCTAAAAATAGAAAGGGTTCAATAAAAGCTTATAATTATTAATGGTAATCATTTGCAATTGACCTAGATATTACAGTTAAGTTATAACATACATCTTATAATCCATTCTTTTTGTAAATTTTGAACTTAACAGCACCAAGCTCAGTGATGAGAGGGGTTTTATGTTTCTATATTGCAGCCCTCCAGAGCCTTAGAAGGAGAAGCTTAGAAACAACATGATTCTTGTGTCTCTTGATTTTAACATTTTCTTTTTCTTCTCTGTGGTTGAAATGGGAGATAAAGTCTTGATATCGCTTCATTTCTTCATTCATTCATCCAAGTGCTGGCCAGACCCCTGGAAGAATCCACATAGCTTCTCTGCCTCCTAAGGTAAAGTGCACCTAAAATAAGGTCAAGTAAGGCCAGGTTTGAAGCTATCACTTCAAAAAGTGATTGCCCCTTTGGGTACTTACCAGAGCAGCCACCCAGTGGCTCAGACCAGCTTGGGTCTCTCTGTTCTGATTTTTTGACTAATTTAGTTTCCTCTCATCTTCACTAAGCTCCTATTTTCATCCCATGAGCACAGCCTGACCCAATGAATGACTATTTTTCCTGCTCAACACATCCTGTAATTGTTCTTAGACTCTGTAATAGGTTTTGCTTGTAACCATGAATGTTTCTTCTGTATTAGTTCTCCAGAGCCTTTAGAGGCTTTATTCTGCTTTATTCTGTTATACCTTGGATTTGACTCATTGGCTTAAAGTTTTAGGACCTTAATCAAATATGTAGATCGCAGCATCTACAGATTTAGATCGTATAGTCTGAACTGTGATCTGCTTTCTCAGCTGGACCCATCCTTCCTCTCCCACCAGAGCCTGATTTTAGCATGGAAGGAAGGACACAGTGATTGCTACTTAGATTTGCATGAAGCCTAGAAAGGAAGTGCTCTAAGCCACTGGTATGGAATCCAAATCTGTCTCTTACTAGATGAACATTAAATTATACTCTCTTATTTGAGGGACATAAATTCCATTTCAGCAGGTTGTGGTGAACATGTAGAAAGATCTTAAGTGTAAGGCACCTAGCTCAAAGCTGGTATATGGTAGGTGTGCAAAAATGTTTATTCCTTGATAATTTTTAGAACTATTGGTTTAAATCTGTTGCATCAGGCTGATTTCTCAAATCTCTATAGGTTTATGCTTTGTTTCTTCAGGCTGAAACTTGCTGTTTATTCATTAAATATATTTCTGAACTAGGTGGGGGGGGAAACAGGAAACCAAGATTAGCAAACTCCGGGGAAGAATGCATTTTATCTGTTTTCTTTAATTCTGCAAGACTCAGAACAAAGCTATCTGAGTCTAAATATCTGTTAATCTGTAAATCCCCCATAAAGAACAGGAGGCTCTGTCTCCTTGCTTGTACAATTCAGAAGTCAACCTCTAGGTCCAGGTTAGCTTTGTTCCTCATTGCTTATTTTCTAACCTTCAGGATTTGGAGAGAATCCTAATGGTGTTTTTTTTTTTTTTTTTTTTTTGGTGGTGTTTTGTTTTGTTTTTCAAATGTGACTGCTAAGGGAGGCTTGTTAGAACCTAGTTTAGTACAATTACAAGGTTAGATTCTAGGGCTGCTCACCCAGCATGCCTGTGACCCCCCAAGGACAAATTAATTTGAAGTGGGTGAAGAAGAACTGCAATCATTACCTTTTGTAGGGCCAAGGAGTGCTTGTTAGGAGCAAAATGTGCACGAGAATGCTAATAATGGTTCTGCAGTCTGAGCATTTCTGAATACTTTAGGCGCACAAATTGCTTTTGGTTGATGTAACTCCGTTTCTGGTGAAATTTGCTTCTCAAGGGAAGTGTAAAAGGAAGATATAAGTCTTTGTTAGGTCTGCTGTTCAGAGAAAAATGGCATTGCTTTCACAGAATGAGCACTAAGGCCGGAGAGGAGGATGGTTATGTCACAAATATTTGTCTACATTTCGTCATTTGGTTATTAGAGCTAGCACAAAGCAAGTGCATCTGAAAGTTATTATAGGGTATGATGCAATTATGTTACAATGATTATTTCTGGGATGTAAGTCTTCAGATGACATAGCAAAGACAGGATGAGTTCCTTCTGAGTTCTTAACAAAGGAAGAGAGCTCCAATTCCTCAAACTCTTCTAGATTCTAGGCCACTTTAAAGTCCCTTGAGGTTTAAAGACTTTGGCATTTATTGGAAACATGGGTAATAAAACAATCATATTCTAGATTCGTAAAATATCTTTCTCTTAAAGAGTTTAAGATGTTTATATGTATTTCCCCTCCTTTAAAAATGGAAATATTTCTATATATGCCTTTACATATAGAATAAAAACTGTTTGGGCTTTAATGATTTCTACATTATGGGATTGTACATTCTAAGGTTCACATTTCCTGCAATCCTGAGAGAGGCACAGCCCTGTTAAAAGATTAACCATGGGCCTGGATTCTATATCAGATGGGTTTTAGTAAATTTCCAGCCACTGCTTCATTTCAGGTAGGTTTAAGTAAATAATATTACCTCCCTGGACTTTCATCTATGCTTCTAGAAAGTGGGGATTAATGTAGAAAAAGCCACTCAGCTGTTTATCTAGTATTATTATCGTGCCCCCAAAGTGCCCCCAAAGTGCCACATGGGTCTCCTGTGCGGTTGTGAGGTAGATTAGTGGTATGGGAATGCTGAAGATGCTTATGGCTCCTTCATCCTCCCCTCTTCTGGCTGCATACCCTGGTCTGCTTCACAAGCCTGTAGCCTGCAACAGGGTGGTGATGCAGGCTTCTCAGCTACCTTAGTAGAAACAGCCACTGTAGCTGCCCCCTTTAGATACAAGTGTCAGTCAAGCTCCTATATCCCATTCAGAGGCCACAGGATGCATTGGGAAGGCTACTTTACTCTGTCATCCGTCACACACTAAGGGTTATGACTATCTTGGAGACTCTGGCAAACCCAGGTGATGGCTGTTTTCCCACAAAGAACCTCTTTTCTTTATTCTCTTGTCCCATTCTTTATTCCTTTGAAAGTAAACCTTTAACAAAATGCCTACTGCAGGAAGAAATCAGTAAATAGACTTTAAAAATTCACAGCTGAACACTCACAAGGCTATTCAGTCGTGTATGCTGTTAAAAACCTGATCTTTTTATTTGCATATGGCAAAAAACTACCAGACATGCCGAATAAAATCTATATTTCTCATTCTTTCTCAATTCCTCCAACCTTTCAAAATAACAAAACAATTAAAGGATTTTAAAATAAAAAGACATTTTCAGGGTTACCAATTCACATCGAAACTACTATGAATTTAATTTTCTACTACTATTCACATTCACATTCACATTTTAGGCTCTTTCATCATATAGTAATCTGGCTTTACAAGTATAATCTTTAAGACCACCAAAGAGCGTCTACATTGATTCTGCAAGTTGAAGGGACTCAACAAAGGTAGAATGGCCAGCTAATAGCTTTTAATTATCTAAGAATCTGAAGCTTGCAGATTTCCCTTTGGGTTTCTACCAGCTTTTTATTTAAGAAATCCAAATAGAGTTCTCCCCATTTGACAGTGTATACATTAGGAAGATTTCTAAACATCACCCCAAAAGACAAAACTATCAAGAGATAGTAAATAAGATTCAATAAATAGAACCTGTTTGAATGAATGACTCTTGGTGTTGTATTATTTTGATGCAGTTCTTGGAAACTTTCCCAGTTGGCTAATAATTGATGAGCCACTTGAACATATTGAGACACAACTTTAAGAAGAAAATTTATTTGTCCTAATGGGCCTACCATTTAGAAAAATAATATTTCTGGAAAAATAGTTAACTGCTTAAAAAGCATTTTTTTCTCATTGGACAGATAATTAAGAAAGTGAATGATTGGCTCCTATTTTCTTAGCAGATATGGGGATTTTCCAGGGTTCTAGAAAGTTCAGCCCAAATGTCTCCTTATTCTGGGATGTGGCTGTGAAAGCAACAGATCTCTCTTTGTTTCTGAGGCAGGGCTGCAGTGGCAAGAGCTGACAAGCCCCAGGGTACCCATCAGGCATTCCAAGGCAATCCTCCTGCAGAGCCATGGGGAGAAATCAGTAGACCGGAGTGTTAATTAATCAGCAAAGTAATTAGATTAGGGTACAAGGTGGACAGCAAAGATTCACAGCATACAATGATGTAGAAAATAAATAAGAAAATCAAGAAGGGTGGTGGGCGAAGGAGAAAGGAAACCAAAGGAAGGAGGAAGATGAAACTAGGAGTAAAGTTGGGACTGAAAACACGGCTATAAAGTCCAGGGCATACAAAGAAGGCAGCAGGACTTAGCACACTGAAGACCAGAACAAGCCCCTACTCGGGTGTTGCATAACTAATCTCCATTTTTTTTTTCAACCAGAAAGACATTCTTTTCATAGTTTTTGTTATGGTTTGCATATGAAGTGTCCCCACAAAACTCCAGTGTTAGTGCAGAAATGTTCAGAGGTGAATAGTTGGATTGTGAGAGCTGTCACCCAATCAGTCCGACCTAGTTTGGACTGATAGGAGTGGTAACTGTAGAGATGTAGGGTGTGGCTAGAGGCAATGGATCTCTGGGGACATGCCTTAAAAGGATGCATCTTCCCTGTGGCCTGTGTCTGTCTGCTTCCTGCCTGCAGCTTTCCTCTGCCATGCCCTTTCTCCATTGGTCACTGATTCATCTTGGGTCCAGTGCAATGATATTGGCCATCCTATGGACTGAGACCTCTGAAACCATGAGCCCCCAATCAACTTTTCCTCCTCTAAGTTGTTCTGGTCAGGTATTTGGTCACAGAGATTAAAAAAAAAAACAAAAAAACAAAAAAAAAAACTGACTTAAACATTTTTTTTTTCTTTCTGGAATACCTGCAGCAACATATCTACATCAAACCCAGTGATCTGATTTTTTTTGTGGTCATTCAGTATAATTCTTCCAAGGTAGGCAGAAGAATGATCAGAGCTCTAGAGTGAAGTAGGAATGACAAGCTGAGCTTCATAACCATCTAGTTGTACATTCTTATTTCCTGCTCCTTTCTTAAGCTTTCTCTATACCAAAGGAGGAAAAGGAAGTAAATATTCGTTTTATTCTCACCCTATGTTAAGTGCTGGGCTAGGAGATTTGCATATGTTATTTCATGCAAGAGTTATTATTTCCCCCCTTTCATAAATGAAGGAGGCCCCAAGAGGTTAATAAACTTACCCGATGTTGATATGTGTCAGAGACAGGGTTTGGATTTGCAACTGACTTAGACAGTAAATCAAAGACAGCTGGGATTTTGTTTAAATAAATCAATGAAGAAGATCTTTCGAAGTGTCTGTCATGTGCCTAGCCTTGAAGAGGTTCCATAACTCCACCAAGCTCCCCCATCTATTTTCTAACTCTCAGCATGGGGAAAAGGGCAGGGAGGAATGTCTGTGAATAAAAGAGGAGTAAAAGGGATTTGATCCTTTTTGTATTCCAGTGAGGTTTCATTTTTCTATCTTATTATTTTTTTTCCCTGATCATTCTCCCTTAAGCAATATATATTGGTCAGGATATTAAAAACGAACAGAATATATTTTTTTTTCAGCCACTCTTTATCTAAGCAAGACATAGATAGCTAGGGGTAATTTCAATCCATTTTAGAGAAAAAGGCTGCCTGCCTTGGCATGTTTTTATCCATAATACCATCAGGGCTGCAGATGAATCCAGGACAAAGTGTTTTTCATTGTATTATGTGTGAGAGAAATAGAGTCAAAGTCATCTTAACTTTGTAATGAATAGCATTTTGTCAGAGTGAATATTTGGCTCATGGGAGGTTAAAGGAGAAACAGGACTAAAATGCTTTAATAGTCCAGAGACTAGCACGGTGAAATGAATTTATTGCTTTTAGTGGAGTCCCCAGTGGAGAGTACATAATGAAACTCACTATCTGATAAGGCCGCCTTGCCGAGGAGGCTCACTGGCAGACAGGCACAGCATACTGAATACTGGGCTGTCAGGAGACCTAAGGTGACCCTCATATCCGAAGCAGAAGTAGCAGGTTGCTTCCCTGTCTGGGTGGATTGATATGCAGAATAAATGTACAAAAGTTCCTGGGGTGGGGTGGTGAGGAGGGGCCAGGGGTCTATGGGTAGTTCTGTCTGAAGCCATTCATTTTCTGGATTGTCCATCCAGATAGTCTGGACAGCCTGGACACGCATGGAAAGCCAACAGCCTGACTGTACTTGAATTAGCAATAAAATGAATCATATACATTTGTTTCCTGAAGGGACTATTTTTAGCAGACCCAGAGGACTATGGGACATATTTGGATGCTGAATAACAAAGTGAATTAATTTAGCACCTCTGATGTCTGGCTACCAGGTTACTCATTGGACAGAAGAAAAAAATGACAGATAGAGAAAGACCACTTTTTTGCAAAAGGCATACAAAAGACTGATGCTCCTTTTGTCTGGAAGAAAAGATTTGTTGTGGGGAGGGGAATTTAATTTTGTCTGGGTTAAAACATTTTCATAGCCTCCAAGATGAAGAGGGAACCCAAGAGAGTCAAACAGCATAAGCAACGTCAGAACTAAGAAAATAGAAATGAAAGGACAGAAACATAAACATCTCTCTAGATAGAACTCCAGTGAGTCAGTGGAGGGCAGGAGACAATTCATCTGCTGCTTGATCCTCATCCCCAAGAGCCATATCACTTTAATTGTAAATATTAACTCATATTAATTGTACAAATTAATGGGTTTCACTGTGATGTTTCCATACATGCATATATTGTGCTGTAATCATATCTACCCTCCCTAAGAGGTATATATTGAAGTTTTCATTCCTTGATTTACCTTATTTTTGAATGTGTAATAGTAAATCATTTGTTTATCTTACATTTTACTGGATTGAATATTGCCTAAGAATAGAGACTTACTGGAGAGAATATACATGGTATGACCACTTTGGAAAATAAGATAGCGCTGTCTTCTAATATCAAACCTTAAATATACTCCAATATTTAGCAATTTCATTTCTAGTATATACTCAAGACAGACTCTTGCATATAAACAATATGGGATTTGTGTAAGTGCATTCACAATACCAAAACCTGAAAACAAATACCCATTGTGGGAAAGAATAAATAAATGATCATTTAAAAAAATTGAACATAGCAAGTAAATAGTGGTTAAATTAACCATAGCAATTTTGCAACAAAACGGGCAAATCTGTGTTATATAGTGTTAGTTAGGGAAAAACCAACACACATAGTCTTATTCCATTTTGTATTGCTATGACAAAATACCTGAGAAGGATTACTTTAGAAAGTAAAGAGGCTTATTTGGCTCACAATTCTGGTGGAGAGAAGAGCCAAACAGCATAACATCAGTGCCCTTCATAAGGATCCTTTACTGTGTCACAACAGGACAGAGAAGCGGAAAGAGAACAATCTATGTGCAAGAGGGCTAATCACATAGGGCAGGCTTGCTATATAGCAACCCATTCTGTGAGAATTAACCCAAGAATGATACCAATCCCTCTGTTGGTAGTGCACCCATGGTCTAATCGTCTTCACTAGGTGCTGCTTCTTGAAGGTGCAGCTGTATATAGTTTGTCAAGGTCCTGGTGTATATTTCAGGTGGGGGATTTGCAGGTACTTAATATGAATGACCAAATAATAAATAAACAGACATGGATATGCCCAAGCCATTGATTAGAATGTATCTAAGGATTATTATAATGAGTATAATTCTGGGTTACCTAAGATTCAAAGAGAAAAAAAAAATTAAGCTGGCCCCAGAACAGTTCATTTAGTATTTGGAGTTAAACAGGATTTCAGAGCTATGATGACAGAATAAAATATTTGAATGTAATCAGACTCTATGGTAATAATGTTCTTCATTATTAATACTCCAAGCAGGGTGGTTCTCACCTGCTGGCCCATGTTCAAGAGTCTGGAATTAAGCACTGACATAATTTGTACAAATAATTTTTTCCTGAATATTCCAATATTTATTTTTTCAACATTTTATAATGAAGACATTAAATATACAGCAAAGTGGAAAGAATTTTCAACGAATATTCTTATATCTATTACTTAGATTCTATCATTAATATTTTAGTCTATTTATTTTATCATCTGTCCACCCATCTTTCACTGAATCCACCAATTTTTTTTGTTGCATTTCAGAGTAAATTTACAAATATCTAATAACATTCCTCCCTAAATACTTCAGCATTCGTATCTTTAACTAGATCTAACATCTATTTGCATTTCTGATGTGCAAGGGTCTATAGGTGAAGAAAAATCAAAGTGTTTCTTGAGTGAAAAAGAAAATTGAGTTTCAAGTGGATTGGAAACTGACAGCAATCCAAAGAATGTGGTTGCAAAACAAAAAAATGCTTTTAAATAAATGGGCTTCAGCATTTGAGGAGCAGCAGGACAAGGAACAGAGTGCTGTTCTGCTAGCAGAGGAAGACAGTCCTGCTGAATGTGACCCAAGAGAAACCCAGGCCTGAGCCAGGCAGCACAAAGTAAATGCACCTCAGAACTGTAGAGAGGAAAAGCAAGTCCTCCAGTGCCAGCCGGCCAACGAGTCAGATATACAACTTCTACAACAGGAGCACTTGCAGGCTTCCAGAATCACTGCTGCTTGGCTTATGCTCTGAGCTGAATTGGACATGATCCTTCAGCCAGGAAAAGCCTGAGCTCTTTTTTTTTTTTTTTTTTTGTATCAGGGATTGAACCTAGGGGTGATTAGCCACATCCCCAGCCCTTTTTTATTCTTTATTTTGAGACAGGATCTTACTAAGTTGTTGAGAGCTTTGCTAAGTTGTGGAGGCTAGCTTTGAACTTGGGATCCTCCTGCCTCAGCCTGAGTTCTTCCAAACCAACATTGACAGACCTTGGCAATCGTATTTCACTCCAGGATGACATCATAATTATCTGACAAAGGGGTTGAGACGACTACCACTCTTCCAAATCAGTACTCTCCTGCTGGAGCTTCTAGGGGGCTAGAGGGACTTCAGTTCCCTACTCTTTCAGCTCCATTTCATAGAAAGAGATGATGGATTGTGTTAACCCAAGTTAGTCCATTGCATAGATTTTCCAACTTCCCCCACATAATCACTGTCCTGTGAAAATGACCCAGGAGAACCCATTTTGGCAGTTGTCAGAGAAGTCCAGTGAGACTACACAGGTAAAACTTGGGCAGGAGTAAAACATAAATTTATTTATTTAAGAGTAACAACAATTGCTTAGAAGAATGGCTTCTTTTCACACTCAAGCTTCATCAACCCAAGTAAAAAGGCTCTAACTTCTTTTACACTTTGGGTTTCTGTGTAAGATTTCACTTGAGCAAAGGATTCTATAGCTTTTACAATTTTTTTAAAATAATAATGTCTAGAGTTGTGATTCTTAACTTTAAGTAGACAATGAACGAGCTTCTAAAAAATACCAGCACCCTGCTAAAGGTTCTGATTCATTTGGGGTGGAGTTTGGGCATTGTCATAAAAACAAACCAAACAAAAAAGAAAAACAAAAGCAAACTTCCCCGATGATTCTACTGATATCCAGCATATGAAACTACTGGTCTAGACAAGAAAGAGGTCAGGACCAGGCAAAGTGCTGAAAACCTTCAGGACTGGCAAAAGGGACCCCAGCAGGGAAAGGAGACACAAAATATCAGAGTTGAATTAGGGCTTTCCTAGGCCAACATCTCTTCAAGTTGATGCGCAGCCAACTGTCGTATCCTAGTCACGGACGCAAGTCGGCTTCATATAATCCCTCAGGCCACGTAAGCCAGGATGACTGCAGTCAAAAGCAAGAATTCAGACATTTATTTAATGCTGACCTTGATTTAAAAGAATAACCCAGTTAGAATTTTAAAATACATGTTATTCCCCCACGATCATTCTGGTACCTAGTCCCATCCTCAGGGCCTGGTAGGGGGTCTTCTCAGGCACAAGAACAGAATATAAAATGGCAGTAAGTAAGGAAAATAGGTCAAAAGGTACTGCCTTGGTGTCCACTGGTGGGAATTCAGGTTCTATTTTCAGGGCCACATGAGGTTCTCTCCTGCATGAGAACTTTTTTCCTCCGGGGTCTTTGAGAAGTCCAGAGGGTCAGCTACCTCCAAAGGAAGGAGGCTGTGGGGGCTGGATTAGGAAAGTCCTGTGGGTGCGGATGTGGTGGCCTCTGGAGCCTTCTCTGCCAAGAAGAATCCCTGGTTCTACAAAAAAGCCACCAGAAACCAACCACTTGGACTTCGCTGATAGCTGAGGGGAGACTCTTCCCTTTTTGAGAATGCCTGAAGCCACTGACCCTCTGGAGATTTCCTAAGCCTGCCTGCTGGGGTCCCCAGTTCTTGCGTGCAGAACAGGAAAGTTAAGACCCTGAAATAGTTCTGAGGAGATTTCCTTGGAAGTCCCACCATGGCTGGGGCTGAGAAAGGAGCGTAGGCCTAATGCTGAGGGCAGGAGCATACCCTGAACCTGCCTTGATAGTCTTGCCACTTTTATTTTTAGAAGTTGTTCCTTTGCCTCCAGAATGCCTTTCACCCTCTTAGGCTTGGTGAATAGTGCTCATATTTCAAGACCACTTTTAAAGGTTATCTCCCCTGTAGAGTCTTCCCGGATACCCTGACAGAGAATTGGTTGCTCCTAGAACACTTGATTTATTTCTCTATTTTAGCATCTGTCTTCAGATTTGTCTCCCCATTGGGCTGTAAGCTTTACTGAACATAAGTAGGCAGTATCTCAGTCCTCTGTGTACCCATTGCCTAGAACAGAGACACCAACGAAGTCTTATGAGGCAAATCTTTCCACCCTCCCTCCCTTCCTTCCTTCCATCCTTCCTTCCTTCCATCTTTCCTCCCTTCCTTTCTTAATACTCATATCTTAAAACTGTGATTTAATTATCTCTTATAACAGGACAAGTAAATTATGACTTAGAAGATACATTCAACTCTATATATTTATTAAGAAATGACTATATGCCAGGCATTGTGGTCTCTTCTCTGGATGCCAAGCTGAATGGAATAGAGTTTCTGGCCTCTGGGCACTACAATTGTACTGGGAGACAAATATTATAGGGGTGTGAGCTGAGCTTCTTTAGAAGCAGGAACAAGGCCGTGTGGAAGCAGAGAAGGATGTGTTTGCCTCTCCTGGATATTAAAAGAAAGATTGCCTAAAGAGGGTGTGAGAATTTAGCAACAAGTAACCGTAAATAGTTGGGGGATGGGGGGGTAATAGGAATAAATAGGGGACACTTTAGAGTTTAGATTTAGAATCATGATGAGGAAAAGAGTTCAGAAATGGACTTTTAGCTGATTACTCTAGGGGGAAGCTGCTTCATTTTCTTGGACCATGATGCTTCTGAAGATAATCATACCTTAAAGAAAAAATGAAAAAAAAAAAAAAAGAAAAGAAAATGACTCCTTCAGCCCATTGGTTTGACCCCAAATTGGCACCCCCACCCCATTTTGAGGGACCATAAGATATAAAAAACTTTTTCCTGTAAATTGAGTCTGATTTTATAATACAACCCCAGCAAGCAAAAACAAGGCTCCCATATCATTTTGTCAGGGAGAGGCCAGTAATTTTAGGGTGGGAACTGATCCATTTACACAATGAGAGAATTTCCCTCCTGCGCAGAGTGTTCCCTAGCAATTTGTGGTCTCACAGAATGCCATTTATAGTTCCTACAGTGGCAAGAAAATTAGGGGGCAGAGTGATTATTACTCTAATGGCAAACCTGAAGGATGCCTGGGTCATACTGGTCGACTTTCCCTTTCATGCCAGCAAGGGACTGCCCTGCTTGGCTTTCAGCATAGAAGCAGCAAACTGAAAAGGCCAATTAGTTCCCCTCTTAGATATTATCTTTTAGCCTGAGCGTCCCTTCATTAGTGACTAACTGTAGCCTGGGGTTTGAAGTCATTGCCTGAAATAATGCTTCATCTTCATTAAGAAAAAAAAAAAAATCTTAACTGCTTCTTTGGGGGGAAGACCAGGAGATCAAGAGCCTGGATCTCAATGAAAAGGAGGTCCCCAAAGAAGGCCCGACTATATTGCACAAAGCCTCCCTATCGTCATTTCTAAACAGTTCATTTGAATGTTGTACTGTATTCCTGCTAAATACTTGGATGGTTCCCAATTTGCACTTTGCAGAGAAGAAATAAACATGATCTTCCCGTCTGGATTGTGTGGAGAGGTATTCATAGCAGGATCTCCCTTTGTTGTGCTCAGCTAATTGCTAATTATGTAGTGATGGATGTAAATTGCACAGTTGGCATTTCAGGCTCACAGGCTCTCTAGCTAGTCCCTCTACTTAAAGGAGAAAGGCTGAGAAAGGCTGAAATATTAAGGGAACCCAGCCATCTCTTTACCCATGAAAATAAAGTCTAACCGGGTGAAATAACCTAACAGAAGAGCAGAAAGAAGGAATAAGGACCCTAGAAGTGGGTCCTGCCCAGACTCTGCTCAGATTTCATGGTAGAGGGTGATGGGAAAGGTGTTCTGAGAGTCTCACTTAACATGGGAAGAAGAATGGATGCCTTTACTTGCAGGACTAGCAATTTTTCCATCTCCAGATGCTTTGTTCACAGAATGAATAAATAACAGAAGAGTGTCTTGAGGTTTGAGGCCTGTGAATTGTCCAATAACAAGCTTATGGAGTGAGCCCTGTTGTTCACCCAATATGAAATTAGAAACCCAGGAAGGGCTAATGATTCTGCCAAACCAGCCTTCTAGTTAGAGCTAAAGCAATATCACATTTGCTGTCAGTCTCATGCTGCTGTGGCCACAGCCAGGGTAGCTATCTTTGCATTATGTTTATGTCATTTGGAATTTGTTTTGCAAGCTCATTTTAAGTAGGAAAGTTTTTATTTATGACTTTCTCTCTGTTACATCTTTGAAGCTGAGAAAATAAAGATTAGCTCGGAGAAAGAAAGTAAAATATTTACCCATTACTCATCATGCTGGAATAACAGATATGCATAAAGCCAGCTGCAAAGTTATCAGCAACCCATATTCTTCCCGAGGACCTTCTGTCATTGTAAAGTGTCATAACTACCCCCATCCCAAAAGGATTTTTCTTTTACTTATTTACTGAGAAATTTGTTTTCTAAAATCATAGATTGTCTGCAATTTGGCAGTTTGAAATTATGTCAGTTCCACTTTTGCCTGGAACATCTGAGTCATTTTGCAACAGAGAAGCAGCCTCAATTCCCAAACCAGGTAAGGATTCCTGAGCACAACATTTCACATTACCTCACTTTGCAGATTCCTAGGAAACAAGATACAGAGTCTTCTTTCCAGTCCTCACATAATGTTGACCCTTTTATACAGTCCTACTTCATGTTGAGCCTATCAAAACACTCTTGGTTCCACATTGGGTTCCCACTTCACACCCAGTAGGGTGGCTATCATCAAAAACATGTAAAATAAGTGTTTGCAAGGATGTGAGGAAATTGGAAACTTACACATTGTTGGTGGGAATGTAAAATGCTGTAGCCACCCTGGAGAGGAAAATATTAAATATAGGATTATGATCCTGAAATGACACTTCTGAGCATATAGCAAAAATAATTGAATGCAGGAACTCAAATAGATCTTCGTGCACCAATATTCATGAAGCTGCATTTGTTCTCAGCCAAAAGGTGAACAAACTGAGTATCTAGCATGGACAAGTGAATAAAGCAAATATTGTTCAGCCTTAAAAAAGGATGCATATTCAGAAATTTGCTAGAACATATATGAAACTTTAGGACATTATTATGCTCAGCAAAAGAAAGCAGCCATAGGACTGATACTGTATGAGCCTGCCTATATGTGGTCTTTAGATTAGTCAAATTCATAGAGACAGAAAGTCAACTGGTGGTGACCAGAGGCTGAAGGTGGAGGTGGTGAAATTGGGAGTCAATATTTAATGTGTATGGAGTTTTAGTTGTGCAAGATAAAAAAGAATTTTGGGAATAGATGGTGGTGGTATAGGGATAGTTGTGTAACCAAGTGAATGTACTTACACTACTGGACCTCTTCATTTAATTTTTTTTCACTCAAAATGCACTCTTACCCAATCTTATACTAATTGCATTTCCCCCCCTGTTTTCCTGAGATGCCCATAGTTCCTCTGGAGTGCTGTCTCCCTTGTAGCAAGCAGCCAAGGGGAGCTAATAAGCCTGACTTTGTTGGACTGTAGTTTTGTCCAAGGTGACTTTGGTTGATTGGACTCAAGGTTTTCACTATTCTCTGTCTCAAAAACTAGATCTTATTATCATGTAATTTTGAGACCACTGTCATATGGTGGGGGCTATCGCAGATTCATTCACTGAGCAAACAAAGGAAAACAATTCAGTTTCCAGTTGAGGACTGGTTTGTTCTCCCCTCTCCCAGGGCTCTGAGTTGCTAGGAAGCCCTGGCTCCAGGCAGCATACACAGCATCTTTTCAAGAGTCCCACTGCGAGCTTCCTGACTCCGACTGATCCCAGCTGTTCTGTTGCTTCTCTTTTTCACTATTCTGAGATCTCCTGTTTCTGGCTCACAGATACATATGCATGCATTGATTCATTTTTTAAACATTGTCTATGCCCATGCGATTGTCAATTATTGCTGTTTTTTTTTCTTTTTAACCAGCATTTGAGGGTGAGGGATAGAAAATGGAGCAAAGCCTAAAGACACTATGTCATTCTGCACAGTTCTGAGCTAAAAAAAACTTCAGTAATGTTGAGCTCTAAAAAGATTATAGAGCTCCTGGGTCATATGAATTTAAAATGAAAATACTACTAAGCTGTAAAAATAAGTGTAAAGCTATCTAACAGCATTCTGGTTTTCTCAAATAAAATTACTTTTATCTTTAATTTTATTTTTGATTATTTTTAATTTTTTTTTTTTTGCAGAGTTGGAGATCGAACCCAGAATCTGTCCCATGCTAGACAAGTGCTCTACCACTGAGCCATATCTCCAGTCCTTATTTTATTTTTAATTGACATGTTATCAAGGCCCAAATTCATGGAGTGCAATGTGATGTTTTGATACACATATATAGCTTGCATAAAGATCAAATCAGTAATTAGCATATATATCACCAAATATATCACCTCCAACATTCATTTATTGTTTCTTTGAGTTGATTTAATTTTTTTTTTTTTTTTTTTTTAGTACTGGGGATTGAACTCAGAGCACTTTACCAGTAAGCTGCATCCCCAGATTACCTCCCCCAGCTTTAAATTTTTATTTTAGTGTGAGACAGGATCTCACTAAATTGCTGAGGCTGGTCTCCAACTTGCGTTCCTCCTGCCTCAGCTTCCCCATTCACTGGGATTACAGGCATGCACCACCTACCTGCTGTTCCTTTGTGTTGAAGCATGCAAGATCTTCTCTTCTAGCTCCTTTGAAATATACATTACCCATATTTTTCAGCTCTCAAGATTTCCCCCATTTTCTTTGCTGGCTCTGCTGTACTAGTCTCTTCGATATGTGTACTAGGTAACCCAAAGTTAAACTACTACCAGCAGGTAAGTAAAGAGGGAATGAGGAAGCAGAAAGGAAAAATGCCTTTTCTTTCCGTTTCTTCTAAAGCGATGTAAGCATGAGGGCCTTTGTCCTGCTCTGCAGTAATAGTGTTTGGTGGTTCTTAGTAGAAATCCTCTTTCCAGGCTTTGTTGCTAAGGTAGGTCCACTAGAAAGAACCAGCCCCTGTCTCTTGTGTTTCCCAAATCTTACTGCCATCTCTATGTTCTTTTTAAGAAAAGTTCTTAGTTCACCAGACATTCCAAATCGAGTAGACTTTCACAGCAGTGCAAAATGGAGAGGATCCTCTGTAATGTCCTAATGTAGTGAGGTTTCAAGGTTGTTCCTGGAATGGTCAAAGCACCCACCTCACCTTGTACAACAACCTGATTTCACTAGTGGTGAGAAGACTACTTTGGCCAGAAGGACAATAAATATCTCTAATCTTGGCATCTTACCCCATAGGAACTTTTGCCTAAAATCGCCTACAACAAATAACATATTTTAAAAATCATACCCAGCGTCTTAAATCACACTTTCAATGCTTACCTTCAATTCTAGCCTACTTTGGCCAGCTCTTTGATGAAAAAGCAAAACAAAACAAAAATCTAAATTACTTTTTTTTTTTTGGGGGGGGGTACCAGGAATTGAACTCAGGGGCACTCAACCACTGAGCCACATCCCCAATCCTATTTGGTATTTTATTTAGAGACAGAGTCTCACTGAGTTACTTAGTGCCCCGCTTTTGCTGAGTCTGGCTTTGAACTTGTGATCCTCCTGTCTCAGCCTCCTGAGCCTCTGGGATTATAGGCGTGCACCACCCTGCCCAGTTCAATTACTCTTAATAGAGTCTAACTAGAGAATATTGTGAAGTTGCTTTATTGTGGGTTCTTTTTTGTCTTTCTGGGGATACACTTGTACAATTCCTGTTTTCTGCCCCGGATATTTATCTCACGTCTCATTATTGTAAAGCATTGGAAATAATTTAAGCATTACATAGGGAAAAGCAGTAGGATTTCAAGATCAGAATATTGGGTTTTAGTTTCAGTTTGGATGATTGTTAGTTCTTAGAAAACATCTTTGGTCCTGTTTCCTCATCTGTTAGTTTGGATGATAAGGGGTAGCTGCATTACTAAAGTCCCTTTTGTCTATGAATTTCCATAGTTTAAGATGCATAATTTTCCATGGTACCTTACCTGTTGGAGAGTCATTCTTCTCTGGAATTTACTCATTTTAATACAGAGATCTTGGTATCAAAAGTCTTCTAAATCCGTAGATTTTTCGTGGTGAGAATTTTGGATACCACAGCAAATTGACAGAGAAATTGTTTTCTGTGGACATCTTTCAAGAGACCTTAAATCATAAAGTAAGTTGATTTGCTCATTTGTAAATTTGGAATGGGGAAAGAAAGTGAAGCATGAATTTTAATTCCCTGGCTTAAGTACTTTCACCCATTTGAGTTTTGCCTGTGTGTATTCAGCATTAATGTGATGCTCTTGTGGTCATTTGCTGTTTTAACAAAGCTTTGTCTATATAACTCCTTATCGTTTCTCCATTTTCCACTGGTTTATTTATGACTTCCAGGATATACATTGCTTGTGGTTAAATTTATGTTGCTAAATAACACCATTGTAAATTAGACACCACTAGTCCCTGATCCTGTTTAGATCTCATCAGTGGAGGTCTATTAACTCTGAGATATTTTCAGTCACAGATAAATTGCTCTGTTCAATTTGCATTTCAGTAATTTTCTGATTTAGACATGGGGTTGGTAATGGGCATAATAATTCAGGAAGGGTGAGTTGAAGGGAGAGAATCTCCTGAAATGCTTGCATCTTTAGCAACATCCCAAAATAGTCCGTTTTCCATTATGCAGTATCTTTCTATATCTGAATACATAAAAGTTAATTATGTTTATAAAGCAGTGTTGGAAACGGTGTTGGATATTTCCCTCTCTTGGTATATTTTGCTATCAATTTGAATTGAAATTGGTTTGATAAGAAGTCTTGTCTCAAGGGTCCATTTTAATAGGAGTGTTTCTGATTTGTAATAATTTATTAAAATACATGGACTATGAAAAGAATAGCCAACTCTTAGGAAAAATTGATCATGGCTCGGGTCATAGCTCAGTGGTAGAGTACTTATCTAGTACGTGAGAGGCACTAGGTTCGACCCTCAGCCCCACATAAAAATAAAAATAAATTTAAAAAAGGTATTGTGTCCATCTACAATTAAAAACAATTGAAAAAAATTGGTCATTGGTTTTATGGCTTGATTTCTGCTGTGGCTTCTCAAGGCTTCATTTTTGCATTAAATCTTTCCTGCTAATTTTCTTTTTCTTTATCTCACTTTTCCCACCGTTCCAGAACTTGGGCTTTTTGAGAAAGGGGCTTAGTTTTGTTTTCTTATAGGACCTCACCCAGTGCTAGATAACAAGGGGTACATAGCAGTTTAAGTAGAATTCACGATCTGAATCATAAAACATAGCTCTTGTCTAAAGAAAAAGGAGAAGAACAACAACATACATACCTATACACAAAGCTGAGAAGTGGTTTATTGATTGGTTGCTTTGTCTTCAAAATGCCAAACAAATGGCTGGGTGACTTTTTTTCCATTATTGAATTTATGTATTTGTATGTAGGAGGTAGAGAGCACTTCATCAACTTTCCTGACAGGTTGTTTTTGCCTTCTGAAAACAGAGCTTTTAAACGAAAAAAAAAAAAAAACTGGATCCATTAACTCATATGAAATTGCTTTAACTCTATGAATTACAGAAATGTGATGTACAAGTGTGTGTGTTCATATAATTACATACAAAATATATAAATTGTAGAAGGAAAAAGAGCTTGACCATTGCCCTTGAAGGTATTTCTGTCTGTGTTGAAAAAATAGCCATATATGTTCATGAAAAGAGAACATTACAGGACAGAATAAAACAGGGCTGGGGTGCAGCTCAGTGTAAGAACATTTGCTTAGAATGCATAATCTCTGTGCCTTGAATACAGAACAGTAAAACCAAAATATACCAAAAAAAAAAATAAATAAAAAGAAGGAAGAAAGAAAACAGACAAATAAAGAGCTCACTGTCCTCAAAACTCTGGATCTATCTCCCAGAAACAGTAATTATTATCAGTTTCTTATATAGCTTTCTGGGAATGTTTAATAAACATACACATATGTGCGCACACATATACATTCTATAGAAGGCTTTGTGCTTTGCTTGAATGTTGACTATAATAGTCATTGTTTCATATCAGCAAACATAGATTTCTTTCATATATATATATATATTGAATCCAGGGCTTTATGTATCTGCTAGGCGAGCACGTTGCCACTGAGCTATACCTTTAGCCTCCTCTTTAATTTTAATGGCTGCAAAGTATTTGCTTACATGGTTGTATCAATGTTTTTTAATATTTTAAAGTTGTTGATAGACCTTTATTTTATTTATTTGTCTGTGGTGCTGAGAATTGAACCCAGTGCTTCACACATGCCCCGCAGGTGCCCTACCGCTGAGCCCCAGCCCCATCCCTGGGTATATCAAATTTAATTAAAGCCTCATATTGGTTTAAATGTAATATTTACTGCTACTATCAAAGTTAGAAATGACTAGCCAGTTACACAAATGCCTTAACATGCTTATGTAAAATATGTTTGTTTTAAATTTTGGTCAATACTATCAAAAGAAAATACTTTCTACTTGTAATATATAAAAGTAGCTGTCCTAGTTTATGCTGCTATCACAAATAACTTAGACCAGGTAATTTATAAATAATAGAAAGTTATTTCTCACAGTTCTGTAGGCTGGAAGTTTAAGATATAAGTTCGAGCAGGGTTGATTTCCCCTGAAACCTCTTTCCTAAGCTTGCAGATGGCTGCCTAGCTACTGTGTTCTGACATGGCCTTTTCTCTGTGCACATGCATTCCTGGTATTTCTTTTTCTTCTTATTAGGACACCAAGAATATTGGATTAGGACCCCACACTTATGACTTCATTATAATCTCAGTGACTTCATTGAAGGCGCCATCTGCAAAATCAATCACGCTGGGAGTTAGGAGTTCAACCAAATAATTTTGGAGGCACTATTATTTGAATATGGTTCGAGTCTGTCTTCCAGATGTTTATGTGCTAGAAGCTTCATCTTAATTGTAGCCCTGTTGGGAGGAGGTGGAACCTTTGAAAATTGAGTCCTAGTGGAAGGTGGATGGGTCATTGAGGATGGTGCTCTCAAATGGGTTAATGTAACACTATTGGGATCCTAGCAGCCCCTTTGAGAGTAATTTATAAAAGCAGTGATCTCCTCTACCTTTGTGTCTTGCCATGTGATCTTTTCTGCCTGCTTTCCCACCACTGTTACATTATCTTCCACAATGCCCTCACCAAAACCAAGCAAAAGCTGGTGCCATGCTCTTGAACATCTAGAACCAAAAGCTAAATACACTTCTTTTATTTATTAAGCACCAAGCTTTAGGTGTTTTGTCATAGCAACAGAACACAGACTAGTACAGGAGGGGATACAATTGAATCCATAACACTGGAGGAGTCTGAGGAGAGTAGGAGTGGTAGATAAGTTGAAGATAGATATAAAGGAGTGATTATAATTATGGGCCATGGGAGGGAATTAAAGTAAGTAGAAAGGAGATTAAAGACTCAAGATTAGTGAGAGAAAGTAGGCTTAATGGTCTCTCTTATCTCAGTGTTAAGGGTCAAAGAATTGTTGAAGATGGTACAATAGAGACAAGCAACTGGAAATTTGGAGTAGGAGGCAGAGAGCAGATGCCTGATGTAGAATTGTGGAGGGATTATAGTTATTGGTCATGAAATGTTTGACTTTGGGACAGGCCTTACCTGAGGTGAGGGATAAGAACACCAGAGAAAAGGAAGTCAAAGAAGACAGATGCCAGAGTGTTATAAAGATCACTTCTGCATACACTGACATCATGAAGAATTAAGGCAGAAGAAGTGTTGAAGAGAATGGAAGTGAACCATGGTCTCAAAATCTTCAAGAAATGCAGGGAAATGGTCTGGGACAATGGGAAACTGTAACAGAATGCTATTCTTAGGACATGACTGTGGATGCTGGAGAGAGTGCTGAGGGCCCCATGGTGATAATGAGAAAGAGGAGGACACCATCTGATTTACGGGGTCTAGAGGGTAGGGAGGGAAGGAGAGAAAGCAGGTGTCCCTGCACAGCGTTGTGGAAAAGCAGTGACCTCTGGCAGTGTGGGGTGCGGCTGGAACAGCACGGTGAGGGGGCTCACTCACGTTCACAGTAGTGCTTTTCACAGTAGCCAAGAAATTGGAAAAATAGAAGTGTCCATCACAATGAACAGATGAAGAAAACATGGTAACATGGACACAACAGAATACTATTTAGCCATAATAGGAATGGGATTCAGGCCTTTTTTAAAAAAAAGAATTTTATTTGTTCTTTTTAGTTATACATGACAATTCAATGTCTCTTGACATGTTATACATACATGGAGTCTAATAACTTCCTATACTTGTGATTGAACATGATGTGGACTTACACTGGTTGTGTATCCATATATGACCATAGGAAAGTTAATGTCCAATTTATTCTACTGTCTTAGAATCCCGTCATTTTTGATAACATGGATGGAAATGGAGATATTGATTAAGTGAAATAAACCTGGCACGGGTAAAACGAGCCCCACATGATCTCACTTACGTGTGGAAATTAAAAGCCTTGATCTCATAGGAAGGTGAAAGTAGAATGGTGGTTGCCAATGGGTGGGGAGAGTCGGGTTGGGGGAGGGATGGGGAGAATGGATGGGTGGGTGCTAAGTTAAAGTTCAGCAGAGAGATTATAGATAGCAATGAAGTAAGTGTACATTTCAAAAGGTATAAGAAAAAAGTTTGAAAGTCCTTACTATAAAGAAATGATAAATGTTTGAAGAAATAGATATGTTTTACTTGATTTAAACATTTCACAATATGTGTATGTTGAAATACCACACATTACCCCTTATATATGTATAATTTAGTGTTTTTATGTACCAGTTAAAATAAATTTAATAAAAACAACTGTTTATTTACTAATATACTTATGTGTTTATTTATGATACTGGGAGCATTCTGCCTCTGAGCTACATCCCCAGCCCTTTTCAGTTTTATTTTGAGACAGGGTCTCATTAAGTTGCTCAGATTGGCTCACAACTCGTGATCCTCCTGTCTCAGACTCCTGAGTAGCTGGGATTATGGGCATGTGCTACCCCACCTGCCACAGTAAAATTTAGATACACACAAAAACAAGTGGCAGGAACATTCAGAGAAGATAAGCGCATAGGAGACCTGTTTTTGATTGACAACACAGTGGGATGGTTTTAGGAATTTGGGATGGGTGAGAGGTGGGGCCCAAAACGAGAGGGATGGACCAACTGGGAGTATATGTCCAGTAATGAGGGGGGAATCCTGGTCTTCTTTTGGTGATTGATATGCACAGGAATAAAAGTCAAGATAGGAATCAGTACTGATGGTCTCAAGACACAATGAGGGCAAGGCGTCGGGTAAAGGGCACAGGGGGAGGTGCATGGTAGAAGAGGGAGCTTTGGCAAGAACAGGATTTAGGATAGATTTTTAACTCCTGCTGGTAGAAGTGAAAGCCAGGTGAGAGGAGGTCATGTGTGTTGCAAATGCTTTTTCCCAGACTACTGTTTGTGTTTTAACTTTATTCATATTTATGTGACATATATAAATATATGTTTATAGAAATTTTAGGTTTTTATATTATCAAATTTACCAATCTTTTTTCTTTATGGCTTTGGGTATATTTTATGTTAAGGAATACCTTCCCTATTTCAAAATCATAAGTATTTTTTTTAAAAAAATAAGAACATTAAATTTTGTTCTGTTTTGCTATTTTTATTTTCCATCTGCAGTCTATTTCAGATTAATGAATATGTAGGAATCTGGATTTTTGTGTTTTTTTCTACATGGTCAGCTTAATGTCTTATAACTATGTTTTAAAATACCCCAAGATGCCCTTTGAATGTTTATTTACTAGGTATTCATATCTTTTCCTCTCAGCTCTTAACCAGTCTTGCACTAAAAATTTCATTTCACAGCTTTTTAAAATGTTTCTGTGCATTTAGCCTTCTGCCTCTCAGTTTCTAATAGAAATCTGAAATAAAATTGTCTTTTACCTTTAAGATGTAGACTTATACTTCAACGTGAAGTGTCTTGGAGATCTTGACTGTCCCTAGTGCTGGGGCATTTTTGTGGGCAAAGTTGGTCAGCTAACTTTTGAATGAAAACCTTTCATCCAGTATTTTATTTTCTAATGCCTGGATTTTGATCAACTTACCTTCCACAGGAGAATGGTAGAATGTAAAAACATGGGGAAACGGGACTATGATACTCACCAATCATTTACGGAGTGGCAACTCTAATAGCTGTTTATATTTCAAAATCTTGTAAGAGGTATTTTTGGAGTAAGCCGGGAGGCCATGCAGGCAGGTGACACTACATTACTGCCAAAAGCAAAAGCTACTTTTATTTTCGGTTCATCTCTTACATTTCGAGTTCTTCCACCTCTCAAGTTCTGAAGTACAGCCTTAAACTTATTTGACGTTTGATTCTGAACCAGGATGGAAAGCTGAACAGCAATGTCCTGGAGAAATGAGGAACAGGTCTGCGTCGATGACACTTGAAATCCATCCTGTTGGATGGTAGCTGTACTCTGCACTGCCTTTCCACATTCATTCATCCTTCACGTTCTGGAGTGTCATTATAATCTTCCTGCCTCCAGCTCTCTCCCTTCTAATCCATGGTCCAGATGGCCTTCTCCATTCTCTTTCCAATATGCAAATGAGGATATTTGGCTCCTCTGCTTAGGATGTTCTCATGACTCCCCACTGCCTGCAGATGAAGCCCAAACCCTGGAGCCTGTTCTTCTAGATCGATCACCTATAGCCCAGCTGGATCTCCTGCCCTCCCCATTTATGTGCCTCTAGTTTATTCCTGTCTGACTAATACTGCTATATCTCAAGCTTTGTTTACTGAATTCCCCATTCCTACAATTCAACCCTATGCACTCCTTTGTCCTCTTCCCTGCTCTCTGTCCCCAAACCAGGGATATGTGATAGATCCTGTAAGGCTCAAATCACAAGTCACCGCCTCTAGGAAGCCTTCTCTGTTCTCTCAGGCAGAATCCACTGATCCTCATTAATACTCCCATAGCACTTAGTTGATGTCACTATTGATACAGCCCACTGTTTCCTAGGGGATTGAGGTGGATACTAGCTCTGCTGCTGAATTGGAACTGTTTCTTTGTAGTTCTAACCATATCCAGCATAGTAACTCTGTGTTGAACATTTTATGTGCATTATCTCACTTATCTTCAGTATAATCCTTTGAGGAAGTCATTTTGATGACTTCATTTTCCAATAAGAAAACTGAGCCTAAAAAAGGTGGGGTAACTCACTTGCACACAGATTACATATTCGCTCAGTATTTTCAGTTGCTAGGACTCAATCCCTTTGTTGACTTCAAAGGCTATCCCATCCATGTGCTTCCTGCGACTGGGTGACTTCTACTGAAGAAACTTCCTTCTGTGAGAAGCCCAAATGGCATCGAGGAGTTCTTATGGTCTGTGGCAACTTATCCACTACCTCTGAATCTTTGGGCCTACATCTGTAAAAACTATGATAACGAGCTGCTTAATCTCATCACCGGTTTTTGAGAGGATTAAATGAAATAATTCATATAAAATACATAAAGGCTGGCAGGATAAGTTAGTAACAGATCCCTTCTCTTCCCTTTTCCCTCATTACCCATCTCATGGGACAACCAACTGGCCTATCTGGCTGCCCTGATTAGGGAGGAAACCAAGCAGCAGTGGAAGAAATAGATAGACAAAGGACAACAGATTTAGGCAGAGTTGGTCCTAGTTCAAGTGCCGCTTCCATGAGGATCTTAAATGCATAATGATCTTAAATATACTATCTCATTGCTTTTAACCCCCATATTCATTTTGGGAAGGAATAGCTTCATAAAGTGCTAAAAAGTGGGGGTAAGTAACAAAAATTATCTCTTGTTTGTCCTGAAGGAATGATTATATCTGGCAACAGTATCTGAGTTTAGACACTGGCTTTCAACATCAAGAGAGGGAGCCATGGCACATGCCTATAATCCTAGTGACTCTGGAGGCTAAGACAGCAGGACTACGAGTCCAAGGGCAGTCTCTGCAACTTAGTGAGACCCCAAGCAACTTAGCAAGACCCTGTCTTGAAAGAAAAAATAAAAAGGACTGGGGATGTGGCTCAGTGGTAAAGCGCCCCTGGGTTCAATCCCCAGTTTAAAAAAAAAAAAAAGAGGGAAACAACCTCTTAGAGGTTCTTTTGATTTGCTTTTTGGCACCACTCACATCATTACCAAAGAACTTCAAAGTTTTCTGCTTCAGTGACTAGATGACTGTGCTCTGTGGCTGGAGAGAGGGTAGGGAAGAAAATTTGTTTTGACACTTTTGAGGCATGGCTTTCTAGAACTTTATAGGTGTCTTTATGTCATTTGGCTTTCAGATACTAAGTACATGCTTAGCACCTACCACCCATTAGGAGCTGGAGTGTAAGGGTGAGAGCCATTCCCTGGACTGGTTTCTACCCTCTTCTATTCTAGTGGCAGAGGTAGAGAGAAAAATCATGGCAGCTACAGAAGAGTACAAGAAGATATGTGCAGCCCAAGTGGAGTCAGCGGGTGGGTGACTGGTGGGATTCCAGAGCTAATTTCAGGGAAAAGAGTAGAAGTGAGCCAGAATAAGAAGGAAGAAAAGGTCTTTTTATTCTACCAATCAATCCTGCTATTGAAAATGGGAACAGACTTTCCTACCTTGAGACAGTATCTGATGTAATCTTCATGCTAACCTTGTAAGACAGCTATCTGAGAAATGATTCTAAGTTTCCACAGCTGACCAATGTACATATTGGGATAGAAATGCAGGACAGACTGAAGTTTTGAGGCTTCCTAATTTGACATAGTCCCCAGTCATATTTACATTCACTGCAGGACGGTCATTCTTATTACAGTGGCATCACAGGATCTTTTAATTTGATTGATTGATTGATTGATTCTGGGGATTGAACCCAGGGGCGTTTAACCACTGAGCCACACCCCCAGCCATTTTTATTTTTTATTGTGAGACAGTGTCTCACTAGGTTGCTTACAGCCTTGCTGAATTGCTTAAGCTGGCTTTAAACTTGTGATCCTCCTGCCTCAGCCTCCTCCCAAGCTGCTGGGATTATAGGCATTTGCCTCCATGCCTGGGGCATCACAGGATCTTAAAAATGGATTGAGATATCATATATGTATGTTTGTTTCAGGTCAGGGCTTATTGTAAAAGAAAAAGGAAGGAACCCTTCTATGTATGATCAAAGATTACAGAGATATAAATGTCATTAATGATCACTTTAGCAAAAAACTTGGTCAGCATTCTTTTTTAGAAAATAATGCAAAGCATATGTCATTATCAGAACTGAGATTACTGCTTCTATTCTGAACACAATGCTATGAAATAAAAACAAGTTAAGCATATTTAATGTGTATGTGTACTTAAAATTTAAATTAATTATATACCATTGGACTGAGATCCATGTGAATCTCTTTATTGTTTTTCTGTCCAGTCACTCAGGTTTCATAATACCCCTGTGAATACCCATGATACCTGTTGATCAGGCAGACAACACCCTCACTTTACAGATGAGAAAAGGCTGAGGTGACGATGGCCTTGTCAGAGTCATAGCTCAGGCTTTCAGATGCAAAAGTAAATAGGACACTTTCATTTATGTGTCATGCATTGTGCTTGGAATTTTCATAATATGTGCTCAATTCCTATCTTAACCCAAGTAGGTATTTCTATCAATTTTAGAAGCAAGAAAACTAGAATCAGGGGTAGAATGTCATCAAGTTACAGAGTTATAAGTGACTGGCTTATGATTTTAACTTGTTTTTCCAAAGCCACATATCATTCTACACATTTCTGCATGGTATCTATATCTTTCACAGCGTATTTCATGTCGGAACAAGTCTGTATTCCAAGTCTGTCACACTGTGGGCACTCAGCAATTTTGTGGAATGCCTAAGTGATGAATAGAATGTGTACATTGGAGACTAGGAAAGAGGGAAAAAAGAAGGATATTTGATACCTTCTAAGTCTCCTGTTAAAGAAATGCTTTTGACCTTGTCAAGGAAATAGTCTTTTGGGTGAAGAGGCTTTCCATTTTTGCTTTCCTTTCTATTTAGTGCAGGACCCTTGTTCTGTTGATAAAGATAGAAGATTATACCATAAGAGTGAGATGCTACCAAATAAAGGCTTATGTGGGAAAAGGAAATATGAAAGTATTACCAAAAATATTTGTGAGTCTGTTCTTCAGGATCTATAAGCATAATGTTGTACAAAATGCTTTTTGGGACCTCGGATGCCTTGTTTATTAAATGGCCCCGACTTTGTCCCGACCCCAAACATCCTTATCCACAACACTCCTGCCCTTTGTCTTATCTGAATTCAATAAAGGGCCTTCCGATAATTATCTTAGGCTGGAGCCTACATGCAAAATACTTTTCCTTATTTGTTTATTAAAGGTGACATTTGTCATAGATGACTGCCTTCTAATACATAACTTTGACTTTAATTGAATTGGATTCTCAGTTGTTCAGCAAATATTGATTAAGTAGCTATTATGCACAAGGGAGGACATTATTAACTCTCTGTTAGATGGCAGAGAAAAACCTGTTGTCCTGTGAAGCTCCCCTGACTCAGGAGGGACTAGTTGGGTTGTAGTTCTCTGCCTCCACCATTGAGGATTGCATGATCCAGGACACTGAGCTTCTTACTCTGGACATCTATAAATTTAAGATATTCATTGGGTCTTGCCTTGACTGTGTCTTAGGAGAAATTTGGGAATGTATCAGAGAGTATTGGGTCATTCAAATGATTGAGGATTGTTATGGGTAATTAGAGGCAGGAAACAGGGATGATATATGCCAGACAATGTGGGGTCAGTTCCTCACCACAAGAATGTATTCTGAACAAGATTGTAAAAACATCTCCATTAAGAAACACTGAAATAATCCTCAGTTTAGTGTTCCCTGCAGTCAACACAGTGATTGAGAGGCAAATGATGGTTCTGTTAATTTTTCAAAAATGAACAGGGATGATGTCAAATATAGGCAGGCCACTGGCAAAATGCCTTTCAAGGAGTCGACCCGTGTACACATGGCGCACACACACATGCAGAGTGGGGGTATATTAAATACTAGTGGTCTTTGCAGTGCCTGATGGCAAAGGAGTTACTAAAATACCATTCATTATTGTAGCACATTTTCTATTATCTCAGATAATCTGTAAAGCAATAGCTTGAAGGCCACATGGAATGTTAATTCCGCTAATGAATCCAGAGACTGCAATTTCCCTGGCTTCTCAACCTAAACTTATCTCCACACCACTTCAGTGCATACGAAAAGACTCCAGACTTGGTAGACTTGCCTGCGTACCATGGAATTTCTTTTATTACAGAAGAGCTCTATGCTCCAGACTTACTATTGCCTAATTATTTTATTTTGCCATTAAAGCTAATTGTCAATAAGGATAACGAAACTGGCTCCTAGAGATTGTAGTAATTTGAATCATCCCAAGGCTCTTGGTAGCATGATGTTGGCTGGAAGTATCATTTGCACCCCTCTGAAACAGGTCCATTTCCAACCCTCTGTGCCTTGTGGGACTACAGAGTTCTCAAGCTTTTCTCAGGCAATGAAATTTATTTATTTATTTAATTTTTATTTTTTAAAGAGAGAGAGAGAGAATTTAAAAATATTTATTTATTTATTTATTTATTTTAGTTTTCGGTGGACACAACATCTTTATTTTATTTTTATGTGGTGGTGAGGATTGAACCCAGCACCCCGAGCATGCCAGGCGAGTGCAGTACCGCCTGAGCCACATCCCCAGCCTCATGAAATTTATTTTTAAAACATGAACATACACATTTGGTTGTTATTGATCGAATAGATTTGGTTGTTATTGATCCAATAGAAATCTTTCTCCTATTCCACTGAGTTCAAACATAGGCAAGGCAATCTGCTCATCCCAGATTTGGGAGTAGGGCTAGAAGCACAGATGGAAGTTTCTTCTTCCCCACTTTTTAAAAATACCTGGCCCCATTTCCTCATTTTCTTTGGATTTCAGTATCCATTGGCATCACCACATAATGCTTGACCCATGTGTAGCCCACTCCATTACCATAACTAAAATGAGACTTTGTAGCAAATGCAAATAGTTTACATTTTATTCCTAGGTTTAATTCCTAAAAAAAGTACTGAATCAAGATCCAACATTTCTGAGTCTTATTTCTACCTCACAATTTTCCTTAGTCTCTCTCTCAGTTTTGCAACCCTAAAATGTGGATAATAACCATTTATTTGCCTGCTTTACAAGATTGCTGTAGAAAGCAAGTTAGAGGAAGTATATAAAATTCTACTTTTTGTTATATGCAAATATAAGATAGTGTCAACATTATTATAACCACATTATTTCAAGTTTTATAAGGTAGATGTGATCATTATTGTCATTTTTATCAATTTGAATTTGACCTCCAGTTTATTTCCATTTAAGTAGTCCCTTCCAGGTGGATAATCTACCATGATGTTTTGGGGTTTAAATACCCTGACTTTCCATACAAATAGTTAATGGAGACGAGCATTGGTGTATTTTTGCACTCTAGTCTATCAAATAAAAATAGTCCCTAATATCTCTAATTTTAAGTCCATTAATCAAGTTGTTATGTCAGAGAACACCACATAAATAGAATGCACAATTTAAGATAAGGTTTAAAAAATATAAACAACATATATTTATCTAGGCAAAGCATTAAAATTTTATGTGAGAAAATATTCTCTTTATGCTTATTATAGAAAAAGAAGATAAGCAAGAAAAAGAAGATAAAAAGGAAAAAGTTAAAATCCTACCCACCCACACTTACCACTTCTATTGCCTTAACCCATTAAGTTCCTATTTTTAACTCTGAATATGTGAATGAAACTGACATAGGTGCATTAAAATAGGTTGAAAATCATAATCTATTGCTTATATATTATATTACTATTATTACTATAATTATATTATTAATATTAGTAGCATGTAATTACATATTATATAATCATACTATATACCAATTAAAATTTTTGTATGTGTTCCATGTCTGGGATTCTTGGGACAAAGTGGATTAATGTATGTTCTTGTCCTTCAAGTACCTACAATGCCTGCTAGTTCTCCCAGAGTCATGTAGTTGCAGACAACAAGAAATGTCAAGCTTTAGATGACATTTCTGCAATCCTGGCCATAGCTCCAGGAACCATGCATCTGTGATTATCCCAAAAGGCAAAGATACATATACAGACCAGGCACCAGGAAATCAAAGATCTCTTCGATGTTTGGGTGAGAGAACTTTGACCAGAGAGGGTGCCATATACCAAATAGTATAAAAACCAAGGGTTTCAGATTTTTTATTTTTTATTTTTTTGATCCAGAATAGGAGAAAAGCAGATAGATGTAAAGAATAGAGAAATGCAGATGGAAAGCAGTGAACAGAAGCCCGGAGGCTGTACCAGTGGTGAGTAAGCTGAAACTGAGTTGGAGAGGAGATACTGAGAGTAGCTGGCAGCAGCAAAAGTAAGGGAAAGACCCAAAAGAACTGGGTCCTGCGAAAAGAAAGGGTAAAGCAGAGCTCTCTGAGGCCCTGACAAGACAAGTCATCACATGACCATCTGTTCCCTGTTTGCCAGCCTGGAGCACAGAGCCACAGCTGTGTTCTGAACAGAGATGAGATGGCTGTGGTTCCGTAAGGACTGAAGGCACCCATTCAAACTGTTTCCTCTTTGTCCTCCTTCTGTACTTCTTGTATGTCATCAGATGTAATCTAAACCTACCTCTGTTCCAATCAGCCTGAAAAAATCGGACTCTAGCCTACACATGCATATGTGCATATCTATTTTTTTAAAAGGAGCAATCATTTATTTAGTTTGGTAAGGGGAGGCTGAGACTTTGTGGTCTAGGAGTCAGTTGCAAACCTGTACCATTTGTCAAGGGAAGCCATTCCTAAGAACACATTGAGAAGTCGGAAAGTGAGGATGTGCTTCATGCTAGAGAACAAAGGTAGAAAATAGCCTGGGATTATAGCTTGAAATGGACCAGTTGCCAGGGGCCAGGAGAAGATGTAGATTCTTTCTCAAGCTGGGGACCATATCCATGGCACTTTAGGTCTAGAGCTTGGACATACACCATCCCTCTGTAAGGCTGCTGGAGAACCAATCCTGAAAGTGAAAAGTTCTTAAAACAAAAATGAACAAAAAAGGCAAGTGGAGAGCCGCTTCCCAGAGACAACATGGGATTACAAATCTATAGCTATTTATTGTGGCAACGGGCTAGGAAAAACAAATAGCTCAATGACAGAGAATAAAGTACTCAAATATACATTCCTATCCACCATCGCAACTTGGTTTATGATAAATTACACTTTTATAAATTAGTGGGGGAAAGGAGGCATTGCTTAATAAATAGTACAGATACAATTGACTTTTGATATTGAAAAAAAGCACCTATCCAAACCTCATAGCTTATATGCATAAAATTCCAAATGGAATGAAATTTTAAACATGAGAAAAAAATTAACAATCAAAAAAAACAATATGTAAATATTCGTACAGTAATGAATATAGGAAAGACTATCTTCAGAGTATAAGGCCTAAAGAAAAACTATTTCTAGGCTTAGCTATATCAATATTTAAAACCGTTTTTTAAAAAATTTCTTTCTTAAGTGTTCTGTAGTTTTCATTGTATATAGTTCTTTCACCTCTTTTGTTAGATTAATTCCCAAGTGTTTTTTTTTTTTTTTGAGGCTATTGTGAATGAGTTAGTTTTCCTAATTTCTCTTTCAGAGGGTTCATCACTGATGCATAGAAATGCACTTGATTTATGGGTATTGATTTTATATCTTGCTACTTTGCTGAATTCATTTATTAATTCTAGAAGTTTTCTGGTAGAATTTTTCAGATCCTCTAAGTATAGAATCATGTTCTTGGCAAATAGTGATCGTTTGAGTTCTTCTTTTCCTATTCATATGCCTTTAATTTCTTTCATCTTTTGTCTGTCTAATTGCTCTGGCTAGAGTTTCAAGGATGATGTTGAAAGGACTATGTTTTTTCATCAGAGTTACTATTTAAAAAGGGAAAAGGCAAGACTTAAAGTGGGAGAAAATATTTGCAGATAGTCAGAATATTACTGTATAGAGGGGCACTGTCCAGTAGAAACTTAATGCAAATCTCACCAGTTTTTTTATTGTGATAAAAGTACATATATTGTGAGTGCCCCTTCTAATACATGTTTAAATATGCAACATTGTGGAGAAAAAAAGCTAACTTCTTTTCTCTCTACTCATACCATTCAACACAACACTATGAGGGGTTCATCCAGTAGATACCAACTGAGTGTCCAATAAGCCACAGGTTGGTGGCTCACACAAAAGCCCCCACTTCAGATATAAATCATTATAACTACTAAGTTGTAACCCATACTGCTGTTCGACCAATCAGCCTTAAGTCATGAGTTCCCACAATCCCCTTCTCAGGTTTAATTGATTTTTTAGAGTGTCACAGAGCTCACTTTACTTATGTTTAACAGTTTGTTATTAAAAAAATATAATGAAGGATAAAATGAACAATCAGATGGAAGACAGGAGTAGAGGAGAGATGTGGGAAAGGGCTGGGAAATTTTTATACCCTCTCAGGGTGAACTATGCTCCTGGAAAGTCCGAAACTATTCAAACTCTGTTCTTTTAGATATTTGTGGAGGCTTCATTATGCATTTATGATTGACTACATCATTGGCTACTGTTGATGGATTTAACCTTCAACCCCTTCCAGGAGGTCAGGAGGTAGAGCTGAAAGTCCTTTGATTCTCCTGGCAATCAGCTCATGTCCTACAGGTATAGAGGAGACGACCAAGAGTGGCCTTACCACCTAGGAAATTCCAAGGGGCTTAGGAACTCTGTGTTAGATAATCCTATCACTCAGGAAATTACAGAGGTCTTAGGAGCTGCTTTTTAGGAACTAAGGTCAGAGGCCAAAAATATTGGAACAAAGATTCTTCTAGTGCCCCTATGTATAAGTGCTTTTCTTTTCTTTTCTTTTTCTTTCTCTTTCTCTCTTTCTTTCTCTCCTTCTCCTTCTCCTTCTTCGCTGGGGATTGAACACAGGGCCTTGTAAACACCAGGCAAGCACACCAACACTGAGCTACAACCCCAACCCCTACAAGTGTTTTTAAAAGGAGCTCTAAGTCAGGAACCAGGGGCAGAGACCAAATATATATTATTATGTTTTTCCCCTCTTATTTCAGTTTTGAGGTCTCTCCTTGGAGAGTGGCTATAAACTTTAGCCCCACCCTGATGGGAACACTAAGGATCTGGTTGTGGATTTTTACAGTACGCCTCCCACAGGATACTTCTTTATCCTGACATCTTGGTGTTTGGCTTGTGACCAGGTGTCCTCTCACAGGAAACTTGTTTATACTGGCAGATGCCCTTGTGGATCTTGTCTCTCCTGAGTCTCATTTATTCCTCTTGAGGTGCTCCTTCTCTAGGAGAACTTGACTGGGAAAGAAGATGGGTTTGAATGTGTTGGTCAAGGCAGACCCAGGAAAAGCACTGCAGTAAATCACAGGAGATGGCAGAAGCAACATGGTACTGATCCACTAGCCAGGAAGGGTGCCATGTGGACCTGTGCCCAACCAGGTGGGGAATTAGAGGCTCTGGGGGCCAGAGCCTTTGCTGGGGTTCAAGCAGTTTTCTCATGAGGTGTTTAATAGGTGGGGTTAGAGAAAGAGGACATAAGTTCTGAGGGGCCTTGCTGTGACAGAGGGGTGGTCATCGTAGCATATCTACACAGCGTATGTGGGGTGGGGTGGCAGTGGGATGAGTTTGTAGGTTATATTTATATGTCCTTAGGAAGGTAGTCAACAGGTAGCTGTATCAGATGACATCTGAACTGGCCACAGGGAGGAGGAGGCAGCTAGCTGGGAACCGTGGAAAGGTAGCTAAGCCTAGCTGCTTACAGGAGGCAATTCCCCTTAAAATCAAAAGATGCCAAGAAATGTACAGGCTAAGGCATGATGATTCCAAGTTCAAAGCCAGCCTCATCAATTTAGCCAGACCCCAAGCAACTTAATGAGAGCCTGTGTCAAAATAAAATATAAAAAGGACTATTGATGTGACTCAGTGGTAAAATGCCTCTGGGTTCTGGGTTCAATCTCCAGTAAGTGCCCCCCACCCCCAAAGATTTTCCTGGATGTTTTCTTCTAGGAGATTAATAATTTCAAGCTATACATTTAAATCTTTAATCCGTTTGGAGTAAATATTTGTATATGGTAAGATAGGAGGCCAAGTTTCTTCTTTTGGATGTGTATGTTCAGTTTTGTTCCGAGACTATCTTGGCACCATTGTGGAAGATCATTTAACTATGAATTCTTAGATTTATTTCTGGGCTCCTTACACTGACCTGTTTTCTGTCTTTACACTGGCACTACACTGTTTTGATTGCTATAGCTTCATGATATGATTTGATATGTATTCCTTCAGCTTTGTTCTTCTTTCCAAAGAATATTTTAGTAATTCAAATCCTTTGTGATTCCATATGAAATTTAGGATTTTTTTCCTATTCTTGCAAAAATAAATTCCATTAGGATTATGCTCCGGACTTTATTGAATTTGTAGATTCAATATAGACGTTTTACAATATAAAGTCTTCCAATCCATGAACACAGCGTCTTTTCATTTATTTGTGTTTTCTTGGATTTCTTTCAGCAATGTTTTATGGTTTTTAGTATACAAAGCTTTTGCTTCCTTGGTTAAGTTTATTTCTAAGTATTTTGTTCTTTTTGATGCTCTGGTGGTAAATGGGTTTGTTTTCTTAATTTCATTTTCAGATTGTTCATTGCTTATGTAGAACAATGCAGCAGATTTTGGGATGTTGCTTTTGTGCACTCCAACTTTGCTGAATTTACTCATTAGTTCTAATAGGGGTGTGTGTGTGTGTGTGTGTGTGTGTGTGTGTGTGTGTGTGTGTGATCTTATATGTAAGATCGTGATATCTTCAGTTAATTTCACTTCTTCCTTTCTGATAGGGATACCTTTTATTTCTTTTTCTTGCCTAATTTCCATAGGTGGGATTTCTAGTACTGTATTGAACAGACACAACAAGAGTAGGCATCCTTACCTTGTTCCTGGTTTTAGAGGAAAAGTTTTCAGTTTTTCACTGTAGAGAATTATGTTAATGTGAGCGTTCATATGTGGTATTTATAATGTCGAGGTGATTTCCTATAGTCTTAGCTTGTTGAGTGTTCTCATCATGCAGGGGTGTCAAGTAGGGGCAAATGCTTCTTCTGCCAGTGCTGAAATGATCATAGGGTATCTGTTTACCCTTTAATGTGGTGTATATTGATTTTTATATGTTGAGTCATCCTTGCATCTTTGGGATAAATCCCACCTAGACATAATGTGCTATCCTTTTAATGTCTGATTGAATTTGCTTTGCTGATATTTTGTTGAAGATTTTCACATCTATATTCATCAGGGGATATTGGCCTGTTCTCTCTCTCTTCCTTCAGTGTGGTTTTGGCGTCAGGGTAATGCTGGCTTCATAAAATGAGTTTGGAAGTGTTCCCTACTCTTCAATTTTGTTGGAAGAGTTTAAGAAGTATTGGCATTAATTCTTCTTTGAATGCTTGGTGGGGTTCTTCAGTAAAGCCATCTGGTGCTGGGATTTTCTTTATTGAAAGGTTTTTGGTTACTGATTCAATCTTCTTATTAGTTAGAAGTCCTGTTTCAATTTTCTATTTCTTCATGATTCAGTCTTGGTAGATTGTAAGTTTCTAGGAATTTATTATTTCTTCCAGGTTATCCAAATTGTTGGTGTATAATCAAACAGTATTTTTAAAAAATATTTCTTCTCATTTTTGTAGCATGATTTTAATGCTTCCTTTTTCATTTCTGATTTTATTTATTTGAGTAATTTCTCTTCTTTCACGGTTACTTTAGCCAAAGGGTAAAGTAATTTTATTGTCCCCCACCCCTCCAAAAAAAACCTTATTGTTTCCTTGAATTTTTTTTCTTGCTATTTCATTTATTTCTCTTTGGATCTAATTATTTCCTTTCTTCTGCTAACTTAGTCTTAGTTCATTCTTAGCTTTCTAGTTCTTTGAGGCATAAAATGAAGTTGTTTATTTGAGATACTTATTCGAGATATTCATTCATTTTTAATGTAGATATTTATCTCCATAAAAATTCCTTCTTAGTACAGATTTTTCTGCATCTCATCAGTTTTGGTATGTTGTGTTTTTGTTTTCATTTGTCTCAAGATAGTTTCTAATTTTCCTTTTGATTTCTTCTTTAATACATTGGTTACCCAAGGGTGTATGGCTGAATTTCAACATACTTACAAAATTTCTAATTTTCCCTATATTATTAGTGTCTAGTGTTGATCCTCTCAGGTCAGAAAATAAGTTTGGTATTATATCAATTTTCTTGACCTTGTTAAAACTTGTCGTGTGGCCCAGCATGTGGTCTAACCTAGATAATTTACTGGGTGTGTATTTTGCTGCTTTTGGATAGAATGTTCTGTGTACGCCTGTTAGGTTCACTTGGTCTATAATATTGTTTACCTGCTCTGTTTCCTTATTCGCCTTCTGTCTGGAAGTTATTGAAAGTAGACCATTGAAATCTACCATTATTGTGTTGCCATATATTTCTCCCTTCAGTTGTCAATGTTTATTTCATATATTTGGGTGCTCTGATGTTGGACACATATATATTTATATCTTCCTAGTGAATTGAACCTTTTATCATCTTTCTTTATTCTTGTGACAGCTTTTGATTTATTCTGTCCAGTAGAAGTTTAGCCATCCCTGCTATCTTTGCTTGCCATTTGCATGGGATATCTTTTTCAATTCATTCACTTTTAGCCTGTAGGATTTCTTAACTCTTGGGTGAATATTTTGTAAATGGCATACGGTTGTATCTTGTCCTTTATTTTTCAATTCATTTGTCCATTCTATGTCTTTCGACTGAACAGTTTAATCCATTTATATTTAATTTGATTATTTTTAGGGAAAAACTTACTCTTGCCATTTTATCAATTATTTTTGGTCTGCTTTGTAGGTCTTTTCTTTCTCTCTTTTCATTCTTACTGTTTTCTATTGATTTTTTGTAGTAATATAATTTGGTCTTTCCTCATTTTCTTTGTGAATCTTCTATAGACATTTTCATTTTGGTTACCATAGGACTTGCATAAAATAGTTTGTAGTCCTTACAATCTATTTTAAGGCAATAACAGCATTTTGTATTACTGTTACTGATATTTACAGTTTTCTGTATTTGTCTATATGGATAAAGATCTGCCAGGGATCTTTATACTTTCATATTGCTGTCTAGGTTTCCTTCATCTCAAATGATTCCTTTTAGCATTTCTCATAAGACAAATGTAATGGTAATGGATTCTTTCAGCTTTTGTTTTTCTGGGGAAGTCTTTCTCTCTACTTTAATTCTAAAGGATCCCTTTGCCATGGTTCTTAGTAATACAAGAGTAGTGTTTTTTTTTTTTTTTAATCATTAAAGACTAGTATTCTTGATTGGCAGTTATTTTCCATTATCATTTTGAATATATCATTCCACTCTCTTCTTGTCTACAGAATTTCTGTTTAAAAAAATATGTCAGTGTCTTCTATAGGTGTTCTTTTACAGGATGAGTCACTCTTGTTATTCACAAAATTTTCTATTTATCTTTAATGTTTGACTATAATGTGTCGATGTTGAGAGCCACAGCCAAAGGGGCCCCAGCAAATTTCCAGCTGCCAGCAAACTTCCAGCTGCCAGCTGATGATTGGCTCACAGCGGCCCCAGCAACATCTAGCTGATTGGCTCCTCCACGGAGCTGCTCATTGGGGGACTTCTTTGGCTCTGCCCACGCAACCCAGCCAATCGGCCTCAAGAGCAGGAGGATTGTGGGAGGTTGAGAGGCTGGTGTGGGGGAGAGGCTTGTGGAAGCCGGTGGTGGCAGTTGGGCTCTGAGGGTTTTTTCCCTGAGGAGCTGTTTTGTTTGGCGTTTGTAGTTCTAAAAATAAAGTTAGTTTCTTTTGACAAGTGGCTCCTGAATTGTGCCCGGCCAGACTTCGGCATGTCTTTAATGTGGACTTTATTGGGTGTCATTCTGGTTGGAGTCCCTTGGGATTCTGGAATCTGTATGTCCATTTGCTTTCCCTAATTTGGGAATTTCCATCAATTATTGCATCATATAAGTTTTCTGCCTCTTTCTTCCTCTTTTCATCTTATGTACATATTGACCCTTCTGATGAGTTTCCATCAGTTTCTTAGTCTTTGTTTATTTTTTTCCCCCATTTCTTATTTATTTTGCTTCTTTGACTTTGTCATTTCCAATGACTTGTTCCTTGAATCTTTCTTTTGCTTTATCAAGTCTTCTATTGAAACTTTCCAGTAAAATTTTCAACTTTAACTATTTCATTGTTTTTTTTAATTAAAAATTTTTTTTTAGTTGTAGATGGACCCAATATCTTTATTTATATATTTTTATGTGATGCTGAGGATCTAATCCAGTGTCTCATGTGTGTGAGGTAAGTGCTCTACCATTGAGCTACAACCCCAGCCCTGATTCTTTTTTAATAAATATTTTTATCTCTTTGATATTCTTATTTTGTTTATACATTATTTTGCTGTGCTCAATAATCACTATTATGGGGTTATTTTGAATTACTTGTCAGGTAATTTATACCTTCATTTGTTAAGGGTTAGTTTCTGCACAGTTCTTTTGTTCCTTTGATTGGCAATGTTATCTTGTTTCTTTATGTGCCTTGTAAAGCAACCACCTCTCCTAGTCTATATGGACTACTTCTTACAGGGAAAGATCTTCATCAATCAGCCCAGCTAGAGATTCTAGGGATTTCTCACACTTTTTCAGTGAATTTGTGTTCTCTGGCTCTGTGCACGTCAATTCTCAATTAGGGGGATTTTCTGATTTTTTAAAGTCAAGAGTTCCTAGTTTCTTGTTCCTACTCATATGTAGTTGTAGTATTGCAATTTCTCTGGGTCTTCCACATGACGACCAGCTCTCTTTTTTTTCAGCAGCCCCCAACCTTTTAGAGTATGCCAGCTCCTATTAGAGCTTCAAGTCAGAGGAAACAGAAGTTAGTCCTTCAAAAAGCAGGTACATCAGGTTTACACTCCAACTTATTTTCCTTCCCAGAGACAAGCTGGGAATTGGGGTTTTCTTCTGTTTTTTTTTTCTGTGCTGATGTGGGGGAAGCACTACGTCAATTGAGTGTGTGCTAGTTCAAACTTCACCTTTATTCTCAGTGACTTCCTGGATCCCTCTCCTGTATGTTTCTGTTTAAGAAGCAGAAACAAGTCCTTTGGGTAACCGCCCCCAAATCTGCACATTTGGTATATGTTTCAGTCTCTTTTCCTCCCTTGGGAGAAGACCACAGTTGTGAGTTTTCTCTGTCACACTGTGCTGAGCTGGGGAAAGGGACCATGTTGAATGGATACCACACTGGCTACTGGCTTTGTGATTGTCTGGGGTAAAGGAACTTCTTAAGAGTTTTCTGGATTTCTCACAAAGGAAATTGGTCTATTGTGTATTGTATCTGTATATTGTTGAACTGGTGTTTCTGTGAGAGAAACAAAGGTTCGAAACATTTTTTCTCACCATATATGTATTTTAAAAAATATTTTTATAAAAGAACAAAAAAGGTAGCTTTAAAATATTTTCTAGCAATCAAATACATGCAAAAAAGAATCAAGGGGTGTTAATTTTAATAACATTTTATTTAACTCAATATATCCTTAATATTACCATTTCTGCATATATTTAATGTAAAGTTATTAATATTTACCATTACTCATTTTGTATTATTTCTGAAACCCAGTGTCCATTCTACATTTATAGCATATCAATTTTAACTAACCACAGTTCAAATTCTCAATAATCATATGTGGCTTACAGTAGTACTGCATTAGATAGCTATATCTATCATATAAACATATCAAATGGATATCTATTATATAGATTTGCTTCTATAAGCAAACAAATCAAAGCAACCACAATGATAACTTGGTGCCCTTTACAGGGGAGAAAAGCTGAACGATGAAAACACATTATCATATGCTTTTCTTGAAAGTTAGAAAAATACAAACTAGAACAATGACATGTTATTCTTTATCTATTGTGTTACCAAAACTGAAGAGAAAGAGAAAAAGTTATGGAATATTTGCCTGGTTCTTTCTATGGCTGCCTTTTTTCCAAACAAAAAGAATATTCTTTCCCCTTCCATGTAATAATGAGCTAATTCTCATTTGTGTCTTCATTAGAATATAATGATAAGATGGTCATGTTAATTTTTTTCTTATTCTTACAGATGTGCCTCTGATGTCATCATACAGTCAATCAAACTTATCAGCTTACAGCTTTAAAAACAACAGGAATGGTTTAAATTTCTGTACATGATATGCTACTTTAGGATCGGTTTTCACTATAGTCAAAAAGCTTATTCACATTTCTGAGGGATATAAATTTTTGTCTTTTCTCACAGGTTGACTTTATGATTTCTATCCAAATTAATTTTTATTTTCCAATAGATTCACCACCTATTTTTAGTTTTAATGAATGATCTATAAGCAGCTACCTGAAGGAATCAATCTTGATTTCCTTGAATTCTTTACTAAAAGGGATTCCTATAAGTTTATTGTAATCTGTTTGAAAGTTTGGGTTTCTGTGAAGTGAGGATTTGTGACAGAGGCTTCCCTATAATGGATGAAATGTTCCCAGGCCATCAACTGTAAGATCTGTTCATACAATTGCCTGTGGTTAGTTTTAGTCAAGTAGAGCCATTGATGAGAACAAATTTCTTTTCTGCAGTTTAATAAAAGGACTAGGGGAAATGCTCTCAAAAAATACAGAAAAAAAAAAAAAAGAAAGAAATGTTTTATTCCCTAGGTATTGCCATTTGAGAAGAGACCAGAACACAATGGCCAAACTGAAGAATGGATGTCATTGAAAGGAGAAATCTGGGCCAGACCAGCCTGGGGCATAAGGAATTGTGTGGATCCAACCCTTCTGAATATCACTTAAAAGGTTTTCACCAGATGTACACACCTTAAAATGAAGTTTCTAATTGTTCTTCTTTTCCTCCCCTCCCCCCTTTCACAAATCACAAAGAAAAATGGATGGTGGTGTTGGGGAGCCCAGTAGAGAGAGTTAGGTACAGAGCCAGTTCTGAGAAGAAAGAGCATGGTCAGAATGTTAATTTCACTTTATTATCTTACCCTCTGCAAACAGACAGTGAATGCTCCTGCTCAGAATCTGGGGATTTTTGATCAGGAATAGCAGCTTGTCTGGTATGGTGGTATTATCTAAAAAATCTCCACCAGCAAGGGCAGGAGAAAGAAACAAAAGCCTATCAATTCTCCAAGGAGGTAGCTCACCAGTAGATTGAGGAAAGATAATAGGCTCTGCTCAAGTTAGCTGGAGCCTTTCAGCTTCCAGAACAAGGAGGCACTTTAAAGAGACGTTGAAACACATGCTGTAATTACTTCTGGGAAAGAAAACAGGCCGAACTGTACTTACATCAACACCCAGAGTGAAGGAGGCCTTGAATAAGTTATTGTGTGCCTCTCTTCCTGTGTCTTCCTCCCTGCCTCCCTCCCTCCTTCTCTCTTTCTTTCTCTCTCACACACACAAATGCACTTCATCACCACGTACTCCCTGGGGACTACCATCAGCTGTTGAAAGCACAGCCATCTTGAATTGCTAAAGACGGGAAAGAACCAGGGAATGAGACTGCCTTGGTTAGACACAGGCAGAGAATCTGTTTTTCTGAACCTCCTATCTTCCCAGGAAGATAGAAAGAAACACACGTTTTCCTTTTTATTTTTTTTCCTCCATATTGGATTGCTCAGACCACGTCTGGCCTAACCAGGTGGCTTTGGGGCTGCTTCTGTTCCACTGAAAAGCAATGATAGACGTGCCAACTTTTTCTTACTGAGCTCCAGACGCTCACACATGCTATCACAGCTTTTCAGTTCAGAGAACTACTTCATCTCCAAGGGTTACCAGTCACAGTCCTGGGTCACTTCAGAAGTTTAGGGGTTCATGTTTGGCCATGCACCTCAATGCTCCCATCTTTCATTTTCTTCTTAAGCAAATTCACTGGTCTACCAAAGGGAGGAGGTGTTGCTAGCCCAAACCTCTGCCAATCCTATTTAAGATCATTCACCCTCAGTCCTGCCCCACTTATAGTCACTGTTGGGAATGGAAGAGTCCCTTGCCAGGGTGTGCAGATCAGTCAGTGGGGTACAGGATTAGAACTTGCTATGAGCTTAATGTCCAGGATCCCCTGCATATGCCTGTCAGAACAAAGACTTCCTCTGATCCCTTAGATATTGCTGAATGCTGCATCACAATCATTCAGGTTGTTGTTGTTAAAAATGCATATCCCCAAATCTCACTCCAAACTTATTAAATTAGGTTAGGCCTGGGAACCTGCATTTTAACAGAAGAAGAATAGCTTATGTTGCAATGACTAAGATCACAAACTCTGGAGACTACCTGCTCCCTTCATTAGTTTTTGTGTGCTGTTGGCGGGTATTTTGTTGCCTCTTTTCTCATGAGCTTGATTTTCAAGAACTCTTAAGGTGCTTGTTATGTAATACAAGTGACAGCTAACATTTATGAAGCTTTACTGCGTGCCTGGCATGACTCTAGGCACTTTTAATGGATTTACTCATTTAAGTTTCTCCAAGAGGTAGATAAGAAGGTGACTTTAATTCTTTAAAATCAGGTTTGCAATTCACAGGTTCATGTGTTCATTTTGATTATCGTTCTGCTTTTTGCTCAGCTTTCCTGAGTCCTTATGGGTTTGAAGCTGTGTGTCATTCCTCCAACCTGATTTCCTCAAACTTATGCCCTTTTCACCCTCTTATACGTCTTTCTGACGCTCCTCTGGGGTGCTGGGAATTGGAATCTAATCCAGTTACTTCCTGCCCTTCAGAAACAACAGGCCCCTGAGAACAGGGCTGCTGCTGTCCACTTGAGAAGCACCCACTTCCCAAATGGAGAGAAAGGAATTTTCTGAATTTGGAGCTCAGCTATAGGACTGGAAGGCCCAAATCATTTCATATAAGTCTCTGTCAGTGACGTTTCAATTACAGCCCTAGCTACTAGGTTTCTTTGGCCACAGTGTGTGGCCTTTCCTTAGGGACTCCTTTGCCTTTAAGGAAAATAACTGCCCTGATTTTTCTTCTAGATTATTCTGCACCGACTGTCTTAGGTCCCTGGAATTCACTCAGTCTCAGATAAACCAGCATGGTTGGCACCCTCAGTCCCTGTGTTACTGGATTGGGTCTCTGGTATGTGGAGCCAAGATGCCCAGACTGGGGTCTGGATGTATCCATGTCTATCTACATTCAGAGGTATGAAGTTCTGAAAAAGAGGCCCCTGATGCTATTGATTTAGGTATGGAAAACATAACAGCACTTTCTGTTTTCAGGGCTGACAGGGAGCAGAATTCCACTGAGCTCCTTATATTTTCTGCAATTTGATAGGGATCTGAGGAATTTCACAATATGATGCTTCATCGAAGGCGCTCCAAACTTGTATTCTGCAGTCTGCGATGTTTTCTGATGTGAATAATAGCAAGAGCTATAAATATCAATTCTTCCCTGGGTCTGGAGATTTCTATGCTGATTGCCTTTGAGTTGGAAAATGGTAGAAGAGCTTGCTTTCCTATTTTCCCCAGAAGGAGAGATTCGAGAAGGAGAAAACAAGAAGCTAGATTTTATAGAGTTGTAGAAATTACAAAGGTTGCCAAGGTAGTTATTCAACACCCAGAGACAACACACCATCTCAGCCTGTTTCTGCATATATATTCCTCAAACCCCAGTAGGCATGAATAATAATATCGAAATGAAGGAAATTACTTGAAGGAAATTGCCTGAGTGGGACTGTTACAAGAGGAGAGTAGGGCTTACTTAATTAAAGCACAGTTTAATTATTGCTATAACTTAAGGCGATGGTGTGCCAAGCAATAAGGTAGGGGTATGGGAAGCCTGGGCCTTGTTGGCTAACAATTAATTTCAAATAGTTTGAGGAGGGTGGTAAGTCATGATTAAATACAGGAGTAGGCTGATAAATGAATCATTAGGGAAGTGCATTTTTAACTAAATGGAAATGAGTCTAGGAAGAATGGGAAAAAATCATTATAATGATTATTCTGTGGCCTTGTTAGGGCAAGGGGTGGTGGTGGTGCGGAGGATGCTCTCTAGGTCAGAATAATAGACAAAAAAACTGAGGCAGATACTGCCTCTTGGATGGAATCCCTGGGCCCTGGTTCAGTGCAGGGGGGTGGGGAAGCACGTATCAGCAACAGGGCTGCATAGAAAAGTCCTGTGCCTCACCTCTTCTTGGGCTCACACCCTACTCCAAGCCACCACCCGTCTCTGATGCCTCCAGCTGGCTGCTGAGCCCTGGGATAAAACCCACACCAGGCCTCCCTCATCCTTGCCCAATTTCTGGCAAAGCTATTCTCGTACCTGCACTTCTGGTTTTCTGCTCTTGTTTCTGTTTTTCATTTGTCAACTGGGAAGTTGACTTCTTACCACCTCAAAATAATAAAACCGTAAGATAAAACAACATATACATGCATCAGGGAAGGAAGAGATTTATCTAGGCAAAGGTGAAGATGAGAACAGGAATATGAAATGTTATTTTTCATTTAAGAGAATTGTCCAAAGTGAATGAGGAGAAGAAGAATGGGAGGGAAGCTCTTGATTGATTCAGTCATATTCAGGTACATATATATGAATATATTCAGAGGATAATTCAGAGAATTCCCATACACCCTTTGCTCAAATTCAACAATTGTCTTGATGTGTTATGACTTTTGTTCTTGTCCTGTCTCTCTACACCACATACCCACAGAACAGACACATTTTTAGAAGAGGTTTGGTATTACCATGCTTTGTCTTTCAGTGTGTTCCTCCTGAAAACAAAGATCTTCCTTTGTGTAACCAGATTAGTTATAAGATTTGAAAATTTAACATATATATAACACATACTTTATCAAATAGATATTTCAGATTTGTCAATTGTTTCAGTAATGAGCTTTTATGCCCCGATTTTTTTTCCTTTCCAATTCAGGTTACAGTCCAAGATTATGTTCAATTTTATATTTCTGTATTCACCTTTAATTTGGAAATTGTTTCTCAGCCTTTCTTTATCTTATCTAACATTGGAATTTTTGAAGGAAACAGGAAAGTTATTCTATAGACCATTTTTTCAATTTGGATTTATCTGATGTTTCTTTATAATTAGTTTCAGGTTATACATTGATGGCAAAAATACCACAAAACTGATATTGTGTCCTTCTTGGGGTAGGTACTCTGGAGGAACATAGACCCCATCTGCTCCTAATTTCTGAAGTACCTTTTGATTACACAGTTGTGATTCAATTTCTCCACTGTATAATTACTATTTTCCTCTGTGCTACTAGATACCCATTCTGTGAGGAGACATATTAAGACCATGTAAATATCCTGTTTTCCATTCAACTTCTTCTGCCTCTCAGATTTTGAAACAATCTTTACTGTGATGGATTCAAAATAGTGTTTTTTAACTCTGTCACTCTGTATAACTTATCAGATGTTAGAGTGATGCAGTTAAAAATATCACTATTCTTCAAAATTAATGAACTGTATGAATTCTATCTATCTACTGCTTATTTTTCTGTCTAGTTATCTATCATCAGTATGGACTCATGATACCTGTTTTAGTCAATGGATTACAGTCTAGTATAATTCATATTTATTTGAATGCTCAAATTATCCCAGATGAAAGAGTGGAATGAATGAGCTCTCTTTTCACATCCATCTGTCATCTTTCTACCTACCTACCTATCTAGTTCTCAAAGTATAGACTCATAGTTCATGAGTCATTTACTTAAATTTATTTAAATGTCCATTACATTTATTTACTTATTTATTCTGATGTACAAATTTATTCTGATGTTCAAATTTTTGCTGCAGTCTTCATATTTAAAAACCAATAACTGGCCACTACATGTGCAAATTGCTCTTAGGTTTTTTTTTTTTTTGGTACACAGTAACAGGACATATTTTTATCATATGAAATCATGAGTTTATATTGTTACCTCCAATTTCAATCCAATCCCACAGGGTTCTTCTCTACCTCTCTTTAGTCTGTGCTTCCATATCTTCCTTCTCCAGTAGAGAGAAGGAGAAATAGAACCACAGTATCTTCCTTCTCCAGGGGAGAGAATTTTGGCTGCTAACAGTGTCATCACATCTACTCTTTTGCTTAGCCTTATGATACACTATATTATAAACCCAAGTCTTGAGGAAGTTCAAATCATTTTTAACAGTTTTTCCCTCTTGACTGGGAGTGTATAATCAAAGTACTATGTTAGAAGGTTCCTATATTAGTATGTTATACGTCTTTGTGGTTTTGATTTTCCTTTGTAATATCATGATATCATTATTTTTCTGTTTGCATTAAGTTTTAGGTCCCCCCAATACTTGATTTAATTTAAATTTAAATTTATTATTGGCACATTTTACGTAAGTCATATTTACATAAAACTATTCACTCATAGACATTTCATTCTTTCCTATAAGCTTTATACCCTATTTCCTTCATTATCTGTGGGTAACAATTCCATTGTTTCATGGTTGACTTATGAGTGAAAATATGTGTGTGTGTATTTGCAAAAATTAACAGATACCTGTATGTTTTCTTATTTTTCCTTGTTTCATACACAAAAAGGGAATGTGCTATATAAGCTTTTTTTTGCATTTTCCTTTTTTTCAATTAACCACATGGCTTAGAAATCACTCCTTATCAGTTCATGAAGATCTTCCTTTATTAGTTTTTTCTTGTGTTTAGTTGCATTGTACTCCATTGTGTGTATGTGCCATAGGATTTAACCAATTCCCTCTTGAGTATTTAAGTAATTGCCAATAATAATAATTTGCAATTACAAATAATGAAAAACTTCATGTTTCTGTATTTTTGTATTGTTGTAGGAGTTTCTTAAAGGTCAACATATAGATGTGAGGTTCCTGGCTTTGTTGAAAGATAGATGATGTGCAGCTATGTTACATATTGCCAACTTCCCTTCTTTAGTTCACCATTTTGTATTTTCCCCAGCACTGTGGGATGGTGTGACCTGTCACTCCCCCAGGCTCTGCCCAAAGAAGATACTCGTCAAGCTTTGAATTTTTCCCTCTCTGATAGATAAAAAAAATGGTATGTCAGTGTAGTTTTATTTTTTACCTATTTAAGTATAAGGAAAGTTGAATATATTGTCATATTGTTTAATTTTTATAACATTTTTCTGGTTTTTAATTGAATCTTGCTTGGCCTTTCTTCTTCTCAATCTCTCAAAATTCTTCAGGGGTATTAACTATCTGTGATATGTATTGTAGATACTTACTATTTGAATTTTGTCTTTTGACTTTGTTGATTTTGTATTTTTTGTCAATCAAAACATTTCTAATGTAGTCCAATTTATCAGTCTTTTATTATGTTTGGATTTTTGAGTTATGGTTAGAAAACCTTGCCTGATGTTCATACTATAGAGGAAGAAATTCCTGTTTTATTCTTGCACTTCTTTAAAAAAAAAAATATATATATATATATATATATATATATATATATATAGAGAGAGAGAGAGAGAGAGAGAGAGAGAGAGAGAGAGTTGTTGATAGACTTTCATTTTATTTATTTACATGTGGTGCTGAGAATTGAACTCAGTGCCTCACTCATGCCAGGCAAGTGTGCTACGGCTGAGCCCCAACCCAACCCCTTATTCTTGTACTTCTATGGTTTCATTCCTTCCATTCCATTCTTTGATCCATGTGGGGGGTGTGTGCATGTTGGGTGTGAGGAATGAATCTAAGTTCATGTTTTTTTTTTTTTTTTGCAAATGGCTAACAAGTTGTAGCAATGCCATCTATCTAAAAGTCCATCTTTGCTCTAGTAATTCGAAATGACCTTTTTATCATACTCTAGAGCTCTTATATAATTAAATTTTAGACCTTTTGTTCTATTTCACTCATTGGTTCATTTATTTATATGCCAATACCACACTGTTTTAATTATAGAGATTTTGGAGTAGGCTTTACTTTTTGGGAGGGCTCGTTGATTTCATAGTTCTTCCTTTTCAGTGTTTTCCTGCTAATTCTTGCATATTTATTTTTCTATAGGAACTTTAACATTACTTTCTTACCTTCAGAAAGAGACCTTTATATTTTTATTATGATTGCATTAAGAACTTCTATCCTAACCATGTTGAGATAGCTAATCTAAACACTATGAAGCTCTTTTGCTTGGGAATATTTTAGTTCCTTACAAGTCTAATTCAATTGAATTAATGTGCTGTGATTAAAGCTAGAGAGAGCATATCAGAGGAAATTTTGATCAGCATGTGGACACAAGCACATCAAACTTTCTGTGAAATACAAGTTTATGTGACACATGTGCATGTAACACAGGGCATTTCATTGGAGCAACAGAGTGTATGTAGGAGAACTTAAAATTAAACATTGAGTTATAAGCTTTAAACTTTCCTTCCAAAATTAAATAAAAGTAATACAGGCAGCTTGACATTGTGCAACAGATGTGATTTGGAAAGCTCATTAAAAATGCAGGATGTTACTCTGGCCCTGCACAAATTGACCCCGGATGAGGGAAAAGAGTCTTCAAAAAGTAGAGAGAAATCAGGGCTGAATTGCTAATGACTCTCTATGCAGAACAGCTTCATTTCTGCAAGTGGAGGTCAGCAACCCAAAGTGTTATTCGCATATATGAAAACTCATTATTTTTTGAGACAGGGACCTTCTTGCTCACAGAATTTGGTCTCCAGTACTGTGGTATGACTCATCAGAGGAGTTTCTAAAGCATTTATTTTTTAAGTTTACCTTGGAAATCACTTCCACCCAATACTGCTTCACTATATGTTTGTGGCCATTTGATGGACTGTCACAACCCATTAGGATGGGTAGGGAGAACATGTGGGCTAAGTGCAGTGGCCCAAGCCTATAATCACAGAGACTAGGGGGGCTGAGATGGGCCATATGGATAAGGAAGCCCAATAAAGGATCACAAATTTAAGGCCACCTGGGCAACTTAGCAATACCTTATTTCAAGAACAGAAATAAAAAGAGATGGGGGTGTTGCTCAATGGTGCAGTCTCCGCTAGGTTCAATGCTGGTACCTAAAAAAAAAGAAAGAAACCATGTGGACCTGGCAATTGCTAGGAGACAGAGATCCCAATGTCACCAGGCACAAAAAAGCTTGTACATAAAGGTCGTTGTTTGGGGGCATAGAGAAATTGACCCTAAAAAAACTCATCTCTTGAATTTTTAGCTGTACAATCATTAAGACAAAGTTCTAGGATCCCTGAGGAATTGGGAGGGCTGTAGATGCTTGCTTTTGAATTCATTAGCTGCATCAATTTCTCCCTTCAAATGTGATTTTCTGAGCAATTACCTTAAATGCTCATTCCTCTCATGAAATTTTATTTGCTATCCTCGTCTCACGTCTTTCATTTATTCTTTTCTCATTTGCCCAGTGGTTTAAATATTGGCCTTTACAGTCAGACATCAGGCATTGTTGCTGTGTCCTAGCTGAGTCTAGGGTAAAGAAATCGTACTCCTTGCACCTCCAGTTTCTCAGTTGTAAAGAGGGGGGAACATGGGTCCTGACTTCACAGTGTTATTGTGAAGCTTAAAGTATGTAGAGTAGTCCAAAGTGCATGCCATGTGGATAAGGAAACCCAATGTAAATGGCTGCAATTATTATTTCAAGTTCTGTTTGCTATTTTTTTGTCAATTATACCAATAGTTAGAAAAAACTTTGGAAAACATGAGGGAAATGACCAACAATGGTTCTATTAGCCAAAACAAATATTTCTATCATTGTTACCATTCTAATCTTTTTAAAAATATTTTTGAATTCTAAGATAGACCATTATTTATTTATTGATTGGTCTATTAATGAATATTTGGGTGATTTCAATTTTTTTCTGTTAATAGTATTTCTGCAATACCAGTATATTGCACTATTTTATTTCTGAATATTTGGATTGTTTCTATAGGTTATGCTTCTAGAAGTAGAATCACTAAGTCAAAGGATAGAAACTTTTCATGGCTCTTAATACATATTATGGATTGTTTTACTGAAAGGATTATTCCAATTTGCAATGCCACCAGCAATAGATTATTTTAAATAGCTTCTTTTGATAAGAAAGGGATTTTTTGTTTCTTAAATGTTTTAAATGATCTAATACTAAAGGCACTATGGCTTGAAATACTATATTGCATTTAGCCCTCTGATAATTTCTTGTTTTCCTCTTGGATCATTTGTCTATTTAGTCTGTTTGTGATTGAGACCACTAGTTGGCGCCCTTATTCATTCTCCTCTTTCTCCTTGAGAGTTGAATTTTTGACTTTTATCTTGGATATATCCAGCTAGAGTAAAGACTATGGATGTTTCTAAAAACAAAACAAAACAAAACAAAAACAAAAACAAAAACAACACTGAAAATACAACTGTGATATGATCCATTTATAGCACTCCTGAGTGTATACCCAAAGGAAATGAAACCAGCATATAAAAGAAACTCCTGCATACCTATTTTTATTGTGGCACTGTCACAATAGCCAAGTTATGGGATCAGCCTGGGTGCCTGTCAACAGATGAATGGATAAAGAATATATGGTATATAAATATGGTGGAACCTTAATGAACCATAAAGAAGAGTGAAAAATCACATCATTTGCAGGAAAAATGGATGAAACTCTAGTTCGTCATGTCAAGCAAAATAAACCAGTCATAGACACAGAAGGACAAATATTGTATTTTCCTTCATATATGGAAACTAACAAAAAGATGACATGAAAATAGAAAAGGGGCTACCAGGGAAGAGGAAGAGGAACACAGAGAATGGGGAAGGTGGGGTAGAAGTGAGGGTGGATAGGATTGAACCTTGATATATTCATGTGTAGAAATATCAAAGTGAGATCCGTTAATTTGTACAATAAATATGAGTTAATATTTTCTTTTTAAGAAGACTGTACTTTCTAGCTTCCTTTGCACCCCTGTGTGGCCAAGTGAATACATTTTGGTGAATGGAATATATATATATATATATATATATATATATATATATATATATATATAAAATTTATCTATGGCTGTGTAATTATATTACAGCAATAGCAGCTTAAAAAAAACCCTCATATTTATTATCTCATGGTTTCTGTAGGTCATGAATCTGGACCCAAGTTAACTGAGTTCTCTGCTCCAGTGTCTCTCATAGAGTTACAATCCAGGTGGTACTCAGGAAGGGGTCTCATCTGAGGCTTGGCTGGGGAAGGATCCACTTTCAAGATCACATGAGCGTTGGCAGGATTCAGTCTCTTATGCACCATCAAATTGAGGGGCTCAGGTATTTGCTGGCTTTGGCCAGAAGTCACCCTTGGTTTTATGTGACTAAGGTCACTTTGTAGGTTAGCTTATTTCTTCAAAAGTAACAAGGGAGAGTTTTACTAGAGAGAGAAGGCTCACTAGACAAAGTCACATTCTTGTTACATAATCATGGAAATCATATCCCGTCACCTTTGGCATATTCTATTAGATGGAAACATGTTACTGGTTCTGGTCACACTCAAGTGGAAGGGCTTCCATGGGGGCATGACTATCAAGAAGTGGGAATATTTGGAGACCATCTCAGAGTCCACCACAGAATGGATACAAAAGTGATATATTCAACTCCTAGAACTTGTCCTTAAAAGGAAAGTGATTGCTGTTTTCCTTACCTGCTAAAACACAGACTTGATGGCTGGAGTCTGAGTAGCCATTTTTGTATCATAAGGTGATTACCTCATGTTGAGGATGAATGAGCAGCAAAATAACAAAGTTTGGGAGTCTTGCAATATCTGAACTACACTGTTATTTTGAATTTTCTGCCACTCGAAACCAAATTTAATCCTAATGGATAGATTTTTTGTTGCTAGTTTTAGTCATTTTATATAAAATTATTATCTATTGTGATGTTATTATCATGCACTTTTACACAGTACTAGCTTGTGTTTTAAAGTTTCTGCATCTGATATGATATTATATTTATGACCTTTTTTTTACTCATTACCTTTTTCTAAGATTTATCCATTTGATATTTATCCATTTGATATAGTATGTGGTTTATTTTTGATAGATGTTTGAATGTGGGCAATATAGCAGAAACAGCACATCAAGGTGAGTGTAGTTCAGTGGGAACGCAGCAGACCAGAGCTCAAATTCCTTCTACAACTTGAGAGCTCTGAAAACTTGGATAAATTCCTCCTCTTCTCTGACACTAAGTATCCTCATACAAAAAAGGAATCATACTCATTTTGAAATCTTATTAGAGAATGTATTTTAAAGAACCGGATAACACATTAGACACTCATTATAAGGAAGATGTTATTACTTCTGCTCTTTATTTCATTATTTCCTTCCTTGGGACCATTTTTTTTCTTTCTCAAAAATCATAACTTTACAGTTTAATATGCCTTTTGCTTCTTAATTAAACATTTAAACTTCATGAATTCATTTCTAAATCTGGCTTGGCCTCATTTCATGCTTTGATATGTATTCATCATTTTCATTATTTCCTAAAGGATATATTATTTTATTATTTATCTTCTTCTCTTGGGTCCAATCATTATTAGAAGATTTTTTTCTTTTTAAATTGCTGATTATTGAGGCAACTTTTCTGGTCACAATTTAAATAAATGTTTAAATTTAATTGTGATTAGGAATGTAGTCTACTCAATTTTTGCTTGTGAATTTATTGAATTTTCTTCCTTTCTGATGATATAATGAATATTTGGTAAATATTCTATGGATCTCTCAGAAAGAGAAGATACATACTCTGTAGGAGTAGGTGGTGCAGGAGTAGATCTAGGTTAATACGGATGTTCAATGGTGCCAGAACATGGAGCAGGCCAACACCTACCTGGTCATATGCCCAAAGTGGCAGGAAGCATTGTGGGCAACAACTTGAAATCTGTCCTAACTAGAATTTAGACACACATAGGAGCATTTAGTGAGCTGGGATGCTAAGGAGTGCATTCAAATTGCTAGATGGAATTAAGCATTTAAAGAAGAAACAATTCCAAAAGAGAGACCTGCAGTTGGCATGTGGGCAAGACTCAGCATTGAACTGCTCTTCAGAACAAAGCTGTTCTTCCAGGTTCAAGTGTCTTGGGAATACTGAAATGCTCTTCCTGGGAACTTCCTCTGTCACTCCATGGTCTTGGTCTTGCAGGCAATAAAGTTGTCACCAGAGCCTGGGAAATACTGTTGTTCTATATTCCTTATCTCTTCCCCACAGAAAAAGCTGCTCAAGGATGGATCAGTATGACAGGAGACAGATATGTTAGTTACAGAAGTGAGGGAAGTTGTAGGAGAACACTGACATGGATTTCACGCAAGAACTCCTCTGTCAGAGGAGAGCGCTGAGCACTGGCCGTCAGTGGAGGAAGACAGTGGTGGGGTGAAAGGGTGATAATGCTGAATGAGAGAGAACTTCCCTTACATGATAAATGAATGCAATGTCAAAACATAAGAACCTGTAGGAAATAGCACATTTAATAGTGAAATGTTAAAAGTATTTCATTTGAGAGCAGAGATGATGGGCATTGAACATGTACCCTGGAGCAGACACTGTATTCAGGACTTTATGTGCCTTATCACAATATTATTATCTCATTTTATAGATGAGGAAACTGATGCTCAGAGAAGCGAAGCAGTTCCTCTTCGTGAGTCTAAGAATTGAGAAATGAACCCAAGTCTGTTTGATTCCAGTACTGCTGTACTAAAGACACAAGGACCAGCAATTAAAGGACCCCACCCAGGATCCCAGCCTTAAAAGGGTTTTAAATAGGAAAGGTAGCAGAATACAACAGTCATTAACATGGTATTATGTAAAAATGTGGATGTGTAACCGATGTGATTCTGCAACTTGTATTTGGGGTAAAAAATGGGAGTTCATAACCCACTTGAATCAAATGTATGGAAGATGATATGTCATGAGCTTTGTAATGTTTTGAACAACCAATAAAAAAATTAAAAAAAAATACACACATAAACTCATGTTATCCATTTAATTCTATTGCTCAAATGTGTTATTAAATTTTGGGGGCACCTATTTGATCTGTCATTTATGTGGCTTATATAAACTGAAATATCTCTTTTCATGATTTTTGCTCCATGTCTTTGGTTACTGCTTTCATTGATACATGATAGTTTGCTATTGTTATATATTTAGTTTTAAAAACTATTTTTATAGAAGCATTATTTTACATACTTTTTAACCTCCCCATGCCAAAAAAATTTGCAGATCCCTGTAAAGTAGTGGTTTTAGTCACTTTTGCATTACTACAGTGAAATACCCAACACAGGCTACTTAACTGCAAAGGGAGGTCTATTTTGGCTTATGGTTCAGGAGGTTCATATCCAAGATTGGATAGTCCCATGGGTTTGGGCCTCGGATGATGCTGGCATTTTTCTCGATTCAGCTTTTGTCTGTGACTGTCTAACTTCTGCAATAGGAAGCTTCTTACTTATATATCTTAACAAATTTTGTATGTTTCATTATTATGGTACATATTATGTCATAGTTGCTTATTAATGAATTCTGTCCTGGTGATGATTCTGAACTTCTAGGCACTGCCACTGTTTCCTCTCTGTCTTCACAACCTCACTCAGAAGCTGACATACTTAGCAGCTACTCACAGATGTGCATTTAATGGACCTATGACAGTGTAGCACGGTATTATTATCTGGTTTTCCACCCAGAGCATAAACAGAGAGATTTTACACTATGACCGCCTGTGGGTGTCTATTTGCACGAATGAATGATACCAGCTGCCAGGTGCTGAGCAACTTTCTTCACTCTGAGGTTTCTTCCTTGGAGCTGGTGACCATGGACTGAATCCTCTGAAACCTCACGAGTCAAAATAAATCTTTTCTCCTCTGAGTTGTTCTTGTCAGGTGTTTTATCACAGTGGTAAAAACTGATGATCGCAAGGAGCTCTCAATGCAGGCAGTGCCAGCCTGGGACCCAGAGAGCAATTTGCAGTATGAGCCCCGGGGAGAAAGGGTCATCCATTTCTATGCTACCAATGGATGCTCTAGGAGTACAGAGATGACTTGAGAGAAATTTGTGCCATCTGGTACCTTGAGATAACAAAGAGCAGCTTTGCAAATCCCCAACAATAGTGAGTGTTCTTGGAAGAAGAAATCCATGGAGAAGAGCTGGGAATGTAGCTCAGTGGTAGAGTGCTTGCCTAGCGTGTTTGGGGGACCTGTGTTTGATTCCTAGCACTGAAGAAAGAAAAGAAAAAAAAAGAAACTCCTGCAACTCCAAAAGTCTGGTGGTGTCAAAGGCTATACTCTTGAAATTCACCCATTGGAAACTGTTTTAGTCAGCCTTTTCCCTCCTGTGACTGAAAGACCTGTCAAGAACAATTTTAGAGGAAGAAAAGTTTATTTGGAGACTCACAGTTTCAGAGATCTTAGTCCATAACAGCCTGCTCCATTCCTTGGGAGCTGGAGGTGAGGCAGAACATCATGGCGGAAGTGGATAGTGGAGACAAGCGGCTCAATCATCATATCAGGAAGTAGAGAGAGACTGGTGTACCCCAACGGCAGACCTATAGTGCCTCACCTCTTCCAGCCACATCCTATCTGCCTTGAGTTATCGCTCAGCAAACCCCTATCAGAGGATGATTCATGGATGGTGTTAAGACTCTCATAACCTAGTTGTTTCACCTCTAAGCCTTCTTGCATTGTCTCACACATAAGATTTCGGAGACTCCTCACATTCAAATCATAACAGAAACCGACATTTATGTGAGATTCTACACACAGGACAGACAGGAGGGGCTAGGTTACAGGAGCCGCTCAGCTAGCTCTGTTGGGTTTGATAATGTAACCTAGTGTGCACTATCTGATGGGTCTTAGGAAAGCTCAAATTGTAGATGAATGATAGCTTCATAGTTTTGATTAGAGGATACGCTGGTTTGAATATGTGTGTCCCCAAGTTTATGTGTTGGAAACTTGATCCCAAATGCAACAGTATTGAGAAATGGGACCTTTAAGACTATGAGGTCATAAAGACTCTGCCCCCATCAATGGATTTATGCCCTCATCGCCATAGTGGAGTCGTAATGGAATGAGTGGGTTCCTGATAAAATGATGAGTTTGGCCTCCTTCTCTCCTTCTCAACCACGCAATGGCTTCTACCATGTTATCCTACAGCAAGAAGGACTTCACCGATGTGGGCTTTTCAGCCCTCAGAACTGTAAGCCAAATAAGTTCCTGTTAATTATAAATTACCCAGTTTGTGATATTCTGTTAGAGCAGCCCCAAATGGTCAGAAGATGTGTAAAACATTAAACATCAAATGCTCATTAAAATTATGGTTCGATTTCGTACTTTTATAGACATGTCAAACCATTGACTGGGTAGCTCAGCAGAGGCACAAATTACCCATTTCCTGAGTTTATCACCATGGAAGCAATCATTTGAGTGGTTATTGAACATGTAGTGTTCACCTTGACTGATCAAAGTCCAGGAGAGAAATGAGTTAGATAGATAGGAGGTAGAGGAGAGGCTGACTGTATGACTGCCAGAGTCTTCAAACAGGGATTTACCTTGGTGATTTAACCACAGGCCAGGGTCTGGCCCTTTGTTTTTCGGGTTCAAAAATGGAGAAAATTGGTTTTGTCAGCACACCGAGGTAAGATCTGTTTAGAGAGGGATGTGTAAATCAAAACGCCATTTTATTAATTCACAATGGCAAGTAAAATCAGCCAGGAGATCAGATACACATTCTGTTTCGAGCACATTCTCTCCCTGTGGCGAAATCTAGGAGGGAAGTCAAATTATCATCGGAAGACAGCGGGATGAGCCTGGGATCGGAGCCGGAAAGGGAGCAGGCTGCCTGATTAGAATGCTAAATGAAGCCGAGGCTTCCTTTACCACCAGAGAGATACATCTGGAGGGATCAGACCAATCGAATTCTGAAGACAGGTCACTACTCTAGCTCTGACCTGGGCGTGCACAACTTCCTCCTCCTGGTGGACCCTGCTTTGTCCTCTGCTGACCACACCTCTTGTGCTGGACATGTTCTTTCTTCACCTGGGTCGATCCCATTGATTAGTTACAGCCCAGCCCTCCCTCCTTCTTCTCTGGCCTTGCCTTTACCCTGACTCCAAGTGAAACTGGGAAATGATTGGACGATTGTCCCTGAGGGACCCTTACCTGGTTTGAAGGTCAGCAGTGATTGTCATGTCCCGCTGAGTTTAGGAAACCTCATGTGATCAGCTGTGACCAGGGTGTAAACCAAACAATCCCCCCGCCCCCAACATTGGCTTTGCTCACCAGGCCGGGTCCTGTAGGGCTGAATGAATTGGTAATGAAGGTGATCGATAGCTTTATCTCGGAACAGGGGCAGCCTCTTCTCTGTAAACTATTTGCTACCTTAGTTGAACCCAGAAGAAGCTGCTGTTGGGGCTTAGCTGATGAAAGCTTTGCTGAAATCCTCGTTACAGGCTCATTTTCTGCCTTAGGACTCACACCTGATACATGAAAAGCCCAAGATGTTACCTGATGTCTTTGTGGAAAGGAAGAAATATCCTCAAACAGCTCTGGTTTGGCTTGTGGAGAAAGAAACATTCATTGAATTTGTGGCATTGGGTTCTGCCCCTTTTACCCCCTGTGTCCTGCCTACCCTAGTTCATTCCTTCCATACCTACAGGATGACCACGTTAGCCTTCTTCACGCTTCTTACATTATATGAAAAAAATAACAATGCTGAGAGCTTATCATAGCTTGTCTTTTTTTTATTGGTTGTTCAAAACATTACAAAGCTCATGACATATCATCTTTCATATATTTGATTCAAGTGGGTTATGAACTCCCATTTTTACCCCAAATACACATTCACATTTTTACATAATGGCCTATTAGTGACTGTTGTATTCTGCTGCCTTTCCTATCCCCTACTATCCCCCCTCCCCTCCCCTCCCATCTTCCCTCTCTACCTCCTCTGCTGTTGTTCAATTCTCTCCCTTCTTTCCCCCACACACACTTTCCTCGCACAACCTCTTATATGTAATTTTGTGTAACATTGAGGGTCTCCTACCATTTCCATACGATTTCCCTTCTCTCTCCCTTTCTCTCCCCCCACTCGTCTCTGTTTAATGTTAATCTTTTCCTCATGCTCTTCCTCCCTGTTCTGTTCTTAGTTGCTCTCTTTATATCAAAGAAGACATTTGCATTTGTTTTTTTAAGGATTGGCTAGCTTCGCTTAGCATAATCTGCTCTAATGCCATCCATTTCCCTGCAAATTCCATGATTTTGTCATTTTTTAGTGCTGCTTAATACTCCATTGTGTATAAATGTCACATTTTTTTATCCATTCATCGATTGAAGGGCATTATCATAGCTTTTCTGAGAATTATGTTATATTCTAAGCACTTCGAATACTAATTTCTTTAACCTCAACAATCTTGTGACTTTCGGCATTATTATTGCATTCATTTTACAGATGAGGAGAAGAGACAGAGAGAGTTTAAATAACTTGTCTAAAGTTACTAGTTCATGTTAAATTAATAAATTTGCCCTAAGACTATTTCTGTAGTTGGTTGCTGAAATTTAGCCCAAAGCTATCTCTGTATACACTGAAATGCAACCTAATTTAGTTATGTACCAAACTGCAAACTAACTTAAGAGTATTGTATATTCTCATTCACAACAGTCAGCCAGTCACAGGTTATCAACTGATCACACCATGTCCATATAAGGCAGGTGCCTCATTACCTTGTGCCCATATAAGACAAGGGTTGACTGCAGGCAATAAGGTTGATTCTATATGACATTTTCTTTTTTGTAGCTATAAATATAACTTGCACATGTGATGGGGACCAACATTCAAAACCAACTTTGGTCCTGAATGCTCCCGGGTTCTAGAATGTTTTCTTGCTAAAGCAAACTTTATTAAATTTAATTCATCTTAGATTTTTCTTTAATAGCTGCAAGTGGCAAAGCAATACACTCACTCACCCATGTTAAACAGAGCTAAAACATTTCTCAAACTTTATCAGAAGATGCTAGCTCTTACTGAGTTTCCAGAAATCTGCTTAAAAATTGGAGTACATTATTGTAAGTATTAAGTTCTACTAGTCATATAACCTTGGCTGAGCCATTTTTTTTTCTCTGAAACTCAGTTCATTTAAACTGAGGGGGTTAAACTAAAGAATCTATAAGTTCCCTTTCAATTTGACTTCCTGGGTTTACATCCACAACCACGACCACTTATACTTTGAATTTGTAAGGAATTTTAACAATTTTACATAAATTATTTTATGATGTCATCCAATGACCAATGAACCAAGAAGCATTTTTGCTTACCTTTGTATTTCCATAAATATCCATTATAGTAAGTACTACTCATACATTTATTAATTCAAACTGATTCTCACAATCATTCTGTATGAGGGGCACCAGCATTATTATCTTCATTATACAGATGAAGAAACCCATGCTTAAAGAGGTTTAATAAGCGACCTAAAATGAAAAAGTTCACTTCTATTCTATCCTTTGTTTACATTTACCCATCCCTGAGTGGTGTTATAGATGCACCTGTCCACCAACCTTGGCAAACTATAGTAGAGTGCATTTTCTAGGCAGCTATTTGCAGAAAAACAATAAGATCATGGCTGCCATAAAGTTACTTTTCTAGCTACTCATTTAAGAGAACAGGTTGTCCTTAGATGGTTTTCATAGAACTGTGGAGCAACTGAATACTGTGTGTACATGTCATCTTCAAATTGAGTAATTGGTAGCTAAAGAAGAACTTTCGATTGCTTTTTGTTTACTGCATTAGAAATTCTCTCTGTTGAACAATGACTCATGCAAGGTGACCCGGGAGCTTGGTGCCATGAAAAGGTACCTCAAATGACTCAGACTTCAACATCTACAGTGTGACTCTTTTGATTTATTTATTGGTTAGGGGGTAAAACAGGTCGAATTTGGATTTTTTTCCAAACCCCAAATCTAAGAGATGAAAACAGCAAGTTAAGAACTGAATTCATATTTTGATTAATTAGAATTTCATATAGGATCATGGATGAATTTTTTTCCACCAAAATTACTCCAAAGAGAAACTTAGTACAAAGAGCACGAACGATCTTAAGATTGTCCCAAAGTTTGATTCCCTGAGGTTCTGTTCACTGGGAACCATTTAGCTACTGCCAGACTCAGACACACCAGACTTCCAAAGGAATGTTGGCATTGGCTGGGATGATCCTCTGAGAAAACAGAGTCCCATAAACACATCAATTCCAATTATCAGCATGAGAAATCCTTTTTGGAGGTGTGTGGGTGTAGTCAAGACTGGAGAAATAGGATGAAATGAAAAGACTGAATGAGGACTGGATAAAAGAGTCACATCAGCTGGAATCCATGACATACAGGCTGAACTCCTTGGGGTTTATCAAAAGGAAAAGCCCAGACACTTACGTCTGGCCATGAGCTGTGTGTATTCCTGTTCTTCTTCCTCAGGAAATGGCTAGATCCCTCTGCAAGTGCCGCTGATTTTCAAAAAATGCCTTTGTGGAGCAAGAAAGAAATGTCTAGACACAGGGTATTTTCTTTTTCCATTTACCTGCCTAAGTTCTTAATACTCGGCTGATAGATGGGGAGCACCTGTGTGCAGGGACATTTTGTTTTACATCTCCAGCTGCTCTTTTCTCTTCCTAATTCCTCCTTATTCTAATTGGACAGGTTCACATTGTTTCTCGAAGGCCTCGCCAGTGAGATCTTAAGTATTTTTAATTAGAAATTAGGCTGACTTCTGTGAACACTATAAAGTTCAAGTTCACATGATCAAGACCTACCAAAGAGTAATTATAACTTGAATGTGTTATGGCTTTTGTTGCCATCGTGAATGGGTTTTCCCCTGACGCTGTGCCTTTTAATTAGCTATTTCTAATATATAGAAAAACTTATTGCACTAATTAGTTTTGCTGCAAAAATGCTGCATGATGAACCACTTCAAAACGGTGACTTAAAACAACCATCATACATTCCCACGGCCTGTAGGTCCCATGGGGGTGGCTCATATAGGCTGGACTTAGTCCAATAGCTGTGTTTTAAGTTGCAGGTCCGTCTGCCTGGGAAAGTTCCTGCTCCAAGGGTATTCTTGGGCCTGGACTGAAGGACAACGAAATTCTCGAGGGATCTCTTTTCCTGGTGATGGCACAAATATAAAAATCCAAACAGAAACACCAAATGCCTTTTAAGGCTTGTTGTGAGTTGAATTGTGTGCTCTCAAAGCTCTGTGGCAGTCCTGATTCCTGCTCACCTTCTCCCTGTGAATGTGACTTCATTTGGAAATAGAGTCTTTGCAGCTGTGATCCTGTTAGGATGAGGTCATACTGGATTCAGGTCGCCCTAATCCAAAGACTGGTTTTTTCATATGATGACAGAGAATTGGACATAGACATCCTGGGAGAACATCACGTGACAATGAAGGCAGAGAGTCGAGATATGCAGACACACACATCCAGGAAACACCAAGGACTTCTAGCAGTCACCAGAAGCTAGCAGAGAAATGTAGACCAAATCCTCCCTCTGAGCCCACAAGAAGGAACCAACCCAGCTAAAAGGACTTCTGGCCTTTAGACTGTGAAAGAACACATTTCTGTTATTTGAAGTAACCAAGTCTGTAGTCATTTGTTATGGTAATGAACACAAGACCTAAGCTTATCACTTCTGCAGATCACATGGCCAAACCCAAAGTCCAGGCACAGAAAGATGATGCTGATTCATTTTGTGTGGTGAGGGTGTGGATACATGGAGGTTGGGATAATCATTTAATCTACCACGCAAAAGATTCAGATTTGTGTTCTGAAGTGTCTTTTGGCAGGATAGTAGAATCTAATGATTAATAGCATGGATCTTGTATTGAGAGAAAGATGAACTTGAATCCTTGGTTCTAATGCTTTTCTGCTGCATGATCTTAGGCAAATTATTTAACCTTCAAGCCTAGTTCCTGTATTTATAAAATGAGAATAATAGCACCTAGGTCACAGGACTTCTATTACTATTGCAAGAATTGATATTTATGAAGGGTTTATTTTCAGTTCTTGACATGTAGCAGGAGCCAATAAAAATTACCTACTACCATTTCTATTCCTATAATAATGGAGCAGTAAAAGACTTGGAAATGAAGGTAGTATTTTTCTACTGGGAATTTAGTATAGAATTGGATGAAAGGAAGACTGGCCATGAAAAGGTGAAAAGTCAAATTTTAATTTGTGCAGCATAGTTTAAGATACGTTAACAATCCATTGCATAGGCATGGGTTGTATCTTGGAAGAGAAAGGAAAGACTGGTTACCCAGAGGTTAGCCATTTTAAGAGGGCTTTAAAGTGAATGTAAGAGGCTGAGATAAAGTTTCCAACTATGGGAAATGTACATGTGAAAACACTCAGGTGGGAGAGAAACACGGTGGAAACAGAAAAAGTATTTATGCAGAATCTCTGAATTAAGTGGACAAAACATAAAAATGTCGTCTTCAGAATGGACCACTTCAAACTTTGGGATAAAACTCAGAATATTAGTATGCAAAAGGAATGAATATGTTCCCTTTAAAGATTGTTATTTTAAACTAATTATTATTTGAATTGTACAAACTTATGGAATATGGTTACTACCTTGGTTTGATGGTTTCAAATTCTAGCATATAGAATCTGCCCTTTCAGGAAGAAGCAGCTCATGAGAAGATGTGGGTGGCCTTGTGCACTGAGCACCTCCTGGGGGAGCCACAAACCCAAAGAATGGAACCTGAGGGGGGAAGTCAAAGAAGAGAGACTTAAGGCAATAATATTATTTGTGTTTTCTCTATATCACTTGGCTAGATGAAACAGAAGGATAATATCTACTTTTAGCAGATACCAGATAGGTTAAAAAAGGTGATAGTGGGAGTGTGGAAGAATGGAGACATGGATGAGCCTCACTTGGCTAAAAGCCAGAGATACCATAAGCCTTTGACCTTCTTCAAAAATAGATGAAAGAATAAAGGGAACTGTGAATAGAATCTTATTTTTTTTAAGTAAACAATATCTAGAATTCATTGAGCACTTATTATGTCCCATGCACTTCTCTAAAATCTATATGTACTTTATCACCTTGAATACTTGAGTCATTCTGTTTTTATTTCCTAAGATAGCTCACCACCATCTTTATGTGCACGAGAAATTTTTAGGAGAAATTGGCCCCAAGAGTTAAAAAGATTGGCCCTCATGATGTACGATGAGGAAGTAAGCCAAAAAGCACATAATCAATCAATGCTTTTTAAAAAATATTTTCTTAGTTGTCATTAGACCTTTATTTTATTTATTTATATGTGGTGCTCAGAATCCAACCCAGTGCCTCACACATGCTAGGCAAGCACTCTACCACTGAGCCACAACCCCAGCCCCTCAATCCATGCTTTTACCAATTTGCAAGCAGAGTCACACCTTTGTTCAAGGAATGACAATTGCCCTCTTCTTTCATGTACCCATGGCTTCATTTTCTGAACCCATCATACCATTTTATACCTTTGAATCTTTGAAGAGGCTGCTCCACTGCTTGGAATACTTCATCTCCTCCTCTACCTGGCAGACTTCTACCCTTCTTCAAGGTACAGCTCTTCTGAAAGCCTCTCCAGTCTCCCTGCCTAACTGTTAGCTCTTTGGGGCAGAGACAGTGACTTCTTGACCTTGACTGAATGCACTAACACAAGTAGAGGGCTTGGAACAAAATGGTACCAGTGCATATTGAATGGCTGTAAACACAAATATAAGTCCATATTTTAGACACTAGAAAATGATCAAAATGAAATAAGCCATACACTGGGCTATTTGTCTAATGTTTTGGAAGAATGCTATTGCTTATTCTAATTGAAAAGCAAAAGTTAAAGATGCATGCAGCCTATTTTCTTTGGAAGGAAAATCTGTCTTGCTATTTTATGCAAGTGGGTGAAATATACTCATAAAACAATCTGCTCTGAGAATGGCAAATGTTTCAGGGAAATTTCAGTGGAATGACTTCTTTGTGCTTTTATTACCTAACCCTCGGTAAAGATGACTGGAAAGACAAAAGATACAAATGAGGGGGAATGACTGCAAATATTAGAGAGGGAAGAAGAATAGCGGAGATATTTTATAATTATCGTTAGGGAAGATTTATGCAAATCTCAAGAGCACCTTAAAAGTTAATCTGAAGAAATACTCTTTAGTATGAGCAGATGAAGAAATTCTTTCTGGGTAAGTCATGGGAAAATAAATTTTGTTTAATAGTTTAGAGGAAAACAGTATACACTTATAATGGTGATTTGGGATTGTGTTAACTTACTGTCATTGTGACCAAATACCTTAGAAAATCAACTTAAAGGAGGAAAGATTTATTTTGGCTCATGGTCTCAGGGTTTTTTTGTCCATAGTTGCTTGACTCCATTGCTGTGGGTTTGTAGCAAGGCAGAACATCATGGAGGGGAGTGTGTGCTGGACAAAACTACTTACCTCGAGGTGGGTGGAAGTAGTGAGAGTGGGAGAAAGAGAGAGAGAGAGAGGGAGGAGGGATGGGATAAGGTACAAGGTATCCCCTTCCAGGTCATACCCCACCTTCCAGGGTATATCCTCAGTGACTTCCTTCCTCAACTAGCTCCACCATCTATAATTTCCCTTACCTCCCAATAATATCATCAAATTATGAATCCATCAATGGATTAATCCACTGATGAGGTTAGATTCCCTGTGATTCCAATCACCTTCCCAAAGGGTCCACCTTTGAGTACTACTGCATTGGGGACCAAGCCTTCAATACACAAGTCTTTGAATCCAAATTTAAATATAACACCCTCAAATATTGTTATTTATTTATTGTTTAAGTAATGTCAAACCAAAAAGAAATGTGTCTCATTGATACATCCTGATTACATGTTTTCTGGGTTGTTTGTGGAAGTTCTTATGTCACCTAAAAAAATATTGATCAAAATGAATCATTCAAAACCATTAAAAAAAACCCACTATTTTCTTAGGAAAAAAAAAAAGACCTGTTCTCTCTGAAGAATGAGACAATTAACTGTTGGATTTCCAGTCCAAGTTCAGAGACTGAGGAATGATGAAATCCCAACTTATAATTACTCAGGTAGTGATTAAGCAGAAACAATCCCAATGAACAAGTCTCCACACTTGTTAATTCATTCTCTTTCTCCCATCAACTCAGAAGAAAATAAGTCACCAACATCTGGAAATGTGATAATTCCATATTTCTGTAGCTCATGATTCCTGTCCAGAGTTTGAAGAGTGGACAATAATTGTCAAGTCCACAGCAGATGCACGTGGCAGATAGGACCTCCTCAAAAGCTTCAGCAGCCGTGCTGCGTCTCCCCTTTAGTAGGGCAGTCAGCTTCAACCTTACAGTGATTTAGAGTCAAATTTCAGAATTGGAAAGGTTCTTAAACCCGTTTACAAGAGCTACTATTTATTGAGCACTTATTATGTTCAAGTAACTGTGGAAAACCATAGGCCGGATGTTTTCTCTAATATGCAGATGCTAATACACAATAAGGCGTGGGGGGGCACTAGGAAAGAAGAGCATTACCTTAGGTTAGGTAGAGGGAAGTGATGGGAGAGAAGGGGAGGGGATGGGGGATAGGAAAGATAGTAGAATGAAACAGACATGATTACTGTATGTATATATGTGAGTACATGACCAATATGTGATTCTGCAACATTTACACTCAGAAAAATGATAAATTATATCCCATCTATGAATGATATATCAAAGTGCATAAATGCATTCTAATGTCATGTATAACTAATTAAAACAAATATAAAAAAACATCTCCCCTCAAAAGGGCTTACAGATATATCAAATTTTTATTAGTAGAGGACTTTGGAGAATCCATAAAACTAGGCCCATTCTTCTGCTCCATTCAAAAGCAGAGCTTTTAACATCTGAGAAACAAAGAAGCCTGAAAGAATAGATTCAACCAATACTGACTGTACAGTAGTCAGCGGCTTAGGCCACCTCGCCTCTCTCCCAGGTCAATACCAGCAGATGCCTTTCTCTGCTGTCAGTGACTTTCTGTCTCTCCATCATTTTCCTTTTGCATCTCCATCTCCATCTCTCTGCAATGGAAGCCAGAAAGGCAGAGGCTGTACTATTTCATGCTTTTAAGTATCACTAAGTCCTGGAGCCTTGAAGGCTCTTAAAACTACTTGAATAAATGAATATTTAATGTCCATAAAAAAAGATCTCCTTTCACCCTAAATATCATAATTTTCTTTTTTTATTTGGACTTGAGACCAATATGGTTTCTGGAAGCCACTCGATTGTGAAACAACACGGGAAATTTGCAGAAAGGAATACTCACTTGATGTCCTGCAATGGCTTCTTCAAGTTTGTAGTTGTTTATTTTTCAATCACTGAGAAACTGCATCTGTGTTAGCTAATTTTCTTCATTGTCTAGTTAATTGGGACAGCTGAACATGATGTTTGGGACTCTCATCTTATATCAGCCTTCTAGAGACCCTCCCCACCTCCCATACAGCGAGGAGCCATGCACAGATGGAGTGAGAATAGGTGGAGATCCATTTTTCCTGAAAACAGCTCACAGTCCTCCAGGAAGGGCTCTTTGCCTTCCATGGCATAAAGAAGTAAATCCCATCCCCCACCTCCACAAGCCTTCTATTTTTGTGGAAATGCAGATCATGTACAATAGCAGGTGCTGAATCACTCATGGAATTTCATCTCTCGGGACCACATGGCAAGTTTTTCAGGTTTATAAAAATGTACTCCTTTGTTCTTTAAGATGATTTCAGGGATGAATTTGGGAAACCAGAAAAGACTAGCACGTTGTACCCACATGGGAATGTGCTCATTTGTGGGCTTTCTTTGGAGGATCCTCTTCTTGTTTTGGGAATGAGGTGGTTAAAATACCTCTAATGATTTCTGCTCAGTTTTGCCTACAAGTGTTTTTTTCAGGCAGCATTAGACATCTGCTGTGAGCTAGCGATGCCAACATTCGCTACAGGAAGGGAAAAGCATTTCAACACTTCAAACAAATTCAAGAAAGTCTGGGAACTACCTACCTCACAGGCATCGTGGGGAGACACAGGTCAGTGTCAGAGTCTTCTGACCCTACTTGCCCACAGAAGATGTCTGCGCTGGCAGACCATACACACATGCACAAATCAGTCTTATCTCAAGATCTTTCCTTCTTAAATGGGAAGAGCTTCGGAAGACCTGAAGGCGTGGAGTTTGCTCTTAGACTCTAATCATTTTGTGTTGCACCAAAGTAAGTGAATGAATGAATGAATGAGTGAATGAATGAATGAAATATAACCACCCCTCCCACGCATAGCTGAAAGAACACAAGGCAGGCAAAGCCAATAGCTTCCATCACTCTATGCTATTTGGAAGAGTGTTGAAGGTGACATAAGGTGATGGGATTAAATTGCCTTCATTTTGCAATTCTCTTAGCCCTTATTATGTTCACCTCATTTGACCCAAAGGGACAGGGTCCTGGCTCTCTCTACAATACTTCCAGGTAACTCTGACCCTGAAGGAGGTTTTCCTAGGTCATGGTAATAATAATGCGTTATTTTCCTTCATAGTTCAGGGAGCTCCACTCTCTTCCTCTAGTCAACATCCTGGGTGGAGGTAGAAGTGCAGTTGCCAGGGTGGGGAAGGAGGGGCTCATAGGTGCACAGTGCTTAAAGATTCGCAGATCCTTCCCTACTGTGATCCTGGGAGAGAAGCACCATGTGACGTGGACGACAGAGGAACAACGTGTTGGACAACTTCCCTGGGGCCTCAGAGCTCTTGAGCGATGGAAGGGGCTCTGGGTCAAACAACCTGTTGGGCATGCTCTCCTCCAAAAGCAGCATCATTTCCGTAACTTTCCTTTGCTTCTTTTTAAGGAGGTGTGATGGCATGAAGGTGGTTAGGCAGGATGGTGGTACTGCAAGAGGTCATGGTCAAAGAAAGCCCCCATTCTATGTGTGTGGTCTGCACCCAGCAGCCTGAGAGCTGTTCTCCAGCCTGGAGGATCCCCAGGCTCACACTCCTGGCTTAGGAAGTTGGTTGCATTTCAGCTCCCAAGTGAATAGATATTCTTCTTTTTATTCTGTGTCTGGAGCTTTACTGCAGTCCTCACCCCCCATACTAGTCAAGGTGTCTCAGATATCTATAGGATGAGTTTTTTTTTTCTTTCAGTAAGAGTTTATTTTTATTGAATTATTATGTGCCTATCGTTTTTTAAATAAACCACGAACAATGAAAACATTCACCATAGGGGATGGGCATCAGTTCTTTCTCCCACATCTTATTAAAAATATTTATTATTAAGTTTTGGGTGGACACAACATCTTATTTTACATTTGTGTGGTGCTGAGGATTGAATCCAGTGCCTCATGCATACTAGGCGAGCGCTCTACCACTGAGCTACAACCCCAGCCCTCTTCCACATCTTTCCACTTTGTTTTCAGTGTTTCGTCCCTAGAAATAAACTCTCAACAATTTCAGGTAATTCTTCTAGTATTTATCTCCATTTTTCCTCTGCAATATATGTTTTTTTTTTAACATTTCTTATTGCATCAATTTTAAGTGGTGACTATTGATTCTATTAAGGTAGATAAAGTATTTAGCTCTTATATCTCTAACTACTTGCATTTCACCTTTTCCAAGATGATTTTATCACAATTTTAAACATTATTATGATTATATAAATAAAGTTTATTACAAAACCAAATACTGTGATTTATTTTTATATTGAGTTATCTATTGCTGCAAACCAAATTTCACCCAAACCTAGCAACTTAAAATAATAATTCACACTTATTATCTCACACAGTCTGCGGGTCTCAAATTTGAGAATAGCTTAGCTAGATGGTTCTTGCTTGGGGAGGGGGGGTCTTTCATGAAGCTTCAGTCAGAATATCAACCTGTATTTATTTTCCACTACCATAATGAAATACCAGAGACTGAGTAATTTATAAAGAAAAGAGGTTTATATAATTTACAGTTCTGGAGGTCCAAGAGCATGGTGCTGGTTTCTGGTGAAGACCTCATTTGAGATGGCATCAGAACATTGGGAGTTTTGCAGGATAAGGAGAATATATATAGGGAGACAAGAAATAAAGAGAACAGTTCAGGGGTCAGGCTTACTATTGTATAACAACTTGCTCTTGAGAGATCTAATTCAGGGGTCCCATAAGAATTACCTTAATCCCTTCTGAGGGCAACAGCTCCCATGATTTCCTACTGAGGCCCACCTTTCAAATGTCCCACCACCTCTAAATATCCCCACAACAGGGTCCAAGCTTTCAACGTGAATTCCTGGGAGTCACAGCATATCTACACCATAGCACAACCTCATGATACGTGTCTTTCCTAATGCAAAATTTGGAGGTCCTTTCCCACTCCCATCCCACTAGAGCATCAGTAGAAACTTCCAATTTCATTGGCTGAATCTGGTCCAGGGAAAGATGCAGCTCCTCAGGGATGATTCTTTGAGAATAGCAACACAGTCTCTCTCTCAAGGTGAAGATCTTCTTCAAAGAAGGATGCTCCGCTCTCCTCCCTGTGGTACACTTCTGACTGCAGCATTCTGGGAACCTAAGAGACAACTTATTGGCAACATGCACACCCAACATTCTTTAATGGGACAGGTGTATGATAATTGCTAGAAACTCCTATCAAAAAGAGGGAAAAGAGGAGACGCAAAGGAATCAGAGATTCATAGCAATTCTTAAATCTGGCGGGACACAATTGACTTTCCTTGGTGAAGACTCAAGACCTGAGAAGAATTCTCCACACACAGCTCTTGGCTCTGCCCTCTGGGTACTTGTTATTATTTCCCGAATCTTTCATTTCTATGAAATGTCACCTGTGTTCGCAGTTGACATTTTTCTCAGCCTGCTTTCTGCCTGTAGAAGTTTGGAGATCCAAAACCCTCTTTGTAACTGGTTGTTTTGATGCCTTTTGTTCCAAACTGGAGGTATTTTTGCCAAAATAATTCTCAAAAAAAAATTTATAGGTCTCTTGTGAACCGTTTTGGGGGTTTGTGCAATTCGACAAAAAAAATCACAAATCTCTCTCAGCTATGTCCTTTTTTACCTTGGTCTTTTGCTGAGAAGGTAGATGGATAATATCCTTAACTTCCTTAGAAAAAGCTGAATGACTAAACAGTTCTCTGATGCCCTACTTAGATATTTCTAAAATTTTAAAACTTTTCTTTCAACCACACCCTCATCTTCATCTTTTTATCTTTTTTTCCCTTCCATTACCCTGTATTTGACCTTTGCCTAGAAGCCGTTTCTTAATTTTATACCCATTTGCCATCTAAAGATGCTGGAATTTTTTCAACGTTTGAGCCCCCTATAATATTTAAACAGCAAAAAGAAAAGTGTGGCACCTTTAACATTCTGCCAGAAAACCCCCCACGTTAGATTACCCACTTTCATAGGCACATTTTCTATTTTCCATTTAGGCAATAGTGTTGCTAAGCTTTCCACCACTATTCAAGAGTCTCCTTTTTTCTATTTTCTAACCACATTATCCCCATATTTTTTTTTTTTTAGGTTTCCCTAGTTGTCTTCTCAGAGGTCATCATTTTTTTTTCTATTCTTCAGGTTTTCAGTGATATATTCCTTGAAGTTCTGTCCGCTTCTACTACTCAGTCCAGATTCATACCTTCATATCCTAAATTTGCTCCAAAGTTTGGTGGTTTAAAATAAAATAAGTATTTCTTGGTTTGTGTGATTTTTATAAGTCAGGAATACGGGAGTGGTTTAGGCAGGTGGTTCTGGTTTGGGTTGCTCATGAATTTGCAGTCAAGGTGTTGAATGGGGAATGGAGTCATCTTAATGCTTCCTTAGGGTTAGAAGATGGATTTCGAGAGTAGGTAACTCACATGATTGGCAAGTTATGCTGGCTGTTGGCCGACTCTTGATCCTAGGGCTGTCTGAGTGGCACCAGATCATGGAAGCTGGCTCCCTCCAGAGCAATTAATCTAAAGGAACAAGCTGAAAGCCCCGATGTCTTTTATAGCCTTAAAATTACGCACCTCATTTCCCCAAAATCCCAACTGTTACATCATCAGCCCTACAATATATGGGAGAGAATTTTTTTTTTTTTAAGGGCATGAAAGCCAGAAAATAAGTATCATTGGTGACCAGCTCAGAAGTTTGCTATCAGTATTTTTCTTAGGAATGATTTCCTATAATAAATAATTAACTAATTTGGTTGGTTAAATTTTTTTACATATTAAACTATTTTCCCCTATTACTTCAATATCTTTCAAACACCTAGGGATTATTTTTCTGAACACTGAAAAATATCAGATTCTGTTCATTGATGTTGTCTTTTCCTGTAGACTTCACCTTTCCATATCTCTTTATCTTTCTGCTTTATCTAGGCTGGTTCCTTCCTAAGCTTCAGGCTCAGACGCCACCCTAGGACTTCCCTTTGCCATTAAGAAAAAATTGTTTCTACTTGTAAACGGACACAATAACTTTATTTTATTTTTATGTGGTGCTCAGGATCAAACCCAGTGCCTCACACATGCTAGACAAGTGCTCTACCACTATACCCCCAGCCCTTCCATTCACCATTATTAGAAACATTATTTCTATTTTATCTCTTATGTTCTGGATTCCATCTCTTTCTGGATCCACCATATCTCTCTCTCTCTCTCTCTCTCTCTCTCTCTCTCTCTCTCTCTCTCTCTCTCTCTCTCTCTCTCTCGTTCATTTTAGACAAAGCAAGGCTCTGGGAGTCTTAGTGACAGTACATGGGAGGTTAAGTTTTTGAGTTCTCTCTGTTGAAAAACCCCTTTGATTCATCCTCACCAAATCCTTGACTGGCTACTCATACCTAAAATGAAAGGAACTCAAAGAACGATTGGGACCTTGGTGAATGTGGATGGCGTTTGTCAAGTTGCAGATTGCTTCATAGGGTGTCAGGGAACATGTAGGTTTTACTTTTCCTACGGGTAGACTCTCAGCTTTCACTGGGCAGAGTTCACTCACCTAGTGTCATTTAGGTTCTCCAAAGAAGGATGCTCTACTCTCCTCCCTGCGGCACACCCCTGACTGCGGCATTCTGGGAGCAGGGCTGAGGCAGAAGGCTGAGGGCCTCACAGTTCGGCCTCATAGTTCAGCCTCACAGTTCGGCACCCTGCTTGTAGCACCAAATCTCTTCTGCCTTCAGCTGAGCCTTGTGCCTCCAATCTCAGTCGAATTTCTCCAAATGACAACAACAAACAAAAGAAACCCCTCTTTATTGCTCTTTATTGGTTACCAGGCTCTGAAGAGTGGGGTTGGCTCTGTTGGTTCAAAAGCTCAACATGGAGACTTTCAAAGAACTTATCATTTGTCACAACCCACCTGTCTGAAATCCTTCACCATCCACCACCTTCTTAGTTAAATAAACTCTGTATTTGCTTTCTGTTCCTTCCCTAATTTATATACATATTTTAGCTTTTGCTCTTCCTTTTCCACTTCTCTTTTCCTATGGGTTAATACCTTTTTCAAAATTTCTTCACTATTTTTTTTTTAATTGAGATTTGGGAAGGGAAAGGAAAATAATTATGTTTGGCCATTTCTCCATGCATGAATCTTGGCCCAGGTAGAGGATTTCAACTTGTTGAAACAAACTGAAAAAAATAATCAAAACAAAATTCAACTGATAGCCCCCTCAAGAGAAGGGGCAAAAAAAAAAAAAAAAGTCTACTGATGTTGCCCAAAGTTGAGCTTGCCTTTCCACTGTCTGGTCATCCAGAAGATGGATCTTTACACCCTTACTGTAAAGGAAAGCTTTTCACCCAGCACCCAGCCTGTGGTGCAGCATCTGTAGGCAGAGCCGCTAGCTTGGATTCCACTGTCAGGGAAAGCAGATGGCTTTCAAGAACTGATTAATCGCTGCTGTTCCTTCACTTAGGTCTCCAGCTGTGGTTCACTTTCTCCTTCTTGGCATGGAGTCATATCCTCTGGTTTCTTTTTTTTTTTTTTTTTCCTTGCAAAATGTCAGAAGCACTCTTACCTTTGACTAAACCTCTCTGGTCCTCAGCGTCACATTGCTGGTTGGTCAGCATTGCTTTCTGGCTTATCTCAAGGCCACCGTTAGGCTGGAAACTTCATCTGTTATCGAATGAGGGAAACTCGTCCTCATTCAGTTCCCTGACCTCTGATGGCGTGAGTGTGGGAAACAGAAAGCTGAAAGTCAGAAGGAAACCTCTAGAGGGTCAAGAAAGTCTTCCTAAGAGTCTTCAAGAGTTGGACCCACAGAAGAAGTCGCTTCTAAGGGTTTTAGCTCCCTGTTTAGCCTATTTCAAAGTCACATGGCATGTCAAAAAACAAAATGGAGTCATCCGTGATGAGATGTTGGAGCAGCGATTGGCCAAATCTGCTAGCCCTGAAGCAGCACATCTTGCTACATGCATGGTTTGTGGGATTTAGCAATTTCTCCCAATTACCTCTTTTCTCTAAGCAGGAGCTCTCAATCAGAGTGTGCATCAGGGTGGCTTTGGGAACTTTGCCATAAGACCCACATGTTGGCATTTTACCCTGATTATTAGAGTCAAGGCATTTGTTTTTTGAAACAACTCTCTGGAGATTTTTGTTAGGAGGCATTGCTCCAAAGACATATCTTTAAAGCAAAAGAGGCAGTACAATGTAACAATTATTAAAGAATAAAACTCTGGATACATGGGTGCAGGTCTTGGGTTCAGCTACATTGTTTCTCTCATTAGTAGGGAGATCGGATAATTTACAGTCCATATCAGGCCACATGCGAGAGGAAAGAGAGGGAGCTATTAATAACTAAATCAAGACAAGAGGCATAAATTGAGGCTGCCCGGACAAACCGGTCACCCTACTCATTAGTCAAATGCAAGACTGGAGCAGACAACTTTGAGGTCCTTTCAGATTTATGATTCCATAACTCACCATAACTGGGACAAGTGCAAAATATGTTCTCATTCCAAGTGCAGCGGGACAGAGTCACTGAGGCAGCATCTACAATTAGAGAAACTGAGACAGGAAACATACACAGCTCACAGGCTGAGACTGATGACTGGTAAGATTGAGGCCAGGGCACAGAGCAGACAGGAGTACATGATCCTGTCAGAGAAAAGGAACCAAAAGGCATGGGTCAGGTGGGCTGACCACCATCAGGATTTGTCAGAAACAGCTTTTACCATCAGAGCCCCAAGGATAGATACAACAGTTATTCAATGACTGTTGACATTTACACACACTGCTGGGTCAGGATCCAATGTGACATGCTGAGACATTTACACATACTTCTGTATTATCTTCCAATATGCTCCACAGAGAGTTTGTGCAGACTTTTCCTTGGTGCTTTTCTACCACGTAGCACAATTAGGGAAAAGTGTGTTTAGGTTCATCTAATTCTCTCATTAATCATACTCTGGATACGTGGGTACAGGTCCTGGGTAATAAAAATCACCCAAATTACAGAATTTCTGAATGTAAAAGTGCAATAAAATACCCCCAAGCCCCAGCAAAACCCTGGTCCTTTTATCTTTTGCATTTTAGAAGCATGATGGTGCTCTGCATTATCATAATCAAGATCGGGTCGCACTGTGGCTGCGAAATGTCAGTCTAAAAGAATTCATGGCATCAACAATTCTGATGAACCCAGAAGAGTCAGGTTTCAGGCACTTTGGTTTTCATGACTTTTCCCCCCCACTGTATTTGTTTTGTTAGTTATCTAGTATGCATTGGTGAGAATCTTTAAGCTGAGACATCGGGACACAGGGATGCGACCCTTGCCAAACCAGCACTTAAAATAACGGGAGAGTGGGCTGAACTCCCTGTGAAATTCTAGGCACCAGGGGAGTTAGCAGAAATGCTGAGAGAGAAGAATGCACAGAGAAAGACAGAGGGAAGAAAGAAGGGGCAAGAGACAGAGAGGGAGGGAGCGAGGAAAACAAGTAGGGAAGAGAGGAGGATGGAGAGTAGACAGAGAAAGAGTGCATGCAAGAGTTGAATGCATAAATAGAGAGGCAAATAGGTGGAAAGAAGCATCAGAGGAAGAGGAGAGAGAAAGAGGAACAGGAAGCGGTGCATGTGAATGAGGGTAGGGGTGAGTGTGTGCATGTACACACTAGTGTTTCTCTGGGAAAAAAGAAAGATCAATCCTAGTTTAGAATTTTTGGTTAAAACCTCAAAGTCTCATATTGGAGCAGAGGACATGGAGTGAATCACGTAGTGGCTGATGATATTTTGACGAACACAATTCAGTTCATTTCACGTAGATCTGCACTTTTACTGTTTGGCAGGAAATGGCCCACCGGGGCTGTGCTTTAGGGCTCTCATCAGAGGGACTGGCATTGATGGAAAGCTTCTTACCACTGCTCGAGGTTGAAGCTAGCAGGCTGTGAAGAGCTCTGTTCCCACAACTGGGGCAGTGTCATCATTTGTCAGAATCTGTGCCCTGCACGCCTTGGCAACGGGCACCTGCTTAGCCTGGGATTAGAATTCTGGCTGCAGAATGGTTTTGCTTCTTACCAATTCTTACTTTTGGCTGAGAATGGCAGCACGGCGATGACAGATTGCTGCTGTCTGGTTAAGAGTCATTTTCAGAGAGCCTTGGGGAGGGCACCTGTGGAGGAGAAGAAAGACACTGTTATCATTTGGCTCATTGGGTGACATGGGATGATGTGGCCAAAACGGTCAGCATGAGGCTAGAGTTTTCAGAAAAAACTGGGACAATAAATAGCAAGTGCTTGCTTTCACCTGATGAATGTTGAGCATGTGCACTTCTCAAGCCTGGTCTGGGAGAAGAACCTGATGGACAGGCGAAGAATTTGGGATAAGCCATTAGAATGACGAAGGGAATGGAGGAAAAGTTGGGATCTTAGTCCAAAGTGGCAGAGGCAAACAAGGGATGGAATAAGAGATCTTTGAGACAAAGGACAGTAGTTATGAAATGCATGTCTTTGAGATTCCCGAATATCAAACCCTTGAAGGTTTAGAAAGGTGATTTTGGGGGAAAAAAAGAAATAAAGCATGGATTTTTATAGTGAATAGTAAACCTAGGAACTTGTCGATGAGCTGATTCAATACCCTTGGAAATGACAGATGTTGAAAATGTCAATACAAACCTGTAGATTAATCTGTATCACACAAGATTGGCTTCATCCATTTGCTTCCCTTGCTAAAGAGTCCCGTAGGAATGCCTTCCAGGAGCCCTGCAGCCTAACCAACCTGGCTTCATTTGGCCCCCCCAAGGCTCCATGGCTAATTGGACTGAGAATGGACTCCTAACCCAAGGGCAGCCAACCGTGATCCGGTTATTTCTTTTGATTCCATTCAGTCCTACATGGTGCCGTCAGACCATTCTCAGATTCCACCCAAGATCCCAAGATAATTAAGCCTCAGAAAATATCATGCCACAAAGAAAAGGAAATATAAGAGCACAGTTAGTGGGTGGGACAGGGCAGGGCTCCCCTTGGCTACGAGTTAACCCTTTGCAACGTCTACTGTGCCAGGCATTCTGTTGTGTGCCTTGCACGCCTTGTGTCATTTGATTCTCATAACTCAATGGGTAACAACTGTTCTTAATTCCATTTTACAGGAGAGGAAATTGAGATTAGATAGATTAATAACCTGATCAAAAAACAGCTAGATGACTCCTGTCAGTCTCCCGTGGCTCCAGCACTACCCACCCCAACACTTGTCATGTTTCATAGAAGTGGTCTATTTATTTGACTTTGTCTTGATTGTGGGCTCTGTGATATTACAAGCTCTGTGTCACTCACCAACATGTCATCTGTCTGTTGGGTTAGCAGACCGAGAGTCATCCGGGCTCTAGATGAGACATGTGGTTGTCGGTGCCTCCTTCACAGGTTTTATCTGCCTTTCCTACTTGGCAACCCACTGGAACTCCTCCACTCCTCTCTCCTCAGGTTCGAAAGCAATCCCAAAGAGCCTTTGCCAGGTGTTTGGAGAACATGGAAGACCCCATCTTATAGATGTAGAAACCAATGTTCAGACCAGGAAAGAGGTAAGCTGTGAGTTTGCAGCACATTTCCAATCAGAACTAAGACTCTATTACTGCATAATGACTCTTGTTGCTAGGCAGCATTGACTCAGATTTCAAAGCTTGCTTAAATTCTAAAATAGACCACTTCCAGTGGTTTGCTCATTTTGGCTTTGATGGAGGGCGGAGTTGTAGTGGAGTGAGTTATCTTCATTAGTGCTTTTGTAAGTATGTTTTTCTCTTCCCCAGCATGTTTGTAAAGAGACAGGTACAGTGAGGAAGGTGGTATGGAGTGAGGTGCCCGAAGCGGACAACAGATGAAGCACAACCGAGGGGACCTGCAGGGGGCCTCCCTTCCCCTTCACTCTTGTTCGGCTCAGCTCCTTAGCTGATTCTCCATGTCCTTCCTGGTCTTTGCCCAATCTGCTTTCCTGACCATATTTTCCCTGAATAACAGGAGTAACACATTGCATTTGTGTGGCTATTTAGAATTTTCAAGTAATGTCACATCCACCATAAATTTGATCCTTACAATAACCATATGAGGGAGTAAAGTTGGCTTGAAAGAAAGGTCCCTGCAGCCACTGACCTTGCCCAAGGTGAATGCAGAGTCCTCTTGGAAGCCCCTTTTTCCAGTTCTTGTTTGGTTGCTGGCCCATAAGTCCTAGCTCCCCTGCACTTGTGCTCTTCACACTTGGATCACTCACTGGATTCTGTGTCATAATTTCCACCCCTGTCTACACAGCTGGGTGAATCCTTCCCCACTTCTAACTTTTCACCATGATATCATTCTTAAATGCTCTGATCCTCTCTCAGTCCTAATGACTCCAGCTCGTTCAGATGGCCCCACCTAAGGTGGGCTGCCTTGGATCACTCGACAACTTTTATGGGTCCAGTCTGCCTCTTGAGCATGTAGATAGAATATACATCAATTTATGCAAGAGTCTTGCAAGGGGCCCCAGCCATTGTCAAAGCCGATCGGTCGTTAACCCTTCCTAGAGTTTTGACAGAGAGCAAAGTTGGATTATGACAAATGTGAAGACCTGGGTCCATGTGAAAAGATCTAGGTAGCTTCAAAGACCAGCTGTTGTCTACCTTATAGGGAAACCACATCTGAGACCTCACGTTGCATTGATCTTTACTGAAGGAACCATTTCCCATTAATATTTGGAAGGTAATTGTTTAGTTTGGAATGCACCTCAGGAAAGGACTGAAGGGATTACAGCAAGGGGCAAGTGACTTTATAAGACTCCTATTGATATGTCACAAAGGTGAATGGCACTATCTAGCTACCCTGAGACTAGGGAGGATATTGGATGAGAGCCTCCTCTGTAAGGAAGGGTATTTGATGAATCGCCCACTCGTCAGAAGAAAAGTCTTGTTTGAATCCGCACTAGCTTGCCAAAGACAAAACAAGATTTAAAATACAGGTGATTCAAAAAACTCTGAATTAAAACTTGATATCTCTTATGAACCATGCCAAATGAATTGCTGTATGAAAAGAGTATGCTTTCAGATAGATTAGAAATGCTGTGATTTTTTTTTAATACTGTCACTATACTGATGTAATCCTTCTCTCGTTTATTCATTCACTCAGTGATATTTCTCAGCATTTTTTTCTGGGCCAAGTGCCACTGAGGGATTTGAGATAAAACTTTAAACAGCACTCTCTTTGCTTATAAGCAACTCCTGTTCTAGTGGATTGTACTTCCATGATAAACAGAGGTAGCGTTTCCATTTTGCAAAAGAAGAAACAAAATTTCCAAGAAACTTGGTGAATTTCCCATGTCGCATCTCAAATACTATATAATGAAACCATAAATGGTTGTTGTAAGAATGCCTCAAACCTTGACAACAGTCCCCCAAAGTTCTATAATTCATCACATAAGTGGGTAGTTCTGAAAGTGACACTGCTATTCTCTTTCCCAGGACAAAATACATCTTAAAGCCCAGGAAAGAAAAAAACAAAAACAGAGAGCTTGAAATCCGACCTGCACATCTTCAGAGTGCAAGATTACATGGTCAAATTCTACTGCCTCTGACAGTGGAGGTGGCAAGAGGTGAAACTTTTAACTCAACTGTGCAACTCAGACTTATGTGAGCAAACCCTTTTCTACAAAGATCAGAAACACTTTCCTGGCACCAACAGAGCAAATCTCAAGGTCTGGAATATTCCTGAAGAATTCCACAGGGATGGCTCCCCCGTGCTGGGTGGCTTACTTGAGGCTGATTTGAGAGTAAATATATATGAGTGCACTCATTTCTCCCCCCTCTATCCTCTTGATATGAAAGAAACATCTATTACTGACACAGAGGAGCAAATGGATAGCTCCTTCAATTTGATAGTTATGTTCTGTTTCATAATGACAGAGAGTAGCAGCAGCAGCAAAAACCCGCCACACAAAAAGCACCTAGAAATACCCAGCTCTGGCCCTCGTGTGGGGAGCGCATCGGTGAGACGGAGCTGCTTTGGCAGAGAAGGAATGCGCTGATGGAGAAGGGGGCTTTGTCTGTTTCATTTCCCACACGTTGGTGCTAAAGAGCCACATGTAGTTACCTTGACTTGGCTGATTCCAAGCTGTCTTTTCTTCCTTGCAGGTAGAAGTGGAGGAAACCAACGAGAGGGGAAGTGAGTGATTCTGCATTCACAGACGATGACTTCTCCTAGAACCATGTAACCTGATACTTTCAAATCCCAGGTGCCTGATGGATTTGTCTTTTTCTTGTCTTCAAGAATGGACGTATAAATGTTTTGGAGGAGTGCTAATGTCAGGCCGATGAGTCTCTTCAAGTGCTCTTCTTTTTAAGAACAAAGAGCTAGAGTTTCCTCTTGCCTTGCCAAGGCTCATCTTTCCTGTTGGCATCGTGTGGAACAAATGGACAGCATTTCTCTTCAACTCTCCTTATGCAGGTGCAAACCACACACACACACACACACACACACACACACACACACACACATGCATGCACATGTACATTCTGTTTTAGAACTTTTTGCCCTTTAGACTACTTTTTTAAAAACCCGTCACCCAAGGATGGACTTGTGATTTTTTAAAACCTTACCTGTCTCTTCAGTCTCTCCATTACACTCTTTTTAGTGAAGCAGGTTCTTCAACTGTTGGCTAATTGAGGCACCCTCTCTGGGGAAACCTAAGCCACGTGGAGTAGAATGTCTTATTCCTAAAGGAGAAGAGGCACCACAGCAATTTGGAGAAGACTGTTAATGATGAGAGAGAGATCACTTAATCAACAGAAAGAAGCCAATTGGGCCCAGGTGTGGTGGCGCACACCTGTAATCCCAGGGGCTCTGGAGGCTGAATGAGAGGATCACAAGCTCAAAGCCAGCCTCAGCAACTTAGTGAGCCCTAAGCAACCTAGTGAGACACCCTGTATCAAAATAAAAAATAAAAAGGGCTGGGGAATGGGGCTCAGTGATTCAGTATCTCTGGGTTCAATTCCTGCTGCTACAACAACAACAAAGAAGCCAATTGGTCCTAAGCAGAAAGCAATTCTTGTTCTATCACTGATATTTACCAACATGGTGACCTTGAATCAGCTACTTAGATTTTCTAAGCCTTCATGTCTTCATCAGTATAATGGTGAACTGCTGGGAGGGTCAAATGATAAGAAGCCGGCAGAGCACTTAGCCCAGGGCTTTGCATGAAGAAGGCACTCAATAATTGAGCCCTTGTTACTCTTCTGATTATTAGAGTGACCCCCAAGACCTTTGGTGGGAAAGACGGATCATTGGCTCAGGAGCCAGAGACCTGGGAACCTGTATTAAAGTATCCTCTAGAAGCCAGCTTCCCCATCACTGATCATCACGGGCGATTTCTCAACATCCAATGCTATTTAAATGGCAGCGGTGTTATACATCCCCCCACCACAGTCAAGTTCAAAAAAATAAAAAGTGAAAGTCAAAGTCTGATGTAGAGAGTTTCGTTTAATTTATGGAGTAGGCTGACTTTATGGGCTTTTCTAAAAATGCTCGAGGCTGAGATGGAGAAAATCTAATAGGAACATTTTCTGAAGAGGAAAAAAAAATGGTAGGCAAGGCTTCCCTTGAAGAGATTGGACCATCTTTCTTTTTCGAAAAGCTTTTTGTGAGGAGCTACAGATGAGCCACAAAACAAGTAGATCCATCACTCTGGCAGGATGGTTTTTTCCAAGGGCCCTCAAGGGCTAACTGTAACCCTAAATGGCATCTCTACTTAGCTGGGACAATTTCATAGAAAAAGAGGAGAAGCAAAAGCCACTTTTCATAGAGTTTCAGTTTCTTGTTAGATCTGTGTTAAACTCTCCAACAACTTTTGTGAGAAGAGTAGTACAACAATTCAACTGTTCTGATGATTAGTTCAATCTATGGCTTATCAACACACCCCGTGTTTTTACCCGGCACATATACACTAGGTACAACTACGCCCAACCTCATTCTTCTACTTAGTATTACCCTGTGTATACAGTTCTTATCGATTGACATAACTCATATATTCATCAATTCTAATATTCTTCAACTGTACGAATATGTTATAAAACTAGAATTATAGAATGATGTAGCAGGAGAGATTTTAGGTGTTATATTGTGTCTAATAAGAACCAATGTTTATTAATTGCTTACATGTGCCAGGCTCAGGACTAAGTGGGTTTCTTTTTGTTTTTATAAAATTTTTAAAACTTAATTTGTTTTAATGTGTTATACATGACAGCAGAATGCATTTCAGTTCATAGTACACAAATGGAGCACAATTTTCCATTTCTCTGGTTGTACACAAAGTAGAGTCACACCACGTCTTCATACATGCACCTACGGTAATGGTGTCCATCTCATTTCACCATCTTTCCTATCCCATACCCACTCCCTTTCCCTCCCTCCCCTTTGCCCTATCCAAAGTTCCTCCATTGCTCCCATGTTTCTCCACACTCCCATTACGGAGCAGCATCCAGTTATCAGAGAAAACATTAAGCCTTTGGTGTTTTGAGATTGGCTTACTTAGCATTCTCTAACTCCATCCATTTACCTGCAAATGCCATGATTTTATTCTTTTAATGCTGAGTAATATGTATATATACCTCAGTTTATTCATTCGTCTATTGAAGGACATCTGGGTTGGTTCCACAACTTAGCTATTGTGAATTGTGTTGCTATAAACATTGATTTGGCTGTGTCCCTGTTGTACGCTTTTTTAAAGTCCTTGGGGTATAGACCGAGGAGTGGGATAGCTGGGTCAATGGTGGTTCCATTCCAAGTTTTCTAAGAATCATCTCTATGCTGCTTTCCAGATTGGTTACACCAATTTGCAGTCCCACCAGCAATGTAAGAGTGTGCCTTTCCCCCCACATCCTCTACAGCACTCATTGTTGCTTGTATTCTTAATAACTTCCATTCTGACTGGAGTGAGATGAAATCTTAAAGTAGTTTTGATTTGCATTTCTCTAATTGCTAGAGATGTTGAACATTTTTTCACATATTTGTTGATCGACTGTATACCTTCTTCTGGAAAGTGTCTGTTCAGTTCTTGGAGCTAAGTTTAATCAGACTAAAAATCCTATGAGCGCTCTCTCTCCATTTTATAGATTGAGAGTAAAGAGGTGAAATGACTTCTTTAGAGTCATACGGCTAGGAGGGCTGAAACTCAAACACAGGTCAGACAGAGCCTAAACCCACACCTGGACACCGAGCTATGAGCCAGGTACCCCATGCTCCTTATTTTCAGAGGAGAATCCTGGAATCCCAGGGAGTGATAGGAGCTCCCTCAAAGCCATCCAGTTAGTCCGTGGCTCTCAGGTCTGGAACTCAGGGATCCCCGGCCCCTGCACTTGGCATATGGACTTTATCTACTAAGAAGTAGAACTCCTCTGTTCTTTTGGGACTCTCTGGGTTTTTTTTCCTCCATGTTTAAAAACTTCACAAAAACATCACAGAGTACTTTTATTGAATTGAAAATATATTTTCATGTAAACTACTTTTTAAAATGACAAGTTCCTGTTTTTCTATCGCTGCCCTTCTTGTCATATTCTCTTGGGACTATCTTTCCAAGTTTTTCGGTTCAGAAAGCTCATTGGAATCCATGAGAACTCTTCTGGATTCCTCAAATAACAGCTCTGAGGCACAAAGTTCCCCTGGGACTGGAGAACCAACCACTGCAGCTGCTGAGTCCTTAGGACTTTGTCTCTTTAGAAAGCAGAAGAAAACCCTCATACCCTGCCCATAAAGGAACCTAATGGAAAAAATATATACATCAGATAAGAAATGTACCCAGATTCTAATTAAATTTTATTTAGTTTATTTTTCAAGCCTGTTCCCTCCAGATAGATCCCTGGCAGATCCTGAAGCACCTGGTCTCTATTTGTATGACACACACCTGTCAAATGTCCCGTACGGTTTCATCAGATCAGGATCTCTCTCTTTGGATCCCAAGAGGGGAGTGATGGATGAAACCTGCTTCGTGTGTGTGACACTGTTTATTTACTTGCTGGATGAATTCATGTTGTAAGAAGACTCCGGAAGAGTTGTTCATTATCTCTGTAACCTAATTTATTGCTCCAGGCACCTGATATGTTCTATACCTTAGATCATGTTAATTTTGTTCTTTTGTGAGCCGGGTCTAACGTTCACAAAATGTTATAAGGTGTAATTTATTTCTCCCCGTTTGCCTTCTCAATATTAATTCCATTGAAAAATGATTGAATAGATTATGTAAATCATGGCTATTGCATCCACTTTAAAGGTTAATCCTGCCATCATGTAGTCAAGTAATTAATTTGAATTCATTCCCAAGCACTAATTCTCAGGGAAGCCAAGGTGTAATCGTTTGCAATTCCCTCTTAGGGAGGTCACTGTGTGCTTACCTGTGATAAGTTCAGGAGCAACAAATTTCAGAGCTTTGAGAATTAAAGTGCCTTTGGGACATCCATGTGCCCAATACATCATTGGATTAGAACTGCACTTTCTGCAGAATTTTAGGAAACAAGTTTTAATAATTTACTGCTCTAGTTTGGATAAATGTCCCCCAAGTATCCATATCTAAAAGCTTGGTCCCCAGGGTGGCACTGTGGATCTTTAAGAAATGGGGCGTTAGATCATTGGGAGTGTGCCCTGGAAGGGGATTATGGGATTCCAGGCTCTCCCCTTCTCTCTTTCTCTCTGTTTCCTGACTCAAGATGTGAACCCTATCTCCCACATGTGCTCCTGCCATGATGTACTGCTTTCTTCAGAGTCCCAAACTGATGGGGCTGCCTGATCTTCAACTCAAACTTCCAAACTGTGAGCTAAATAACCTTCTTCTCTTAATAAAGTTAACTACCTCAGGTATTTTGTCATAGTGACACAATGATGACTGATACACTGACGAATACTCCTCTTGCTTAAGTTTTCTTAAAGGGCTAATTCTCTTGGTGGAAAGCCAGTCATGGTTTAGTTTCGGGAAACTCCTGCTGTTGCACACAGAGAATTTCACCCACTTTCTAGAAATTTCAGGCCAAGAGAGTCCATATCAGATGTTTTTAGGGTTTCAACTGCTCATTGCCACTTAAACCCCCAGTGATTGGTTATCTTCACCCTCTTCCACGGGGCTTCTGCCAACAGCCAGGTATCTCTGTACTAGGTTAATAGAGGATTTCTCCTCACAGCCCAGTCAAGTGAATCTTCCTCAATGTGTCCTGCTGTTTGTTGATTCACTCTCCGAGTGGTGCCAGTCGATGTGGAGCTTGAAGCTTATTCAAAGTTGGAAGCCTTCTTTGAGAATTGGAATATAAAAATATAAAATCAGATACAAAATGAATATGTACTTAGGGTGCAAAATAGAAATTGCCATCATAAAACTTAAAAATCTGACTAAAAGTATAAATAACACAAAGCCCATACAAATAACAATATTTTTATTTTTGAAATTTTCTAACATACCTTAATATTTTTCAAATTTTTTTTGCCTGTATACTCTTTGATCACTTCCTCAAACAGCAACAACTTTATAATGTCACTTTATACAGAGAGAAAAGGAATAATTCAATCTTTCTTCTCACATAAATCATTGGAACTCTTTTGTTATTGTGGATAATGGGTTTGAATAAAAGATACCAACTTATTTATTGTTTTTTAGTACCCCTTCAGCTTTGGGCCCTTCAAGTAGGAATTTTGATAAATTCTATTTCATATAATTTTCAACAAGGAAAAAAAAACTAATTTAAAGAGAGTTTATAATTGAATATGTTATAATATTAAGCATATTCCTGACAAGAGGGAGCTTTAATTTTGACTAGGCCCACATCCTCTAGTTTAACTCGGGGGATGATTAGAATTTTCCTAGACTAGCTGGGTCTGAAACATTTTAAAGCTTATTTCTTCTCTGCTATCCGGGCCATTTCCTGCTAGTCTCGGGGGAATTTGTTCCTATCTTTACGTGACCTCAGGCCTTGTCGTGTTGCTGAACTGGGTCAATCGGCAGAGCCAGTGGTGTGTGTATTCCTGGAAGTGGTTTCTACATGGGGCTGACTATACATGGAAACGTTGAAAAGTCAGAAAAATAAATTCCATTAAACCTGACTAAATGGATCTCCAACTTCAAATTCTCCTCAGCCAGATCTCCTGAAGAACCACGGACATTCTAGAGACACCTGAGCAAGGGAGCAGAAGATGAGAAGTTGGAATGAAGACAATCTTCAACCTTAACTAATTTCAGTGAACACCCCCTCCCCATGTTGCCTATCATATGGCCACACGAATCCATGCCCCGTGCCCTTTTGAGGGATGAGGGACCCTCCAACTTCACCCTCATAGTCTATCTACCTCTGGTGACCCATGATTTCCAGTGCTTCCCTAACTTCTCCTTCCTTGCTGGTACTTAATCCTACTCACACTTTTGGCGCTGAATGAAATTTCTGTCTGCTTGACTTGGCTTCTTGATTCTTCTCTTGGGTGGCTTCTCTAAACCTGCCTAGAAACTGTTCATTCTAAGGACACAGAGCCTTCTGAAGAGTCCCTCAATCCTTTCTCCTTTTCCAGAAGCAGACTTCTGTCACTTACGTGCATAGAATCCATAATTTATGAATATCTATCTTAGGCAGGGGGACAAATAAAGTGGGGACCCTGTCCGCTCGGGTCACTGGAATGCTCCCCTGGACTTTATCTCCCCCAGGCCTAGCTGGAGCATTCTGGATTGGTTCCAGGAAATTTGGTCAGCACGTGCCATCATTTGGGCTCCAAAATATGGGGGGCTTCTGGAAAAGCTGCCGTAACGCTGGCTCTCCCTGTCTGTCCATTGAAATTCTGTGTGAGGCTAATCAAAAACCATGACCTTTCCCACCACGGGCCTCCCCACCCTCCTTAACGCATGTGTTAGTCTATTTTCCATTACTCGAGTGAAATCTCCGCGTGTTTTCCATTACTTGGATGTAAATCAGAAAGAAAAGAGGAATATTAAACCCCTAGGTCGGGAGGCTGAAAGTGAAAACAGCACAGCCCTAGCTCTGGGGAGGGCCCCTCTAACTGCATCACTGTATGGCAGACTGCATGGCGGCAGGAGTAAACCTGAGAGGGAGAAATCACTTGGCAAGAAAGAAAGAGTGAGGGGGGTGGAGGGTGGGGCCAGACTTGCTCTCTTTTTATAACAATTTGCTCTTGCAAGAACTCACTCTAGGAGACCAGCAGTAATTCCCCAATGACCTAATGACCTTATTCAAGGACACCCCACCTCCCTTAAAAGCCCATCACTTTTTAACATGGCTACGCTGGGGATGCAGCTTCTAACAACGAATCCCTGGGGAACCCGCCACATGGAGACCACAGCCACAGACAACAAGAGAAGGGAAATCTTTGAACAGAGTATTCTAAACCTCCTTCCTGTGTCTGCTTATTTTTTCCTTTTGCCTGAAGAGGTAATTTTTTTTTCCATCTTGTTTTTCCTGTCTTCAGATTAATGCCAGTTTTACAAATCCCTTCCAGGTTTTAATTACGCTGGGAGACAATAGAACAGAATGCAAAAATTATAACTTGAGAGTCACATGGGGCTGAAAATTCATCTCTGGTTTTCTGGCTCCGTGTCCTTGGGTAAGTTATTCAGCATCTCTGACTTCAGCTTCCTTGTTAATAATCACTGAATTATCACAGCCGGGAGGATGGCACCCGAGGCATGCCAATGTCACGAAATAGTGCCTGGTGCTTAGTTGTTGGTCGTGAAAAGGTGATCGAGGGTGGCGAGGGCTGCAAAGTCTCAGGGCTTCTTGGGGGAGGGGGGTGCTACTCTCAGGTTCCTCCTCTTATCAGGCACCATTTAGAGGCAGACTCCCACACCCCAAATCTGCCTTCTCCTCTCCCTGCTTTCGTTTTTATGAAGAGTACAACATATGTCTCTGGTCCTGTGTGTACAGTGACCATAGCCACAGACCGGGTCTCTAAATACAATTTCGAATCTGGTGGGCAGGCCAAGTCCTGTCAGTTCAGCCAAAAAGCCCTGCACAGCCTGACCGCCTGGAATAGATATTCACTTCCTTTGGTTTTAAGAGTTGATATTATTGTCAACAGGCGGCTGGTGACAGCACAAACATCAGCATTGTCTGCTGGGTGAGATTGCAGGATGTTCTGCACATCTTGTCTCACAGGAAATGTTCCATGGATTCAAATGCAAATGAGCGTGAAGCCAGCCTGTACTGATTTGCATTTGCTCTCAGTGAACCTGATTTTTCTTTCCCACATTATGTGCATTTACAACACTCAAAATGGTTCTGTCAGAGCAATTTCTTTCCTTCCCTACTCTGTCCATATTAATCTGATTCTGCAAATCCTTCCCCCAAGTCCCATTTTGTTTTAACTATATTGCTTAATTTTGCCCTCATTACCCAAACCCCCCTCAGCGATGCTCCTGCCAGCTCATCTACTGGCTTTGTTCTGTGTCCGGCTCACTCCACACGTCCCCTTCTCCTGTGAGCCTCTGCAGCTGTTCTCTTGGGTTGTACCCCGCCCTGACTTCTTGTCCTGGTTCTACAAAAAGAATGCAGGAGACAGATAACTGTAGAGGACCGGGAACGCTGGATATGTCTTAAATCGTATGTCAGACCTTGAGGGACGCCAGCCTTTGGTAAAGCAGATTTCATCAAAGTCTAACATATCCAGTCGACTCTTCAACAACGTGGTTTTTGAACTATGCAGATTCACTCTTATACAGATTATTATGATCATCATTATTATTATTTTGAGAATTGGGACAGTTTGAAAAAACAGAGGAAGCACATAGTCTAAAAGTATGAAAAAAAAACTAAGAAAAAGGTATGTCATGAATGCATAAGACATATGTAGAAAACCATCTTTTTAAAAAATCACTGATGGCCATAAAATATACACAAATATAATTATAAAAAGTTAAAATTTATCAAAACTTATGCATACCAACAGGTACTATATGGTGCCATTTGCAGTCAAGAGAAATGTAAAAGATGCAGTATTAAATCATGACTGTATAAAATTGACCATCGTATATAATGGGAGTTTTAGTTAGCTTTCTATTACTATGACAAAATACTTGAGATAAATAAACTTAAAATGAGGAAAGGTTTATTTTAATTCCCAGTTTCAAAGGTTTCAGTCCATAGTTCTTTGCCTTGCTGTTTTGGGCTACATTCATGTTGTGGTGTCCAGGAAGCAAAGAGAGAAACAAGGAGGGGCTGAGGTTCCAATATCCCCTTGAAGGTTTGCCCTCTATGACTTAACTTCCTTCCACTAAGCCCTATCTCCTAAAGGTTTTACCACCTCCCAATAACACCACAGACTGGAGACCAAGTCTTCAACTCTTCAGCCTTTGGGAGACATTTCAGATGAAGAGCCACTCCTGGTGCTATTGTAGTGAGCTCAAAGTAGCAAGTATCTGCTTAAAATACCCCGTGACATTGATCATCTCCACGTGAGCAGTTGTCTCCCCAGTAAATTGCTGATGGCAGTAAAAAGTGATCTCTTGAAGTTCTTTCATATTTTTCGCTGTCGGAATACATATAACATACAAAACGCAGGTTGATTGTTTATGTTATCTGTAAGGTTTCCAGTCAACAGCAGGCTATTAGTAATTAAGTTTTGAGGGGAATTAAAAGGTATATGTGGATTTTTGACTTCATAGGGGACTGAGCCCCTAGCCTGTGCATTGTTCAAGGTTCAACTGTATAGAGGAAAAGTGGCACAAAGCATGCGTTCAGAGCTCAGTGAATTTTCACAACAGGAACACACCTGTATAGCCACCATCCAAAACAAGAAGCAGAACATCAGAATATCATTTCAATCCCAGAGTTTCCTTCCCCATTTTCCTTTCTAGTCATTACCATCCTCCCCCAAGGGTACTCACGATCCTGACTTATGGATGGTACTTTTAACTAATAATGAGCTTGACATGAATAAAATAATATACCTTACTATATTTCACTTCCGTGACATTTGTAAGGTTTATCCACATGGTGACTCATTTTCACCTCTTTAAACTATTCTGTCGTATGAATATATTTGAGTTTGTGTGTCCATTCCACATGCCATGAATTTGGGGGGTATTATAGGGGGTCATAAATATTACTGTACATATCTTTTGATGAGTATATGGACACATGTCTGTTGGACATATGCTCATCAGTGGTGCTGTTGCCCCCTAAGGAAGAGTTTCTGGCATTTGATGAGATCATTTTGAGGGGCATTTTGAGGGGGACTGAGGAAATTTGGTGATTGGATGACTTGTGGGACTATGGTTTGGTTTTGTGCCGTGGACTGAATTGTGTCCTGCTAAATTTATGTTAATGGTTTAGCTCCAATGAAACTATATTTGTGGGTAGGGCTTTTAGGAGGTAATTAAGATTAAATGCAATCATGAAAGTGGGGTTATGATCTGATAGGATTAGTGACATTATGAGAAAGGAAATTCCCGCTTTCCTCCTCCTTACCAAGGAAAGGTCATGTGAGCACACGGCAGAGAGGTTGCCTTCTGACAGCCAGGAAGAGAGCCCTCACTGAAACCCGATCAGCTGGAACCAGATCTGGGACTTGTTGTCCTCAAAACTGTATGAAAATAAATTTCTGTTGTTTAAGTCACTCAGCCGGTGATGTTCTGTTACGGTAGCCTGAGCAGACCAAGACATTTTGTTATTTTTTTTTTTTATATAGTTGGAAAAGTATCTTTTGAAACCCATTTATTTTTATTGTGGTGAAATATGAATAACATAAAATTTGCCATCTTAACCACTTGAAGTGTCCAGTTCAGTGGTTTTAAAGACAATAATAATGAAGTACAATCATAACCACCATCCATCTCTATAACTCCTTTTATGTTTGAAAACCGAAACTGTACCCATCAATCAACAACTCATTCTTCTCTCCAAATTACCTGGAAATCACCATTCTCTCCATTTCTATAACTTTCACTGCTTTACTTTATATAAATGACATCATATGGTATTTTTTGGTAACTGACTTATTTCACCTAGCGTAAGTCTTCAAGACTCACCCATCTTCTAGAATATGTCAGAATTTCCTTCCTTTTTAAGACCGAATAATGTTCCACTGTGTGAATATATCACATTTTGTTTATCCATTCATCTATTGGTGGATACTTAGGTTGCTTCAACATTTACAATGTAGTCTAATGCCTCTATGAACATGGGTAAATGAATATCTCTTTGAGACCCTGTTTCAATTCTTTGGGGTCTATACCCAGAAGTAGAGTTGTTGTATCACAAGGAAATTCTATTTTTAATTTTCAAGAAATTGCCATAACGTTTTCCACACTGGCTGTCACCATTTTATATTTCTACCAAAAGTTTACAAGAGTTCCAATTTCTTCACCTCCTCTCCAACACAAATTGTGTTTTTTTTCTCTATTTTGAAAGTAGTCATTCCACTACAGTGGGTGAGAAGTGGTCTCTCATTGGAACTTTGATTTGTATTCTCTAATGATTACTGGTGGAAAATATCACTTTAACATTGCTAGTAATTATCACTTTTTTTTTTTAGAAAACCACTAGAATGTGCCCCTTGGTCACATGGATGTGAAGCAATTCACCTGCATCTTGTCTAAGGGAGCCCTGATGTCACCCCATTGCCTTCAGTGCAGATGGTTTCCATGAGAATATGGGTTCTGTGCATCCTTAGCAGGCCCTAGTGCTTGTGGGCTTAAGAGATGCTTGTCTCCCTTCCCTCTAAATTTGAGTTTAGGGTGGACTGATACTAAAAATTGCCTCATTGTTCAAGAGAGGTTCAGAAAGAATCAGACACCATCGAGGGCCTTCTTTAAGTCGGTGCCACGCCCTGTGTGGAGCTCTTTACATGAACAGTCTCATTTAATTTGCACAAAATCTCTTTAAAGTGAGTACTGTATTATCCTCATTTATAGATTGGGAAACTAAAACTTGACAAAGTTAAATAACTTGTCCAAGATCATATAACTAGTGAGTTGCAGGGCTAAGATTCCAGCTCAGTCTGATTTCACAGTCTGAAAACATTGTCAGGTCTCACACATTGTTCACACATGCTCACACACACACTCGCACACCTGCCAGGAGAGACATGCAGATTTAGTCTTTTCTTCCCTGATATTGAAGGAGAGATTTTAAAAGTAAGACCATGTTTGGACTTGCAGTTGGATGGGTCTGTCGGTGTCCATATGGTGTGCTGGTTGTACACTGCCCCCTGGACCTTCCTCCATCCATCATTCTCTGCCGGTCTCTACTATGCTTTCTGCCCTGGAATACTGACCCCTCCCTGTGGACGACTGCATCTCTGGTGCTACTTGCTGGCTAGCTGCCAGGTAAATTTGGTCTAGGGAGACAGTGGCAGGACCTTAGAGAGTGGATAGAAAGGACAAATGGGAAACTCCTTTCATGACTTCAGCACCTTCCAAGTGGCCCTCCTTCAATTCCAGCTCTTGCCCACTCTGGCAACTCAATTTCTTTCTTGTCCTTTTGGCCTTAGAGGAGGTATTGACTTTCAACTTTCTGTCCTCAGCTTTCTATCCTCTTCAATCTTTGGTTTGTTTCCTTAATCCTGCCAACATATCTGAAAGTAGTTCTTCATAAAAATCTCCTTGAACTCTCAGGGATGGGTCTTATCCCCTTCCAGAATCTTGAATGATGCACATGATTTTAACCAAGTGAACCCAAGACTTTGGCAGATGAACTGTTAACCACTGTGATTATCTTCTTTGTTCTTGGGATTAAGAACACTGTTAATCATTGTGATGCTTCCGAGAATGGGAGTCTTGGATTTCTTCTTCCCTGGAGCTAAGGAAAGTTTCAGTTTAGAGTCTAAGAATGGGGACTCGAATCCCATTGGTGGGCAGTCATCTCTAGGACCCTCCAACATGGTGACAGGTGGAGGAAAATATTAAGAATAGAAAAGGTCAGTAGGAAACTCCTTTTCAAGGTCATGACTAATGAACTCAAATTACATCAGGCTCAGATTACTTGACAGTGGTCCAAAGATGGGAAAACGATAGTTTCCTTTTTCCAACTAGTTCATGAGGAGCTTATGATTCTGCCACCCTCAACTCCAAATCAAAGAAAAAAAATAGTGTAAATGATTTATGAAATTCGAGGTTCAGTCAAACCTATCTCTATTTGGTTGTCACCTTTGGGGTTTAGGACATCAGTGTATTCCATTGAGATTTTTGTTCACAGTTGTCTGCATGTGATTACAGAAAAACAAGAAGTTCTTCCCCACTGTATCCTGCAGGGGGCCTGCTGCCTTTCCTGGCTCCTACATCCTTTCCCTGGGAACACTCTTTCCCATATTCCATGTGACCTATGGGTTCTGCCGGTGGCGGGTTCTCCCTGGGCAGTCACACATCTCAGTGTGAGAAGATTAGCCTGAACCTGGGGGTGGTCCATGGGAAGAATTAAGGCTAAGTCAGAACCCTTTTTTGATACAGATATTGGGAAATATCTTGGAGGGCAGCCTAGGTTTGCAGCTGTCTGCAGCCATCTTGGCAATCCAAGGAGAAAGTCTTTCAGATTATAAATCTCAGCGAGGTGAGTGTAGAAAGAAACAAAGGCCCTGGCCTTATTGCCTGGACCCTGAATCCTGGGATGCCTGTAGTCCACCCCTTGGGCTTTTGCTCATGTGATCCTATGGTTTCCCCCCTTTAAAAAGAGTGAGTTGTGTTTCTGAAACCATAAAATAAGAAGATTTCTATTAATTTTCTGCCTTCGACTAACCCATGTCAGCCAATTCAAGGAGTTGTCTTTTTCCTTAAAACTTCAAAGAAGAGAATCCTTGCTGTTTCACCTGTTTCAATCGAGAAAGTCCTTCTCATATAGATCTTTCTAAATCCCTCCCTCGGCAATTGGACTAAGCTTCCTTTGTTCTTTTTTTCAGTGATTGTGCAAAATAGCTGGTAACCATCCCCTATAGAGTAATCTCTCTACACTTTGTGGAAGACAATCGTAGACAATTGTCTTAGCCAATTTCCTCCAGGCTAAGAATTCCAGTCACTTAAGTCTTTCTTGAAGATTTTCTAAAATTTTTATAGCACATGCCTCTCTCAATTGTAGACATTTGATCTGGAGAGGTGGAGGGAGGCTTTAGTAATTTGTATAGAAATACTTGACTGAAAAAAAAGATTCACTCCAACCATAAAAAATTTGATTACTAAATAAAGTCACTTATGTAAATAAGGTAAGAAAAATTCAGGCAGAAAAAATACAATTATATATATACACAATATATATTATATATATACAATTGTATATATATACAATTGTATATATATATATAATATACAATTCATATCTATCTATGTATATCTATCTGTCTATCGATATATATGTATATATATCTGTAAGTCCCTTTGGGTTCAATTTAAAGTAGTTTATTAGCAGATGACAATATTCTGGGGTGGTTGGGGTTTGCTGCCCCCCCAGATGTGTTGTCAGTGTGAAGAAGGAGGTGGGAGCCATTGATGGAAAGGAAGTGCAGATTCTATTGTACTCATCACTGCCTGGGGTCTCTGGCTCCTAAACTCGGAGGCTTAGTTGCTTTCAGGCTCTATGAACATCATCATTTAGAGAATTAGGCCAACAAGTCTCAAATTTTGAGGAGCATGTTTCATAGGGGGAAACCATGATTAACAGTAGGAAGGACAGGTTTTCTTAAAGAAAGACCTTTGTCAAAATCTATTTTTGACCTTAATGAATATGCTATTACTTAAACAGTCCTTTGGATAAGATCCAAAGACTTACCATGAGATTGTCATCTTCTGTTTAACCTAGGAACATGATACAAAATGCCTTACACGGAAATCGTAAGTTTAAAAAGAATTCTTCTCTTGGTAAAATAATGTTCAGAATGATTAAATTTTGATTTGCTTTAATTATTTTTAAAGATGGCTGCATTTTCAAATAGTAAGGTAACAACTGGGCTCCAGGGAACCCTAGGAATGACATGGGAAGGGGGCTGATTCTTGAGATGATTTATTATTTTTTTCATGTCCAATAACAATCTTGCATGCCTGTCCACAAATAGACTATTTAACAAAAACTTAATTTTTCTTTTCCCTATTTCCCCTCTTAGCTGATATCTAAATATAATTCAATCATAGGTTTGAGAAATTTAATTAATGAAATTACTACCACTAGTTTAAAGAAGAATATTGATTCCTGGTTAGCTAAATTATTTTGAGGCAAACTGAGCATTTAGAAAAAAAGGCTCCTGTGCCTGTCTGCACATTAGCATGACCTGGGGAACTCTAAAAAAATAGCAATATCCTGATTCTGCACCCAGAGGTTTTGTTCTAATGGGGCGTGGGGTGGGAAAAAGAACAGCAACTATTTTTTTTTTGAAGCTTTGCACAATTTTTACCTGCAGCCAAGGTAAAGATTCTCTGATTTAGAGACAGAAAGAAATCTCATCCCCCCTTCACAAGCAACTCCAGGCAGCAGCATGATTTCATGGGGAAAAGGATTCAGAAGTAAGGATTTTAATGCTCTACTTGGTCTGTTATTTGGACTTGGTCAATGTATTTGGTCTCTCTGTGCATCACTTTCTTGTTGGAAAAATTGGGGTACTGTAGCCAACTTCAGGGCTATCTTGAGAAGAAGGAGGAAAGTCTCTAGGAGGAAGAGGTTCTAAGTGCACTAAGTATTTTCAGCAGTATTGTTCATAGCCACTGGAGGATCTGGCAGGAACACTTCCTAGTTTTCCAGTCTAGTCTTCCTTTTGTAATGAAGTTTTCCACTTAAACCAGGAAAGGGTGTTCTTTGCACACACAGGACCCCTAGTCTCTGTCCTCACTCCCCTCCTGGGCCATCTCTCCAAAGGCCTATCTGGACCCCTGGCTTCCCCCACTATAGTGCTGATGTGAGGAGGTGGGCAGGAGGTTCCAGCCTGATCCGGGGACTGAAGAAGGGCAGAGAGTAGGTGCTATTATTTTGACAGTAGGGAAGATCTTTGACGTGCTCCCGGTGAGATGGCTGCCAACCATTCTACTTCCTCCTCCTCCTCCTCCTCCTTCTCCTCCTCCTCCTCCTCCTAAGCAGAACAGCAACAGAACTTCCCAGGGGAACTGACTGCTGGTCTCCCAGAGAATTCCAGGACTGCCAAAGGCTGATAAGAGGCCAGAGCAGAGGCACTGCCACATCTCATTAGAGCCAGGCTGCAAGGTAGGGCTCAGTGAATATGGAAACAGAGGAGCCTTTGAAGTGGAAATTGAGAACTGCTGAAGGGTCCCGGTTCTTTAAAAAGAGATTTCCTCTCAGTCACTGGCTAGATGGAAACTCTGGAAGTTTCAAATCACACAGCACAAAAGCCCAATGCCAAGCGGTAGGCTTGCCTGAAAGAATAAACACATCTGAAAGAAAGTGCATTGTCTTCTCCAAAAGAGTTCCTCCCGCCCGCCTGTCTGCTAGCAGCCTTACCGCCCTTGGTGGCCTAGATGGGAAGCCTGGGAGTGGCCTGGGATGATCCATTATTCCTAATATCAAACCAGATGACAAGCCTTAGAGACTCCGCAATTCTTCTCACATTCGTCCCTCTGTTTTAATATTCACTGCCCTACTCCGGGCCCTCATTTACTATTCCCCTCTTTATTTAGTTACCAAAATAGCATATGTTGGTTTCAGAAGGCCTGGAGCCAAAAAAAATGAAGGGAATGCAGCACTAAAAACTGGGAAGATGAGGACACAAATTCTCCCCTCAAGCCACCTTGGTTTGGGCTCAGTGAAACTCACTTCTGACTTCTGGCTTCTAGAATTGCAAGAGAAGACATTCATGTTTTAAGGCATCAAGTTGGTGGTAACTTGTTACAGCAGCCACACAAGACTAACATAGGTTGTTTCCAACTTTTTTGGAATTGTAAATATTTATTACCCTCTACCTCTCCACAAAACCACTTGACTCCAGTCTCCCTGGGCACAAGTCTGACCTACATGGCCCCTCCTCTACTCTAAAGCCTTTCTTTAATGATTTCTCCCCATTTCTTGAAAATTAAATCCTAATGCTTTGGCTCAATTAATCTTCAGGATATACGAAGAACTCGAAAAAACTTAACACCAAACAAAAACAAAACAGATAACACAATCAATAAATGGGCAAAGGAACTGAATAGGCACTTCACAGAAGAAATATCAATGGTCAACAAATACATGAAAAAATGTTCAACGTCACTAGTAGTAAGAGAAATGAATATTTAAACTACACTGAGATTCTTTCTCACTCTAGTCAGTATGGCAATTATTAAGAATATAAGAGAGGATGTGGCAGAAAAGGTACACTCTTACATTGCTGGTAGGACTGCAAATTGCTGCAACTACGCTGGAAAGCAGCATGGAGATTCCTTGGAAAACTGGGAATGGAACCACCATTTGATCCAGCTATCCCACTCCTGGGCATATACCCAAAAGAATTAAAATTAGAATACTACAGCGACACAGCCACATCAATGTTTATAGCAGCTCAATTTACAATAGCTAAGCTATGGAACCAGCCTAGGTGTCCTTAGCTATTGTGAATTGAGCTGCTATAAACATTGATGTGGCTGTGCCGCTGTAGTATTCAACAGGTGAATGGATAAAGAAAATGTGGTACATATACACAATAGAATAGTAGTCAGCTATAAAAAAAGAATGACTTTCTGACTTTTGCCAGTAAATGGATGAAACTGGAGACTATCATGCTAAGTGAAATAAGCCAATCCAAAAAAAAAAATAATAAAGGCCAAAAGTTCTCTCTGATATAAGGATGCTAACACCCAATAAGGGGTGTGGGAAGAATAGAAATTCAGTGGATTAGACAAAGGGAAATAAAAGGAAGGGAGAGGCTATGGGAATAGGAAAGATAGTAGAATGAATCAGATGTAACTTTCCTGTGTTTATATATGAATACACTTCACATCATGTATAACAACAAAAATGGAGTCCTAATTAGAATTTCATAATCCATATATGTATAATTCGTCAAAATACACTCTACTGTCATCTACACCTAAAAAGAACAAATTGAAAAAAAATCTTTGGCTCAACGCCCCTGCATGTACTAGCCCAAACCCACTCTTTAAGCCTCACAACGAACTATGCTATGCCCACACCTACCTACCCTCAACATATGCACTTCCGACATCCATTACTGCCACACAAGCTTTTCTATCAATGAAGTGCCTTCCTCATCCATGTGTGAAGACGGTACTTCAAGCCCCAGCTCCAATGCCATCTCTTCCAATACAGCCCCCCTTTGTCTTCCGCCCACACCCAGCAAGATGTCATCTGTCTTCTTTGAGCACACATAAAACTTGCATTTCTCTCGTGGCAAGTGATCATTCTGCCCTCTGTTTGAGTAATGGATTTTTATATATTAAGTTCTCAGCACTTAAATAATATGCTGAACTATCTGTCCATTAAATAATTAGCTGACTTTAAATGTGAACTGTGCTATGGGACAAGACTGACTTCACTAGAGTTAAAATACTTCAGTACCTATGGATGGGATAGAAATCTTGATCACTTTAATAACAAAAAGTCGACGTGGAAAAGAATGGGAGCAAACTAACCACGATTCATTTGTATTTTCAGTTTTTGCAATCTCATCCTTAATTTACCATGTTGTGTCTTTGGAGATTCAAGCATAAAAGTGATGGTGATTCAAGAGCCAGGGCTTGAGGATATCAGCTGACCCCAGACTCAGTAGTGATGCCCACAATGATTCCATTGTTGAAAATGCTATCAGCACCTCAGCCTGCATTTATAGGAGATAAAGTCCAGAATAAAAGGGGGGTTGACTTAATGTTCTTCCAGATGCATCTTCTGTGGGGAGATGATCAATTTGATCACTGTTTCTTAGATTTCATAGGCTACAAGAGGACCCTAGACCCCACCTCTAAGAAATTCTGATGAGCAGGTCAGGGGAGAGCCTAGGTATCTGTGTTTTAACCAGCACAAATTATTTGAGGCTCACTGGTCTAAAAAAATCCTTAAGGTGGTTTCCGATTCTGGAATTCTGTTATTATGCAGAATATTGTGTCCAGTTCCCCGATCCCTGCCTCTGCTAGTTCTCATCTTGGTCAATCTCAAGTTCTAGTCTTCTGAGAGTCTCTTGCTGGGAAAGGAAGCACCAGCAAACGTGCCAACAGGTAAAGTTGGGTGTCTTAGTTAACTGCTTATTTTAGAACTAGTCACCAAGCTTCAATTTCCCCATCTGAAGGTGAGCTATGCCTTACAAGCCATACCCACTCGATTTATCTCACAGAGACGAATGAGACAGCCTGAGATGCTAGCACAGCAGGGGGGCCACCAGAGATGAAAATATACAAGTGACATTAGGTTGTCTTGGGTACCTGATGGTGGTCATGTCAAGCGTTCTGGGGTGATGGTGGTAAGACAGTGATACAGACAGAACTGGCATCTTTTGTTATTCTTGTTGTTGTGTGCTGGGTTTGGAACTCAGGGCCTCACACGCTTTGTCAAGTCATCTACCACTGAGCTACAGGCCAGCCCCGACCTGGGATCCTGACTAAACTGATCCCATATTCTAGAAGGAGACCTGAAGTATTAAAAGAAGTCTTACTGCTCATTACTCTTTCTATATTCACAGGCAGAACAGATGGCCATCCCACTGTTTGGGGTAGGAAAAACTAACAGGGCAGAGAGGAGCTGTGGCCAGGCCCTGGGATGCCTGCCTCTCTTGTGCTGTTCATTCTAGTTCTAGAGATTTACTGCTGCCTCCTAAATAAACAAAGACATGGGGAAAGCCCATCCAGGCAGATGACCAAAGGAAAGAGTGATTTTTTTCAGCTTGACCATTGTATATTTATCTTGTGACAGTTGTTATTAACCTCCGAGAGGGAAAACAGCCTGGTCCATTTAGTTTTCTGATTATCTAGCTTATGGCACTGTTAAAATTAATTGAGCACTCATCTCAGCACCTGGGGATCCATGTTGAGAAGGCAGTGCTCCCGGAGAAACACTGGCTGAGGTCTGAGAATGTTCTCTCTGTCAGCTTGGTGCAGCCAGGGTTGCAGGTGTTGGAACCTTAGCTGGGACAGTTGCACCTGTTTTCAGCGCTACTGTCCATGGTAGAAGGTTCTACAGGCCTGAAACAGTGCTCAGAGTCCGAGGGAAGAGGAAAAGACAATTTGTACCTTCATTTAAATAAAAGAGGAAGTGACAATTTTCTATTGGGGATGATGAAAATGTTCTGGAAGTGGATCAGGGCAATGGCTGCACAATACTATTGAAAATACTTGGGGCTGGGGATGTGGCTCAAGCGGTAGCACGCTCGCCTGGCATGCGTGCGGCCCAGGTTCGATCCTTAGCACCACATACAAACAAAGATGTTGTGTCCGCTGAAAGCTAAAAAATAAATATTAAAAAATTCTCTCTCTCTCTCTCTTTAAAAAAAAAGAAATTACTTAATGCCATTGAACAGTGGCTTAAAATGGCTAAAATTTTCAAGTGCCTTAAAAATTTTACACGGCTAAAATTTTATGGGTAAGTCTTATGTTTTGTGTATTTTACCACAATTTTAAAAATGGGGAAAGTGAATTGGCTTATCCACAGACCAGACCAATCATACTGAAGAAGGTAATTAAACACTTGTCACCATGTTCCCTGTGGATTTCAAATGCCACACTGAATGAGCGACCTTCTGTCCCTTCAGTGGGAATGACTTATCTTGGGAGCAATGATAAAAGCTCTTCTTATAAGCATCATGCAGGTGCTTATGTGCCTTCTGATTCTGGGACATTTGATAGCAAATGGAGCTTCTCTAACTCTGAATACTTCAATACTTCTCAGAAATACTTGGCCCCTTTTTGTCCTCCAAATCATGGACTCAAAAGAGTTTGCCTCTAGTATAGCCCATCCTACTTTTCCTATGGAAATGATAAGCAACTCATTCCATTTAGTGTAGGTACTCAGAATTTATTTTTTGATTTCCCTTTTGTCTTTCACTTCCAGAACTGGATATTTCAATGCAGAGCTGGACTATGCAAAAGCTTTTGGATTTGTGGCCCACATTTACTTTACCTGTTGGAGTCCATATGAATGTCATCACTACCCGGAGACTAAGAGGATACTAAGATTGGAAGAGGCCTGATATATCCCCCTATATAATCACCCATGCAGGGATTGCCAAATGGTCACAATCCTTGATCAGACACCACTGCCTGGCTCCTGTCGTTGAGAAAGGTCACCGCACCCTTGTGACCACTTCTCATCCATCTCGCCAGAGAGTCTTCAGGCATCAACAGGGGCTCACATATAAATTAGATTTCAAGTACAAATATGTGTTTTTAAATGTCCTCCACCAATCTCTATTTCTATATTGGATTTAGATTGGGTTATTTTAATCTTCCAGGAAGAATTTTGTCTGTTCAGATCTTTCAGACCAAACACATTTTCTACTTGTAATTTCTAGCAGGAAATTACATATGCAAGCGGAGTCACCCCTCCTCTATCTGTTGCTGAGGCCCTCCTCATTATTCAGGCTCATTCACGTGAATACCAAGAGCCATGCTTGGCGGTTGTGGAAGATTTCCATCCTCTCAGGTCGTGGAATGCATGGGAATAGTTTTTGTTTATCACCTGTGCTCAGGATTTATGGTGTTACATTTCTAGGGACTGTATTCTGAATCTTGCCCTGCAGAAAGGACACCTTCTTTATTCACATTGAGAATAACAGCAGGTAAAGGGCAAGAATAAAAAAAAAATCTCACTTTTAGTAGGTTCAGAATGAAAATTTATTAAAATAAGACCTTTACAGTGTTTCCTTTCACTGTTCCTGTCGGAAGCTATTTCCCAGGTGGTACTGACACCCTGACATGTTGCCTGATCCTGAAACCTTTTATCTGTAGCTGTAGAAGACTAAAGAGTGTGACATATGGAGGGACCAGCAGCGGGAAGGCAGAACTAAGGACAGGTGCAGGAATGCAAATTTTTGCCTGAACATATTTCTGGTTGGTTTCTGCCCATGGACGACCATATTTTGTTACCGGATGGAGATTGCATGTGAGCCAGTGAAGGGTGGATGTGATTCCTTGAAAGAAATGCAGAAGTGTGAGCTCTCTGAGTCACAGCCTTCGACCAAAGCCATACTTTTAAAAGAAATGAGAGGGGCTGGGGGTTGTAGCTCAGTGGTAGAGCGCAAGACCTGTGTGTGTGAGGCACTGGATTCAATTCTCAGCACCACATTAAAAAAATAATAAAATAAAGGTATTGTGTCCATCTACAACTAAAAAAAGAAAAGAAAAGAAAAAAGAAATGAGAAAGGTGGGTATTTATTTTTGCAAAATTATAGCTGGTATGGATTGAATTGTGTCCCCCACCCCATCAAATTCATATGATCCTAGTACCTCAGATGTGACCTGATTAGAAATAGTGTCATTGCAAATGGAACTAGTTAAGATGAGGTCATGGGGCTGGGGTTATAGCTCAGTTGGTAGAGTGCTTGTCTTGCATGCACAAGGCCCTGGGTTCAATTCCCAGCACCACACACACACACACACACACACACACACACACATATAAAAGGTAAGGTCTTGGTAGACTACAATGGGCTCCTCACCCTGTATCACTGGTGTGCTTATTAAAAAAGGAAAATATACACAAAGAGAGAGACACCCTCAGAGGAAAAATAATGTAAAGATATAGAAAGAATGCTGCCTATAAGGAACACGATTGTCAGCAAACCACCAGGAGAGAAGTGTGGAACTGATCCTTCCCTCACAGTTCTCAGAAGGAACTAGCCCTTTCCACTGAGACTTACAGCCTCCAGACAATAAATTTTTGTTGTGCAAGCCATGTCACTGAGTGGTATTTGTTATGTTGGTCCTAGAAAATAATTATAATGACCCAACTGAAAGCATTCAACACAGTATGTTGTTTTTGCAAAGCCCTAGAAGTTATAATACCTGAAGTGTCACTTTATTTTCAAAACACTTATTTATAAGAGAAATATCTAAATATCTTGACTTCTATATATTACTCGTAAGTATTCCTCCTGTACACATGTGAGTTTTGTATAATTAATGGAGTCTTTCTCTACTACTGAGTCCTTTGTTTGTGATTCTTCTATCTAGCCCTTAAAAACTTCAAAGACTTCAGAATCTTGGCATCTCAGTCCTATTACCTTAAAATTCCACATTCCTTATAATATACCCCATCTTTGACTTCTCCCTCTCCCCACTTTTCTTTCCATTTTGCAGGGCTCTTCGTTCATTTTGAAAAGGCGGCCTGTCTCTGAACCTGTAATGGGGTCATGGTACTTGGGTAGGTAGCTGATGCGGTTGATTCATTTCTGTTTTAGTCAGTTTTTTCGATGCTGTGACTAAAAGATCTGACCATAACGATTTTAGAGGAGGAAAAGTTTACTTAGGGGCTCACAATTTCAAAGGTCTCAAACCATAGATGGCAGACTTCATTCCTTGGGACTCAATGTGAGGCTGAACATCAAGGAGAAAGAAATGTAGCAGAGGGAAGCAGCACATGAGATCAGGAAGGAGAGAGAGAGAGAGAGAGAGAGAGAGAGAGAGATCTCCACTTGCCAAATACAAATGTATACCCCAAAGCCAAGCCCCCAATATGCACCTCCTCCAGACACCTCCCCCCTCCAATTACCACTCAATTAATCCCATGGGGGATTAATTCACTGATTAGTTTGAGGCTCTCACAACCCAATTATTTCACCTCTGAACCTTCCTGCATTGTCTCAAACATGAGCTTTTCGGGGACACCTCACATCCAAACCGTAGCAACTTCTGTGGTCCCAGTTGCTGGAAAAGAAGAAGGTACAATTCTGGGGATTCTGGGCAGGTCATCGGGGCAGTGGGCACCTTGAACTTTACATATTACATGGGTGGACATGGGTGATTCCCATCTAATAGTCCATTTCCAGTTGATTTTACCCTCACCATTGACCCTGTATACCTTTGAAATATCATTTCTTTCCCAAATTATTTTAATGTTAAGAGAATGAAAATGTCCTGTTCGTTCATTTGTAGTTGTATATTTATATATGTTGATAAACTGCCTATTTTTAGGTTAGTAGTTAGTTCCTGTGATCAGTGTGATGAACCATACTGCCTGACTATTCATGTTGTTTGGGACAAAGGCTTCTGGGGTAGAGACATGTGCATTGCCTCCAAAACCCATAGGCAGTCGGACTCAACACGACAGCCTCAGCTCAGGGCTACCTCCATCAGAATTACAAGTCCGTTATCTTAAAAGCATGATTTGAAAAGTTATATCAGATCTTTGCTCAGGTCTCTTGAAAAGGCTGTGAAGTGGAAAGTGCAAGGCACCATGTGTCATATGGCGGCACTCTGAGATCCTCCTGATTGCAGCCACTTTCCCTCTTCCATTCGCTCTCCTGCACATTATAAGCGAAGAATCTGTCAAAGAACAATCCAGGATGCCCCACCTCTCCCAAGTCCTCACATCTGTGGATCGTTCTCTTTGCATTTGACCTTGAACTGATGTTGTTACCACATAGTAGATTAATTTAGCCTCTCAGGGATTTTTTTTTCAGATGGTAGTTTTACTCCTATTTAGATCAGTGGTCTTCAGAGATTTTTGGAGGTGATTAGAAATAAATTTATTTATGTGTACTTACTTTTATTTTAATGCTAGAGACCCAACCCATGGCCTCACACAAGCTAAGCATGCGCTCTACTGTTGAGTTACGCTCCTACCTCACGTATTTTTAAATTGTATCCAATTGTCTTAGTCATTTTTTTGCAGCTATGACAGAATACCTGAGAGTGGATAATTTTTAATTACCAGAAATTTATTCCTCATTGTTCTGGAGTCTGAAAAGTCCAAAATGGATGAGCTAACACCTAATGAGGGCCTTCTTGCTGCATTATCCCACTGTGAAAGGTAGAAGGGCATGAGAGAGTGAATAGAAATTGCCCTTTTATAATGATCTCACTCCTGTGATAATGGCATTATTTTATTTGTGAATGCAGAGCCCTCAAAGCCTAATCACTTTTAGTACAAGAGGTCCTACCTCCTTTTTCTTTTGGATTGCTCCCAGGGCCTTGTGCATGCTAAGCAGGATCTCTCCCACTAAGTTACATCCCTACCTCAGTCTTAATACTGTTAGGATGGCAATTACATTTGAATACGAATTTTGTAGGGGACAAATATTCAAACCATAGCACCACCACCCCCCCTCCCCCCAAAAAAACCTAATAACGAGAGAGAGAGAGAGAGAGAGACAGAGAGACAGAGAGAGAGAGAGATTTTTTTTTTTTACACATTCATGAACTGGGAATACATTTTGTCCAGTATAAAACAATACACAAGGCATTTTTGAAGTTTGAGACATAGATCATGTATCTGAACATATACGCATTTATACATTTTTTTCTTTTTCCTTTGGTACCAGGGATTGAACTCAGGAGCACTCGACCACTGAGCCACATCCCCAGCCCTATTTTTAGTATTTTATTTAGAGACAAGATCTCACTGAGTTGCTTAGTGTCTCGCTTTTGCTGAGGCTGGCTTTGAACTCACTATCCTCCTGACTCAGCCTCTCTAGCCACTGGGATTACAGGCGTGAGCTACTGTGCCCAGCCATTTATACATATTTTTTTAAAAACTTGTTATTTATTATCAAGTTGACAAATCTTGGCTCTCACTGTGAAACTTATCAGTGCTAATTTTCAGTAACAGTGGTATGATTGAGTATACTTTGTTGTCTTAGATTGTATTGGTTCGATACTTGTGACACAGAAATTCTGATTTAGGTTAGAGGATCAGTTTTTCCTCTCTTTCTTTGATACTTGGCTGTATTGCTATTGCAGCTGAAAAGTTCCCTCACAAATATGCGCAGGACCAGATGGAACAAGTGCCCTTTTAGATATTCATTTTCGTTCCACTCCACTGATTGCGCAAAGGTTTTTGTTTAAATTCTGCTGGTAAATTTCATCTTCTCTGAACTGATGTCAGTCAGTTGCTCTTCCCAAGAAATCACAAGGTGTTTCCTATTTGTACTTTTAACAAATAGGTTTAAAACTCTGTTCAGACGAATTCTCAACGGAATTTTGATAGTTTCTTTAACTGTACTGATATGAGAGCTTTGAAAAGTGGCACAGAAATTTTTTTATCAGGTAAAAAAAAAATCACATAAACATAGAAATGTTTTTAAATAACCACTTTCAAATTGTTCTTTTTATAGCATCCATTTCTTCAAAGAGCACATCCTCACAGATTAGCCAACTTCTTTTCAAATCCAATAGATCTGTTTTTTTTTTCTAAATACCTCATGATGGGAGCCAACAAAGAGCTCATTTGTAAGTAGAATAAATGTCAGACCTTCCATTTTCTTGATGTTCTATTGTGTTTGCATTGTTATCATCTTCATGTGGCTGTTTGGGTTCTTGAGACATTTTCTAGGTCAGAATTTTCTGTAATAAGGATGTAGGCAATTTCTTAAAGGAACTGTTTCAAGTCACGTACTCATTTTGTATTAGTTAAATCGAGATAACATGACCCATAAGACCCCTTAACTAGGAACATGTCCTCAGAAATATTTTCCAATGATCTGACAGCTCCTGGCTAAGTGAGGGGCTGCCATCCACTTCCTTGAGCAAAGCTTTTCCACTGCAGATCCTGGGAGCATGGCAGAGGTGCCATGATTATTTGGGATAAATAGACTAAATGAGGATGCCAATTGCAATTTATCTATTAATATTATTTAAGTTAAATTGTGTTCTTTTTAACAATAAAATGAAATAAAAATGGAAGTTTGACATTTTATCCAGCCTCCTAGGGGATCAATGCCGGACATTCCACTTTGGATATTACTGATCTAGATCACATTGGTTGGAAGGACTATGAAATTCTTTAACACTCTGAAAAAAATTAATAACTGGGGCTAGGTTTGTCGTTCAGTGATAGAGCACTTGTCTGGCCTGTGTCAGGCCCTGACTGTAATCTCCAATTCGTAAAAATAAAAAATACATGTTTTAAATTAATAACAAAAAATGTTATATATACACATATGCATATGTCTATAAAGGATGTTTTGAATTATGCATGTTTTGTGGAATGGTTAGCTCAAACTAATAAACATATGCATTACCTCTCATAAATCCTTTAATGCTTTTTATTAGATTCTGCCACATGGATTACATCGGCTTTGGGAAACACAAAGGCACTATGGATTGCCATTGTGCAGTCAGAAAAACTAAAGGCAAGGTGTCCAGGTGCCTTACAGGATTGCCATCTCTGTTACATTACCTCCAATCACAAAGTGAGTCTTTGCTCTCTTTTCATAAAGCTATGCTCTCTTTCTGTTATGGCTCCAGGGGGGGCTTCTAAAGTAAGTCAGAATACACAACAAAAAACAAGTTACCAAGTCTGTCAGAGTCATTTGCTAGAATTTCTTCTTGGTTAATTAAAAAAAATTGCTGTCAATAGCACCATTTTCCAGAGTTCATAAAAAGAATGGTCAAAGTGCCTCTAATGATTCCTCAACCATGATTAAGCAAAACAAACAAATACCAAAACAAAAGTCTATTTCCCAGGGTCCTGGAAATATCACACATACTATTGAGATGCCAATAAGTTTTGTTCTTCAATAAAAAAGAATCACATTTAGAAACAATTCTTTCCATTTTTAAACATGCACACCTGCACACATACATACACCTACGTTCTGTTTTTGGGTGATGTGTAAGGGAAATAATTACACATGTAATGATAAAAAAGATCAGCTGTTAAAGAAATGTGTTTGTAGGCTGAAGTTGTGGCTCAGTTGTAGAGTGCTCACCTAGCATGTGCAGGGCCCTGGGTTCGATCCTCAGCACCACATAAAAATAAAAAAAGAAAAAGTATTGTGTCCAACCACAACTCACAAACACATTTCTTTTTTTAAAATTTTTAAAAAATATTAAAAAAATATTTAAAAAAAAGAAATCTGTGAGTTGGTAGAGGTAATTCATTGTAAACATTTTTTGTTATATGGATTCAAGTAAGAAGGCTCCTAGTTAAAATGCTGTTTTAAAAAGTGATAACCATGGAAGGAAGTGGGTCCCAGAATCTCCTGCATCATCATCACTTGGTGAGGTTATTCAAAATGCTATTCTCAGATTGCTGTCAAAGAATCCTAATATAAGAGAAGTAATGGGGCTTAATGGAGCAATTGTTATGGACCCTGATGTTTGAGAACCATTGGTTTAGGCTGCATATCAACAGAAATAGAGGCCTCAACTCAAGTGGGTACACACTGTAGATCAGTTGCACCAGAAACACAGCGTCTGCTCAGGTCCAGTCCTTTCTGAGATTGGAAAAGCTTTCCATCAAAGAACCTATTTCCTCCACACTCTTTGCTCTCACTATCCTGACTTGTCACCTGTGTCACATTCTATTAGGTTCTGTGGATGAGGCATGGCACTTGTCATAGACCGACACACATTGGAGCAGAAACATGCTAGGACAATCATAAGCTGAAGTAAAAAAAAAAAAAAAAGAAAGAAAGAAAGAAAGAAAAGAAAGAAACAAGCCAAGATATGATTTTTCTAGAAAACTCTCTAGAACAAAATCAATTCTGTGGAGTGTTTTCTCAGCTGCAGTGTAAGACAAGATTGTGGCGTAAGCTTAACCACTGATGGAGGTGAAGCACATAGATCGGGGTCTGGGGTAACAGAACAATGGGAACCATGATGGTTGGAAGGCTTAGCTTCTTGGACTTGCATTTCCTGGGATGTGTTCTGTGGAACATTAATCCTATTCAGTGCTCTAGGAACAAAATTTCTCATAGTTAAAACCCTGTCTTGAATATTTTCAATTTTTTTTAGTTCTATTTTGAAATAATTATAGACTCACAGGAAGTTGCAAAAAAGTACAGATAGTCCTTTATATCCTTCTCCCATGGAGACATTGTGTGGAGCAGCAGTTCAATATCAACCAGAAAACTGACATTAGCACACTCCTATTGAGTTCACTATAGGCTTATTCATTTTCCACCATTATTCACACACATTCATGTTTGTGTGTGCATGTGTGCACGTGTAGTTCTATGCAATTTTAATCCCATGTGTATATTTGTATAACCATGACTACGAGCAAAATATAGAACTATTCTATCACCATAAAGGAACTCTCTTTGCTTACACCTTAGTATTTTCTAAGAATATGAACAAACATTTCACCAAGGAGGAGATACAGATGAAAAATAAGAACATTCAAAGATATTCAAGATCATTAGTTATCAGGGAAATGCAAATTAAAATTACAATGTACGTGATTGTTATGGACCTTCATATGCCTAACCCTTGGTAACTGTTTTATCATTTTAAGAATTTTATATAAATAGAATCATACAATATGTGACTTTTTAAGATTGACTTTTTTTCTCTAAGTGTAATGCCCAGGATTGGTCTAGGTTATTGCATTTATCAGATTTGGTCCTTTATATTGCTGAGTAGTATTCCATAGTGTGGATGTACCATAATTTATCCTTTCACTTACAAAAGGATATTTGGGTTTTTGCAGTTTGGGACTATTATATATAATGATGCTATGAACTTAAGTACTGGTTTTTGTATGAACATAAAACCTTCAATTTCCTAGGACAAATGCCCCAAAATATAATGGCTCAGTTATATGGTTATTTGCATGTTTAGTTTTATGAGATACTGCAAATTCACTCACTAGGAATTTATGAAAAATCTAGTTTCTTTGCATCTTCTCCAGCATTATCATCAGTTTTTTATTTAATTTAGTTGTTGTAAAAGGTGTATAGTGATAGTGCAATGTAATTTTAATTTGCATTTCCCTAATAGGAAGTGATATTATAGGATGATGTTGAATATCTTTTAATGTTCTTATTTTTCATTTGTATCTCCTCTTTGGTGAAATGTCTGTCCTTGTTCTTTGCCCATTTTATAACTGGAGTTTGTTGTTTATTGTTGAGTTTTGAATTTTTTTCCCCTATGGACTAGATTATAATCCTTTGTCAGATATATGGCTTGTAATTTCTTCCTCTTGGGTCATCCGTTGTCTTATCATTTGCTTAGCTAGGTCTTTCACAGCACACAATTTTTCATTTTGATGAAGTCCAATTTATTTTTTCTTTTATGGTTTGGACATTGGTGTCATACTCAATAACCTTTCTCCTAGCCTTCAGTCCTAAAAAATTTCTTTTATGTTTTCTTCTGAAAGTTTGCTAGTTTTACTTTTATAATGAAATCTATTTATATATATCAGATAGTCCTAGTTTTACATTTAAGTCCATAATCTATTTTGAATTAATTTCTGTGTATGGCATGAGAGGTCAAGGTTTATTCTCAATGCTTTTTCATACATTAAGGGCTAATTAAGATTTCATGATTAAAGATATTTATTTTTAAGCTTAAATAGAGTTTCTGAAACTTGGCCATCTACTCATGCAGCATTTTCTATGTACAAAATGGTTCGAATGTGGGCAGCACCTCTATTCTCTATGAACTATTTTATTATTTGTTTGCATACACTTATTATTTATTGGCAGAGCACTTTCAGAAATGTGTTTTGTAAAAATCCTTTAGGAAGTTTCATTTGAGAGAGCAGACAGATTGAGAGACTGAGTCAGATTCCTGTGTAATCAAAGAGATGCAAAATCAGAGAACATGGGCTGGGGTTGTGGCTCAGTGGTAGAGAGCTTGTCTAGTATATGTGAGGCACTGGGTTCAATCCTCAGCCCCACATAAAAATAAATAAATAAAATAAAGAATTATGTCCATCTATAACTGAAATATTTTTTTAAAAAATAAGAGAACACAGGCAAGAAACAGTGCTATGATTTGAATATGGATTGTCCCCTCTAAAACTCATGTTGAAGCTTGGTCCCCAGGGCACAAATGTTGGGAGATGGGGCCTAATGGAAGGTGTTGGTTATGAGGGCAGAGCTCCCACAGATAGAGTAATGCCTTTTTCCCACGGGTGAGTTCTTGCTCTCATGGGATTGTACTAGTTACCGAGAGAGGGTTGTTATAAAGTGAGGGTGTCTCTGTTTTGTGTCTTCTGCACATGCCCGCTTGCCCTTCTGCTTTCCACCATGAGTTGAATCAACACAAGTCCTCATCAGAACATGAGTTCCTAAGCAGATTCTCATGCCACATTCTTAGGCTTTCCAGCCTCTATAACTGTAAAAAGAAACCTCTGTTCCTTGTAAATTGCTCAATCATAGATCTGCTGTTTAGCAACAGAACATGGATGAAGACAGCCAGCATCTGTCAGTATTTTAAAGTTCAAAAGCCACAAGAGGAGACAAGGAAGAGAAGGCTCAGAAGTTGACTGCTCTGATGGATTGAGATAATCAGGGACCAGGCTGCCTTCTGAAGATGTGAGTGTCCTTTTCCTTTTCTTATTTGCTGGGCAGTGTAGTATTACTGTCTGGCAGGAACCAGCTGGGTTTATATACACATGCAAGCACATTTAAAAAAGAAGATTTTTTTAAAAATGTAAAGATGTTTCCTTGTCTGTATCAGTTTGGGGGCGAGACAGATGGTCACAGAAACACTTGCAATATGTTTATCTGGCATTTTTAGATGAGCCACTTCCTCTCAAATCATTATGGATGTCTCCATGTGTTGCCTTATGCTACCTGGTCTTCCCCATTGGCTTTAAGAATGACCCCTTGACTCCTCTGTTCCAGTTTACAGTGGCAACAATGGGGACTTTCAGCATGGATGCCCATCTCAAAGATGGTGCTGATGTTGCTGATTCTTGCTTTGCCCACACCAGGGGGACAAATGTCTCCCCTCTAACCCTGCCTCCAATGCAGAGAGTTATTTCCAATGCATTTCAACTTTTAACACTTTCTCCCTGATCTTTGCCCCTCCTTTTCCCCTGAGATGTGGACAATCATCCATAGAGCAGCATGAGATAGACAATCCACTCCTCGTAGTCACCTGGACTCATGATCTACAGCAGGCTTGACCCTGCTTGTCTTCCTGGGGCTCATCAGTCACCTTAGCAAACAAATTTCCTTTGGACTCTGTTATTTAGAAAGGCTCTTACTATCTGAGATGTGGGTCCAGTTAAGGCCATTTACAAAAGAACAGGTTGTTCCCAATTTTCAATTTACAAATTTCAGGTAAATGCTAAACATTGGCAAGCGGGTCATTTAGAACTTGGACCTCTTATCCCATAACTACAAAATTATACATAATGGCAAAACTCCCAGGCCAGTCCACAAAACCTACTTATCCAAAACATAGCTAAACAGAATAAGAAGGCTCCGTGGGCTCACCCCAGGTAGCAGTGGGTTTCCATTGGAATGCGTGTCTTGAACCAACTGAGAAGCCAAGGAGGCAGAGTGAAATAAATCATGAGCTTATATCTTTCTCATTGTTGGGATTTTGAAGTCAGGTACCAGTAAACCAGGCCCCCGAGAATGGAGATGCTCACTGAGCCATTTATCAAATCCTGGAAACTTCCAAAGGAATGTGTAAAATTATAATTTACTTTCATGGACGTACAGCCTCACTTTAATACCCTCTACCAAAGCACTGCAACATCTATCTTCTTGGAAGCAAGTTGAAAATCCTAAATCAAGTATCCACATTGCGCTGGCACTGGGGTCTGATGATGAGCAGTGGACAGGCCCTGCTGGGCTCCAGGCAAGGGACTTTGGGCTGCCCGGACCAGGAAGCAACTTTCACCCATTCTGATGATGGTTAAATCGTAATCTCTGATTTTAATTTTTTTTTTCTTTTCTATTTGACCACTCCTACTTCTCTGTACTAGAAGTAGGAGTGGTCGAATAGAAAAGGAAAAAGAAATAAAATAAAATAGAAAAGAACAACCAAGCTTCTTTGTCTCATAATGATCAAGAGAATGGGTCAGTAAATAAGGTGTAAACATTAGAAAGAGAGTTGTCTTTATTTTATCATTTATTTATTTATTTTTGAAATGGCGTCCTGCTATCTTGCCCAGGCTGACCTTGAACTCCTGGGCCCAGGTTTCTTCCTACTTTAACCTCTAGAGAAGCTGGGACTATGGGCTTTTGGCACGGCACCCAACCCGAGAGACATTGTCTTAAAAACTGAACTGGTGGCAAAGAAGATTCTTGACCAAATGGGAAAGAGTACTGGTTCGAGTGCCTACTGCATGCTAGACACTATTCTGTGTCTTTTTATCTCCCTCTCTTTGTCTAATCTCATAAAAATCATAGTAAATGATATTAGTATCTCTGTTTAGTTGATGGAAATGGACCAAAACCCTTTAACTAATAAGTTGAGGACATTCCAGGGGATCACACCCCACTGCTAACCCTAGAGCCTTGTTTTCTTCCACTGCTGTCACTGACATAGAGTGATTCCATGTGACAGCCCTAGAAACAAATGCGTGTTTTGTTTGTTTGTGTGTTTTTCAACCAGAAAAAAAATTACCATTCAAAAAGCAAAGAGGGCTCTATTTCTTCTTACCTACATTTAATAAAGAGAAGCTGAGACAGGTACAGAGGAGATTTGGCATTAGCTCTCTGATGCTGGTCACACCTCTGAGAAGGGCACAGTTTGCAGATAGCCCTGAAAGACAGTGGGTGCTTGTGAAATGGATGCAGAGTTAGCCTACAACATCAACAAGGAGTCCCCACTCATGTGACTGTGTGGGGACAATCAGTGCTATAAGAAGAGAACACTGTGTACAATTTGATAGGAAAGGAGAGGAGGAGGAGGAGGAGGAGGAGGAGGAGGAGGAGGAAAGAGAGAGAGAGAGAAAGATGAATGAAAAGAAAGAAAGAATTATAGAGAAAATGCTCCGTCTTTTTAGGTTTAAAATACGGAAGCTATAATATCTATTCTGCTGGCACCAGATTTAAAACCTAACCACAAAATCATCTGAAAGGCAAAACAGAAAAGAAGTGTGTTTCAGACGACACTGAGTTCCTTTTCTTCAGTCACAGCTTTTCCTGGCTTTGAATTGTGGCGGTGCCTTACAATCTCCCCCTAGTGGAAAGCAGGATTCAGAACCACAGAAAACTCTCCATTTCAAAAATGTTTCTTTAGTTGGGGCTGAGCAAAGGCCAAAGCCCAAAGCAACACAGGCAGAAGGGGACTCTGTGCCTTCTCCCCATGTTGATGACTAGGAAATCCTACGAGAGCATCGCTGAAAACTACTGGCACATATGAACTGCACCATTCAGGCCCAGGCACGTAGTAGCCTCTCTCAATCCCTATCTCCAAAGGGACACAACAACAAAGCATGACCTGGTTATGGTGAACTCAGCAAACATTGGTGCACATCATCAGAAGGGCCCGTCCTAAGGCCTGCTAAAATTCAAGCTAGGGGGATTCCAGTTTAGCATCTGTCTGCACTTGCTTTCTGCATTAGGGTTAGACTTTGCTTGCAATTAAGGGTCTGCTGACAGGATCAATCGTGACATTTTCATGTGCCCCTTTCTTATTTTACTAACAAGTGAGCAACCTGAGTCCAACATAAGGAGCCACTTGTTCCAAATCATAGTAGAAAGATGAACATCTGACTTCTCTGAAATAGAATGGGGCACGTTCCCAAGATGTCAAGCTAGCCATCAACTCTGCCATGGAACAATCCTCAGAGTATATTGGCTGACTCCCCTGAAGTTCTGGAAAGAGCATCTAGAGCTATCCAACTCTGACTGTTAATGCTGGACCCTTTCCAGGAGCCAGACATGGAAGGTTCCCTCAAGAAGAGGCAATGGAAGAATCACACACAATTCCCAGAGTGAACACGTCTCGTATTACAGGTCTCAGTGTGGGTGTATTCTATGAATTCAGAAGCAGTGGACCTTTTGATATTAGACTGTAGGAAAATGACCACAAAGAAAAAGGGCTTTAGAGTCAAATAGTTCAAAATCTTCTGGGGAGCACTTCTTCCCGTAATGGGCTGACATCAGGCATAGGATGTCAAGGAAGTCCTCAAACAATGATCTGAGATAGTCTCCAGCTCCCATAGAAGGAAACATTCTTGTGTCATAAACGTTGGCACAGTAACAATATGTCTCAAAAGAAAGAAATAGCAAAAGTTGGCAAGCACACGTTTCAGGCACTGCATTTTGAGAATTTGTAGATTTAGAAGTTGAGGATTCTGAAATTTGCTTGTTAGCTTGGATATGGAAGGAGGCGATCAGGTTGGGGAAACTTCATAGAGGACATGGAGAGTTGGAGATAGAGAAGAATGGCTGAAGAAAGAAGGCCTGGGCTGAGCCAGGACTGGGATGCATACTTGGCTCTGCTACTGGGGAATTCTGAGGAATCCGGAGGATAAGATTAGCTGCATCCCTCACTAGGTGCAAATGGATCTCTACTCTTAGGGAGGGCAGGACAGGGAAGACTTGAGCAAGCCTGGCTTGTGAGAGCTCCCAGGGTCTTGTTCACCCTTAAGAGACTGCAGAATCCAAAAGTACAAAGAGGTAAATAAGCATCCAAGGTCAGTAACCCACACAGAGAGTCTGAAGGGATCCAGAAGTGGATATAAAATCTGGAGTGTTGAGCTAAATTTCAAAGCCTGAGATTAGTGAGTCTGAGGTTGAGTGGGAAGCTAATACTGGCCAACACACAGACCAAACACTGGAACCCAGACAGCTCAGGTGCACTGTGGAGGTATTGGCCAAACCTACCTTCAGGTGTGGCAAAAGTGGTGTGAATCCATCCTGGTAGCAGTGCTGCTCCAGGACTGTTGTTCAAATGTACTCTCAGGTTAAACAAACAGATAGAGATCATCCAGAGTAAAGGTTTCACTCTCACCTTACCTGGGTTGTCTCCTGAAAGCTGTGCAGAATGGAGACCTTTCCAACATGGCAAGAGGAGGTGAAAGAATTTGGGTTAGCTCAATTGGTCCTGTGATTTCTGTTTTATTGAACAAAATGTCAGAGATTTGTTCTGCTTTGCTTGGCTGGGTGGCAACATTGTTAGTTAACTAGAAACTGGAAGGAGGGAGAGTGAAAAACCCACTAGGTCTTGGTAGGTCAGTACCAAACCTCAGGGAGGTTCCCAGCTCTCTCCAGTGGGATCCAACAGTCAAGTTTCTCCATCCTCCCCTCCATTTTATTTCTTTGCATAAAGGATAAGGATGCAAGTTTTAAGGGCAGGTACCCCTTTTGTTCAATGTGGCATTGGGTCTAATGTCATAACCACCAACTTTGCTATAGTTTGAACCTTCAGTGTCTCTCAAAGGCTTGTGTGTTAAAGGCACATTCAGCAGCCTGTGGTGCTATTAGAAGGTAACGGAGCCTTTAAGCAGTGGGGGAAGTAGGTCACTGTGGTCTTGCTCCTGAAGGAGATGTTGAAACCCAGCCCCTTTGTGGCGAGGGGCAAAGGTACAACTTATGCAGTTGAGGGGGAGAAATGAAGAATGTCCATGCGCTTTTGACCTTTTTTTAATGCTTTATTCACTCAAATCACTCAATACAATTTTTACTCTATAGGTTCTTAATCAAGAAAATGACAATCCTTAATGCTAGGCTCTGCAGTAGACTTAATCAATCCACAGCAAACAGTTCTAGATTAATTCTAAAGACTGCAAACACTCTTAATCACGACAGGTTCATGACAGACATTCCCTCTGCATGCTAAGCTCAAAAGCCATATCTAAAGTCTCAAGCCTTAGGCTCTAAGTCCAGCAGATGCACATTCACTCAGACCTTGGTGATCCGGTCAGGAACCCAGGCAGGCTTCTCCTGGGGCGGAGCTGACGGCTGGTTGAGGAGACGGTCTTGGGAGAAGTTGCGGTTCTCACCAGGATCAAGATGTGGCTGTAGAGTCTGAGAGTGGCGAGGAAGATGCAGAGGATCAGGCAAACGATGAGAAGAGTTGGGATGTCAGTCCAGGTCCTCCTCAGGCTGCCTGGCATGAGGGCATCAGTGTCAGCTGGCTGAATGTCTGTTCATTTGCTCCATCATTTATGCTGAATTTTGGGACTTCTGACCACCCTTTCAATCCCTATCAGCTGCTACTGGATTTCTCAGTGACAGTATTTGCCCTGGTGGTCTGGTCTGGTGGTTTTCACCCCGATTTTCTTGCCTGTTACCCTTATCAGGGCGAGGGCAACGTGACAGAGACTTCTCTCGGAGTTGGTCAGGGTGGGGAGAAGTGACTTGTTTATGTCATGGCTATGCTTGGTGACCATACTAGAGATTAGTGGGTCTGAGGTTGAGTTGGAGGCCAGCCTCAGTAGGCGTGCCTGGTGAGACTGCAGGTTTCATTTTAAAATGGAGTTGCTGAGGCTAAGGCCTTACACTCCTCCTCCTCTGTCTCTGCTTCTTGGCCACTGTAAGGCCAACAGGATTCCTCAGTCATACTTCTGCTGTGATGCGTGGCCTCACCACAGGCCTGAAAGCAAGGGGGCCAAGTGACCATGGACTTAAACCTCTGAAATCCTGAGCCAAGATAAATCTTTCCTCTTTGTAAGTTGTTTGTCTCACGTATTTTATCACAGTGACAGAAAGCTAAAACAAGCTTTAAAAGTGGTTACTCTGAGTTGACATGTACTGAATTTTGAAGACTCAATTTGAAAAAAAATAATGTAATATGTTTTACTGATATATTTCTATATTAATTATGTTTCAGGACGATAATATTTTGGCCAAGTAAAATATTTTATTAAAATTTACTTCCTCTGGGGCTGGGATTGTGGCTCAGTGGTAGAGTGCTTGCCTAGCATGTGTGAGGCACTGGGTTTGATTCTTAGCACCATGTATAAATAGAGGTCCTTCAACAACTAATAAAATATTTTTAAAAAAATTCATTCCCTCTCTTTTCTTCCTCCCTCCCTCCCTCCCTCCCTCCCTCCCTCCCTCCCTCCCTCCCTCCCTCCCTCCCTTCCTTCCTTCCTTCCTTCCTTTCTTTCTTTCTTTCTTTCTTTCTTTCTTTCTTTCTTTCTTTCTTTCTTTCTTATGTGGCTACTTAAAAATGTAGAACTCTGTATAAAGCATTGCATTTCTTCAGATGGGACTGTCTTATATCCTCTCTGATGGCAAATCCAAAACACAGACTTTATATAGTTTGGATAATAAACTCCTGTTGGTCATAAGTGAACCTGCACTTAAAGAAAGAAATTGATCTTAGAGACTTTGAGATCCCAACCCAATTAAAAGCTGACCTTTATCCTTTCTTTTCACAGTCAGTTAGGAAAGAAATTACTCAGAGGAAGATCTTAATGTGTTTTATCAAATGAAAGTCTTGTCTCAGACCCAGATTGACTTTCCATCCACACTCTGAAAGTGGACAGTCCAGGGGCAGCCCACCCTGTCTAGCCTATAAAGGAATCCTTCTGGAATGGACAGCAGTGTTTCTGGGTGTTTCTAGGTCCTGGCTCCATTTTCTCCAAAGGCCAGTTTCAATCTCAAATCACACAGGTCTTGTTCTAGAACTGCTTCCCTCCACCCTCCGCCCCCTGCCGCCTGTCTCCATCAGCCTGGGAGTGTGGGAGCTCCGGGTAACACTTCCAGCTGTGACTCTTCTCAGCTCTTAAGAAGCCACTCTTGATATTCGTCCTGAAGATGTGTTTTTCTACATCACTCTGTGCTTGGCTGGGGTTCCAGGGAAGACGGGTGCCATTAGCAAATTGGCTTTCCACATGCCATGAACCAACTTTACACGCTTATTCTGAATTCTCGTGGAAGACTAGGTTTAATTCCCAAAGTCAGCTTGAAATGAGAATCGGCAGGAGCCTCTGCCCAGGCCTGGCGAGTGTGTCTTGTTTGCCTAAGAGGATTAAGCAAAAGCACAGTCAGCTAAGCGGCCAGGGAGACTTTAGGGACTTTAGCTCTAATCTCTTACTGATGTAGCCTTTGTCAGCAACTACCAGTCATGACTAGCTCTTTCCAGCTGAGATTACTAACCTGTTCTGCCCCAAGGATGTCACAGCCCTTCTGTTCCCCGGCTGCTTCACTTTCCCTGCACAATCTCCAGTCTTATTCTTCCCAAGACCTGCCATCCGCTTCCCTCCTCTCCTGGTGCTTCACACCTCGTCTCTTCTGCCTCACCAGGTTGGCCTTCTCAATGGCTCTCTGAGTTTGGCACAGCAAATAGAGACTCAGAGGCTCATAGCATCATTTGGGGGGTAACCTGCCTAAACAGAACATTCACTGTCACAAAAAGAAACTCCCATCGGATGAGAGACGAAGTCAACATTAGTAGGCCATTTCTGGGTTCCAGTTTTTCTATGACTTCTAGAGTCCACCTCTTCATTCTGATTAAGACTCCCACCTGGTGGTGCTAATGTTTGGCTTGACCCCCAAACCACAATGGAAACTGCTTTCCCATGATGCCCTTTTGCACTGCAGACACATTCGAATCATTTGTGTTTTGCAATAGAGCTGCCTTTCCTTTGTGGTCAAGGAGCTGTTAGGAGGTGCACCAGTTGTTTCCCCGACCCTCCAATCCTAGCTCAAGCTTCAGTATTTTACTTATGATATTTTTGCATTCGATTTATGAACAAAACAGATCAGCCATTCATGTGAGTTCTGTAAGTATGTGATATGCCATCACTGCTGAGTCTTGCTCTTGGTTTTATGCTGACTTTATGAAAAAAAAAATAGGACATTTTTATTTTCTTTAGAAAAGTTTTAAAAGTACTGGAGTGATCTACTTCTTAAATATTAAAAATGCCACTTGTGAAATTATTAGGTGTGTCAATTAGACCACTTCTCAACTACATATGCAATTTGTGGGGTTATCACATTTATTTGCATATCTAAAAGATTTTTCCCTGTATCTTTGTGCTATTTCCCAGTCTCCTATCTAATTCTGTGTATTTGTAACTTGCCCTTTGTTTTAAATTTGGGATATTGAGATTTTATTTATTTTATTTTAAACCACCAGATCTTGGATTTATTTGTCTGTCAAATGTCTATTTTTTAAAAATTTATTTATTATGACTCTCATCATTGTTTATTTCTTCCTTTGGTTTTCTGTAATTACCTTGCGTTCTTTTTCAAACTTCTTGAGCTGAATAATTAATGCATTGTTTGATTGTTTTTTATTTATTAATGCTAAGTGCTTAAGCCTAATAATTTTCCTGTGAGCACTGCTTTAATCATATTCTTAGGCTGTGAAGCGTAGCTTTCAAATTTATTCATAATTATTATTGCCTGAGTTTTATTCAGGGATGTGCTGTCTGCTCTGAAGACCTACTTACTTTAAGCTTTTGGCTTTGCCCTTTGGGGCAGTAAGCAGGGCTGTGGATGGTATCCCACAGATGAACTGACCGAGGGTTCTTCCCTGTGCCCTTGGAGATAACATGAATACCACTGTGGAAGGGGTTCTTATTTCCCTTGTCTCCTCTAGGAACTTAAATTTAACTGCCCCAAGTAGATCACTCTTGATTAGGTTTCACAGTATTCTTTCACTTCTGGAGATATTGGCATCCTGCTTTAGATCTAGAGAGTTCCTTTAGTGAACAGTGAGTGTCTGGCACTGGTCTGATTAGTGGTATTCTTTGCTCCTGTTACTCTCACTTAATCAATCCTCATATTCTTCAGAATGGTTGGGGGATTGTTTATAATGTGTATTTCAGCAAGGGAAAGAAAAAGGTAGCATTTTTTTTTCAATCATCTCTTACTAGATGTATCAGTAGTTAATTTTTGGAGAGTATTTGAAAAGCATTTTAGATCCATGGTACTTCTATTAAACTGAAGTGTGGCTTCCAAGTGATCATCCTTACCAATAGAAAAAGAAATCTGTTGGCTCAAACATTTTCCTAAGCATTACCTGATCTTTCGTCTCCTAAATATTCTTTCAGGCTTATGGCTTCTGCCATCCATCAAGCAGGCAGATTTTATTGGCCAGACTTACCTGTTAGAAACACGGGGTAGAGCAGGGCTGGAAACTGAGAAACTGTCTTTCGATGAGCCCAAAGACAAGGCTCAGACTCCCAGCTCTTTTCAAACTTGACGTGAAGTTTGAAAATGTGCTTCTTACTGCCTGAGGCTGTCTAAAGGTTGGGGTCTACCAACAACAGCTAGTGAATAAGGTCAATAGATATATCAATCAGCCCTAGTTTGGGATTTTGTTTTATTAACCTGAACAAATAGCTTAGGTTGACAGAGACCCTGACTGAGAGGAGCTTTTAGCCTTTTGGTCATCCGTTTCTGTGATGCCCCTGGACAAGACTAACTCCATAGATCAAGAATCAAAAATGAATCACTGACTGAGGGTGTAGCTCAGTGGTAGAGTGTGCTTAGGTGAGATCCTGGGTTCCATCCCTAGCATAAAAACATTAATCACAAACCACACTGGAGACTTTGCATAAAACTGGACAATGGTGTAGAGTTTCTCAGTCAGATTTTTGCTTGAGGCCCACTAACTCATGAATGTTTATGGTCTCTTTTATCCTGTGCTGGACGCTACTGGATTCTGGAGAGGAGCTTGGAGATTGAGGCCAGTTCTGCATTCAGGGAAGCCAGGGGCAGTGCCAGGTGAATTTATACATGGGTTTCCGCCACCTGCCTTCTATTATAATGCTTCAGAATGCCTCCAGGCCAGAGAGCCACTTCATAGCCTGCCTCAGGCTTTTGAAATAAAATACCCTCTTGCAATAAGTGTTGGCAAGCTCTCCTTTAGGGATGCGGCAGAGGCAAGCACCCTGGCCCTGTCTCCGTACAGATTTAGATGATGTAGGGTCTTTGAATTTGGCCTCTATTTCTAGCACTTTTTGAAAAAAGGAGAGTGAAACCAGAAAATCTTCCAAGGCAGATGTCTCTTTTATTTCTTTTTCAAAGGAGTATGTGGGAAATGGAGGCAGAGTGCTGAGAGAGATGATGGTAGGGCGATGTGGTCTCTAAAGCACCCTGTGATAGTGGGGGCATGAGAACTCAAGCACATAAATTGCTGGGGGCGGGGCTAGAACTGACTTCCAGAAAAAATGCTTTCGTTTTGGACCCCACTCTCTTAAGAAGCCAGATTCATTTAGCTGGTGAGATATCAGATAAAGACAGCATTGAACTTTTCCAGGGCCAGCTGGACCCTTCTGGAGGAATGCCACAATCTGTGGGTTAAAAAAATGACCTCTCTTTCTAGAACATTTGTGAAACACTAAATCTGACTTTCATCTTGAGTTTATTTGTCAATGTCAAGGGGTCATTATGCAAGAGAAAACGCCTAGAGACTTCACAAAATACGAATCTAACAGAAGATCTTCACACAGAACTAAGACCTCATTGGGTTAGACCTTTACTGCAAGAATCAACTATTATGACACATAACCCCACACGATCACCACTGCTAGACATTAAGGGAAATTGCTTTTCTTTCATTTTAGTATTTAGACTAGAAAACAAAATAGGTGCCCCGATTATGCATCTACACAAGATTGTCATAAAATTTTCCAACTTCAATTTATACTACCTGGGTAATCCCTAAAAACTCAAACTGAGAATGAGTGTGGAATGCTGTTGGGTTGGAAGGGAATCGAGGCTCATGGCCCTAAGAAAAACCAATTCTCACAGATTTGTTTCAAATAATTCCCACGGATAAGACTTTCACAGCTTCTGAGTTCATCAGCACAGATTACAAAACTCACAAAGAAACCAGACTCCATAAACATAATACAGCTGAAAAAGCAAACACGATATTTAGCGTTCAAACGTTTTCAGTTATTGGATAATCAGCCAAAGGATATAGAGCAAGAAATTTTATGATGTTTACAGGAAAGAAGAGGGGTCTATAGCAGTTTGCTAGGGACTCTGTAACAAAGCATCACAGACTGGGTGGCAGGAACAACGTTTCTCATAGCTCTGGAGTTTGGAAGTTTAAGGTCAAGGTGTTGGCAGGGTTGGTTTCTTCTGAGGCCTCTTTTCTTGGCTTAGAGATGGTTGTCTTCTCTCCACATGGTCACACTGTCTTCTCTCTCTGTGTGTTTGTGTCCTCGTCTCCTTTTCTTATAGAAAGGCTAGTCACATTAGAGTCCACCCTAATGACTTCACTTAACCTTTGTTACATCTTTAAAGGCCTTATCTCCAAATACAGTCTCATTCTCAGCTACTAAGGGTTAGGGATCCACCATATGTATTTGGGGAGGCATAAATTAACTCATACTATAGTCAGTAAGTGTGAAAAAAGGACAAAATATGCAAAAGTTCTCAAGGCTATTTGAGAAAAGATCCAACTAGAACTTCTAGAAATGAAAAAAACAAACTATAACTGAAAACTTTTATGAACCCCAATGGGTGGTATAAGAGAAGATTGACACAGCTGAAGGAAGAATTAGAAAACTGGAAGACAGAGAGCAATTTATTACACAGTTCAGAGACAGAAAGAGATACACCTTCAGAATTGATTCAACTTCAATGCTCAGATTCAGAAATTCCAAGAAACCCAGCAGGATTTAACAAAAGAGAGAGAGAGAGAAAGAAATGCCCACCTAGACAGACAGAGTCTCATGAAACTTCAAAATAGATCACTTACAAAGGAATGACAAATAATTACCTGACTTCTTAAGAACAACCATAGAAACTGAATAATAGCTGTATAATATTTTAATATGCTGAACAAAAATAAGCATTGGCTTAAAACTGCATATAAAATAATGATATCTTTCAAAAATAGGAATGAGTAAAGAAATTTTGAAGTAAGGACAGAGAGACTGATTAAAGGAAATTTGAAGGGCTTGCCTAAAGCAAAAGGGAGTATTCCAGTTAGAGATTTTGAGATGAAAGCTGACATGATTTTTAGAGATCAAGAGGCTCTCTTGAGCCCCTTGTAATGATCCAAGTTTCAGTAATGATAGAAGTTTTAGTTCAGCAGAAGAATATAACAAGTTCGTACTAAAAGGTACCTTAAAAACAATCTCAAAATATAGAAAACAAAATTAAAGGGACTTTGTAAAAAGAAATAGACATGATAGTGAGAGACTTTTCAATACTTCTCATAGTGACTAGTGTACTAAATATATTTTAAAAACTGAGAAAGATACACAGATTGAAACAATATGTCACACAAGACAAAGCTCCAGAGAAAAGTTTCAGAAATCTGTACCAGGTTCCTTGTTAGTCTGGCTGAGGGTTGTGCTGTATACACAATGGGCAACAGACCTGAGGCTTGCACAACAAATAGGAGCTGTAGTAGGATTGAGGGGGAAACAGTAGTAAGAAAGATCCAACTGTGCTGTGGGGATTAGAGTTTTGACCTTGGCAGAAAGGAGATATCTCAACACTTCATTAACACCACCCAAAAACTTGTGCCCTAAGGGTGAGACTAACTTCTAGAGCAAACATTTTCTTTGAAGAGTTCAAAAGGTAAATTTTTCAGCTTTGAAGGCCCACACACAATCTCTGTCACAACTATTTAGCTCTACCACTGAAGCACAAAAGTCATCACAGATAAGACTTAAGTAAAGGAGCAAAACTGTGTGCCTATAAAACTTTATTTATAAAATCAAGAGTATTAGATGCAGTGATGGTTGTCCAACTCTGTAAAAGTACTAAAAATCCACTGAGTCTTATGGATGAATTCTATGGCGTATAAATTTTATCCCAGTAAAGCTGTTAAAACAATTACAAAAAAACAAACAATGGGTACTGGGCTCATAATTTCTGATCTTTGCTTTAAAAAATGGTTTTGTAGGCCCAATTCAATGTTGCCTGGTGTTTAAACAAGGTTCTGTTGAAACACAGACATGCTCATGTGCCTATTACTATGGCTGCTTTCATGCTACAAGTGGAAGAGGTGACTAGATGTGACAGACCTGTATGGCCCCTAAAATCTAAATTATCTACTCCATGGCCTTTTAAAGAAAAAAGTTTACTGACCTCTGCAGAATTTTTTTTCTTATTTTTGGTATGGAGGATTAAACCCAGGCCTTTCTACCACTGAGTTTCATCCTCAGTCCTTTTAAAAATTATTTTATTTTGAAAAGGGTCTCAGTAAGTTGCTGAGGCTGGCTTTGAACTTGCAATCCTCCTGCCTCAGCTTCATAAGTTGCTGGGATTACAGGAGTGCAGAAGTATGGCTTTTAAAAACTTGGGATATGACTACGGCAACTGAATATTTTTAAATTTTATTTACATTTAATTCACTTAAATAGCCACTCTAGTACCACCTACTCTGGGCCCATTGTATGAAAGCCTAAAACCAAGTCCTAGTAAGGACAACAGGGAGACAAGTGTGGAGAACGAATTATCGAAGTCAGAAGGACTTATCTGTAATAGAAAGCTCAAAACCAAACATCCACATATCCAAGGTGATCAGATAGTAATTGAACTGTTTGTACAAACAAGAATCAATGTTTTTAGAGAAAGACAACAGAATCTTTAGTCTTCAGAATGTATTATGTACCATGTCCTGTGTTCAATTTTTTAAAAAATCACTTGGGTTTAAAAGAAATAGGAAAATGTAATTTGACGGTTGTTATGATTTGGATGAGAAGTGTCCTCCAAAAATTCATGTGAAAGACAAGGCAAGAAGGTTTAGAGGAGAAATGGTTGGGTAATGAGAGCCTTATACCAATCAGTGAATTAATCATCTAATGGGATTAACTGAGTGGTAATTGAAGGCAGGTGGGGTGTGGCTGAAGGAGGTGGGGCATTGGGGCCTTGGCTTTGGGATATAGATTTGCATTTGGCAACTGGAGATCTCTTTCTCTCTGCTCTCTGATCAGCAGGTAAACTGCCTCCCTCTTCCACACTCTTCCACAATGATGTTCTGACTCATCTCAAGTCCAAAGGAATGGAGCCTGCTGTCTAGGGACTGAGACTTCTGAAACCGTGAGCCCCAAATAAACTTCTCCTCTACAATTGTTCTGGTTGGGTCTTTTCATCACAGCAGCAAAAAGCTGACTAAAACAATGGTCAAGGAGACAATCACTCAATGATTTTCAATTTGGGGGTATTTTCAATACCCAAGGTGGCATTGAACACAACATAGAAAGATTTAAAAATTAATTATTACAAACATGGCTCAAAGAATTAAAGGGAAAAATCCAAAGAATTAAAGAAAAATAGAGATTTAATGAAAAAAAAAAGAAATATCACTAGATAAACTGAATCTATTTTTTAAAAATATAAACACTAAAACTAAAGTGTATGATACCCAAAATGAAAAATCCAACCAATGGACTTATTACAGATGACAGAAGAAATATCTAAGATCAATCAATGTTGCCTGATCTGATAAATAGAAAAATAACTAAAGAAAAGTGATCAATGCTTCAGGGACCCAAAGGTCCTGATTAAGTGGTAACTTATGTGCAACAGGGGTCCTAAAAAGAGAAGAGAGTGAGAACAGGAGGAAGTGGTATTTATAAGAATAATAATGGCCCTTAAACTTCCCCCAAATTGTTGAATTGTTGCTTTTAGATTTAGGAAACTCAGCCCTAAGTGGGATAAACACAAAGAGAACATATCTAGGCACATCATGGTCAAATTTCTGAAGATCAAATGCAAATAGAAAATCCTGGAACCAGCCAAAGAGGAAAAGGCAGATTATATATGGAAAGAAAGTTAAAAAAAAATAATTTCTGACTTCTTAATAGAAACAGTCGAGACCAGAAGATAAGGGAAGAACACCTTTAAAATGCTCAAAGAGAGAAAAAAAAGTATCAATGTGGAATTCTATATCCTGTGAAAGTGACTTTAAAATTATGGTAAAATAAAGATACTTGGAGATAAACAAAAGCAAAGAGAATTTATTGCAGGCAGAACCCCACTACAGAAAATGCTCAAGGGTGTCCTTCAGGCTGTCAGGAAATGAGAGCAGACGAAAACTTGAATCTACAGTAAGGAAATGATCAGCAGAAATCATGCCACAACGTATTTGATAGCAGAGTGTTTGATGAAAATAAAAATATTTCTATGTTTATGACTCTAGTTCAATTTCCTGCTTGGAGTTGTCTGCGAATGCTGTTATGCCCCTTTTAACTTCTTAACCAAATATCTAACTCATTAACTTTGAGACTTTCATTTTTTTTAGAAATGAACACTTAAAACTAAATTTCCCTCTGAATAATACTTTGGTTATATCTTATACTTTTGGAGGATTATGATTTCACTGTATCTTTTTGCTTTAAAAACTATTTGATGACATGGGGATGCACTCATAATAACCCATTGTTAAATAAAAAAGTAAATAACAATGAAATATGATGACATGATTCTAATTATTATAAAAAATTTAGGTGTATATATTTGTATCATAAATGCACAGAAAAAGGACAAGATGGAAATACATTAAATATATAAAGCAGTTAGCTGAGAGTAGTAAGATTATAAGGATTTTTAGTTTTCTTTATAGTTGTCTCTATTTCTATAATGAATATGGATTATTTTTATAATCAGAAAATAATTACAAGAAAGAAAACCCAATCAATACTTACATAATTGACAATTTAGCATGAGAAAGCATGTTAGAAGGAGGCAACAGTCTGTTCATTTTGTCCTAAATAAGTCTTATTGGATTTCACTTTAGCAACCTAACCTCAGGACTGTGCGCATACAAATAAAGGTAATGAATACAACTCGGGTAAATCTGCCTCCTTTGCCATGTAGCTAAGAGCTGGCTTGTGCCTACTCTTTGGTCTCATGTGTCTCTCTGCTGTGGAACATGCAGTCTCATTCTTTTCTCACTTAGAGACAAAATATGGTGATACGAGATTCAGCAGTCTATGACAAACATTCAAGATTGGATTCTTAAAAGAGTAACAAAACCTGTTCCAGGAATCTGAATCTTGCATGTGACATATACACAGTATCTTGTGAAATTTCCCCATTGCCATGTTTTCCTTTTTAGCTAGCTTTGTTCTTTCCCAGCTGGGCTTTCTACCAATAAGAAGGCAAAATGGTTTCTCTGATGAAGTCCTCTGAGAATGCTCTGATGACATTGGACAAGCTTTCATTCCTTCATCCGCTCGCTGGTGACCTGGGAGATACCTCTGCATCTTCAAAAGAGAGAACAATGCTAAATTCCTCTGAAGTCCTAAAATGTGAAATGAGGTATTATTAGAAATGGTGATGTCACTGAAAAGTGAAACTCTGAAGATAGCCAGCCAGTTATCCATCCATCCATCCATCCATCCATTCGATATAATGTGTGTTTATATGGAAACCATTGTGCATCCTATATGATACCAGCTGTTGCAGGGAAGGAAATAAAAGATAATCTTAGCCCTGAGGACTCCATAAGCAGATAAAGAGAGGCCTATACCGAGCTAATTATTATGCAAGTTAATCTAAGTGTTTATATCTGTATATGAAACTTGAGGAGAAGGAGATAATACAAGAGTCAAAGTCACTTCCCTTCCCTTAAAGTGACTGATAATTACACTGGAAGTATAGACTACAAACCCATCGAAGAATGAACTAATAAATCCCAGTGTTATTTTCACGAGTGACCTTGGATTTAAAGTTCAAGGATAGCAAATCAAGAGAAGTACCATCCTTAGTCCGGAGATGCTCTTTCCTCCATTTCCTCTGAGGCAAAAATGGTCAGTCTCTGAAGACGTGTGTCTCCAAGGCTGCTGGCAGATGCTTTTACAGGCTGTCTTCATCAGCTTCTTGCTTGCTTGATTGAAATCCCCAGGCCTCCGGAGATCCATTGCCTAACCAGGGTAGAGCTGTATTTCCATGTACAAGTGACAAGGCTGACATTTAAAGCAATAACAACAGCAGGGTATATGCCCTCTCATCCCAGGAGCCCATTTTCTAGACCAGCTCTGTCCAAGAAACTTCCAGCCGAGTGCAGTGATGGAGACGCTCAGATGCTGGAGTGACTAGCCAGGGGGGTTGGTGAGTGCTTGGGATGTGTCTGGGAAGACTGAAGAATACGTTTCTTAATTTCATTTAATTTTAATAAATTTAAATTCAAATATCTTACTTTTAATTAACTTGGATTTAAACTGTGGCTACTGTATCAGATAGCACTGTTCTAGATCCTCAGTGTGAGGGAGTGATACATAGTTTTCCTTGAAAAATAGATACTCTGGTAATTCATAGAATAATTTAGCTACCAAAGTGGCTAAAATCAGTCCCTGGCTTTGGACAGCTGGGTGAGATTGTGACAGATTTGATCTCCTTTCCTCCAACTTCAGTGTAAGTTTCCAACTTTTTTTTTTCACCAGGTATTGAATTCAGGGGCACTCTACCACTGAGCCACACCCTCAGCCCTATTTTGTATTTTATTTAGACACAGGGTCCCACTGAATTGCTTAGTGCCTCACATTTCTGAGGCTGGCTTTGAACTCGTGATCCTCCTGCCTCAGCCTCCCGAGCTGCTGGGATTACAGGCCTATGCTACTACCCTGGGCTTCTGAAGTTCTTTTACTGTGGTAAAACCAAGGATTCACAAAACGACTTCGCTCAAATCTATTAGCCTAAATGCTAACCCCCTCTCCTCCCTTGGACACTTCAAAACTGTGAATGAAAAGGTTAGCACACTATCGGTGACACAGCAATAAACCATGGGATGGGGCTCAAGAATCCTCATTATTAATTATTAATAATGTGTCTATACAGTTCCAAGCTTCCACATTTGAATATCATGTAGCTCCATACCCAAAACAGAATTATAGTATAGAATTTATCATAAAGGAAGTGTTTACTTATACAATAGTTACTGAACATATGATAAGGAGTAGGCATTAATATAAGGTGAGTCAAACAAGTGAGATTGTTGTCCTACGGTCTAGATGGGGAGATAAAAAATGAGTTTTAATTGATATATAGGAAAACAAGTAGTTGTAATGAGATGGACAGTTTGTTCAACCGTGTGGTCAGGGAAGACCTTGACTAGGAGGCCACAAAGAAGCTAAGACTTGAGAGTAGTGTAGAGTAATTCTGCTGAAGTGAGGAGGAAGTATTCTAGATAGAATGGACACAGACAAGCTAGGGCTGCCTAGGGACTGGGAATAGGTCATTGTCATCAAACACAATGAATAAGCAGCTAGTAGAGACAAGGACGACGGGGGTCAGATCATGTCAGGTCTTATGAACAGGGTACTTGTTTGTTCATGAAAATTGCCTAAATTTTATTCTGTAATATGGTTACAAACCACTAGCAGGATTTGTGCAAGGGAGTGAAGTGGAAAGTTTAAACTTTTCTGAGATCATTTTTTGCCTTCTGGAAGAGAATGAAGTATTGTTGGGTAAGTATGGTGTTGTGGTTTAGATCTAAAATACTCCCCCAAGTGTATTGAAAGCATGGTCCCCAGTGCAACAAGGTTCAGAGGTGGGGCTTTTAGATAATGAAATTGGAGCTAGAACCTCATCAGTGGATTACTTCACTGGTAGATTAATAATTTGAAGTGGGTTGTAATATTGGGCAGGTGGGGCGTGGCTAGAGGAGGCAGGCCACTAGAGGCATGCCCTTGGGGACTATATCCTGTCCTTGGCTTACCTCTGTATCTATCTCTATCTCTATCTCTATCTCTATCTCTATCTCTATCTCTATCTCTCTGCTTTCTGGCTGCCTTCAGCTGAACAGATTTCCTCCACCACACCCCTCTGCCTTGTGGTTCTGTTTTATCTTGGGCCTCTGAGCATTGAAGTCAGCTGACCATGGACAGAGGCCTTCAGAACCATAAGACAAAATAAACTTCTCTTCTTGTCAGGTGTTTTGGTCACAGCAATGAAAAACTAACACTTATGCCCGGAGATAGGAATTCTTGCTGTGGTCTAGGAAGGAGACAACATGACTTGGATTGAAGCTGTAGCTGTGGATGTAATTGAGATGCAATTAGATTCTGGATCTATTTTGAGTTAGAGTCAATAGATTGGTTGGTTGAATATAGGAAAATCATAGGGAAAAAAAGAAAAGGAGTCAAAGATAAATGATGGCGTAGTTTTAAACCTTAGCCACTTGATAATTCATGGAGCCGTTTGCTTCACAAAGAATGGGGGAGAAATTGAGAGTTTAATTTTGGACCTTAAGTTTGGGATGTTTATTAGGCATCTGTTATGGTTAACTCCTGTTAATGCAGGAGTGTTCAGAGGTGAAATAAAAAGATGATGAGAGCCGTAACCAAGTCACTCATCCTACTTTTAATGAACTCATAGGGTGGTGACTGCAGGCCGTGGGACATGGGTGGAGAAGGTGATCATCCAGGAATGCCCTGGAAGAGTGCATCTTCCTTGTACCCCCTCCTGCCCCCTCCCTCTGCTTCCTGACCCATTATGAACTGGGCATCTTTCTTCCACTGAGCCCTATCCCTGTGACATGCTACCACATCTTGGGTCCAGAGAAATGGAGTCAACTGTCAATAGACTGAGACCTCTAAAACCAAGAGCCACAAATCAACGTTTCTTCCTCTCAGTTGTTCTTGTTATGTATTTTGGTAACAGCGACACAGAAACAACATCCAAGCAGAGATATGTCATATAGGCAGTTGGATATGTGACTCTGGGATTGGGGGAGAGATAAGAACTGAAAAGACAGACTCAAGAGTCATGAGTATGTAGATGAAATGAGACTGAAAGATTACCTAAAGAGAGAGCAGAGAAGGGGGAAAAGTGAGAGAGGAAGAGCAAAGGAAAAGGAAGGGAAGGAAAAAGAAGAGAAAAGGGAGGGATAGGAAGGGAAGCAAGAGGCAGGGAGGAGGAAATGAAGACAAGAGATCTGGGTTTCAATCCTGTGCAATCTGACATTAAGAGATGAGGCCGAAGAGGCTGAGAAAAAGCAAATAACACGTCAGGAGGAAAACCAAGAAAATGTCGCACAGTGGGACCCTAGGGAAGAAATGTTTCAAGAAAGAGGGAGAAGTCAACTGTTCACTAGCAGTTCTGTAAGATGGAACAGATAACGGACCTGGGAATAAGGAAGGCGGGGATCCGTGGTGTCACCTCAATGGATTTGGAAGTGAGTGTCAGTACCTAGGAAAGCTTGTGGTTCTCAGCAGGAAGATGAGAAGAACTCTAAAGAATGTGATAAAGAAGGAAATGGAGAGGAGATGCTGGCCATTTTCCTTGTCTCCAATCTTTAGGAGAGGATCACAGCAGAGATCTTGGTTGTAAAGTGAAAGGATGTACTCATAAAACACCTGAAGAAACCCACCTGTGCTGTGGGCCTGCCACCTTTCCCACATCTCTCCCCTGCGTGTAGGTGTGATGCAGCCCTGCCTTGCATACCCACCTGCCATCACTGAAGAGCACAGGATTAAAAAAAAGTCCAGAGCTTCTTTCTTAGTGGAATCCTCCAAATTCTTTCTGTGAGATTGGGGTCTTTGCAGCCTTGGGTTTGGACAGAAATGAAGCTGGTTGAAGAGAAAATAAAGTAAGACAAATCGAGACGGATAATCTGTAACTTTTCAGGAGATTTTCTATTGATAGAAGTAAAGAGATGGGCCATTGTTGGATGGGGACTATAAGGTCAAGGGAAATTTTTTTATTTTGTTTTTGAGATGAGTTATTTCAAGTCAGATCATCTGTGAGTGTGGACGACACAGAAAGAAGAAAGATTTTCCTGGTGCGAAATGATGAGCAACTCTCACTATCCTATGAGAAATCAGTCTGTGCCCACCGACGGAATCTGCCTGAGTCAGACTGGGCGAACAACTCCTGAGTTTCTGTGTCTGAGAACAACAGCTTTTAACTGGATTGGACAAAGGGAATGTGACCACTAGCAGCTTGACATCATGGTCTTTTCACAACTCCTGGGTTCTGATAGCATCAGTTGGCATAAATCTTACCACCCAGTGAGGCATGCTGCTCATGATATCGCCCCTGGAGGTGTGGGAGGCACCTGGTGACTCACCAAGCCCAGTGCTTGCTGGAGAGCCAAAGCAGAGACCCGTTAGACTCCATCTGCTACTGCCATCTATTCACCTCCACCCCAAGTTGACATGGGCAGGACAGAGCTTCAGATCACAACCTCCTTAGTGGAGGTTGGCTTCCTATACCTGTGTGTCTTTTTATTCCCCACCTCATTCTTCCTTTTCTGGCAGTAGATATGCAAGAGGTTATCAGGAAATTGGTATAGGCAGTCTGATTCTTTTATCAGCCTTTTTTTTCCCTAAATTTCTCTGCAATGAGAGGTTGATGGATCCAGGCACACTTTCTACATCTATATGGACATGTTGCTACAGAACCAGGCTTCTAAGATAGCTTATCTGTTAGGGATAAACTATTTCTGTCTTCTCCTCAAACCCTAAAGTACAGGACTTTTTAACAAGTGTCACCAGAGACCAAGTAATGACCCTGATAGAGCTAATCCCTGCCCTCCAGACCAAGACAGGGGGCAGTAGGCAAGAGGCCTAGATTATCCAAAGGGTCCAGTTCACAAGCGGCAGTGCACATTCCCGTCCGTCTGGGGAGCAGAAGGCTGCTTCCTAGGTGGCACCGCAGCAGGTACCTCCATCGCACTTGGGCACAACTGTCTCCGCCTTGCCAATGAGACCAATAGGGATGCCAGGCTGAGAAAGGGGTGCCTCAATATCATTCTAGAACAGCATGTGGGGCCACATGTAGTTAAATGGAAATTACTAACTCAAAATAGAGCTGAAACTGCTTGAGCAAAATCTGAAAAGCACAGCTGTGTGGCGCCCTGCAGGGTAACTGCTTTCTCTTTGATTTCACACAAACTTGTGCTTGAATAAGAGAGATCCAGTGGCCATTAGGGGACAATAGAAATAAAAATCAGATGTCGCCCTGTGAGCATTAAATAACTTGCAACTCTAGGAAATGCCATTGAGGCAAGAAGTCACAGCACTAGCCCTATGCCAGCAGGTTCTAGATGGAAATCTTTCTGGGCTTTTTTTGGCTTTGATTATTGTTCTTGAGGGACCCCGGGAAAGACCCGGCTGTGGAAAAGTAGAGCAGTTGGTATAATAATGTATGAGCAATATCAATGGAGAGAGTGATTTGCTCCTGGGTTGTGAGTAATGATAGAATCATAATACTGTACTCACCATACAAATATTTACGAGTGGGAAAGAAACTGACAACAAGAGCCAAACATTAAATCAGAATGAGCAAACGTGAGGAAGTGGGAGGCTCTGGATGGGGCATCTGTTCTCACCAAATATGGAGTCTGCTCAACCCCTTCAGCTGAGGATTTAACTCCTGGACACCAAACCTCGTAATCTTGGGTGCCCAGGACACCTGGGAAAGGCTCTGCAAAGTGAAGTCGTGCAGAGTGAACCATAAGAGTCACATGCACTGCCAGTATAGGAAAAAAAAAAAAAATCCAAGGAGATGTGTAATGTGCTCTCAGGGCAGGAAATGGGGCCAGCAGGAGTCTGGGGGCTTGCTTAGCTAATGCAAATTTCTAAATGACTCTGCTTTGAACAGACCCTGTGCGTTATAGCGGGGAGCAGCTGTGGAAAACATCATGAAGCTGCTCTTCATTATCGGCCCTCCCTTTTGGCTTCCCTTTTCCAGTTCTGAGACTGAGGCCCATGATCATTCATGCCTTCAATGGATCAGAAAGCTTCCCTCAAAAGCAGCAGAAGAGCGATCAGGCTTCAGACCCAGCATAACCGACTCACTGCTCATGTGCTCTTGATCAGGTTGTTTCACCTCTTCGGGCTCAAGTTTTCTCAAAAGGGGATTTAAATCCCTATTTTGTGGGATTGTTGTGAAAACTGAATGATCTAATATATGTAGGGTGCTCAGTATAGACAGTTACGGCATGGAATAGGAATTCAACATAATTGATCGATAAGTATTATTTGATAAATCAAGATGTACTAGAAAATTAATGGTTTCTGAGCAGATCTCCAAAGATATTCATATATGAAAAACAAGTAGAGTCGAGATCCAATGCTTGAATTTAAGAGTATCCAGTTCTGACTCTTCAACCCTGGTCTACTCAGGAGCTCTTTCAGGCCAGTGCCCTCAAATTCTAATAAACTCCCTTCTACTTGGAATAAGGTCACACTTGGCTCCAACTTCCTGCTGTCCTTTGTTTGACATGTGGTAATACCTCATCTTGTCCATATGCCTTTCTAGAAGCCAACTGGGGTTCTAGAAATGTCTGTTTCTCTGCAACACTCAGGGCCACGGAGAATGGATCTGGATTCCTCTGGAGGTGGCCCAGCCAGAAGTTCAGGGTTTCATTCAGATAGATGCATCAGCAGGGCCCTTGCTCACATCAATGCAGGGAGTCTTGCTTGGTTTCTTTGCACACATAAGTCGCATGTGTCTTTCAGGGAAAAAATAACTAATAGACTTTGACTTTGCTTGGTCCTTGATCTATCCTTCCTTCCTTCCTTCCTTCCTTCCTTCCTTCCTTCCTTCCTTCCTTCCTTCCTTCCTTCCTTCCTTCCTTCCTTCCTTCCTTCCTTCCTTTCCTTTCCTTTCCTTTCCTTTCCTTTTTCTTTCTTAACAAGTTTTTCTGTAACCATAGTAACTGAAGAACAACTGAGATTAGTGACCTGTAGCAAATGTCGTATTTTCACAAATGTTTATGAGCAAGTTTGAGGGGAGGCAAAGGTCAGTCAGAGATTATATTGAGGTATATTATTTCCCTAGGTTGCCATAACCAATTACCACCAACTGGGTGGACTAAAACATCAAGAATTTCTTCTCTCACAGATTTGGAGGTCAGAAGTCCATAATCAAGGCAACAGCAGGGCTGTGCACCCTTAGAAGCTCTGGGGGTACTTCTTTCGGAACTCTGTACTTCAGATTCTGGTGGTTCCTGGTGTTCCCCGACTTGTGCTTTTATCACCCCCATTTCTGCCTCTGTTTCCCGCTGTGTCCAAATCTCCCTCTCTTTACCTTATAAAGATATCAGATATTATTTGGGATGAGTCCTAAATAATAATCTCATCTCTAAGTCCTTAAAAACTAATTACATCTACAAAGATTCTTTTCTAAATAAGGTCATGTTTTGTGCTCCCAGGATGACAAGATTCGGGAGACGCTATTCAACCCACTATACCAAGGAACATGTAATTTAGTGAGAAGGATAAGAGAAGACCTATTTGATAGAATCTTAGGTAGAACGTAAGTCCCATGAGAGACACATAGTGTTTATGGATATGCAAAGGAAGAGATGCTCCCATTCATGAGATCTGCAAGAAATAGGTCAATAAGGTAATTTGAGGAACAGGTATTGAAACCTGAGGGACATTTTGTAAAGCAGAGAATTCCTGGAAAGGGGAAAAAAAATCAGAATACAAAAACAGAAAAGTAGAGGCTGTTTAGAGATCATGAAATTCTACTTTCTGTGTTATCTCAAAGAGGAATCATTAGCCACTTTGCATATGACCGAGCACCTTATTTTCAAATGTATTGCAAGAGCCTTGATCATATTAGGGAGTCCGTTATGTTTGTTGATTGGTAATATGGGAAATTTCAACTCTGTCACTCGAATGGTTAAGCTAACCTTTAAAGGTCATACACGTATTGTCCTTCACCAACAATAATATAATCAATGTAACAAAGATAAACATTTAATTCAAATAAATAGCTAATTAAGTTGAACTTAGAAGGGTAACGTGGCCCTGATTACTAAATCAGCCAAATCGTTTTTTCCCTGTTCTTGGAACAAATTCCTACTTCATTGTCGTGCTTTCATGTGACAAATTGAGCTTTTCCGATGTGCAAGGCACTGGCGTGGGGGAAACAGAAAGGGACAGCTTGACATGGCCCCTGCTCTGTCCAGTTCAGAAGTGAACGTGTAACCCCACAGGTCCATGTGCCTGCCACCTGCTAGTGACTAAACATGAGGTCATGGTTCTTTCACACCCTAATGACAATGACTCTAGCTTCCCACTTTCTAGCTCAGGAAAGTTTTCCTTTAACAAATGTCCGCATTAGCGATAGCAGCAGGGCAGCCTGCCCTGGTATATCTTCCTGGCCCTCTGCTTACTGCCAAATCTCGAGGACAGAAACCCAGGTGGCCCTCTTAATCTGACACCTAAGTCACTGCTTGCAGGGCTCTTGCCCAGGGGTGCTGTTGTCCTAGTGCAGGAGTTCCTATAGTCTTCTGATGACCTGGTAGGGTCCAGTCTCTGTACTGACGTCCCCATGGGTAAACGGTCTGTCGGGTTGCTTAATGGTTTAATTTTATTGATGTTCAAACTGAGCCCTGTGTCCTCCATTTGTCCCCGTCCCCCCTTTCTGGGTGGCGTTTCTCTTTCTCCTCTTGCTTCCCAGCTGTTATCTACAAAATGGCATTAGGTGGATCAATAGAGCAGAATTGCAGAGTCACAGAATGCTTTACCTGCCTGGGATTTCACTAACTCCTTGCTCTAACTTCCACATTCTCCAGAATTTAAAAGATTTTCTCAAGGCCATGCACATAATGACTTAATTTTATTGAGACTTAATTTTATTATCGACCTGTTGTCTGTGTTTGCTAGGGCTGCCAAAGCAAAATACCACAAACTGAGTGGCTTAAACAATGGAAATTCATTGCCCCCCCAGTTCTGGAGGCTGGAAGTCTGAGATCAGTGTGTTGGTAGGGTGGGTACTTCTCAGGGCTGTGAGGGAGAATCTGCTCCCTGTCTCTCCCCTGGCTCCTGGCACATGCTGGCCACCTTTGGCCTTACTTGGCTACATCTCTCTAATGTCTGCCTTTATCTTCCTTGCGGGGGGGGGGGGTGTTTCTCCCTATGTGTATGTGTGTTTATGTTCAAATCACCCACTTACATATGGACCCCAGCCATATTCCATTAGGGGCCCATCCTACCCCAGCATTCAGTAAGTTAAGCCTTCATCTTAACCAATGACATCTGCAATGACCCAATTTCCAAACAAGGTCACATAGTGAGGTCTAGGGGGTTAGGGCTTTAACATAGGAATTTGGTGGGGGCCACAATTCAAATCCTATCATCTGTTCTCATTCAGATTTAAGGGAGGGTGAGATGGAAGATCTCACCTCTACATGTGGTTAGCATTTATCAAGACAGAAAGATCTTGAGCTCATAGAAGCATGTACAACTGTTTAGAGGTAGAGGTGAACTGTGTTTACCCTAAGACATGTGGTGACCTTTAAAACAAATTCCATTTTCTTTCTGTCTTTTTAACTGCTTTGCATCAAAAATATTCAATGAGCACTCATTGGCCTGTTTGCCTCTCAGGAAATACAGGAAGCACCGAGCACTTTTAGGGGAACAGCCAGCATAGACTTTCTCTGTGGCTGGCCACTCATTTTCCATCCTCACATTCAAAGCCTCCCACAAAGCCATTGACATTTATTTAGAAACTAATTGTGCTGCGGTTTGGGACATGAAATGAAAAAAGATCAGTTCACGTTGCAATCCATCTTGGAATGAAATGGCTGCTGCAGCATCAGAAGAAAATTGTTCCATTAAGTCAAAGGCAAACCTCAATTTGGAGGACAGAAAGGCCAGAGCCTTGAGATGCCAGTCTCTGTATTACAGAACCATCACTGCATTTCAATAGCACCGCAGTCATCTTAACACTTGGTTCCTGCCACCTGTAAAACTCCTTTCTTTTCCTCCCTCCCCTTCCGGGAACAGCTAATTCTCAATTATCCTTGTGCATTTTAAGCACACCAACATTCAATCTCAGACTAGCTTAACCCTTTTCTGCAAAAGCTCTGCTTTCCCTTACCACATTTGGGACTGTCACCTCTCCTCCGAGCTTCAATTGCAATTAAAATCTGGACTCTTCAAGTCAACACCCAACAGGACACCTTGTGGGACTCCTGTTTTTCTGCACATACATACAAGATCTATATGATTTCTTCTGGAAGCATGTTAGAGTTGTGGGATCTTGAGCCCCATGCCAGACCTACTGAATCAGAATCTGCATCCTAACAAGATGCCCTGGGATTGGAGCACATACTGCATTCAGAAGTGTTGCTCCTCAGCATCTCTCTAAGAGTCAGAACTGAGCTCAAGGCTCTCAGAAGTTAATGGTCAAACCTGCAAATGATTCCTTCATGAATCTCTCAGGCACCTCCTACGCTGACCACCATTAATGGTCTTAGAATGCAAATAACATTTAACATTAATTATTAATAGCTTCAGCTCCACTCAGTTCTCTACCAAATAATCAATATTGAGATATGACACAGGGGATGATAAAGCTGAATTTCTAAGTCAAACATAAATGCTTTTCACATTTTCCACTATTTGGATTCTCTGTATCATTGTTCTAAACCTTATGAGGATTACCATTATTTTCAGTTAATTCAAACATTTTAAAGTTTTAAATTAGATCAGAGAAACATATAAAGAATATTAACTCTGGAAGGAAACATAAGGAAACATGAGATCAACCTTATCACTTGACAGATGAGGACAACAAATCATGGTCAAGTTACAGCTATAGATGAGTTTATGGGTCCTAAGAGTGTCAGATCAGGACAAGAACATACACATTTGGACTGTGTGTGTGTGTGTGTGTGTGTGTGTGTGTGTGTGTTTTCTGTACTGTACTGTATTGATTTGTGTTTGACTGGTTAATAGATTGCACAAGGCACTTGCTCTGGTAACTTCTCAACTTCTAACCAAGCTGAGAAGACAGGCAACTGAATGAAGGTTCTTGGGCAGGTGGAGAATTCTGGCTCTCTTCTACTGTTCAGATTCTTCTCACGGCTCATTGGTGCAGACTGGGCAGCAGACAGATTGCATGGGAACTCCCATTATTGTTTTCATTCTAACAAAATCATTACTTAAGTTGTCTGCAACCTATTCCAGCTACAAGGGACTTGTACAAAATGTGAAATGTTTAGATATTCACAAACTTTGAGAGGCCCCACTACCTCCAGTTTCACTCCATTCTTTGGGACTTTAATTATGACTTTGTCTCTCCATCTTTGATGAGGTTTTACAATGGCAAAGAACCATCAGTATTGGAATCAAGTACCCAGGCTCAACTAGTTGAGGTCAGGGGTATTAACCAGATGGTTCCTGGAGAGCTAGGACTGTAGGGTTTTCCTGAGTGTAACTGCACCATGCTCTCTAAGAACACGGCTCTACAATGGCAATAGCATCCTCATTACCCTAGACCACCATAATCATGTATTAAACACCTGCATGTGCCAAGTCTGAGCTAGGTATCCTCTGTATGTTACCAAGGCCACCATTAGCCTTTTTCCTGAAGCCCAGCAGCTGAGTTGTTTTATTTCCCCAATGAAATCAAATTAAAAATACCAAGCGTGGAGGAACAGGCATAAAATCTGTAGCCTGAAAAGCATTGGAATGGCAGAAAGAGGCATTTCAAGGCTGACCTCAATTAGAGATGGTCCAGGAATAACTACTGTATATATAATTACTATTCATATATATATATTAACTGCATATATATAAATGCATACTATATTTATGTACTTAATATATACTTAAATAAAAACAGATGCTCATGTTAAACATAAACATCTAAAAAATAAATGTTCATGCTAATGTTAAACTATGTATTCATATATATTTAAATAAATAAAGATATGTTGAATATAGGTTAGTTGGAGCTCATACTCATCTATATACAAATACACATATAATATAGATGCATGTCTCATATTGCGTACATATTCCATCTATAAATAGCATACAACTACTATATAAATAGCCAGTATATGTGCATGTATACACATAGTAGCTGGGACTATGGGTCTAAAGTCTGCTCACAGCCCCTGTGGGTAATTTTCTTGAGCTGTGCTTGCCTTTGTATCCCCAAAGGCCTAAGAGGTTGAAGTGGAGGATGTTGGAAACAGGTTCATTTTCCTGGAGACTAGTGACTGGGGAAAAAACAACAACAACAACAACAACAAAAAACCAGTTCTGTTATCTGTAGTGAGTAGGTCTGTCCATGAGGTGGTGGTGTTAGTACAAAGGAAGCAGGAGGGAATAGCGTGAGGGTATAGAGACCAATCAAATTGACTGTGGGACAGTAAATTCATGCCACCTTCATAAACTTCATGTCTAACAAATGCCGGCCACTGGCTGCCAGAGATTCTCAGCAGCTCCTCGACCAGCCCGGCTGGAGGTTTGGAAGCTGCTCCTGTAAGAGGACCCAGGACAAGCCATCAGGAGTGCTGGCTTTGTCCAGTAGACTTGTGTACATGGACATATTCTCTGGCCCCTGCATGGTTTCCTTTGTGTTCTCTGGTCTCTGGGAAGCATTCCAGCCAACCCACAAAGCCTGCTGCCATCTCCCAGAGCCCTCTGCTTCCCTGGCAAGGTTCTTCTGCCCTTTCGACATACATCTGGAGCCTTTTGCTACGTGGAGTCCATACAGACAGAACCTAGGTCAATAAAGTCTCTGCGTATGGCAAACATTCCCAAATGTCATTTTTTTTTTCTTGCAAAGCAACTGCAGCTAAAGGCTAAACAACATGGGAAAAAACCACTCATTTCTCTGTGCAGTCTTTGAAGTATTTAAAGATGCTATGAAATAATTCACTACTGAAGACTTCTCTGGTGCCCCAGTCTTCTTTTCTGGTTGTATAAAGTCATATTTCCATGTTAAAAAAAAAAAAGAAAAAAAGAATGTCCTCTCTGTCTTCACCCTAGAGAGAAGGGGAAAGAACCCTGGCTGACTTTGTTTGCTATGGACACTCTATCTACCTTATCACTTGCAGTATATTTACAGACCCTGCTTTCTAGGGACAGAGGGGGAAGCTGGGGTTGGAAAGGTGAGTGGACTTGTCTGAGTAGGCTTCCAACCCAGATGTCTCTGGCTTCCTTCGCCCTGTTGACTGTGATGTAGATCTTCAACCTTGGCTTTCAAATAACAAGTAGTCACAGTCATATAATAGCAATCCCTAACATCTAGGTGGCCCTTTACAGTATACAAAATGCCTTTCTATTGCCCAGGACCAGAATCTAGCACTGAGGTCTGCCCCTTCTGCCCTGGTTCTTTTGCTACTTCCTCCTTGCCCATCCTGAGCTGTGGATGTCTGAGGCTGAGCTGGTCTTTGCTCCCTTGAGGTGAATTCACTGAAAGCCTGTTGACTGATTGGTGGTGGGAGGTTGTGCTGACACCCCTGCCTTGGGAGTTTCCAGGTTCCTAGGTCCTGGGTGGGCCTGGGATGGTGGGTGCCAGAGAGAAGTAGCTTAACGTAAGCAAGTTTGGCCTGCCTCTTGGTCTTACCCCAGGCCAGCCTTAATAGAGGCTGAGCCAAATGTTGGTGATGATGGGACTTCTCAAAACAGCCTGGCTTCCTTCTTCAGGCCAACAAAAGTGGTTCTTCGACCGCCTTTAATTTGGGCATTAGCTCTCATATGTAACTCCCAAGTTAAATGGGATCCAAGAGTAAATTGGACCTGCAGGTATCAGAAATCTAATCGGTTCTGGGGCCTGATGCTGCACAGTGGTAACAATAATGACTACCATGTATGCAGTTCTTAATGGAGAGCAAGCTGTGATTTCCATCAACTTCTCATTCCACAATCCTGTCAGGTCTATACTATTTGTGCCTAGAAAAATGAGCCTCTCCGAGATGATGTAATTTGCCTGTGATCCTAGCAAGTGGGGGAGTTGGAATCTGAATTCGTAACCACCACTCTGTATTACTGAGGCTGTCCTGCAGGTTTCCTGTGAGCACTGAAGCTTCACTGAACCCCCATCATCTGGGGGAGACTCTGCTTAGATCTCACCCTTGGGAGAAGTCCCAGGACAGAGCAGCCGCTAAGGATCAGATGGGGTGAGAAGTTCTTTGGGTGTCTTGGAGCCCTTCTTATTTTCCCTCTTTCCCTTCCTTCTTCTCCAGTCCTTTCTGCCTTGTCTGTTAACCAACTACTCAACTCCACTGAGGCCAATTGCAAGAAGATGCCTGGATACCCTCATCAGACCTCTATGTTATGTTGGAGTTTTGTTTATTTTAAGGTCAATGCAACAAGAAGGGGACGTCCTCTCTCCTAAAGGACCTCATTGAAGCATACTCTTTTTAATCTTGACTTTGGTCCACCGGCTTGGACTCCAGCCCGTAGCCTACGGCAGGCTGACTCTATTGCGTCCACTCTTATCTTGGCAACGCACGATCGTGTGCTCATTTTGTATGTCTTTTTGGCCCCAGAACACAGGAAATGGGCCTAATAGAAGCTATAAAATGAATTTGTCAGGTACACCGAAAACACTCCTCTGCAAATGCTCACTCTGACAGACACCGTCAATCTAATTAGAGGGCTTTAATGATTAAATCTCCTTAACTGCTTAGCTCTGCATGTTACCAAGTCGCCACACATCCATGCCTGAGGGACACTGGGTTAAGAAGCACTGGGCACATAACCGGCTGTTATTGTAGAACCCCAACTTTTTTTTGATCATGAATCTTCTCAGTTACTAAATCCCACCAGGTCCTTTCCCGGCTTGGTGCCACACACCGAGCTCTGACCTGGCCCAGGTCCTGGATTCTGATCCTACCTCTGCAGCTAACTCTTGGGGTTTGGCCCATTCTTTTTCTTCTTGGTGCCTCCATATTCCCACCTGTACTGTGTGGCTACAAATATTTACTTAGGATCATTTTAGCAGCTGTGAAGTGTCCTGGGATCTTTGAATGAAAGACGCTCTATTTGAGCTTATGAACCAAATGATGACTCCGGCCCCATGCACACTGCAGGAGACAGACTGGACCCATTCATCCTTCATACAGTCCTAATTTTATTCCAAAGCCTCACTCTGGGCAAGGCAGGAAGGCTTGTCAGAGAACTGAGCAGGCTTGGCACTTTCAAAGTACCTTCTATTTGGTAGTTTTCTTTTTCTTTTTTTCCTTTACCATTGCCTATTAGCACATGTAAAACTATCTTGCAAGGACAAGAACAATCATGAAAGGAGAAAGTCCTTCTCGGAGGAGATCTGCTCATTAGGCTATTAAAAAGGTCAAGGAGGCCATTTTGCCTTGGGCTGGGATTTATACTCAGCATACTGGGCACTTCTGGGGCCCACGTTGCATAAATATCAGTGTGCCGTTTTTACACTTATTTTTATAGACGTGTGCATTTTGTTTCAGAATACCCACACTATAAGAAAGCAGAACTGAGAGTGACCAGCTTGTCTAAGGCATTGTGTGTGTCTTAGTCCATTCTGGTGACTTTCACAGAGTGCCATTGACTGGGTGTCTTATACACAACAAGAATTTCTTTCTTCCTTTCTTTCTTTCTTTGGGGGGTACTGGAGATTGAACTCAGGGGCACTTGACCACTGAGCCACATCCCCAGCCCTATTTTGTATTTTATTTAGAGATGGGGTCTCACTGAATTGCTTAGACCCTTGCTTTTGCTGAGGCTGGCTTTGAACTTACGATCCTCTTGCCTCAGCCTCCTGAGCTTCTGGGATTCACAGGTGTGTGCCACCGCACCCAGATACTAGAATTTGTTTATTATAGTTCTGGGGACTAAAACCCCCAGGCCAGGGTGTCAACATGGATAGGCACTAGTGGGGGCCTTCTTCCAGGCTGCAGACTGCAGATCTCTCAGTTATTTTCGTGGGGTGGAAAGAAAACAAGATTCTTCTCTGGAGTCCCTTTTATAGGTCCCTGCTCTCTTGTCCTAATTGCCTTCCAAAGGCCCCACCTCCCAATACCATCACATTGGGGTTAGATTTCAACAATGTGTTGCATTGAACATTTTTGCTTCTTCAAGAAAACTCCACTGTTGCCCCAGTCTGCAGGCTGCAGGAGCATTTGTCTTAGAACAGAAACCTCCAGCCTCTTTCAATTCTACCTCCCTATTCTGTCTCCTCTAACAGAACTTATTTAAGTAACACTGGGTCATTGCTTATTTCCTCCCAGATCAACTTAGTCTCCTTCTTCTTTGAACACTTCACTAGTCCCAGCCCGAGGATCCAGGCCTCCCATCAAGATATTATCTCCAGGCATAGTGGGGAGAACCTTGGTATTCACTCACTTCCCAGGGCCCAAGTCTCCACCCTTAGCAGGAATTTAGTTAAGTCTTCAGTCACCAGGGTCTCTGGTGTTGCTCTCTCACTGGGTTAAGACCATGGCTTCTTACTGCTCTTAACAGAAAATGCAAATGTCTTATGCAAACTTAGCAAGCAAGGCCTTATGAGATCCAGCCTGTCTTCCTGTTTGACCTTTCCTCCCATTCACCTCTTTACTCCTCAAGCCCAGCCACACTCTTTTCTGTTTTCAAATTCATTCAGTTCATTCCTACTTCTGATTTTTGCCCATTTGCCGGTCTCTATTCAGTACACTCTGCCCATCAAAATGTTATGTTTTGGCTTCTTATCATTCAGATCTTTGTTTAAATATTATAAATTCTAGGTCACTAATACCTTGGGCATTTGTTTAAAACAGCCTTTTCCTTACCTATTGTACATCAACTGTCTTTAGACTTATACCCCTTCATGATTCTTGATGCTATGTATGAGTGCACAGGTGTGTTTTCTCTTTCTTTTCAACTCTAGAATACAGATTTCATGAGCAGGGAATCATGCTGTATCTTTTCTGCTGTATCCCCAATACTATGGAAAGTATCTGACACTTGGTAGTCTCGCTAAAAATATTTGTTTGATGACTCGGTGAATGAACAAACTAGGAATATTTGTTATGTCTCTAAGAGGTTGCAGTGAATGTCATCTTGCAAACTTCTCTTGAACATTGGCACTAGAGGTCCCATTTGAATAACCTGTTCAACCAGTGGAAGGCCACAGTCTTGTACTTGGGCCAGTCTGCAGTGTCCCAGTCACCTGGAATCAAAAGCAACCTCCAAAACTCAACAGAGCATCAAATTGGGCCACTAGTCCTTGGAAGATAGGCATAGCTGGAGGACCTTGGTATAAAGTGTAGGATATAACCAATGGAACTGGGCTAGCATGGGAACCTGGAGGAATCCCCAGAGCCATGGGAAAGGTCACGGGTCATAGGTCCTTTATAGAAAGCCCCTATGTGTTTATCAGCTTTTCACTACTGTGACAGAATACCTGAGAAAAATCAACTTAAAGGAGGAAAGAGTTATATTGGCTCATGGTTTCAAATGTTTCAGGTCATGGCCACTTGGCTCTGTTGATCCTGGGCCTGTGGTGAGGGAGGGAGAGTGTGGTGGAGCAAAGTCGTTCCTTCATGGTGGCTGGGAGCAGGGGGTAAGGTGGGATTGGGGAAGAGCCCTGGACAAGATATAGTTTCTGAGTATCCCTCAGAGGACCCACTCCCTTCAATTAGGTGTTACCTCCTGCAGTTTCGCCTTCTCCCTAATAGTTTATTCAAATTATGAAGCCATTAATGGAGTATTGCCCCAAAGCCCTACCTCTGAACGTTGCTGCATGGGGACTAAGTTTTCAACACATAGGTCTTTGGGGGACATTCTACATCCAAACCATAACCGAGGTTAAGAGAGAAGCTAGAGTTGCTTGGTCCAGGTATACAGTGACCCACAGTCCTTCTCCTGAAGGATCGCTGAATGCACCTGTACATGGCCCCTTGGGTGAGACTCTGATGCTGGAGACCAACCGCGGTGGTCTATGGGTGGGGTGGGAAGGACTCATGGCTGATGGGAGATGAAGTCTTTCTAGATTAAGGGAAGATTTAAAGGAGGGGAACACCACCAAAGAGGTTATTCAACAGTTCAGAAAAGAGAAGGCAAACCAATGATGGAGGAAGAGAAAGAGATACTTGCAAGAAGAATTACTGATACTGATGGACAAAATTTAAGGTAGATTCAGTTAGACTAGTGGAATGAAGAGAAAGGAAGACCCGGAGGGTCTGAGCTCGTTGCACTAGGCAGAGGCCGCCACATGTCCTGACTAGATACCGGCAGTCCTAGAAGGGACAGGCTGGCGGGGGGGAAATGTGCCTCCCTCCGGACAGGCTGAGTTTGACAAGTTCACAGGCCCTCAGAGAGAATTTTCTTTTTATTGTCGTTTGTTTGTTTCAAAAGCAGCTGGAAATATAGGCTGAAGGCATAAGAGTCTTAGGAGGAGCCAGGGGAATGGCTAGAAGGATAGAAAAAAATTTCATTATTTTGAGTAAAATGAGGATCCTAAAGGAGCTAAGAATTGGAGTGGAGGGAAGGAAACCCAGAAGGACATTTTTAACTTGAATAAAACTAACACTGATTGCGGTGAATCTTAAAGCTGGAGAACAGCTTCTTATTCAAATGGAAAGGTTGGGATTTAATTGAAAAATGTATCCCGTGGTTTCAGAAGTCAGCTGTTGTTTTGCTTTGCAAAGAGAACTCAGGATCTTTAGAGGTTCAGAGGCAAAGGGACCAAAACCCCAAAGGGACAAGTTCTTCCCACAAAAAGGAAAAAGTGTTCCCATTCAATGCCACTTCTGTACCGTAAGCACCGGTAGTAGTCAGTTTTCCTGAGCCCAAGGTTTCCTTTTCTTTTTTTTTTTTTAATCTCACAGATTTGGAGGTTGAAGATCCAAACAGCATGGTAGCCTAGAGCCAGCTGCAGCCTGGAACCCCCGGCCACATCATATGGTGACAGATGGCATCATGGTGGGAGTGTGCATGAAAAGAGATCATGTGGCAAGGCAGGGAGCCACAGGGTGCCCAGGAGCAAACCTTGCTCTTTTATAACTTGCTGTCATGGGAACCAACCAGGGTCCCGTGAGAACTATCTTAACCCCTTCTGAGAACACACTCCCATCACCAAACCACCTTCCACCCATCCTCACCACCTCTCCCATCACTGTATGGGGGACTCACGCTGCAACCCGGGATCCAAATCACAGCACCACCTACGCAGAGCCCTTTGTGCAGGTAAATTCTGAAAAGATCATAGTAAACAAACAAAAGAAGCCCACATTATTAATACTGAGCATGAAAGCAAAACCAAATTAAAATGGTTCCTTGTCTTTAAGTGAAGAAAAGCAAGAGCATCAGAGATGAAAACAAAGATTCATAAAGATTGAAAAGCAGGTTGAATGCACACAGAAGCTAATGAAAATAATGACTAACGAGAGGTAGATCATAAAATAAAAGGGATCCTGAAAGGAACTCCCCCTCCGCCCCCAAAAAAAAACCAGCCAAAACAAATATGTGAGGGAAGCCATATTTCATAAGCCAATGTTGTAACAATGAGAGGATATTAATGGCATAGTTTTGGACCCTTCCTATAATAAACTCCAGGCAAGTGTTAAAAGCATCAAGCAAAGGGAGGACTTAGGGATAAGGCTACTGTTCAGGCTGGTGACAAAGAGGTGTTCTGGTATTTTATTTAGAGACAGGGTCTCACTGAGTTGCTTAGTGCCTCACTTTTATTGAGGCTGGCTTTGAACTTTGAATCCTCCTGTCTCAGCCTCCTGAGCTGCTGGGATTATAAGCATGCGCCACCATGTAAGGTGAAACTAATGGGCTGCAGGGCAGGTCTTGGCTAAGAACTGTAGGGAAAGGCCCCTGCATGCAAAGTGGCAGAGAAAAGGGGAAGTGGGGGCCTTACATGGGGCCCTGGTGTAGCTTCTTCCTCCAGCTCCTGCCTTAAAGGTTACTTTCAACTGCCCCCAGAAGCTGGCATTTCCCCCCTTGATATAAGGACACAGAGTGGACTCTAATATATTTGGAGGGACTTGGAAGGGCTCCAGGCAGTGAGGCCCAGGAAATAGGAGGGGATTTGATAGTCAGACCAACCTGAGGAATACCTACACTAATACTTGCTTTTTTTTTTTTTTTTTCCATTTGGTACCTGAGATTGAGTTCACTTGACCACTGAGGCACATCCCAGCCCTTTTTATTTTCTGGTATTTTATTTAGAGACAGGGTCTCACTGAGTTGCTTAGTGCCTTGCTTTTATTGAGGCTGGCTTTGAATTTTTGATCCTCCTGCCTCAGCCTCCTGAGCTGCTGAGATTACAAGCGTGTGCCACCATGCCTGGCCCAATGTTTGCTTTGAGTTTACAACAATCATTAGTATATTAAAGGCTCTGTGATTCCTGCTATTAAAGAAACCATTTTAATTAACTCAGTAGTTCCTCAACAGCCATGCCAAAAAGCCAGAGCTCTGCAGAATGGACTTAATCTCCACTGTCTTATTATTCTGAGGAACAATCATGCTGATCACTTTGATTTGGCTGATCTGATTTGCTGTGCCCATCCCTTCTCACTTGGTATATTTCTGCCTGAAAGTTAAGTCGAAGGGAATGACATTCCACAAAGAGAGCATCTGAGTGGGTGTGCATCCTCGATAGACCCTCTGGGCATGCCCACTGGCAGCTGTAATGTTGGGTGTCAATCTACCTAGGTGTTACAAGCTTTTTTTTTTTTTTAAATAGAAACCCTATTATACACTATCATTCACTGTACTATAAAGGAGTCATAGGAAGCAGAGTTGATTGTGTTGCAGGAGTGCGGCAGAACGAGTGTGGTAAATGGAGGTTTATGTCAGTTGGTTTCACTGAGCTGAAGATTGGAGATGATCCTATTCTTACTTTTCTATAGCACCTTCCCAAAGGTCATAAGTACACCCACTGCTTGCTTTGGGGGTGTTTCTTCAATTCAGCCCTTCTCAGGTTTAACCATAATTATTTGAATACCCCGTAGGATGATGGCTGAACAGGTTGTTTTAGAATAGAAGACTAAAACAGATATTATTTTTCAGTTCCTTGCTGAGTTATCTGATGATTAGACTGTTGCCAACAGGATCAAGTCCAATGTTTTAGCAACCCTTCACAACAGCCTCTCCCGGCACTCTCTACCCGTGCATACTATGCTGCAGCTCTTAGGAAGAACCTGATCTTTCCTGAAGAAGCATGAGTATTAATCATTAATTATTAATTATTCTATCATTATAACAAATACCGAGATAACCAACATATAAAGAGAAAAGGATTATTTAGGCTTATGGTCTTAGAGGTTCTAGTGTATGATCAGGTGGCCCTATTGTTTATAGGCCTCTGATGGGATGCAGGATGACAATGGTCAGGAGTCTGCAGTACAGAAAACTTCCTATCTCATGGCCATAGAGAAAAAGAGAAAAAGAGTGGAGTCCTACAATCCTCTTTATGGGCATGTTCCTAGTTACCTGAAGATTTCCCACTAGGCCCCACATCTTAACTTTCTGCCGTCTCCTTTTAGTGCCAAGCTGAGGAACCAAGTCTTAATATACGTGCCTATGGGGGATATTCCAGACCCAAGCTCTGGCACCGTGCTTCCTACAGCCCCTGCCCTTCAACATACCTGCTCTACTTTCTGTTTCTGGGTGAGCTTCTTTCCTTTCTCTACCTGCAAAACCTTCTCCAGGTAGGCATGCAGAGCTAGTCACTCTCACTCTGAGTCCCATAGTACCTTCTACCTGTGGGTTTCCCACAGTGCCTAATGGAACACAGGTAATGCTCAGGAAACATTCGCGGAGTAGACAATACGTTTTTCTACCGTGTCTCTGGTAGTAAACTACTACAGCTAACCACCAGCAATCCATCAAGCAAGGTGGGAGGCAGGAGCTAGAGTCGACATTGTGCACCCCAAATGGTTGGGACAGGCCTGGGCCCACTGAATGACGGACACCGTCTCTAGAGGGAAGACATATTTGTGATTTTTAAAAAATGTTCTTCAAAAACATCATGGATTCAAAGAAGATGAGAAACAATGGCCCGGGAGGAAGAATAGACTCAAGGTGAGCTATACAAGATGGAGAGGAAGAAAGCGGAGCAAAGGACTGTGCCCAGGCCCCTCCTGCTGGGCCGGGCAGTCTCCAGTTACACTGTCAGGGATCTTATCTGTGGTCCAGACAGGGCCAGGCCCGGCTGATGGCACTCCCACCTGCAGCTTCTGGGGACAAAAGGAGAGTAACAGTCAGATTCTCCAGAAGAGGAAATAAAGATAATAATGATTTATCACTGGGTTTTCACCTACTTTTACAAAACATTTTCTCTTTCATATATAATTTTCTGTTATTTAACTATAAGGTCTAAAAGCGTTAAGTTCATTCCAAGCTCAGTTCTCCTTTTGCAATCCTTCCTCAGAAAAAGAGTTCAGATTCCCACGCTTGAAATCCCAGTGGCTCCAGAACTTGAGGAGAAGGATTGCAAGTTCAAAGCCAGCCTCAACAACTTAGCAAGACCCTGTCTCAAAATAAAAATAAAACAGGCTGGGGCTGTGGCTCAGTGGTAAAGCACTCCTGGGTTCAATGCCTGGTTAAAAAAAAAAAAAAGTTCAGATTCCTGAGCTCAAAGAGATGTCAACCAAATTTCCAGCCTTAGCTCAGCCATGCATCAACTTCTAGTCATTCCAAGAAAGAAGATGCAAGTAGGGCAGGCAGGTGGGGCTGCACCTATTTTCTTTTGGAAATTATCCTTATTACTGAGTCTAAGCTACAGATGTTCCTCTGCTTACAATGGGATTCAATCATAAAAAATCCATGATAGTGAGTCAAAAATATTGTAGGCTGAAAACTCATTTAGCACCTAACCTACAGAACATCCTACTGTAGCAACGTGGTATGCTGCAGAGGGCTGCTATTTTTCCCCCCTTGGGATCATACGACTGACTGAGAGCCACAGCTCACTGCCACTGCCTAGCATCATGAACACATCTTCACCAGCCCAGGCAAAGATTAACATTCAATATTCTAAGTCTGGTTTCTAGAAAAGGAATATTGCTTTTCACCATTGTAAAGTTGAGAAATTGTATGTCAAACCCTCAAAGTCAGTGATTGTCTACAATAATTAAATTACAGAGTTTCTTTTGTCTTTTCTTTTATTTTCTTTTTTTGAAAAAGTTGCTCAACCTTCTTTGAGCCTAAAAGTCCAGCCTCACACAAAAGGGATCATACACCATTGCAACTGAAAGGGACTTCAGAGTTTATTCAGTTCTTTCCATTCCACTTCACAAGGTAGAGATTGACAGGAAGAGAAGCTGAAATCAACATTGATAACAGACCTGTGAGGATTCTGCAGCTGTTGTCCTCTAGAGAGCTCAGACTCAGGGTAAGATCCTTTCAAATAACCACCATTTTCTACCTCATTCCTTTAGGAGCAGGACAGTAGATGGAAGGCTGTAAACAGAAGTGAGAAAAGCAGACTGAAGCTGTGGACACAAAGCAAGCGTGATTGATTGAGACTGCCTGTGCTTATTTAGATAATTCCACTCTAAACAAATCCTTGAAGACAGGAAACAGCATCAAATATTAATGGATGAATGGATATATTGAGTTGCCCATTTCTTCTTAAAATGTACTAATGTATAGATGCAGGGATACGGTTACATATCTTAATTGCTAATTCAATAAACATTATTAGCATCTACTCTACCAAATCCCTGAGGATTAGAGTAAAAGGGAGGACATAAATATGCGTAATGAGAAGAGCAAACATTCATTGATGGCCACAGAATTTCTGGATCTGAGCCAAGTATTAGCTCATTTCTCCTTCATAATAAGTACCATCATTTGCCCATTTTATAAAAAAGGAAACTGAGGCTTGGAATAATGAAATAACTTGCCCAAAGTGGGACAGGGGATAGGTGGTAGTGCTGAGGTTCTGCCTCAGCCCAGGGTTCCTAATCACTATGTTCTAGTGATTCCAACTTGAGACCACATCCTGAAATCTGATTGGCTCCTCTGTGGTGATGCTCATTGGAGATGCTCATTGAGCTGTTTTCCCCACCCTTTCAGACTGCTAGCTGATGATTGGCTCACAGCGGCCCCAGCAAAATCTAGCTGATTGGCTCCTCTGCAGTGATGCTCATTGGGCTGTTTCCCTGCCCTTTCAGACCACGGAGCTGCTCATTGGGGGATTTCTTTGGCTCCGCCCACATAACCCAGCCAATCGGCCTCAAGAGCAGGAGGATTGTGGAAGTGGGAGAGGCTTGTGTGTTTGTGTGAGAGGCTTGTGGGAAGCCGGTGGTGGCATTTGGGCTCTGAGGGGTTTTCCTGAGGAGCTGTTTTGTTTGGCCTGTGTGGTTCTAAAAATAAAGTTCCTTTCTTTTGACAAGTGGCTCCTGAATCGTGCCCAGCAGGACTGTGGCAGGAATCTGTAGTTGCATGTGTGGAGTCCCCCTGAACATAGAGCCTCAACACCATAAGACAAGGATCCCAGATGGGAAAAGGGAACAGAGGGATTCACAGAGCAGGAAACACCAGAGCCAAGTACTTAAAAATGAGGGAGGTGATGTGCCTTTGGAGAGGAGTGGGGAGGAAATGCACTTTAGGAAATAGGGCCAGGATGAACAGGAGCCTTGTACCTATTGCTGGAGAAAAAAGCAATGGTCCAGGGTCACAGTAAACATATCTTGCAGGTAGAGGGGGCATGTAGATGTGGCCTGGGTCCAGTTTAGAACTATACTGATGCAATCAGGCTGGAGTAGGGTCTGCAGCAAGGTGGAAACTGCTTTTGGCCATGAGAGCTCAGGCTTCGCGTGGGCTGGTGTACCCCATCCTTGAGAAGTCACCAGCTGGACGCTGCTCTGGAGGTGACTGGGGGTAAGGGTACCAAGAACCAGGGAAGTTCCTGAAGGCCCCTGTTCAGTTAGTGCATCTTCTCTGAAAGTCTCCATAGCCCCAGGCTTTATCCCATCTGCCACCTGGTGATAAGCAATGGGCTGCTGTCAGGAGGCAGAGCAGAGGAAAGGCTGGGATCCGCAGCAGGTGATATTGACGCCCCCGGATCTAGTGAAGTTTGCTGTCCCAGAGCCCTGTGCTTGCTTAGGTAAGTTATCAAGTTTTTGTGATAGTCTGGGAATGACAGCTAAACCGTGGACACACCAGCTGAGTGGCCCCAGGGTGTCTGGTAAACTGCAGTCACCTTCTCAGAGTCACATTCTTTTTCACATACTCTGGATTCTCTCTCTTTTTTTCCATTTCCTGCCTCTGGCCCTCTACAGTGCCTCTTCTTCCTTTCTTTCCCTTCTTTCCCCATGAGCCTCAGGAACACTAACACTGTGCTGGGCAGTTGCCAGATTTGTGTCCCCAGCTCCACTGTGGAAGAGCAGTGTCCTCTCGTACCAGAAGCCTGCAGACAGAGAGCTAGAGGAATGCAGAGCCCTGGGCTACACCCAAAATCCACCGAAACAGACTTGCTGGGCTGAGAGCTGCATTGTAAATGTTTTCCAGGTCAGTTTTTGCTCAAAGTGTGAGACCAGCTGCTATGGGGAGAGAGACCGTGGAAACTTTTTTATTTTTTGGAACTGAGAATTGAATCCAGGAATACTTTACCCCTGAGCTATATCCCCAGCCCCTTTTTAAAACTTTTTGAGGCAGAGTCTTGCTAAATTGCTGAAGGTTTAATTGAGTTGCTGAGGCTGGCCTCTGGTTTGTGATCCTCCTGCATCAGCCTCCTGATCTGCTGGGATTGCAGGTGTGTGCCACTAATGTTCGACTCCCCTGGAAACTTTCAAAGTTTCTGGTCTGTCTTTTGCATTAAACCTTCTCTGGAGAGCAGATGGACCAAGTAGAAGGCATACTGACAGCACTGGACCAAGCCTTTCCCATTTGTTTTCTGTTTACATGTCTGTCTCTTTCACTAGATTGTGAGTCTATGAGGACAGGAAGGGGGTGCTGTTTAGCTCTGGAAGTCTGGGGCTTGGGTGGAGCCTGGGTTTGCACAGGGCCCTTAACAACTGCTTGTGGATAAATGGATTATTGACGTGTCTCCCTCCCTTCTTTCCCCCTCCTCCGTCTCTTGGGGACCCCATGGCCTTGGGCACAAAACACAAACATTTTAAGAGATGGTTAATGTTTAAAGGGAGAAAATCGGGCAGGACAACCTCAGGTTGCTCAACTGACAAACAAATCCACCTTCTCTGGTTGAAAGACCCCCGAGACCCCAACCCAGAATGGAACACGCGAGTCACTGGATGCAATCAGCAGGAGGAATTTATTTACATAGGCGCCTATGGATGCAAAGCAGAACCTCAGCCGTGGCTTAGGCAGCTTGCATGCATGGGCTCGGGGTTACAGGATTTTTATAGGTTGCAAGGGATAAGATTCCAACTTAGCACAGTAACAGTTATTTCATTGGCCCCCCCATGACAGCTTGGCACAGTATCAGCTATTTCATTGGCCCCCTCTCAAGCTCCCCTAAAAGTGGTCACAGGGGGCAGAGTGGGTTTGGAGACCCCACCCATGTGCTCCTATTTTTGTCCTCTTTTGCTCAAGTCTGCCCCTCTGGAACATCTCGTGGTTTCTTAACTGTCTGGGACATCTTGCGGTTTTGACATGAGGGTATTAACGTATGGGTTACAACATGGGGGGTGTGGGGCATGGGTTGCGGTTAGGAGGAAGCATCTTGTGACTGCAGAGCAAAACGTTATATTTCTTAACATTAAGCTTAAGGCTTTGAGGCTGGGGTCTTTCATTCCCCCCTTTTCTTTTATCAGGGATATAATCTTATATCCATAGATCTGCCTGTTCGGGTTCAGATTCAGCCTGTTGTTGAAGCAAGTGATATTGCTGGGTAAGGACCATGGTTTGTACTACAGAAAGCCTGTCTTTTATAAACTGCATCAATTTGTTAAAAATACAGGGTCCAAACATTAAAATCAACAGCAAGATAATCAAGGGTCCAGCTATAGTAGATAATAGAGTAGTCAGCCATGGGGACTTATTGAACCAGCCTTCAAATCAACTTTGAGAGCTCCGCAGGGATCTTTCCCGTGCATCTAGTCTTTTCTCTGAGTTTTGTCATGGATTCCCTTATTACCCCTGTATGATCTGTGTAAAAGTAACAATTTTTTTTTTTTTAGGGCAGCACAAAGCCCTCCTTCCTTTAAGAACAATAAGTCTAGACCCCGTCTATTTTGCAATATTACCTCTGATAAGGAGGTTAAAGATTTTTCTAAAGCAGTTACAGAGGTTTCTATTGCCCTCAGATCTTGCTGTACTGCGGCTTCTAGGATCCCCAACTGTCTGGGACTTTCGGGGGTGCGGGGGGTTATACAAGTGGTGCCTGGCAGCTGACATGGGGAGAGCTAGACATAAAGTGAATAAAGTCAGCAGCGAGTGAGTCTTATCTTTAGCGGGTTTTGAGTGCGCTGCAATTTCCATCCTGAAGAGGTGCTGGTGGATTCCAGTGGATGAGCAGTCTTTACATGAGAGGCGTGGATCCAAGCAGAGATGCCGTCCACTTTGACTGCAGTAGGAGTCGTCAGCAGGACAGTGTAGGGTCCTTTCCACCGTGGTTCAAGGTTCTTGCTCTGGTGTCTGCGTACCCAGACGGTGTCTCCGACTTTGAAGGGATGTGGCAGCGATGGGGTTTTAAGTTCCTCTTTGTATGCTGCGGCTAAAGGCTTCCAGACCTCGTTCTGAACCAGCTGCAAGGCACGCAAATGAGTCTGCATAGATGGGGCGAGGGAGGCACAGGTTTCAGTTTCATAAAAGTTAACAGCAGGTGGTGGGGCACCGTACAGAATCTCAAATGGGGTTAGTCCCTGTGGGCCTGGGGTATTTCGGGCCCGATATAAGGCTAAAGGCAGGAGCTGTACCCAGTCTCTAGTGCCAGTTTCAAGCGTTAATTTGGTCAAGGTCTCCTTAATAGTTCTATTCATTCTTTCTACCTGTCCTGAACTTTGGGGTCTGTAAGCACAATGTAATTTCCAATTGATCCCCAATATATTGGCCACCATCTGACTTACCTGGGAAACGAAGGCAGGCCCGTTATCCGATCCAATTGTCCCAGGTACCCCATACCTGGGAAAAATCTCTTCTAATAATTTCTTTGCAACCACCTTAGCAGTTTCATGTCGAGTCGGGAATGCTTCTGCCCATCCGGAGAAGGTATCAACAAAAACTAGAAGATACTTATAGCCACATACCTGGTTTGATTTCAGTAAAGTCTATTTCCCAATGGGTTCCAGGTTTATGCCCTTTTATTCGAATTCCGATTCCAATCTTGTTTTTACCAGCATTTACCTGGGCACATGCTTGACAATTTTCTGCTGTCTGGCGAAGAAGTTGATCCCTGTTTGGGAGATATAAAGTACCTTCCCCGCGGTCTAAAAGTTCTTTTATCTTTTTAGCTCCAAGGTGTGTGAGTCTGTGTAGGGACTTCACTAGTTGTTTTGCATCTTTAAGGGGCATGATAGTCTTTCCTTGATATTTCCAGGTATTGTCCTCTGGGCTGTAGGTAGCCCCCAGTCTCTGTATGACATTTAAGTCCTTGTCTTCATAGACCCATTGTTCTTCGTGGTTAGCATGCGGTGGGTCTACTTGTTGGGGCAATAGAGTCATTATTAAGAGCTGTGGCCCTAGAGCTGCTTTCTTGGCTGTCTCATCTGCTAATCTGTTCCCTTTGGCCTCTGGAGTGTCTTTTTTCTGATGGCCGGGACAATGCATGATACTTAATTTCTTAGGCAAAAATAAAGCTTTAAGTAAAGCTAATATTTCAGTCTTATTTTTGATTTCTTTTCCTTCTGAGGTTAGTAATCCTTGGCGCTTGTAAATTTCCCCATGTATATGAGCAGTGGCAAAAGCATATCTGCTGTCTGTGTATACATTTAGCTTTTTCCCCTCTGCCAGCTTTAAGGCTTGAGTCAGAGCTATCAGTTCTGCCCGCTGAGCTGACGTCCCGCCCGGAAGCGCACTCGCCCATATTACCTCAGATTCAGTGGTGATGGCCGCTCCTGCTCGTCGTTCTCCATTGAGCAGATAACTGCTTCCATCTGTATACCAGACTAGCTCTGCATCCTTCATTGGTTGGTCTGTGAGGTCTGGCCGGGTCCCCTGTGTTTCTGCAAGAATCTGCTGGCAGTTGTGAGGATCTGCTTTTTCCGGGAGCGGCAGGAGGGTTGCTGGATTTAATGTCACCAAGGGGCCGAACTGGATCCGGTCAGTATCCAATAACAAAGACTGGTAATGGGTGAGCCGGGCATTTGACATCCAGCGGTCGGGTGGCTGGCGAATTATGGTTTCAATGGCATGAGGGGTTAATAGGGTTAATGGCTGTCCCAAAGTCAGTTTGGTGGCATCCTTAATCAGAAGAGCCACAGCTGCTATCATCCGGAGGCAAGGTGGCCATCCGGCTGCCACTGGATCCAATTTCTTTGACAGGTAGGCTATAGGGCGCCTCCAGGGTCCCAGTTTTTGGGTTAGAACCCCTTTTGCATAACCCTGTTTTTCATCTATAAACAGATCAAAAGGCTTGGTAATGTCTGGCAGACCTAAGGCGGGGGCCGATAAAAGAGCCAATTTAATTTGTTCAAATGCCAATTGATGTTCCTCAGTCCAGGTAAAGGAGATACCTGGTTTAGTCAGTGGATACAAGGGGGCTGCTATCTCAGCAAACCCAGGAATCCAGAGTCTGCAGAAACCTGCGGTTCCTAGAAACTCCCGCAGCTGCTTGGGACTCTGGGGAGTTGGTATATTTGAGATAGTCTCTTTCCTGGCAGCTGTCAGCCAGCGCCGACCATCGTAAAGTTCATAGCCAAGATAGGTAACCTTTGTCTGACAGATTTGGGCCTTCTTTGCTGATGCCCTGTACCCCAGTAGTCCCAAGGTTTGCAACAATTCTTTCGTACCTGTTAGGCAGTCTTCTTTGGAGGTTGCAGCCAACAAGATATCATCCACATATTGAAGCATAATTAAGGAAGGGTGTCTTACCCGAAATTCAGCCAAGTCCTGGTGCAGAGCCTCATCAAAGAGCGTTGGGCTGTTTTTAAATCCTTGTGGTAGTCTCGTCCAAGTCAGCTGTCCAGAAACCCTTTCCTCGGGATCTTTCCATTCGAATGCAAAAAGGGCCTGACTTTGGGGAGACAGTCTTAGGCAGAAAAAGGCATCTTTTAGGTCCAAAACAGTATACCAGGTATGGGTCGGAGGCAAGGTGCTGAGGAGATTGTAGGGATTTGGCACTGTGGGGTGAATGTCTTCTACCCTTTTGTTAACTTCCCTTAAGTCCTGAACCGGTCGATAATCATTAGTCCCTGGCTTTTTGACCGGTAGCAGCGGGGTGTTCCAGGGCGACCGGCAAGATGTTAGAATGCCTTGATCTAGGAGGCGTTTGATATGCGGCTTGATGCCTTGGTAGGCCTCCCTTGACATAGGATATTGTTTAATATTAATAGGAGTTGCAGTGGCTTTTAGCTGTATGACTATGGGAGGTTGTTGTTTAGCTATTCCCATTCCTCCAGTTTCTGCCCAGGCCTCCGGGTAGGAACTAAGCCAATAGTCCATGTTTTTAATAGGTAGTGAGGACTTATCAAAAAGTTTGTATTCATCTTCTAGTTTGAAAGTCAATACATGCAAGGGGGTCTGGTTTGGCCCGGTAATAGAGACACCCCCGTCCTTGAAATAAATTTGGGCCCTCAATTTGGTTAACAGGTCTCTTCCTAGTAGTGGATACGGACAATCAGGCACATGTAGAAACGAATGAGAAACCTTACCTGTGGCAAGGTGTACTTCTCTTTCGGTAGTCCATCGGTATGGTTTGTTCCCGGTGGCACCTTGGACCCATGTTGTTCTGTGGCTTATGGGTCCTGGTGCTTGCGTCAGCACTGAGTGTTGGGCTCCCGTATCCACTAGGAAGGTTACAGGTTGCTCCCCTACTTGTAGGGTTACCCGGGGCTCAGGGGGGAGCTCCTGGCCCTGACTCCTTCAGTCTTCATCTAATGCTAGTAACTGCGAGGCCCGATTTGCACCTCTTCTAGGGTTGGGGGGTCTCTTTGGGCAGTCTTTTACCCAGTGTCCTTTTTCCTTACAGTAGGCACATTGGTCTCGGTCTACATGGGGTCTGCTCCGTTCCCTGTCCTGACTTACTTTGTCTCCCTGACGTCCTGCCTGAACTACAGTGGCCAATATTTTGCTTAGTTCCCTGTTACGCTTTCGATCACTTTCTCTTTCCCTTTTGTCTGACTCTTCTCTAAGCTTAAGGTCTCGTTCTTCTTGCATCTTCCTGATTCTATTCTTTTGTTCCTCTGGAGTTTCTCTCTTGTTAAATATCTTTTCTGCTTCCTTCAGCAAATCTGTTAGAGAGAAATCCTGCAAATTATCCAGTCTTTGCAACTTAGTTCTGATGTCTGGGGCAGATTGCCAAATAAATGTCATAGAGACATTTTCTTTCTGATCCTCACTATCAGGATCGAAGGGTGTGAACCTCCGATATGCCTCCTTTAGTCTTTCTAAAAATGCTGTTGGGCTCTCCTCTGCCCCCTGAATAGTTTGTCTTACCTGGGCCAAATTAATGGGCCGACGCCCTGCTCCTTGGAGACCCGCTATGAGTAACTGGCGATAGAGACGTAGGTGGTTCCTACCTGCTTCAGTGGTATAGTCCCAGTTTGGCCGGGTTAAAGGAAAAGCCTCGTTAATCAAATTTGGGAGTTGGGTAGGTCGCCCATCATCCCCTGGTACATTTTTGCGAGCTTCCAAAAGAACTTTTTGTTTCTCCTTGGCTGGTGAGTCACTAGAATAGATTTAATCAGAGAGGTTAAAGCTACAGGGTCTTTAGCAAAGGAAGGATTATGAGTTTTCCAGTTATAAAGGTCAGAGGCTGAGAATGGCCAATACTGATATTGGCCATTGGGACCCCCCATTTGCCGCAGGGGGAGAACTCTAGAAGTGTCCCCTGGTGCAGTGTGATCCCGTCGTCCTCGGAGCTGTCCCACCATGGGGGATGGATCTGGGGGAGCACTGGCTGTTGGACCCTCTTGGTCATCTTCTTCTTCCTCCGAGGAAGGTGGATTGGACCCAAGGGCTGGTAAGGGCTGGGGCTGATAAGGAGGAGGCTCATCAGCTAGCAGGTCAATTAGGGCTGAGTCTTCTGGTGGCAAAACCTTCTTTGGTGTTGCCCCTGGCTTAGTTGAAGTTTCAGATTTGTCGAGAACAGGGTAAAGTTGGGAGGTTTGAGGGGGTAGAAGAGGAGGAACTGGAAGGAGAGGGGCAGAGGGCTCGAGGGGAGAAGAAGAAGAAGGAGACTTAGGAGGAGAGAAAGGAGCTACCCAGGAGGGTGGCGTGGAAGCTAAATCTTCCCAAGTAATAATATAGGGTATTTGATCAGGGTGTCCCTGAGGACCTTGGATGAAGATTCGAGACTTCACCTGTAAGATAGAATCAATGTTAAAGGTTCCTTCAGGAGGCCAGCTGGTATTGAATGTAGGCCATTCTGAGGCACAGAGAGTTTTCCATTTCTTCTTTTTGACCGTCACGGACAAGTTGTTTGCGCGCTTTTGGACGTCCTGCCAATGATCTAGAGTAAGGCTCAAAGGGGTAGTTAGGGTGTTCCCCATATTTCTTTCAGACAGAAAGTAGACAGACAGACACAGTAGTACAAAGACGAGACCGAACGGGACGAGCGCTGCGCGGTGCCGGCAGAAACCGAATTCAGATGGCTTGGGAGAAGTTAGTACTTCTCTTTCGCCTACAAAGACAGTGTATCCTTCAGAAACACTGGGGGCCCCGAAAAAATGGACCCTTCGGATCCCTGGGACGTCTCCCAGGGTGGCAGGGGAGAAGTCCGAGCTAAACCTCAAATTAGCTCCTTCTCAAGCTGCCTTCAGATACTGAGCTACGCGTAGACTTCAGAATACAGACGCTGCGCAAGACATTAAACATAGAGACAAACATAGAGACAGAGAGCTCGTATTTGCCGGCTTACCTCCCAGTGAAGTCGAGTGTCCTCCGGATTTGGGTCTGGGTCGTTCCGGTGATCCCGGACGAGCCCCCAAATGAAAGACCCCCGAGACCCCAACCCAGAATGGAACACGCGAGTCACTGGATGCAATCAGCAGGAGGAATTTATTTACATAGGCGCCTATGGATGCAAAGCAGAACCTCAGCCGTGGCTTAGGCAGCTTGCATGCATGGGCTCGGGGTTACAGGATTTTTATAGGTTGCAAGGGATAAGATTCCAACTTAGCACAGTAACAGTTATTTCATTGGCCCCCCCATGACAGCTTGGCACAGTATCAGCTATTTCATTGGCCCCCTCTCAAGCTCCCCTAAAAGTGGTCACAGGGGGCAGAGTGGGTTTGGAGACCCCACCCATGTGCTCCTATTTTTGTCCTCTTTTGCTCAAGTCTGCCCCTCTGGAACATCTCGTGGTTTCTTAACTGTCTGGGACATCTTGCGGTTTTGACATGAGGGTATTAACGTATGGGTTACAACATGGGGGGTGTGGGGCATGGGTTGCGGTTAGGAGGAAGCATCTTGTGACTGCAGAGCAAAACGTTATATTTCTTAACATTAAGCTTAAGGCTTTGAGGCTGGGGTCTTTCATGGTCAATTCCTAAGCTATCAGAAAGCAGCCAGAAGACTACTGCTCACTCAGCAATGGCTCAAGCCAATGTTCAGCCACCCCACTCAATAATTGCACAACATTGCTGCAAAAACCCGAGGCTATAAATAGTCTTTCTAAAGAGCCCCGAGCTGGACTTGGACAGATCTGATGCAGGACTCTGATTTGTTGTCCCTTCAAACAAATAGGGGGATTTTTTTTTTTTTTTTTGCCTCTCTTAAAAGAATCTAAGCCTGGGGCAAAGGATTCTGCCTTCCCCTCTGAGTGCAGCCTGCACACCTGTTTTCAGGTTGCATTTCAGAATCTCTATGGGACTCCTCCTCTTTACTGTTGGCCTGTATGCCACCCAGTGTTACTGATGTCATGAAAATAATTTATTTAGTAGACACCCCCCCCATTTCTAATGCCCCATACACATGCCTGGTCTCATCTCTCAGGTATGGCCCTCTTTAGTTCTCTGCATATTGATTGATGGCCTTCACTCCCCCCTGTCTATAAGGTTGATTCTCCTACACATTGTTTTCTCGCATCTTTTACACTGTTCAGAATCTTCCAGTGGTTTTGACTGCTTACAACAGTGGTCCGCACACCCTTAATGTATACAATTACTTGTAAGTTAAATATATGTGCTATATCCATTCATATGAAACACTAGGAAGCATACTTTCACTGATAATTTTTGACAGACAGATATAAGTAGGAGTTCTAATATTCTCTCCCTGTTTCCCGGTGTATTGTTTAAAATCCGCAGTGGATAGCACTGAGTGTCGCACTGGATCATTTGGTAGGTCATCAAAGCCTTCTGATGTCTGGCTCTAGGTCATTCATCTATTTGCTCAACATTTCTTGGAGACACCATGGCTAAGCACTGGCTCAGAGGGTATTGGTCAGGAGCTCATAGGATGCTGGAGAAGATTAATACAAAAATAAATGACTGCTGGAAGTCATGTGTGCCATCAAAGAAGTTTTCATAAGGCCTTAAGGGAGAAGAGAGAAAAAGAAATAATTTGCTCATGAGAGCCAGGAAAGACTTCCTAGAGGACGATTTGGCCTGGGCCCCAATGGATGAGCAGGAGTTCTCCAAGTCATAACAATGGAGAAAGAACCTTCCAACACAGGGAAAAGCACAAAGCCTTGTTTTTTTCTTAGAGGAATATGGTACATTTGAGAAGGGCCAAGCTGTTCCCAGAGGCTAGTGGGCTATCTGAGGAGGCCCAATCATGAAGGACTTGATCTGCTAGCCTATGAAGTTTAGATTTTATCCTGAAGTTAGTGAGAGTCGTGGGATGTGTTGTGACCGTCCTCCCTTAGTGAGTCTGTACCTGTCTTCTGCCTGTGAATAGCAGAATGTGAACTAAAAGCACAGCAGCAGCAGTTCCTCGGGCAGATCCGGTGGACCTCACCTTTTCCTGGAAGCTCTCCCTTCTCAGGGTTCCTAGGGTGCCATCGCCTGTGCTGCTCGGGAGCTCTAGCGAAGGGTCACAGCCTCAGGACAGCAGGATATACCCCTCCCCAAAAGATGAAGGACAGGGCCAGAACGTCCAGTGTTAGAACTAAAGTCGACCAAGACTCACACTGTTTGACTGCAGTGGGAGGTCACAGAGAAGGCTTCTCAGGGGTCAGCAGATGAGGATGCACCTCTCATACCTAGTCAGGAATCATTCGACCCAAATTCTAGTAAAAGAACCACGATTTTTAAATATAACACAATGACAGCTATGTATGCAGTCTAATGAAACCAAAATTGGAGGATAAAGATTTTTCATTTCTGTATCTCCATGGTTTCAGAGTGGAAGACACTACCATCTATCTCCTCTTTATTATACTTTTATAAAGAAATTGATATCTAAGCATGTTCCCCAATAAGCCATTCATCTTTTAGGTTCATTAGCATGCCCAATTGGTCTCCAAAGAAAATTGACTTCAAAATTCTCCCTGGTGGGATTTTCATTCACTGAATCCACCCTCTTGTGTCAGATGGCTGCCAATCATTGCCCTTAGCTAGGTTATTTCTAAAGTGTTTCCCTTCATCAGAGGATAGAGTGCAGATGGTCTCCATCTTTACAATAGGTTGTGCAACCCAGGAGGGATGCTAGATACCCTGAGTCATCGACACTTTCCTTCTTGTGACCAGGGTCAAGCATTTCTAAGACCTCAGTCCATGTTCAAGGTATGGTCTAGGTGAGGAGATACAATTTTCTTCTGCAGAGTAGAGATTTCTACGCTGTACAGTGCAGAAGCAGAAGTGCTGAGTTGTGGGCTGTATATGCTAACAAACGGAAATTATCACCTAGAAAGAAAATTTTGTATTTTAGTCTAGATAAGAGTTACCCATCTGCCATTTTTGTTTGGAAATACTTTGGAAGGGAAGGGAATGAAATGAACATTCTTTGCTATCTGATATACTGGGCTTCCATTCTGTGGCTCTTCTAATATCCTCAAATATGGAGTGAATCTAAAAGAAAGCATATAAAGACAGACAAAGTGAGCACGGGACCTGACTTCTCACTGGAGACTGAGGAAGCAGACCCCATTGCCCTATCTAATAATGAAGGTTGGCTTTCGGGTCTCAAGTTCTACATTTAAATATTTGCCATCGCATCTTTCTTTTTTGCAAGTGACAGCCATGAAGCCAGCAAACTTCATTAGAGAAAGGATAACGCAATTTAAAAGCACATTGTCATCAAAGTACTAATTATCCTGTGCTAATTGTTACAGTCAATGAGTAGTAGCAGTAGTGAGTCCCCAGAGAGAGGCCTTTCCCCCATTCTCCCTGAGAGCAAAGGCATATGGGGCACCAGCTGGGCTGCTCAGGGTTTCATTTACATGGGGGTCCCAAGAACCTCCGAGGGTAATAACTAACCAAGTTGAGGTTCAAGGCTGACCTTCAGTCTTTAAGACTCCTAAACAATTTAGACTAGATGCTCTAGTCTACGCAGTGAAGTTCTCAGCAAATGGCGAGTTAGTCTAGGAGCACATGAATCAAAATCTCCTTGGGCCGGGATTCAAATCATTTCACTAGTAGGGGCCACAAGGCCGGAAGTACTATGAGCATGTATGTTTATTTACATTTATGTATACTTCACATTCTATTGATTTAACTGAGACTGTTCAAAACCCCTGAGCCGGCCTCTAGCTTCTACCTGTGGTCCATCTTTAAGCAGAGGCTGGCAAACTTCAACCTGTGCATTAAATCCAGCCTGTGGATTTTTGTACGGTCCATGAGCTTCACAATAGCTTCTACACTTTACAACACACACACACACACACACACACACACACAAGAATATGCACCAAAGACCCGATGTGCTGCACTAAGCCTAAAATATCGACTATCTGGCTCTTTGCATAAAATCTTGCCAACCCCCGATCTTGAGGACTTCTGGACCCTCACACAGAACATGACTGATGGTTTTCTTGCTTCATCCTTACCACCCGGAGCTAGGAAAGACAGTAGTTACTATGTCCATTTTCAAGGTGAAGAAACCAAAGTCCAGAACATTTACATAACTACTTTTGAGGTCACATTCATGGTGGTGAGGCTGGAAAAAGGCCCAAGTCCTCCTAAATCCCCATCCAGGACTCTTATCAGGAGATGGCAGAGGGACTGTCTGACCCAACGCTTCTGAACTGGGGGAGCAAACGTTGAATAGCTTCCAAACTGATCTGAGGATATCGGGTCCATCCACCCTTATTTAGCAGCAGTTCATTGGGGGAAATAGTCACCAAGAGTATTTGGAAATGCTAGAAATGTTTAACTAGACTTATTATAGACTTAGGCAAGCCAGGCTACAGAAGTTCACGTCCCCTGCAGCAGTGATGGCCCAACTCCCCAGGAGCGGCTCTCCTTGCAGGGTGGCCCCGAAGGCAGAGAGGAGAGCTGGCTTGTTGTACCAAAGGCTGCTTTTGCCCGTCTGCTTTCCACGCTCTCCTCCTGTTCGCTCCCCTCTGCACTGGCGAGCGCTCTGGGCAAAGCAGTTGGAGTGAATGAATGCCCACATTATCCACTGCCAACCCCTCAGCAGCTTCCCCACCACAGACCCTGAGCAGGCAATGGTGTGAAGCTCTCTGTCCCTGATATAAACAGCCAGCGAGGCTTGAGTAGTGGCTTGTTCTCCTCGAAGCGCCCAGGCAAGGTCTTATGATCCTGGGACCCCCCTGCTGCCCGAGGGCTGAAGAGGGGCTTTGTACCCTTAATGCAGACCAGTTCCTGCCCAATCCCCTTGAATGCTACTGAGCACAGACCTGAAATAAAGATGTGCATAGGGTTGGGCTCTCAGTCACCTACCATTGGAAGAGATTAGGGGCTGCCAAGACCCAGGGAGGATTTAAAAAGATTTGATAGAAAAGGCAGGAGGCCGGACTTAGAAGCTATATGCAAATGACTTAGAAGCTCTTCTAAGAATCTAAAATTTCAAGTCCTTGAATCTCTTCCTCTGGCCTCCAGATTGCTGCCCTAAGAGACAGGCCCCTCCAAAGTCAACAGGTACACTGGATGCTAATTTTGTCAATTTAGTAATTGAGTCCTTATGTAGAGACTTGGTTCTTAGGGAGGAACAAAAGAGAGGAGGAAAGGAGAAAGACAGGCAAAAGGGAGTCCCCCCAAACGGTGGAGGTTGTGTTGACCGTGCGATAGCCTAAAGTCACAGAGATTCGGACAGCCAGTGCAAAGGAGGGGATCGAGGGGGCTGATGGCTGGAAGATTTTACTCTCCTTATAATTCTTTCTTCTATTTTCTCTTTTCCCAGCCACTCAAGCACGCATGCTCATGTCATCCTCCTATCTCCACTGCAGGGGCCTCTTCCTCTCTCCTTCCTGTTCCTGAGCCCCTTTTGCACATTCAAGTTCATAATCTGTGACCCTGATCTGAAAAAAACCTGTTGATCTTTAGCTCCCTTTGCAGGACTTGTCCCTGTCTGGTGCCTCTTACAGCCTTTATTTCCTTCTTCCTTGAAGTCTGATATTTGAACACCTGTTCTATTCCGGGAGGGTAGATTGAACCATTTCATGAGACCATGAACAACTCGAAGAAGGGGCTTTATCTGATTCCGTTGTGGCACCCCTCACTGTCCCCTGCCCGTTAGTGGACATGCAATCAATATGGAGCCTCTTCAGTATCCCCTCATGATTCTTCCTGGTCGATGTGAAGAAAAAAAATTTTAAAACACTAGGTGAAGGCCAGCTAGGGGATTTAGAGCCTGTCTAAATCTAAAAGAGATCTTTTTCATGCTCAGAATTTTTTTTTTAAAAAAATTAATGTTGCTCAGGACACCAGGTTGCATCAGACACTAATAGAGATTTCCAAACTCCTCAGCAATCCACCTATCCAACCCGTTCTGCCAATGCAAACACTTCAGTGATGGGGGAGAAGAAAGAGATTTCTTTTTCTTTCAAGGTCATTGACATATAAAGATCGCTTAGGATTTACAGAAGATGATTCTTACAAAGGAGCTCACAATGTGTTAGCTTTGAAATCACATTTTTCCTTTCCCACTCCTATTCTTTGTAGGCTCATTATTATCCCTGCCAAAAGAGGCAGCCTGCTGTGCCTGCTTATTTGCTGAATCACTGCTGATTTAAGCCCAGCAAAGAGCAACAAAAAGCCGTTTTAATGAGATTTTTAAAGTTCAGCTGTGAAAATTGAAAGTCACCCAACATCAAACCACCCAACCACCTGAGAATATTGTACTGAAATGTTCTTGTCACTCATAGTGATTCTATTTCGGACCAACCAGTTTACAGTAGTGGGAAGAAGAAGAAACAGGGAGGAGAAGCAATTTAGCTTGCTTTTGCTTACCCTGGGACAACTTTGGTAGAATTAAATACATAATGTTTGCAAAGTGCCCAGTATAGTACCTGGCAAGGAATAGATAGATGCTCAATGCGGACAGTTCTTTCTGCACTCCCTTTCTTAGATCTTATGTGAGTAAGTTTCAGTGCAATGCCCAGGATTACTAAGTATGGAACTTGGAATATGAATGCATTCATATCTCTGAGTCATTAAATAAACCATCTTCCCACACACTAAAAGAAGGCCATGATAAGGGTATATCACAAATCAAGAGTTATGATTAACTTAATTATATTCACCTGAGGTCTATTAAAAACAAAAAATATATATTAATTTCTTTTGGTGGTTTCATTCAATCACTTAAGTATCTTCTTATCCCATTTATAGAAAGTCAAGAATCCCCCTCTTTCTCTGAGTCCCTCTACTTCTCACTTAAAAAAATATTCCTATATCTCAGAGCAAGCTCTGTGTCAAGGTGCTAATGATCAGTCCTGCTTCAAGGCCAGAGGCCTGGGGAACTGAAAACCAGTAGTCAACCACAGTCTCTGCATGTCTGGGCCACACAGTGCTGCAAATGAAACTTCATATGATCTGGTTCATGGACGTGTGCCCACTCTGTGGCAATGCCCTGGCCTTCCGCCCAGGCCGAGTAGGATTCTTCTCCTGAGTTCAGATGGGCAGCCTCCAGTGATAGCCACATATATGCAGAAGCAAGTTTTCCCTCAAGTTCAGGGACTCTCAGGCCAGGGATTAAAAATCATAAGGTAGCAGAAATGGGTGAAGTGAACTTGACTTCAGGAAAATCAGTACACTGGTTTTATTTTATATTCAACTTCATTGTAAGAAAGTTGTATGTAAATATGTGTCATAGTGATATTGATAAATGCAAGCAGCGATCAAGGAATATTTAATAATAAATTAAATAGTTTAGGCTAAGGGTGTAGCTCAGTAGTAGAGCATTTGCATGTGTGAGACCCTGGATTCAATCTCCAGTATTACAAAAAATATTAATAATTCATTTCTTCTTTAATGGAAATCTGGAAAACTAACACCTTTCCCTCCATATCAAAATGCCAATGTCTCTTCTCCCATTTTGTGTTCTGAACTTGGATAGAAGCATTCCACTTTTAGAATTCTGGGCTTTAATAGTGTTATATTAAGTCTTCAGAATTATTTTGTCCAACTCTTCAATAATATCAATTGAGAGTGCTTCCTTTGTCCTATTAAGATTGAGAAAAGTGCATTTAGCCATGTTGTTTCGTTTTCATTATGTTTGAAATACACTTTTTGGAATCTAGTCTCTAAACTGACAATTTTAAGAATGGAATTCAAGCTATCACTCTCATCTTTGGAAACTCAAAGTGAACCAGATTATTCCCCACAAATTGAGTTTCTTACAGGTAATTTCTCTAGAAACGAGTCAATTGAATATTATATTTCTAAAATGTGATGAATTGTTATATATCTTAGGGAGACCCCAAATGAAATATTCTAGTCTATAGAAAGCTGGTATGGAGATTTTTTTCCCTTTGAACATGTGAACAAGTTAATTTATTTCAGCAATGCAAAAAACATTTTTTCCCACTCTATACTACATTAATTGATCTACCCAAACTCCAGAAAATACAGCAGAAGATGGTGGTGTGTGCTTCACAAGGATCATAGTACCCAGAATTTCAAGGCACAGAGGCATACGCAGGGCTCTGTGTTGGTGACTACATCCTTGATATTTCCCAGTTCTAACCTTTTATGGCTTAGCAGTCGCTGATTAATGTAATAATATAATAAGCTTGACTTATCTGTCTTTACAAATATTGCCTTACTACATTTCCTAATTAGTGTGACATTAACACCAACCAGATCACAGATCACAGACCGCAGCTCCTAGCTATGCTGTCTAATATTTACCAGACCATGGTCAAACTGTTGGAGTCTCCCCTGTGTTTTAGTCTGCTTTTTTGCTCTTCTGACCAAAAGACCTGACAATAGTTTTAGAAGAGGAAATGTTTAGTTTGGGTCTCCATTCATAGATTGCCAACTCTGTCTCTCGGGGCCTTATGTGAGGCAGAACATCATGGCAGAAGGGTATGGTGGAGGAAAGTAGCTGGGACATAGCACAAGAAAGTAGCGGGGGGGGGGTCCACTCTCCAGAGACAAAATATATACCCCAAAGACATACCCCCAATGACCCACCTTCTCCAGCCAAACCCTACTTCCTATAGGTACCGCTCAGTAAATCTCTAGATGGGATTAAGGCACTGATTAGGTTAGGGCTTTCATAACCCAACAATTTGACCTCTAAACTTTCTTGTATTGTTTCACACATGAGTTTTTGGGGGACACCTCATTTCTAAACCATAATACCTGGTCTCCCCATACAAGTCATTTTCTGACATTTTGTCTTTCATGATCCATCCAAATGGTCTTCTACCCTATGAATCCTAATTAAGTCTGTTAATAAGAATAGTAGCTCATCAGCTACAACAAAAAAGATTAGAAATTATTACATTTTATACATAATTTGTGCTGTGGATTTTTAGCTATACTTTCACTACTTTAAAAGCAAGAGAATTTCTGGTTGTTCCTTTTTGGGACTGTGAACTTAAAACTGAATCTCCATAAAGGTCCCCAGTGTCTAAAATGCAAGGGGGCAAAGGTGAGGGAAAACAGAGAAAGGATATTGATCAAACTATGTGCATCATATCCTGTGATAATCCATGCTAAATGAGGATGCTCTATTCTGGAGGCATAAATTAACTCTGAGTTGATCAGGTTGAAGGCCAAAATCAGGAGAAACAAGGCCAGGATGAAGAGATGGAGGTGAACAAGACCCAGAAGTTGAAGGTTCATGCACACTCCTGGGTCCACGTTGGGTGAGGTCTGTAAGAAAAAGGGTGGAACAAAGGTTGATGGTCAATGACCAGGACAAGCAGCAAACCCTGCCATAGCACAAGACCTGAATGGATTTATGGGCTATTGGAACTTTTGTTCCAACTCAACTCTGTCCATTCATCTCCTGAAGGACATCTAGGTAGGTTCCACAGTTTAGCTATTGAAATGTGGCTGTGTCCCTGTAGTGTGCTATTTTTAAGTCCTTTGGATATAGACCAAGGCAAGGGATAGCTGGGTCAAATGGTGGGTCCATTCCAAGTTTTCTGAGGTATCTCCTTACTGCTTCCCAGAGTGGTTGCGCCAATTTTCAGTCCCACCAGCAATGTATGAGTGGACCTTTTCCCCCCACATCCTTGCCAACACTTATTGTTGTTTGTCTTCATAAGAACTGCCATTCTGACTGAAGTGAGATGAAATCTTAGAGTGGTTTTTATTTGCATTTCTCTAATTGCTAGCAATGATGAATATTTTTCATATATTTCTTGATTGATTGTATATTCTTTTCTGAGAAGGGTCTTTTCAGGTCCTTGGCCCACTTATTGATTGGGTTATTTGGGGGTTTTTTTGGTGTTTAGCTTTTTGAGTTCTTTATATACCCTAGAGATTAGTGCTCTGATGTGTGAGGGGTAAAGATTTGCTCCCAGGATGTAGGCTCTCTGTTCACCTCACAGATTGTTTCTTTTGCTGAGAAGAAACTTTTTAGTTTGAATCCATCCCATTTATTGATACTTGGTTTTAATTCTTGCGCTATAGGAGTCTTGTTAAGGAAGTTGGGGCCTAATCAACTCTAACTCTGCCAGACAGTCAGGTCCTTCTCAGAAGGAGATAGCAAAACCAATGAAGCAATTTGGACAATGTTTTACCACCTGGCATCTTATGCTATTGGGAATTGAAAGAACAAGCATGGTTCTAACATAGCAAGATGTGACTTCCTAATAAAATTTTCTCTCTCCCTCCTTCCTGTCTCTCTCCATTCCTTTTCTTTCTTTCCCTTTTCATCCCCCCCCATTCATCAAGAACACTGAGGGGTTGGGGTTGCAGTGAGAACAGAACTCAGGGGAAGGAATTAAAATCAAAATCTATAGTTACCCACCCCACACTTCCCCAGGCTTAGCATTTCCCTGAGGCAAATGCTTTCTGCTACCAATTCTGATGCTTTCCTCCCCGACTCTACTTGATTTATGGACTATCTCTTGAATTATTAATTTAAAATTTTGTCAAGGTCCTTACCCACAGAAAATTAAGGATTTAATTTGCCTTATGCCCCCCCCCTTTCTTATTTTGAACAGTTGTTTTTGCCCTATTATTTATTCCTTCTATGTTTTTGCATAATAATGAAAACATATGTTTTTAAATAGAAGGGAGACCAGTAGTGTAAAGGAAGGGAGGAAGGAAGGGAGCCAAGTGGAGAAAAAGGGGAGATATTGGGGATTAAAATTTGACCAAATCATGTGCATATATGACTGCATCACAATGAATCCCACTATTATGTATAATTATATCACCCCATAAAATATAATAAAAAACTTTGGAAAGTATTTCTGATTTTCAACCAAGTTACGGGAAGACATGAGTGGCTGCTCTTCTCCTCCCCTATTTCTTCTCATTTTCTGACTGCCAGAGTTTGCTTTTACATTGCCAGAGCTTGGTCAGGTCACATTTTCTCTTCTAACCATATTTAGTCTTCTGTGTTCTTTTAGGCCAACTCTTGAGCCTGAAAACTGGTAGACTGTATGTTATTGTATGTAAGTTCTCAATATATTAATAATTAATTAGTGCTCACCTCAACAGCACATATATTAAAATTGAAATAACACAGACAAGATCAACGTGGCCCCAGTGCAAGGGTGACTCAAAATTCGTGAAGCCTTCCATATTTTTTGGAGGCTAGGAAAGGGAAGGGAGATAGAGAAAAGATGAATGGCAGGTACCACAATGCAGTTAGAGAGGAGGAATAAACTCTAGTGTCCTACAGCTTGGTAAAATGACTATGGTCCACGATAATTATATGTTTTACGAGGAACTAGAATAGAGGAGCTAGAAAGCTCTAAACATAAAGAAAAGGTAAGGAAATGACAATGATCATACTGTACTTACTGTATACATATGCATAATTTATTTATTTAATTATTTTAATTAATTAATTTTTTAAATTGCTTTTATTATTTAAATACATGGCAGCAGAATGCATCATAATTCTTATTATATATTTAGAGCACATTTTTTTCATATCTGTTTGAAATATGCATAATTTTATTAAGGTAATTTTTAAAAGTACATATTAATCAATTACTTCCATAAACATGGAGGCAGGCACTGAGCTAGGGTGGTACAATGGGTGTCATGAAGCAGGTGCGGTGCACTTGGGTGAAGTGGATTCTCTTCATCACATTCCATCAGTGTCCCAATACCCTACCACCTCTTGGTAGGGCTTGTTGACTGACGGGGCCTAATTTTGGTGAAAGCAGAAACAGGAGTCTCACGGGGTCTAGATGCCTTGATTTTTTTTTTCTTTTTTAGTAAGCAATGTCTATAGGGAAGGGAGATCTGGGTTTTGCTTGGGCATTTTGGCAGGTGAGGAGCATATAGGTCTCCACCAACTGACTCATTCTTCCTTAGACAACTTGAATCATCTCCTGCAACTTCTTCCTCTAACACCACCAACAACAAGGTTCTGCAAGGTGGCTTCCAAAATCAGATTACTCGTCAACTAGCTTCCATTAGCTTTACCTTGTCTAAACACTAGACAAGGTGTGTTCAGATGGCTCCTCTACTCTCTCCCCCCATTATTTTCACTGTTAGGAGCCAAGTCTGAGTAAATGATTTTCTTCAGGAGTGTCCTCTTCTGCTCTTCCTTTCCTGAGGATCGTATGGAGGAATCGCATCTGCTATGGCAGCATGCTGAATCCCTTTAAGAGCAGGGCCCTCGAGAACAGATTTTTCTGGAATCTTTTCTTTATTGGGGTCAGGGCATGGGCATATGGAAAGTCAGATTTATTGGTAAGTGAAACCCACATTTCACAGCTGGGTCGGCCTCCTGAATGTTCTTATGATTTGAAAAACATTGCTCACCTAATTTCCTTTCACTGTGAATGGACCTTCTCACCGAATGCCCAGTTCCTGGCGCAGAAGGTAGAAAAGAAGGATGGGAGGTAGTTAAAATGAGCAAAGCTGAGAGAGGGCTTTGGGGGGAATAGCCAGCCTGCAGTCCTTCTTCCTTTCAGGAATAAACTTTCTCTTTTTCCTATGTTGCCTCCTTTGTTTGTTTGTTTTTATGCTTGTTTGGTCATGAATTAGAAAAGAGACAAGTTTAACTCTTTTCCAGTTAGTTGCAGAGCCCATTTGAGTTAGCAGGGACTAACTTTGCCTCCTGTGTGGGGTGACCCAAAGGGTGAGAGATGAGGGAACTCTCCCAGGGCCTTGCCTGGCAGATCCAGTTGCTCTGTCCATGTGAGGGTTCCGTGGGAGGCATCAAATGACTCCGTGCTTCTCTGGGCCATCAGTCAACTCATCAAGTCTGGGCTTTGCTTGTGGCTTGGCCCAGGCTCCTGGCAGAGAAGAGGCTAGAGAGCCAGGCAGGGCTGGAGCTCTCGACCGGGGACAGGCTTAAAGGAAGACAAACATCATGTTGTCTCTCTGAGGAGGACATGGGGACTTTTAAAAAAATTTTTATTCTTTTCTCCTTTGCCCTTATGTCAAACATAAAACATCTTAGACAGGTTCTGTCACTAAGATACTGATCTCTGTGGCCCAGACGAAGAAGAGTGCAGAGAGAGGGCAGAGGATTCTGCCTGAGGGAGACGGCTTGAAAAGTGGAGCTGTGCAAGGCTGGGCCTCCTGCTCGTATAAACATCTGCCGATTGGCACAGGGATGGGGAGACAGAAAGCCCTCACTTTCTTGGATACACAGATAACCAGAGTATTCTTAGATACTTTGACCAAATCACACTTTTTTTTGTTAATTGTCATTAACCTCGTGGAGACGAGCCATTTTATGGTTATTTTGGAAGTAAATTTCTCTATAAGAAAAACTCCTATTTTGGGTTTGTTCTCTGGGCCCCAAATTTTGTAACTATAGCATGACAATAACCCTTTCTAAGGTAAAAAAAAAAAAGTATCAGGCAATTGAATTGAGAGATAAAATATGGAGGTAAGAACAAAAAAGTTATTTTGCCAATGCCATACCTAGGGAAAAAAACTTAAAATAAAACAAGGGCCCCTGTCTAGTCATTTATCCATCTAGACTGAACTCCTTTCTTTTATTCAATGTAGGCTTTTTGCAACCTGTTAGTCTCTTTTCCATTGCTGTGACAAAATATCTGAGAGAATCTATTTAAAAAGAGGAAGGATTTGTTTTGACTCATGGTTTTAGAGGGTTCAGTCCATGGGTGCTTGGCACTGTTGCTTTGGGCCTATGGTGGCACAGTGCGTCATGGCAGATGTACCTGGAAGAGGAGGACTCTTCACTTCATGGTGACCAAGAAGCAAAAACAGAGACAGGAAGTGGCCAGGTTCTCAACAGCCTCTTCAAGGGCACACTCTCTGTGACCTAAATTCCTTTCATTAGGCCCTACCTCCAGAGGCTCCGGAACCTTCTAACAGTGCCATGGTCTGGGGACTACACCCTTAACATGTGGACCCTGAGGGACTTTTCAGATCCAAATAACAACAGACCCCTGCAAGGCAGACCTTAGCATTACATAACATGTTTTGTATTACACCACTTTACAATGATCCATACATGTCTTTCATCCCTATTAGAATTTGAGCCCCTGGAAGGTGGAGATCTTTATGTTTGTGAACTGACTTTAGCACCTCACAATGTAAGCTAAAACAAAACAAAAAAGTGTACATTCAATGAACAAATGAATGAATGAATGTGGATCAGGGACTTTTTTACAGTTCTTTTACATGCTTTTTGAAGCATGCTTTTAGACCATTAGTAATAACAAATATAATAGCCACAGTTCATTGAGTATTTACTATGTTCCAGGTACTCTTCTGAGCCCTGTAAGCACAGTATCTCATTTAACCTAGATCCCTCCCTAAATTCACCTATATTCTTTTATAGTGTCAGAGTGTCTTAACATTCTCTAAACTTGATTCCTACCATGTCATAAATACTGTTCACATTCTGTCTTCCCTCAACTATAAGCCACAAGGACAGAAATGTTGTCTTTTCTTATATGATGCTTTTCAATCCTCCAGCATGTAGTCCATATGATATGTGCCCATGTCACACCTTATTAATTAATTAATGTTACATTTTTTTATGCTTAAAGATCCTTTTGCTTGACATGTAAAATTTGTACATATTTATGAAGGACAATGCAATGTTTTAATTCATGTATAAAGTGGGTGATGGATCCACTGAAGGTAATTAGCATATTGATCACCTTAAACTTTTATCATTTCTTAGGGTGAATACATTAAAATTTCTTTCTTCTGTTTTGAATGGATAATATACTAATCTTTGTTACTTTAAGGACCTTTTCCAAATTACTATCAGGTGCAAGTCCAAGTATTTTTTAGTATAAAGAAAACTCATCCAAAAATATTGGTCACCTCTTTTGTCACCAATAGGTTATTCTGTACCTCAGATTTTTGAAGCCACTATCTTTCTGTTCCTGCATGTGTATGCTTTTGGTCATAATTGCCAACCAGTGTTGTTGTCTCCACTTCACACGGTATGACTCCCAGGCATTGCCACTCCTGCTTTGGAATCCCAGGTGGCTACAGAACTAGAATGAAGTAGGTACATCTAGGGAGAAGACAGGGCGGGGCAGACTCCAGTGCAGGAGTCTGATTTATAAACTATGCCCAGCTTAGAAAGCTTAAGGCATCTCCCATCAGGAGCTGAGAGGAGTCAGATGGGTCCCCACCTCTCTCCATCTGCCTCCAGTTAGCTCCCACTCCCAGGCCATTTCTCCCAACTGCTCACTACATTCAATATTTCCATTTTCATAGGGTTTTCTGCATTGTTTTGAGAGATTTGCTGTTCTACTTATTTGAGCCCCTTGATAAGCATAGCAGCTCCAACTTCTCACTGCTCTATCTCCAAGTGAACCATCTCATTGTTGGTCTGTTCCCGAGGCCAAGAAAGTCCAAAGTCATTTCCACAAAGTGGGCTAAAAACATTCCCATTATCTCAAGGCACTGAACCATGTTTCTAAAAGTGGCATATTGGTTAGGTATTTTTTTTTTCTCTCTAAACTTTCATGAATTCCAGAAATGCAGATTGCCTACACACATCTTGAACAAACACCCTGAAAACCTCTGGAGTCACTGCCATTTTGGCTCAGTGGGTGTGTGTGTGTGTGTGTGTGTGTGTGTGTGTGTGTGTGTGTGTTTGATTTGGGTGTGTGTGGGCGAATCAGGGATCTAACCATTTCAGAAATAAATCAGCAGAGAACGGGAAGAGTGTTATTGCCCACTGGCACTGACTCTGTTTGTCATACTGGGCTTGTTGCTGGGATCATAAATCCATGGTAGGAGAACAGAGGCGACTCACAGTTTCCATTATGATAATAAACTGCAGGAGACTATTAAAAGTACCCAGGCATTTATTTCCTCATGAGGGTGGCAGCATTGGACAGTGAAAAATAAACTGGACTAGACTCTGGGCATCTTGGGCATCCACAGGATGATCTTAGCAAAGCTGCCCAACCTCTGACTCAGTTGCCTCACTAGACAATGAGAGGCGTGCACTTGGTCATCTCTGAAGTTCTTCTCAGAGCAAAAGTTATGGTTTTTGGAAGGTCTTTCATTTTTCCAGGGAGAATCACCTCAGTCTAGGCCACCATGTCTGTCTCTTTCTCCAGTCCTATTCCCAGCATTGTAAAGCAACTTCTTCAGCCTCACAAAAGACTTTGGCCAAATTCCTGACTCTTCGCCTTAGAAGTCTGGTTGAAACTGGTGAGGCCCTTCTTGCTGCATGGTAACATGGTAACATGCTGCCTGGTAAGACAGAATTAGCATGCTTGCTCAGTTCTTCTCCTCTTCTTTTAAAGCCACTAATGCCATCCTGGGGGCCCCACCCTCATGACTTGACCTAACCCTAATTACCTCCCAGAGGCTCCACCTCCACATACCATTAAAATGTAAATTAGGGGATTAAGTTTCTAGCATATGAACTTTGGAGGACACATTCAAACCGTAGCACCAGATTTCTGAGCCACAATTCTGGGAGGGGGCCTTTCTGGGCAGTTCCTGCTACTACTAGACCCACCTGACCATTCTAAGGCATAATATAAAGTTTTATGCTTATGTAGGATGGTGGCTCATAGAGGACATAAAGCAGGCATTGTGTGAGATATCATCTTCACTACTTCCAAGACATTTTCCATGCTGTTTGTTTTTAAAGTATAAAAGGAACTCATTCTATTGTGTAAATTTTGGAAGGCTAAGGTAAATTTACAGAAGATTAAAATCTTAATTCCACAATTCTACCCCTCCTACAGGGAAATTCTGCTAGTGTTTTGGTGTGTTCCCCATACTCTATGCAGTTTTTTTTTTTTTTTTTAACATTTCTGGGACCATGCTGTGTAAACTTTATTCTGATCGAAACATTTCCTCCTTCCATCAAAGTTACATAAATGATATTTTAATGGCTCCATAATATTTTGTTTTTTAAGTATTCACCTAAGGTTGAATCTCTCGTTTCCAGTTTTATTCTGTTTTTTTTTTTTCTTAATTGTTGTAAGTAATGTTGAGATGAACATCATTGGGCCTGTTTCTCTATGAATTTCAGATTATTTCCTCAAAATAAATTTTTGGAATTAAGTTACTAAATTAAAGAAGATAAATAATTATAAGTCTCTTGATACCACTTTGATCTTAATTTATCAAGTCTATTTTTTGCCTTAATACCACCACCACCATTTCTCTTAAAGAATATCCTATCCATCTCAATCATGAGAGAGCTTAAAATTTTCTAACACTTTCCTGAAGCAACGTGTACCAAAACATCCTCCCAGGAAACATCACATTCTAGACCTTAATCCTGAACTGTCAATCATCTGCCTGATCCTAGGGCTCTGCAGGTGTCTAACACTTAATTTTAATGTTACTATCAAATGTGGAGTTATAAAGGAAACAGAGAAAATGACTCTTTGCTATAAGAGAATATGGGTGGATGTGAAAATTCCCAAGCTGTAGTTATCAGAGACCCTATTTGATGTGCTGCTCTATTAAAATACAAGAGGACCAGATACCAGTGGGATAAACTGTGTGAGTTCCATAGTGTCATTGCACACCTGTGTCCTCTACTGTAACATGGGCAAAGTGAACTATGTGATTTTTAAGGTTGTGACGTCCAGCTTTGATGGTTCAGCCGAGTGAGGATTATGAGATAACATCATAAAAGTGCTTTAAAACAACTTTGAGGGCTGGGATGTGGCTCAAGCGGTAGTTCGCTCGCCTGGCATGCGTGCGGCCCGGGTTTGATCCTCAGCACCACATACAAACAAAGATGTTGTGTCCGCCGAAAACTAAAAAATAAATATTAAAATTTTCTCTCTCTCTCTCTCTCTCTCTCTCTCTCTCTCTCTCTTTAAAAAAAAAAAAAAAAGAAACAACTTTGACCATGACACTTTCTTTGAAATGGTGATTGTTACCCCAAGATGGCAATAAAGGGTATTGCAGAATTGAGTGTAGATTGAGTTTGGAATTTGATTGAATCTCAGCTTTGCTAATTATTAGCCATAGGTATCCTTAGATCAAGTATTTAAATTCTTTGAGCCTTAGTTTCTTTAACTGTGAAAGAGCTGATAACAGAGCCTGGGGCCCACTGGAGGATCACATAGATAAAGCATATAACGGGCATGCAAGATGTCCTCTGCAGCAGCATTGTGAGAACTGTGAAATTTGGTGCTCTGAAATAATAGTTATTTTTAGTTCAGCAGTAGGAGAAACTGAGGCTAAGGGAAGTTGTCCCTCGGTGAAAATTACAGAGCAGTTTAGTAATAAAATCACAAATCACCTCTGGCTTACTTCTCCCAATCTACTTCTCCATTGCCACATAACAACTCAGGTTACAGCTGAATGAAGACAAAGATTTCAGATGAAAGGTTATGCAAAGGTATCTTTGGCTTTATGACCATGGTTCAAAGCCAAATTGCCTGAATTGGGTGTGTACAAGCATATTTCATCCAAGCAAGATAAGAAAGTCAAAGATTAGATACCCCTGGGTATAAGAGGAGATCTAAATGTTCCTCTTGAGAGCATCACGTTAAGCAAAATAAGCCAAACTCAGAAAGCCAAGGGTTGTGTTTTCTTTCATATGTGAAAGTTAATGATAGAAGAAAATGGTTGGGGGTGGGGGGGTGGGGCCTCATAAAAATAGAAGACCCAGAGAATAGAGGAAGGAGGGAGGGGACCAGGGGGAGGGAGAAGGGCAGGGAAAAGGGAAGTACTGTTGAACAAAATTAATCAGGTTATATTGTTATGTTGTGTGCATGTACAAATATGTACCAACAAATCCACTATTATGTATAATGCACCAATTGAAAAAAAAAAAAAGATCTAAATGTTCCTGCCTGGTATTCAAGGTGCCTCCCAGTTTGGCCTCAACCTGCTGTACTACGCTCACCTCCCTGTAGGCTCCTAGTTTTACCTCAACTCCACGGTGTGTCTGTGTCCTCACAGAGATTTCACATGGCTCTTCTGCGACTGGTCCCCTCTTCTCCAAGCCCTTCCCCCATGCCACCGAGCAGTGTCTTCCTCATCCCTCAAGGCTCAGCACAAATATCAGTTGTCATGGTGAAGGATTCTCCTCTCTCTGGAAATATCCATCACTTCTTGCCAAGCGCGATGGTTTGATTACGACTCCCAGAGTTTCATGTGGCGGGAACTTAACTCCTAGTACAATAGTCTTGACAGGTGAGTAAGGCAAGGAAGGCTCTTGTCCTCATGAAGGCATTAATGTCATTAGCAGGAGAGTGGTTTGTTATAAAAGGGAACTTGGCTCTCTCTTTTGCTCTCAGTCTCGTTCATGGGATACTTTTCACTATGTTATGGCTGAGCACCAAGACCCTAGCCGGATGCAGCCCCTCCATCTTGGACTGCCCAACCTCCAGAGCCGTGAGCCTCAGAATTGTCTCTTCTTTATAAGTCACCCCATCTGTGGTGTTTTGACACCACGACGTCATGTTTTTAAGACCATTTGATAATGTGACTGATGGGATTTAGTTCTAGGGCATGTGGGAACAGTTCTCTTCCAGTAACTCCTATAGATTCTGGGGTGTGTCAGGACTTCTTAAAATTAAGCAAGGATTGTTTCTTCTGCAAGGCCTCCCAAACCCAGAGAGCCTGAACCTCAGCACGAATGTGTGACTTATCTTTTAAGAGAGGATTGCAAAGGGAAATTATTTTTATTTATTTATTTTTGTTCCGTTTAGCAACAAATAAGAAATGAGTATCCTAAACAGACTTTCATGTCCCAGCCGTTATTTCTACATTTTCTCCCTCTGGGAATCTATACTTCTTCTTCTTTGGGACCTGAATGCCTATGTTGGGAGTATTATATGCAGGGTAATTGCTCTGTGCTTCTTTGGATAGCTGTGACAATGGGTCGGTTCCTTACTATGTCACCATCAATGTCTCTGCCAGTGTGCCAGGTGCTCTGGCGACGACTGGACAAACACCTGCCTTTTCAGTCGGAGCCACCCACAGCAGGTAGCCTTTTCAACCCTACAGATTGTCACTGTACAGGGTTGCAGTGGGGCGTGAAGGTCCCCCACAAAGGTCTCTGAAGTTCTTGGGCACCTGCCGCTCACACTCTTTCTCTTTATGTTCACCTTCAGCTTTAGGCCACTCCCCTCTCTTTTGCCTAAGCTCTAACATGCTCAGACAGATCTCTCTCTGTTCCAAAGGCTTCCAGCCACACGTAGGCTCTGTAATACACAGTCCCCTCTGTTTCACTCTAGTAGTTTTGTGTTTGCATGTCTTATCTAAAAGACAAAGGTCTTGGACTAGTGGGTTCTCATCTTCTTTTGAACTTTTCCAAGTACCTAGTGGATTGTTAGGTACACAACCGACAAAGAATAATTCATTCATTGGTTCGGACGGACGTTCTCCAAGTACCAACAGACAAAACTGGAGTCCCTCTAGTCTTGCTACTCAACATGTAATCTGCATCAGCAGCAATGGCATGTTCCAGGCAGAAATGCAGAATTGGCAGATTTTTTACCTCAAACTTATTGTTTTCTACCTCAATCTTATTGCAGACATCAGAGTCTGCATTTTTACAAGAACCCCAGGTGATTTATATGCATATCACATTTTGAGATACACTGCACTAAATGGCATTCTCTGTAAAATGGACCTCACTTGGTCCACTATTTTTGCTTCCCCCGTACCTGGCTCCTACCTGCATCCCCCTTCTTTCCCCTCCCCAGTGTATCACTTCAACCATTTTCTTTCCTGTATCCTCAATCCCACTGGTCACTCTATTCCTGCCTACACAGTGCCCAGTTCACCTTCTCCACTCTTTTCTTGTTGTTCTCTGAGCTTCCAGTGCAATGTATGTTACTAATACATGGAGAATCAACTACATATTGTTGAATCAACTACATATTTTGCTAATCAAATTGCCATGGGGGAGGTATTTAGCAAGAAATATGAACTTGGTCATCTCTTAAATGGGTTATAACAGCTTGTTTATCAATGAAGTTAGGAATTCACTAACAAAAAAACATGGGGGCAGTGAATCTGGTCTTTATTTTTAAGTTTACCAGCCCAAAAAAGAGTTTGGAAACTACAACACTCTTCATTACTTAAGCCTCTAAGACTTTAACTGCAAGCACTCGCTTTAAGACAATCAAATACAGAAAATCATACTTAGAAAAGGAATGCCAGGGTTGGCTTTCAACCATAACTCTTCCACTTTAAAAGACAACTTCAAAGAGTCTTTAAAGTGACTTTACAACTACATTTATTCACATCTTGATAAGAGGACCGACATTTTAAAATTCAGGGGAGATTTATCTTCAGTTTAACTTTCTGCATTTTTATGGGGAATCCAGGAAAAAGTAGGTTTGGGACCCGAATTAAAGAAAGAATTACCTCCATTCCCCACCCCCTTTTTTTGTAAGCAGGAACTCAGCAGCTAAGTGCTATTGCAGATGATCAAACTGCTTTCTGACTCACAGTTCCTACCTGAGAGTTGATTTGCACTGATCATTTTCTCTGGACATTTTAAAAAGCAATTGTTCATAAAGGAAAAGGGATATATTAAACAGCATCCTCCTGAATGTCAAGGGCTGACAATAATTAGGTCATGTGATTTCTATTCATTTTCCTAAATTTTATGATTTGCTGGCACAATAACTTTCTTCCCCCAATCAATTAGTGTAACAGTTCATATCAATATTTTACTTTTAATGGTTGACTACTCGTTTCATTAAAAATGTAAGTGCATTAGCTCCGTGTAAAACGATACCATTGGGGTGGTCATATTTAAATATTCATAACGTAAAAGTTAATAAATCTGAGCACAGTGTTTGCATTTTAAAAAGTCAGGCTACTGTCAGATGTATTTGGTCTCAGATGAGACCCACTAAATTAAAAACCGCATCTTTTTATTGATTCTTCACAGCAAAATAATGCAGCAGAAATGTTCTGAGAATAGTATCACCACCCAGAAACTCACTGTTGTGTTCAGCTATATCCAACCCTAACTTGCTTCCTCTCCTTGCTGCCTTTCAAGTTACCCCCATCCCCCGGATTCTGACCGCTAAGACCATTTAGTATCAAAGAAGTTAAATACTGGGTGTGCATAAGATTTAGTTCCATTTTATTAAATCCCTCTTCCCTGTTTTCCCCACCAAAATAAAACCAATGTGTCATGTGGTCTATGCCAAGAGCCCTAGGGAACTCCATTTGTCCCCATTAGAGGAAGAGCCATACACTTCATAGTGGGTCAAATTTATTTGTTATATGTGTGTTCATAAGTGCAGAGAGCCTTAGAATCAGCCAATTCCATAAATCTACAAATTGGGTCAGGAGGTGGAGGAGTCCTGTGAATGAGAGGGCATTGTTCCCAAGTCTTGAGAATGTCAGTCAGAAACAGGGCCACTGAGACAGACAGGGCTCGCCCTCTACTGAGAGCCCCCAACAACTTGGTATGAGATTACTATTTTCTCTAAACAAGGAGAGAAATGAATTACAGTAGATGGGGTAGAGAGGGAAGATGGGAGGGGAGGGGAGGGGGGATAGTAGGGGATAGGAAAGGTAGCAGAATACAACAGTTACTAATAGGGCATTATGTAAAAATGTGGATGTGTAACCGACGTGATTCTGCAATCTGCATTTGGGGTAAAATTGGGAGTTCATAACCAACTTGAATCTAATGTATGAAATATGATATGTCAAGAGCTTTGTAATGTTGTGAACAACCAATAAAAAAGAGAGAGATTACTATTTTCTCATATTCCACCCCAAGTCAGTCTCATATTCACCGCAAGTTTTTGCTAAGATAACCCCAAGTTTTGTTAGCAAAACTTGCCTGGATTGGACAGAAAAGGCCTTCACTATAAAGACAAACAGGTCATCTGAAGAACAGGACTGAGGGGTGACATTTTACTGTTACCAGTAGCCTCGCTGCCACTAGTATGGATGATTTATTATCAATGAGGTTTGGGAAGAATGTAAAACTTTGAAGACAGGAGACAGAGTTTTAACCCTTAGCTGTCCAATGTCTAGATTCTAAAATCCTGTTTGAAATGAGTAGGTCTTTGCATGAGAAAATGGGGGCTGTGATCCAAAGTGACCCCTTCCTACTCCATAGGGAACTAGGTCACATTCCTTCACTGAAGCCCACATACAGCCTAGAATCCTTCTCTGCCCATTCCTCTGGTCAGCCTCTGCAAATGATCATGAGCTGAAGCCTATTTGCCGTCACTAAAGGTGAATGATTAACAGAAGAGGAACAAAAATATTCCTCCCTCGGCCAAGGCAGGGAAGAACAAATTTAATAACTTTCTGAAGCTGGAAGTCTTTGTGAGGCCTCAGACTTTGGAGGTCCACCCCAGATTCAAGGGTGCAAGGAATGAAGAGCCACTGAACACTAAAGTCAAAATCCCCACGTTGGTTTGGAATGGTCCCTGAAGTGAAGCTCATGGATCCTCTGTGTTTAGTCCTCAGAGATGTGGAGCAGGGCTTGAGATTCTAGTCATCTTTTATAAATTAGATTCTTTTTCTGGACCAAGTAAGGAATGAAATTACCCAAATTCACATAATATATTTATTTGATTTTGCTGGACACATAGAATTCAGTTGTTCTGTCATGAATGAGGCACACGTGGAGTCTATATAGTACAGAGAGACAAATGATGTGTAGTCTCCCACAGATATATACACAGGCTATGAACATAGAAAATATACCAAGAAATTGAACATTTGTTTAGAGGTTATTTATATATTACACAGCTGAAAAATTCTGGAATCGTCTACTCCAGAGTTTCTCAAAGTATCATCCACAAACCAGCTGCATAAGAACCTCTGGGGTAGGTCTATTAAAATTCAGAATGGGGACATCCACTCCAGACCTCCCGAATCAGTCTTCTCATACCTCTGCCAAGGGTCAGTGATATTCCTGGTTGAAGGGAGCATCTCCCAGTAATGAATGTTACTCTGTGACTCTGGGGACCCAGGCTTATGTGTATCTGGACATGACTGTATCTCATGGGCGTGAGTGAACACATTTGAGAGTTATCAGTTGATTCAGGATCACCTTTATACCTTTCCGTTTGTAAAGCTAATCATGGCTTTAAGTTTGTGCTGTTGTTCAAAAAAAAGAAGTTCTTCCCCCTGGATTTTTAGTACATTATGGTCATCAATGTGACAGTTCTTGGAATCATTCCTTGTTATACTTGAATTTTCTTCTTCCCAAGTCAATTGCAGCCTCTTTACGATTTTCCATCTGTGCCCTTAACATACTTAAATGGTCTTGATTTTCTGAAAGGCAGTAGCTAAATGGGTGAGATGAGCTACAGTAAGACAGAACAATAGCAATGCTCACTTTTTATACCTTTCTTGCTTCACCTGGTAGAAGCACACAAATTTATGGTAATATGATTTATCTGGAATAGTGGATCTCTATCATCACAGAAAATCAGGTCTCTTGAAGGATTAAAATAGGGCATGTGTTTAGTTGCATTAAAATCACAATTTAAAAGGTTTAGATAGGAATTAAGTAACATACTAGAAGTGACAGAAACTGAAGGGAAATTTTCAGAAGTTAAACACATTAAAGGGCTCAATTTGGCCAGGACTCTGAGCACAGTACTCTGATGTGTAGACTCCAGTGTGAACTGTACATGATAAAGCAGGAGGATGTCAGAGAACCTTTTAGCATCCATTCAGTTCCAAAGAGTGGAAGTTTGCCATCCTCTGAGGAATTACTTAGATTGATACACAACAAGGCGGACTGACAGCTAGCCCACAGAACCGTCAGTGGCCACAGATTCCAAATGCTAAGCCAGGCTCCTAAGAATGCTCCTCAGCCAGGGCTTTGTGGGGTTTAGAGTGAGTTTCTCCTGGAAAGCTGAGTTTGCCCTTAGCACAGGTTCCTCTGTGGAGTAAGAATAATACCAACCACCAAACAGAAACATCTGAGCCCAAGTGCTATTGCCCCCTAAAAACATTAGGCATGTGGAATCAGGGTGGGGTGCTTGGGAAAAAGAGCCATTGTCACATTCCTGCTAAGGGAGAGCTCTTGTGCATTTTATTGCACTATAAATTGTTACATGTCACCCTGGAGTAAGAATTTATCACAGCTCTTCCATGGGATTAAGGAGTTAGAGATGCAAGATAACTCCTGGAGGGTGGGCGTGGGGCTAAAAACACCATCACCAGAGACACAGAGGCCCCTGTTTTCCTAGGCCTGCCTTTGTGGATATAATAAAGATTTGATTTGGTTGCAAGCCCTGCTTTGTGCTGCGTAGATGGCAGATGTAGAAGGGACAGCACACCTTGATACCTAGGAGAGAAACAGCCTTCAAAGCCCTGGCATGGTAAGGACAGCGTTTGTTAAACACCTTTCCCGTGCCACTTGCTGTGATAGCAGATTTTTACCATTATCACTACCACTTCTAACACGACCAACATGCAAGCCCTTAATTAGATACATCATCTCACAGAATCCTCACTAGAAGCCTGTGAGGTTCACAGAATTATCACTATTGTACAGATAAGGAAACTGCAGGTTAGGGAATAAGTCACTAGGTTAAGGGCACATGTTCTGACTCTAGGGGACCCACTTTTTTTTTTTGGTACTGGAGATTGAACCTAGGGGTGCTTTACCACTGAGTCATATTCCTAGCCTGTTTTATTTTATTTTTATTTTGAGACAGGGTCTTGCTAAGTTACTTAGGACCTTGCTAAATTGCTGAAGTTGGCCTCAAATTTGCAATCCTCCTGCCTCAACCTCCTGAGTCTCTAGGATTACCAGCATTTGAAACCATGACTGGCTCCAGGGGACCCACTCTTAACCCTGATTCCATATGCCTAATGTTTTTAGGGGGCAATAGCACTTGGGCTCAGATGGCTCTGTTTGGTGGTTGGTATTATTCCTATTCAATGCCCTATTTTTTTAAAAAAAAATTTAAATCTTATTTATTCTAATTAGTTATATATGACAGCAGAATGCATTTCAATTCATATTACACAAATAGAACACAATTTTCATGTCTCTGGTTGAACACAAGTAGAGTCACACCATTTGTGTTTTCATACATGTACTTGGAGTAATAATGTCTGTCTCATTCCACCGTCTTTCCTATCCCCCATACCCCACCTTCTGCTCCCTCCCCTTTGCCTTATCTAAAGTTTGTCTATTCTTCCCATGCTCCCCCCCACCCCACCACCCCATTATGACTCAGCCTCTTTATATCAGAGAAGACATTCAGCATTTGGTTTATTGGGATTGGTTTACTTCACTTAGCATTATATTCTCCAACTTCATCCATTTGCCTGCAAATGCCATGATTTTATTCTCTTTTAATGTTGAGCAGTATTCCATTGTGTATTTATACCACATTTTTGTTATCCATGCATTTACTGAAGGGTATCTAGGTTCAATCCACAATTTATGGATTGTTGTGAATTGTGCTATAAACATTGATGTGGCTGTGTCCCTGTAGTATGCTGTTTTTAAGTCCTTTGGATATAGACTGAGGAGAGGGATAGCTGGGTCAAATGGTGCTTCCAATCCCAGTTTTCCAAGGAATATCTATACTGCTTTCCAGATTGGTTGCACCAACTTGCATTCCCATCAGCAATGTAAGAGTGTGCCTTTTTCTTGCCAATACTTATTGTTTGTATGCATAATAGCGGCCATTCTGATTGAAGTGACATGAAATCAGAATAGTTTTGATTTGCATTTCTCTAATTGCTAGAGATGTTGAACATTTTTTCATATAGTTGTTGATTGATTGTATATCATCTTCTGAGAAGTGTCCAGTTCATTGTCCCATTTATTGGTTGGATTATTTGGGGTTTTTGATGTTAAGATTTTTGAGTTCTTTATATATCCTAATGATTAGAGCTCTTTCTGATATGCATGTGGTAAAAATTTGCTCCCATTCTGTAGGCTCTCTATTCACTTCAATGATTGTTTCTTTTGCTGAGCAGAAGCTTTGGAGTTTGAATCCATCCCATTTCCAATGCCCTATTTTGTAGGTGAGGAAATGGAATGGGGCTGGACAGCTCAGGTGAAGGTGTTTGCAGTGACACCTCATAAGTGTCCAGCCAGGATTCACACTCGGGTCTACCTGGTGCTAACAGCTATCCTTCAACAGATAACAGCGGCCAGACTGGGGAATGTGACCTTCCTTTGTTGGGGAGTATGACCTCCAGGACAGCAACAGAGAGTGACTGAGACCTGTGTGGGTCAGACCCTGATATGGCACCTTGCCCAGAACACTTCAGGGAAACCCTGGCTCTAGCTGTGAAGACAGGACTTTCATATGTCAATCCCAAGCACAAATTCAGGCAGAACATAATTGAGTGACAAAATGGTTGGCCCAGGCAATAACAAGTGGACAGAGAGGGTAGAAGAAATCAATGTGAACCAAAGTGGTTGGGAAAGGTTTCCTAGAGGACAAAATTTTGAGATGCATAGAAAAATATGGGTGGTATTTGGAGAAGCCAAGGGTCTTTCTTCCCAGTACCTGCAAGTGTCCTCCATGTACTAGACATGACAGGGAAGTTTAAAGAAATATGAATATATTTTCCAATCTTGATGGTGAAATAAGACATACAGAGAATGGCAATGATCAATGCTAGGTCGTACCCAATTAGTAACTAAATTATGTTTCATTACGATATCTCTAAGTACTAAAGAGTTTCAGAGAGAGCACAGGGTTAGGTGGTCAGGAAAGGCTTTCTGTAGGAGATAGTACTCAAGATGCCCCTTGGCATCTGACTGTGGCAGAATCACCCTGTGGTGCCACTCTGCAGGGGAGTGTTTGCTAGCCCTCTGACTTCCCTGACAGAGTCCATAGCTGTTACCAAACTGGTGTGTGCTGCACCCTGCCCAGGTGTCATCTCCTAGGGTGTCCCGCGCAGGTGCACCTTGCTACCCTCTGAAACCTGTTTCATGAGTTTTCACTTAAACATCAATTAATAGATTTTTTAAAAATTGCTTTTATTTTTTAAAATACATGACAGCAGAATGCATCACAATTCTTATTACACATATAGAGCACAATTCTTCATATCTTTGTTTGTATATAAAGTATGTTCACACCAATTCATGTCTTCATACATGTACTTTGGATAATGATGTCCATCACATTCTACCATCATTGTTAACCCCATGCCCCCTCCCCCAATGAATAGATTCTGAAGGTCCTCAGCAGTGCTCAGTGCTGGGGAGTAAGGAGAGTCAGGTCAGGGGACACAGCAGCCAAAGAAGTGCATCCCCTGGCATGAGCAGCCAGAGTAGACAGGGAATGGATTTCCCTATTCTACCATCATGGGGGGACATACTCAGCACTCACATCCTATTTTTAGCAGAACACCAGGTCTGGAAACTGTCAGAAAATCATCAGTCTCCCCTGCCTTGCACATGAAATAGACAAGATTGTAGAACCAGCTGCTGGAGATACTTGAAAATTCCAGGCTGTGGTTATCTGACCCGACATTGACCTGATTTTGGAGACAGTCTTGTATCCTTGGTGCTGAATTTCATGTGAGAAAATGCTTCTGTTTTATGAATGAGAGCCAATCCTCCTGGGCAGATCGGGGTCCTCAGCATCAAGGCTTAAAGTAACGGGCCCCAACATCTTGAAGGGAAACAACAGGTGCCTGACAAAAAAGAAGGTGACTCCTGAGAGCCCTGGGTTCTGAGAACATGCACACAGTGAAATCTTTCTTTCTTAGTAGAGACAGAGCATTGTCCAAGGGAGGGCATAATCCACAGCAGCCCCATCAATAATTTTCATCTCAGTGGGAGGAAGCCAGGACCCTCTCAGGTCAAATAATCCAGCTTGACCCATTAGGTGTCCAGAAGTTGTAGCAGAATAGAGCAGAAGTTGGGGACTTTAAAACAGGAAGGGAAAATGTGGAACAAGTGTGAGATTGGGAGGATGGTTAGGATAAAAAGAGTAAAGGGTTTCCTCTAAATGTTAAAGCCATTTGGGATTTAGGGGACTTATAAATAACACCCATTTCTTCTACCTGAATTCAAAATCCATTAGAAAGAAAGATGTGGGGCAATAGACAGTTGGAGATCAGCATATCAGCTTTATCACTAATATGCTGGTCAGTGGGTGTGGTTTCAGATCTGCATCTTAAGGATTATCTTAACATTTCATCTGCCAGGATCCATGCAGTTTTAGGCAAGGCCAAACCTCCCCTCACAGAGCTGTGCCCCTCTGCAGGGTCAGGAGCACTAGGATGGATCTGCTCTCTCTGTAGTCAGATCTGGAACAAGTGTTCCAAATTCTTCTCCCAATATAACGACCAGTTGGCTACCTTCAAGAGTGAGGGCATGGATGGGGACTGGGGGAGAAGAGGGATTTTTTAAAAAGCTCCTCCTCTTGTAGCCATAAAGCGGGGGTGGGGGGGGGTCCTCCTACTCCCTACAAGCTCCACACAGGCACAAGGGCTCACTAGCCTCCACATTGTGCTTAAGGTTGTCCTTGTCTGGGACTGATCTGAGCAGACACGAGCTTCCATAGACTTCTGCCATGAGTGTTGCTGGTATTGCTGTCACAAGGCTTAGATTTTCAGGCCCAGGGAGGACTGGAGAGGTGAGGATGGAGCTTAAGGACTGGGATCAGGAGAGGAGACATGCCCACGCAGGTCAGGAGGGCACCCCAAATCCTCCCTGGATTTCTTGTGCTTGCTGTGTTTTTGATTTACCTCTCTCTAGATAGGACCGTAAACTCCTTGTACGCACGATCCTTCTCAGACCTGGCCCTGGTTCTTCTCAGTTTGTCCTCAGTGGCTCAGTGATTGGGTCCCCATTTGCCTTTTGTGTGACTGCAAACTGGCAGATCTGGACAAGAACTTGGACTGTTCCTACCAGTACTGATCTTGAAGACCATTTTAACCACTAATGCCATGCTGGAACACCACCTTGTCCAGTCTCCCAGCTCCCAGAAAGATGTCTTCAATAATCCCTTTCAGATTCAACCTCTTTGGGTAACTATGCTGCTCTCCCAATTAGTTTGAGGTCTATAATCTCATTGGCTGGAAGCTTCTCCACAGGATTGTATTTAATTTCATCTTAAACTTAATTGAGTCCTTACTCGTATTTTAAAATGCTGGTGTATTACAAATATTTCTAAATTATGTCAGTCCTGTTTATAAATTAGAAGAAGGCATTTGGGCTTTTCTTGCTGAGCCCTGGCAGTGGGATTAATCTAAAACAGAACTAGGCTAATGGGATGGAGTTGAATATAAAGATGCTGATGGGGGTTGCGACTGGAAGCCAGACTGGGAGCAGGGAGGAACAGACCCAGACGGCTAAGCCATGAATAAGAAGAGAAGACGTCAGGGATGGGAAAGGCTTCCCATCAGCACCCACAGTCAAAAATACAAGAGAGCCTGGGACAGATAGAACGGCTATGTCAAGTATCAGATGATTGCCCTGATTTTAGGATCATTGGCAGTCTCCAGCTCCACCCTTGCCTTTGAGATTCTGACATCCTGATGTATGGGGAGGGGACCCAGGACACAACTTAAGGCCTTGGAGCATCTCAAAGAGTAATCCTAAATATAATAGTCCTTATGCAAAAAGTTCTTACATCTCTTTAATTTCTTCTGCAAAAGACTTCCATTTACTCAAACAGGGTAGTGAAATATGAAATGAAGTAGAGCAGCAAGCACACAAATGGAATGAGAAATAAAGGGATTGGCACTCAAGTTACGGAAAGTTTAGTGTAATTGTATTTAATCTTATTTTCTAGCCATCATCTCAAAGGCCTTGTCATGGGGTGTATGTGAAGACTGGGAAATATTTCCTGCAAATCTCCACCCAGATCTAAGAAATGCTGATCTGCCCCTGACTGAAGCAGATGAGGTCTATCTTTTCCTTTGTGTGGCTTTGGGGAGTGTCCAGGTAATAGAAGAGAATGTGACTTTAGGAAATGTTGTCTGAATCCCATTTACTTCTGAAATCCTGAGGTTTGAGCATTAACCAGAGTCAAATAAATATATATGTGGAAATTGTATCTAGAAATTGCATTCTAGCCAGTTTCCATCTCTTTCTCTTTGCCCTTTAATATAGCTGAAGTGTCCCAGCATGAGCTAGAAAATAAATCTGTGTTTCTCGATGAAATCCAATTGCCTGGACATTACGATATTCATAAATCCTACAAATTTAGTTCTCTGGAATTTTCCCAGATTGAAATCAAATACACCCCTGCCTGGCTCTCAAATTCCAAGTCAGCACTATCTCGCATTGCACACAGCCTGTAGGTGACATTTTTTTGTGGAAGGTTATCACAATGTAAGGACTGTGTGAGTACTCCCGGCTTATCTAATCAGGTTTACTTGACACTTGTTTTATTGTGTCCAAATCTCATGGGCTGATCAAGTGACTTGACTGTTTAGTGAGCTGTAAGAAAAGAGAGCTTCCTTGCAAATACTTGCCCTGGTTTTCAATTCTTTCCCCACAGATTAGAGGGGCTTTGCTTCAGGACTTGGGGTGTCTCTTTCCCGATCAATCTCTGGTTTGAAACCTGGGCCCTCTTCCTCTCTCGTTTTAGAAAACATCCCTGAATAGGGAAAGTGTTAGACAAGATGATTCCTAAGGCTTCTCTGTGGAGCCTAAAATCCAATTGCTACAGAATTCAGTACAATTCTCTCTGCTCTTGACCACCAAAATAAGTATTCAATAAATATGACCAACTGAAAGAATGAATGGATGAATAATTGACCGAATGGTCAGCATTGTCAAGTGATTATGCCCCTAAGTTCTCTTCCCCTATCCTCCGTGGAAGACCATTCTGCTGTGGAGGAGAACTTGCAACAATAAATCCCGGGGCAGGTAGGTTTGCACCAGGTTCTGCCAGAACTCCAGTGGTCATCAGTTAACTTTATCCACTCTTGGGTTTCTCCATATGTGGAGATATAAATTGATATTCTTTCCAAACAAGTAGGCTTGCCACTTCACACCCCTTTGGATGGCTATTAGCCAAAAAAAAAAAAAAAAAAGGAAAAGAACAAGGATTCCTGGGAGTGTGAAGAAATTGAAACTCTTGTGCATGGCTGGCAGGAATGTAAAATGGTGCAGCTGCTATGGAAAACAGTTTGGCCATTCCTCAAGAAATTAAACATGAATCCAGTAATGACCATATGATCCAGCAATTCTAACTCCTAGGTACATTCTCCAAAGAATTGCAAATCAGGCTCAAACATATACATTGCATTATGTTCATAGCAGCATTGTTAACAAAAACTCAAAGTGGGTACAACCCAATTGTCCAGAATAGTTGAATAGATGAGCAAAGTATCAGTCTTAAATAGGAAGAAAATTCTTTACATGCTACAACATGCATGGATTTTGAAAACATTATGCACTGTGAAATATATTATCATCTATATGTATATAGTATATAGTATAATATTACATATTATATAATACAATTTTATATATATATATATATATATATATATTTATTTATTTCCACTAGTATAGGGTACCTTCTAGGCATACTGTTAGAGGCAGTAAGATATACGATTGTGTTATCAGGGGCTAGGTGGGAAAGTGGAAGGGGTGATGATTGTTTAATGGGTACCAAGTCTCTGCTCAGAATAATGAAGGTGATCAGGGCAACAGCCTCATATATTCAAGGATCCTTTTAAGGTATTGACCCCCAATTTTAATTGCACAGCATGGTTAATGTATTCAGTGCCATTGAATTATACACTTAAAAATGCTTACACTGCTATTCCAGAACAGAGTTCCTGGTGTCTACATGATGGTACTTCAGGTTCTGAACTCTATGAGGGCAAAGTGGAAAAAGAAAAAGATAAAATATGATTATGGGATAAAGTTTATGTTATGTGTATTTATTAGCTCAGTAAAGATGAACAGAAAAAACAAATGCAGTATATGAAGGACCACAGATAGAAGACTGACGTGGGGTATATTAGACCTCAACATTATGCAAACTACCTGGGCCAGCATTTCATGGTGCTCTGTAGCTCCCACATGCTCTCTTTTGTCGCTGTCTCCAACCCTACATTTCTGATTCTGGGGGATTATTACCTGTTTTCACAAACGACTCAAGTGGGCTCAAAGATGGTGGCTTGCTCAACAATGTCTTGTCACTAGACTTCCACATGTTCCTTCATGCTTAAGGGGCCTGGTTTCCCAGTTTCTGCACAATTCTCCCCCTAAAGCATTACCACATGGACTGCAGAAATGGAGCCCACACCTAGCACCATGCAGTAAGGGCTGATGGGCCTGTAAGGTGTGCTGGCCCCAAGGACAATAATCTGACCTGCGTCCCCCAGTGGGCCTACTCTTACCTTTCCCCCAGGATGAAAAGAGGGCCCAGAACTTACAGCTGAGTCAAGAACATGGAACAAATTTGCTTAGAAACCATTTTTTTAATTAGTTTCTCATGACAATACAATGATCTTGATATATCATACATTTGATTCAAATGGGATATGAATTCTCATTTTTCCATGTGTACAGGTTGCAGGATCACATTGGTTATACGGCCACGTATATACATACAGCAATACTAGTGTCTATTGTATTCTGCTACCCTTCCTATCCACCCCTCCCCTCCCCTCCCATCACCTCTCTCTACCCAATCTACTGTGACACATTTCTCTCTCTCTCTCTCTCTCTTTTTAGAAAACATTTCTTGAGTATAAAATCAACAGAAATCCCACAACCTCTTCCTTTGAAGCCTCATACATTCAAGGATCTTTTTAAAATATTGACCCCAATTTTAATCTTCTGCATGTTCAAAACCAGCACTTATCTCACAGCTCCGTGAGCAGTCTGTCAAAAAACTTTCCCGTAGTTTGACAGTTGAGTCCAGCAACCTTGGCAAGATAGCACCATTTGCAAGTATCACAAGAATTTTTTTTCCTGCCTGCTAAAATTCATTCATATCGTTTTTACTTTGATTGTGAGGTTAATCTCTTCAGGGCCCCATTTAGTACAGAGAGAACCATCTATCTCGAGATTTTATGGTTGCAGAAGTCACTTCATCAAACCATCCACTGGCTTTTTCTAAGCACAGCGATCCATCTGTGTAATTAATCCAGACCATTCTCCTGCCCAAGCCCAGCAAGTGCTGCTCCGCCCACTGCTATCCATGGCAGCTTGAAAGATGGCAACGAAGGGCACTGAATTCTGATTTTCAACCCCAAGGCATCCACCCGTGGAGTTCCTGTTGTTCTTGGCATTCCAGCATGTGTGCTGTTAATTAAACTCTACAGATTGTTATTTCCTGACAGTGGCTGCCTTGGGGTACCACGGGCAAGAGATGCATGCTCTGCCTACTGTCCACCTGCCCATGATACGCAGGATACTGTCTCTGAAATGGTGAGCCTTGAGTTCCTAGGTATGTCAGTGGCCTCCCCAAACTTCCACCCATTGCATCTGGGGAAAGACTGTGGTGCCTGGTGGTTGGGAACATGAGCTCCATACCAGACTTCCAGGTTTCAGTTCTGGCTCCACCATAAATGAGTTGTATGATGTTGGGAAAGCCTCTTAACCTCTAAGTGCCTCGGTTTCCTCATCTAAAAAATGGGGATAATGATAGTATATCTGAGGAAAGTACTAGTGTTCTCACCTCTTAGGCAATTGGGATTAAGTAGATTCTAAAACAGGAAGTATTTAAAATACCAAAAATAGAGTCATATAGGCTACTTACTACCACTCAGTATTATTAATATGTATATATTAATAATATATACATATTAATAATATGCATGTGTATATATATATATATATATATATATATATGTGCTTTTCTCTAAGAGAACATTTTTGCTGGTTTATGCATATGATTATCTCCAGAAAGATTTACTCTAGAAATGGTAACAGGAGTTAACTCTTGAAAAAGAAAAATTTGGAAGGAAAAATTTGATGAATTCTTTTTGTACTATTTCCATCATTTGCATTAAATTTTCTAAGATATATATATATATAATATAAAATTTGCTACACATGTATTTAATATTTTATATATATGTATATAAAATTTGGTACTGGAGATTGAACCCAGGGATGCTTTATCAGTGAACTACGTCCTCAATCTTTTTTATTTTTATTTTTTTAAATTTTGAGACAGTCTTGCTAAATTGCTGAGGGGCTCACTAAGTTGCCCAGGTTGGCCTCAACTTGCAATCCTCTTGCCTCGACCTCCCAAGTTGCTGAGATTACAGGTGTGCACCACTGTGCCCAAGTATATATTTTAAATGTGTTTTAAGACTGCGAAAGTGAGAAATTAAAAGAAAGGAAGGAAGGAAGAGAGAAAGAAAGGCATCAAAGCAAGAAATGTGAAAGTGAATTACCCCAAAGTCTGGCAGGGAAGCCAGAGGAGGAGGCTGTAGATAGTGCAGATGGAAGCCCACATGGACTCTCTCACAAAGCCTCTCCCAGATGACTGACAGTGAGTTTGGTTGCTTCTTTTTGTTCCCTCCCAGAAGCAATTTCCCAATGATAAGTCTTTTTTGTTTTATATTAGGATTCCAGCCTCAGCTTTTCAATAAGTCAAATCCACGCTTAATTGTGATGGAAGAGATGGTATTTTTTCCTCTTTCACACTGCCTGTTCCACGTCTGACAGCACACAAGACTCCCTGTGCATGTGGCTGATGATTTGCACCCAGGCCAGCTCCCTGGTGACATGGCAACACTGCCCAGGCAGGAGGGAAGAGAAGGGCTTATTCCTTTCACATAGATGTTTCCAAAGTGTGAGCAAAGAGACAGACACAGAGGCTTCTGTCCCACCCTCGAAGTCTGGGACTCTGCCTGGGAAAGTTTGGAAAGTGAGAGAAAGAAAGAGTGCAAGAACATGTAAAAAGTCCAAATTCAGGCATGGTGGGACAAAGCAAGTCAGCACAGTGACCTCTCTTGGCTTCAAAATGATGGCTTTGGGACTGTGAAAAGCTAGCTGTTTTGGATTCCTGGAGACAGAAATTTCTAGAGCTATCACCATATTTTACACATAGGAATTTAAGATTTAGGTACTGCAGCCAACACACAAAAAAAGTTGTACCCCAGCTGAAGAAAACCTAATTAAATAAAAAAAAAGTAAATTTGGACTTTAAAACACGATGTTAAAATATACTGAATAAAAATTTAATTTTTATAGTTTGAGTTTCAGGAACCCCCACTTTGACCTATCTGTCCATGTTGGAGCAAATTGCTCCATCCATTTGGGCTTTAAGTCTCTCTTTAAACCCCCCAAGATATAATTAAATTCTCTCCTTGATTCCAGCAGCGTGTATTTTCATTCTGGAATGTTCCTTAATGTATTCACTGATGCCCTGTTTCCTTTTTCCTAGAGTAAGTGCAGCCTCATTTCTCAGGAGGCTAGGGCACATCTGGAATGGGGATGGGGTGGGGGACAGTAGAGGTTACAAAGGCACTTCATGCCAAATCCCCCAACGCCTTAGACCTTCACATATCGGGGAGGACAGGACAGCATTATTTTGCCTTAAGGACTTGTCTGGTACCGACATCACATGACTAGTGCCTGGGATGAGAACCCTGAGGTGGCAGCAAGAACTTCTTCTTGCACTTGAATTTGTTGATTTGGAAATCTCCCTTATGATACTGCTACCAAATCAGCACTTGAGACTTGTCAGTTTTTCAAAAGTCTCAGTTGATGGCAGCTGGACTTTGACTGGCTAGCAAAGATCTGAAATTGGTTTGAAATAACTTGAACAAATTTTTCAAAATGTTCTGACTTTTAGAAGATGCAGCAAACAGTAAATATCATTAAAATTAATTGTTCCAAACATACTCTAGCAATTTAAATTGAATTGTCAGTTTTGCATAAAATAAGGTTGAAATTAGGTGTTTCACGAGGAATAAATCGACTCCGATTATTTGGCTCAAAATTAAAGACTGAATGCTCATACTTTTTAATGTGTTTTACATTGTTAGATCCAAGCAAGTAATTTCTTTAAAGCAAGCAATATAAATCTGCTATCTCTAGCATCTTTTAATCACCCAAGCACACAATATTTCTTCAATTTAACTGAGTTTCCTGGTGACAATTGTTAATCCATTTTAGTATTGCTAAAGTTTTCCCTCTCTCAGACTCTAACGAGAATATCTATTTCCAAACAATTGCATTCTCCTCATTTAATTTTTTGGTGATTCTATTTGCTACAATAGCAAATACGATGATAGATACTGTTTTTTTTCTCTCCCCTTGTCCAGCAGACCCTCTAGAGGTTGGGGGCCCCATAAACAAAGGACCTTTTCTTTGCCATGTCTGGCCACCCTGTACCAGAGTGCTTCAGCTTTCTCATACCTCCTGCCTGACCAGGCCTCTACTGGCCCCAGCCCTCTGCTCCCTTTCTTCACCTACCTACTTGCCCCAGCCTTGCAGATTCCACAGGAGGCTCTGCTAGTGCCCCCGAGCTTTTGTTCACCTGTGTTCTCTCCCTGCACCCAGCCACCTTGAAGTGCTTTGTTAACGAACAGGGTTCTCCCTATGGTAAGGTCTTGGATAGCTAAGCTTCCCTCTCATTGCTTGGTTTCAGTCTTTGCCAAATATTTCCTTTCCGTCACATCCATGTGCTCATTTCCTTGCTAAAGGGTGCAAGAAGAATTCACTCTGGTCTTATGGCATCTTTTTAATTTTTTATTTATTTTTTCTTGATGATGGATGGCCAAAGTGTAGGGGTAAAACTAAAAAGAAAGAGAATTAAAAGGGCATCTCTCGGAGGGTGGGTTCCTAATATTCAGGAAGCTCTAAGGGCAAAATTCATGCTTCTGTACTATAACCAAACCTCACTGCGTGTCTACAGGCCATCCAGTCTGAAGTTACAGGCTCAATTTTCTTATGACTGAGTCGCTGTTTCATTAAATGAGTTGGACTCAACAGAATACAAACAGAAAGCAATTATCATTATTTTTTTTTTCCCTGTGCTAAGTTGAACACTGCTTCTAGGCTCCTGGATGAAATCCCAGGCAGGTCCTATGGAATTAATGAATAGCCTCATTTATCATATAATAAAAATGTCCAATTCAATCCCAAACTCAAATTTGTCATACAATTTAAACTCCTTCCTTTCCATGGTGTTGGGCCTGATGCAAGATTAGGTGCCAGCAGTGGGGTAGGGAGTCATAGCTGCTTCATCACACTATTTCCACTCCTCTTAGCCCATTCTGGCTCCTTCAGAACTGGAAAAAGAAAGGGAAGGTGGAAGAAAGGGCCTACAGGGTTATCCCCACTGCAGTTTGGTGGCAGACTGATTCTTTCTCATATGCAGCACTTTTGTATGTACTTTGGTCCTTTTTTTTTTTTTGACACTTCATTTAATGTCATGAGAACCTCTCACTTGCAATTCTTTTCAAAGAGGCCAAGTGCTATAGTTTAAATCTCAAATGTCCCCTAGAGGCCCTATGTTGAAGGCTTGCTCTCTGATCTGTGTCACTACTGGGAGGTAGTGGACCTTTGAAGAGGTAGGTCCTCGTGGCAGGAAGCTAAGATCACTGAGGGCATGCCCTTGAAAGGTACATTGGACTTGTGTCGCCCCTTCCTTTCCCCCTCTTTCTGTTTCCCAGCTACCTGAGGTGAGCAGTTCTCTTTATCACCTGCATCTGCCAGATGTCCTACCCGGCCAAAGGCCCCAAAGCAATGGAGTCAACCACGAATGGACTGAACTCTCTGAAATCATGAGCCAAAATAGACTTTTCCTCCTTATAATTTGTTTCTCTCAGATGTTTTATAGTCATGGAAAGGTGACTAACACCATGTCCCCTTCAGCTGCCCACTCACTGGTGAATCCATAGCCCCTAGTACACTCCTATTGGGTCCTTAGCCTTTTGAGTCCTGTCTTTTCACTCTCTGGCAAAGGCAGCTTTAATCGCAATCATTTTGAGGAACTTCACCATGAACAGCAAACATGAGTCTCTAAGCACCCAGTTCTGAGCTACCCAGGTAAAGCGCTCGGAAGCCTTTGTCTCTGCTTAAACTGAGGGAGAAATGCCCACTTTCCCATGCCAGGAAAAGGAATAGAGGTGGTGGGAATGTTCAATTTTGGTCAACTTTCCTTAAGCTAATCCTTGTCACTGGCTGTTTAAACCTTTTAATGAATTCCTGGACACCTCTTTTAAACTCTCAGGGTGGGTGACAAAACAAGTGTTGGACCACTCTTTTGCCAGCCCTACAGAGATGGTCTAAAACCTTCTTTACGGACATACTCAGTTTTGGGGAGTCTCATCTAAATTTCAATACAAGAGTATCACCTTAACATCCCTTTGCAGTTACTACTGAGGAAACTGGCATAGAAGTAAGATAGTATTGAACAGTCATTTCTAGTTGGAGAGCTTCTGCTCAAATTTGACTTGGTTTACCTCTAAACTTATTTCTCAGGAGAGAGAGAGAGAGAGAGAGAGAGAGAGAGAGAGAGAGAGAGAGAGAGAGAGAGAGAAAGAAACATGAGGGATACTGCTCTGAACTTACTGAGTGTTCTAAAGGAAACAAGGGACATGATTAGATTTGCTTTTTGTGTAATAGAATAGCTGAAACTGGGGAATTTATTAGAAGGAGAGGTTTATTTTGACTTGGTTTTGGAGGCTGGAAAGATAAAAGCTGCATGGTCACATCTGGTGAGGACCTCATGCTACTTCAACTCGTGATGGAAAGTGGAAGAACAAGTGGGCCCATGCAGAATAGAAAAGGGACATCCCCAACTATAGCAGTAGAGTATGAACCACTCTGAAACGTGGACTTATAGTAAATATTCCGATGAAAAATAAAAGGTGTAGGTAGGTCTTTAAGGAGGGCTATATGGTTGTCTGCTGTGTGAAGTTGGATGCTATGAGGACATAAACCTGAGCCGGAAGAACCTGCAAAGGAGCAGGCTGCAGGAAAAGAAGAAGGAAGGAGAGCAAAGGCCCAGGTGGAGCTGAAGCTTGTGAATTAGCCAGGACAACACAATGTTTTGTATTTAATACAAAGGACTCTACTATGTGCTGGGCTCTGTCCTCAGCACTTATATTTCAACTTATTTGAATCATCACAATTCCTGGCTAATATGATCACCTGTATTTTACAGATGAATGAATGCAGGAGCAGAGAATTAAACTAACTTTCCCAAAGTCAGATAGTCAGTGGCCAAGTCAGAATTCCACCCCAGGAACCCAAGCTCCCCTACCTTTCTGTTAAAGATCCATTTGGAATTCTTCTAGGAGCTCTGGTCCTTTCAGGGTGTGGATTACATATGTCTCAGCTTTGTTATTCCAGCATATAGATCAACGTTGGCCTCCAGCACAAGCTCCAGGTTTGTGGAATTGAATAAAGAGGAAGAATGATATTCCTAGGTCTTATTTTTTGCCTGAGGATAATGGGCAGTAAGTATCCTCCACATTTCAAGGAAATAGGCTGACACAACCACCTTGAATCTAGACAGAGGGGGGTCGAGCATTGTCTAGATCTTGACAGCAACTACCTATACATGTAAGGAAGCTAGTGGCTCTTAGGAGAGAAGGAAGATTGCAATGTGTAGAATCGAAGAGAGTACTGGGGCCTTTCTGTTGTGTTCTCTCCTCCAACTCCTCACCAGCTCTCAAGATCAGTGAAGGAGGCCTCCATGGTCCATTAGGTGGCATTGTTCTCTGGAAATACGGGGTTGGCTCTTCACTCTCTGGCCAGATACTGACTGAGCTGTATGAATCGAGAGCTTCCCTCTGCCAGAAGAGATAGAGGGAAATGTGGTCCAGGGGTGAGGGGGTCCTGACTCTCCCCGGAAACAGCCTGATGGCAGGAGCTGGCAAAACTCCCACTGATGGCAGGAAGAAAAGAGAGGGCAGCCTCAGGAGGGTCCTGCAACTCCCAAGTTTTGGAAGGATCATGGTCAAGAGGGATGCTCTTGGAAGGAAGGGATCCTGATGGCAAACTGCAGCCAGGGAGAGTTGAGCAGCTTCCTAAGAGGTCATTTCAACATGCACCATCCCTGTTGGGATGGTGTGTCCTCATGCAGGATCTGCACAGTTCCTGAGAGTGGTGTTTGACATGTGAGGTATGGGGAGAGGCAATGAAGGGGAGGTGTTCCTGGAGAGCCTACTAAAGGGTCCCAAGGGAAATTTCCAATGTGTATACACCAGCAATGAGGGAGAGCATTACAAAATCAGCGGAAAACACAATTGACTCTGGCCAAGACCCTGGCGGAAGGAAAAGTAGCCCAGAGCGTGAGGAAGGGATAGGAAGATGGAGCAAGTCTGACCTGAGCTGGGGTGCTCGGTGGACGAGGAGGGAGATGGTGGGTGAGAGTGTGAAAGTTTGATTTGGTTTCTATTGATCTTTCTGACGTTTGAAAGTAACCAGATCTCTGTGAGTTCTGCTGCAGATGTCACTACCTCCTACGAAAGAGCAAGCTAACTGAATAGGTCTGAAGGCCGTGGTGGAGAAACACAAAACCATTCCCTGACTTCCCCCTCTCAGATCCAACCTGTTGGATAACCTGCTCCACCAGGAAGTGGCAGGTGCCCAGAAGGACAGGAGAGTGGCAGAATGATAGCAGGTAATTTTATTTCCCCAATTATGAGACATCGTTTTAGAAGAAAACATTTCATTGTTTCTGAAATCCAGTGCCTTCTATATCTAAAAGCACATTTGTTATTTTGTTCCCTAAAACAATGCTTTTAAAATTTATGCTGTCTTAAAATATATTGCATCTTAGGATTGAGACTGTTTTGTTATGATAGAGCCCTGGAGAGGCTTAACATGCTCTCGCTTGCATGATAGCAAGTTGAAGGTCACTAGGGTCACTCTCTAACCTTCCCTCTCTAGGAAGCTATGCTCCCCGGCCTGGGAGAAGGTGTCAGGGAAAGGCCAGGACAGGAGTCAATGAGGTTGGCCTGAGATCATAGGGCGGAAAGCACAGGGAAGTTCTTGGAAAAAGAACACAGGGAAAACCCAAGGTTTGGGGATCAAGGAGTGAGATGAGGCCAAGAATATAATCTAAAATAAAGGGACAGTCAAGAAGGATTGTGAGAATAAGTGTGTCTGGAGAGGTTTTTAAATAAACAGAGTAAAAGAGGGAGAAAGGAAGGGAGGAGAGAAAGGAAAGAAGGAAGGGAAGGAGAGAAAGAAGAAAGGGAAGAGAGTAAATGCCTTCAGTTAATCTGTGCATAGGAAGAGGACTCTTGAGGAAACCAAAGTGGTTTAGACAATCACAACTGCATACATTTCATCCAAGAACGAATTTAATATATCTGAGGAAATTGAAGCCTACAAATTAAGGTTGTGCAAACTGACCAAAGTTACACTGCTAATAAACAACAGAATTGATTGCCTCCGATTTTCTTCAGTTCTCTTCCTTTATGAGAGACAAAAAAAAAAAAAATGAGTCTTTAAAATGAATGGGGTAAAACAAAGATGCCCAGAAGGAAGTAAAGCTCAGGACAGTAAATAAATGGCAAGACACCATCCAACTCTGGACGAGAAATACTGAGTTCACTAGCAGTAACTCTTCTCAGTGGCCATCACAACACATCTTCTTGCTGAACCTGGGCAAGGTTTAAGAATCCTGGGCAGTACAGCACCCTGGGCATGGTACCATGGTACCAGGGTTGGTGTGCAAGATAGAACCATCTGTCCCCAGAAGCTGCCTCTTCTGTATAAGTTTCTCCCCTCCTCAATGCAGATGCAACATCACAGAGTCTCAAAAGAACTTAGAAGTGGACCCTGGGATAGTTATCAGAATCTTTGAAACATGGCAGGGAATAGGATTGTCCAAATTTCAAAACTGAAGCAAGAGCATTATTTCCTGACAAAACTCTAAAGCTGAGCATGAAATGGAAGAATTGAGGTTTCTTAGTAAATAAGTACATGTATGAAGACACGAATTGATGTGAATATACTATATATACAACCAGAGATATGAAAATTTGTGCTCTATATATGTAATAAGAATTGTAATGCATTCTGCTGTCATATATAAATTTAAAAAATTACATAAAAAAGAAAATAAGAATACAAGAGTCCCCAAAGCAAATCATGCTATACTAACCTCGCTTTTCATCATAGTTTTTTTTATTGTGGTAAATAAGAGGAATTCATAGAATGAGCAAAGCATTTGATAAAGTAGGTTGAGTTCAATATGGTTTAGGAATACCACAGTGATTAGAAAACTAAACTTAAAGAGAAGAAGCCACACCATGATTGGATACTAAATCTTTGTCTAAAGGGACTTTTATTTATATACTTATTGATTTTATTGCCATCAAAATTTTTATTAATTTGAAGCAACAGAAAAAAAACAAACTGTTGGTAGAATTACCTTATAGTCCTGATTAGACCAAGATTTTTTTGCATTAATAACACATTTATAATCTTTATTTGGTCCTAAGAATAGCTGTACCCCTTGTTTATGGAGAAGAATGATTAGTAGAATATTTGCATGTATACCCTGAGTCCTGTTTGGGTGATAGGGACAGGGGGTTCCATGCTTGAGATACCAGGTGACTCTCCCTGCTGCTCTGGTGGTACCTTATGGATATTGCTTCAGAGTCACAAAATTTTGATGACATTCAAAATATCTTCTAATTATCCTCAGTGTCAATTTTAGTGATTTCTTTTTCTTTTTTTAAAAAATATTTCTTTAGTTGTAGATAGACACAATACCTTTATTTGTTTGTTTGTTTATTTACTTATTTATTTATGTGGTGCTGAGGATCAAACCGAGTGTCTTACAGGTACAAGGCATAACCTCAGTCCCTTGATGGTATATTTTTGGTGGGCATTGTGAGTTCCTTTATGGCATGATATATTGCAGCATTTAGACTTTTGACCAGTCTACTTTCTACCCAATGAACATCTAGCTTATTAATGTCTCTCTTGAGATGTGATACCTAATTATTAACCCTAATATTCCAGGTAAGGCTTAATCACCAATGTCTATACATGGTCTAGAAATTATTCTTCTATTAAAACAGTTGAATCCTAACACATTTGCCTCTCACTAAGTTTCTGCATGAGAGTTCTCAAGTCTTTTTCATTGAACTGCTGTTGGAACAGGTGACCACCATCTTGTCCTTATCAATTTTTTTTTAAAAAGCTGAATAATTGGTTTGTAAACTAATTTGTATTTCATCTTACCTTATTAATTTTAGCTTAACATAATAGCTGAATGTGTTATCAGTGTGTGAGTTTAGCACAAACCATCTGCATTCATTCAACGAAAAACAAGTTTTATCATAAGCATGAATATTAAGTTATGAAGTCCATGCATTTATAAACTACTGTAGAACCAACATCTTTTAGAAGAAATAATTGAGAAATTCTAAATAGGTGGAACACATTCCATACCTCCAACGGATTTCTCTCAAAGCATTAATTTGTCAGGGAAGAGCTACCCCGAAACAGGTGGCAGAGTTCCTTTCCTCCCCTGACCTCTGCTAACCAGCTCCCAATTCTGCTTGTTTCATATGTGATTAGATTCTCACTTTCTTAAAAGTTTAAACAGCTCTTCAGTTCTCTTAACCCTCAGAAACTAGATCTTCAAATGACTTCAGCCCTATAAAACATCCTGGATTTATGTGTCAACTCTCATCTCTTTGATGTTGGTGGCTTGAACTCTTTCCCCCCTTTATTAATTTATCATTTCTACCTGGGGAACAGTCAGGCGCTTACTTGAGGGGTACAGTAGCAAGAGTAAATTTCTCAAGGGTGAGGAGAACTGGTTTTTCCTAAAAATAACTGAGAGCAAGTCATGTTATTTCTCCGTTCCTTGGCTTCTTTCTCTGTCAGCAGAGAAGCTGGACTTGCAGCCTGTGACCACAGGATCAGCAGAATCATCCAGTCTTTCTGTGTGCGGGGGCACTAAAGCCCTCTAGTTTGAGATCTTGGGTCAGGGGTCAAGATCCTCCTTAGAACAGTAATGATGCGTTGAAACACAGAAGAGAAAGCTCGGTTGATTTACTGGTTCAAATGAAGCTCTGGCTTTATTCTGACTCTTGACTCCAGCAAGGATGGTGAGAGCATTCAGCTTTGAATAATTAAAACTGATTAATTAACTGCTAGTTAATTAATGATTGAAATAATTTCAACATACTTTTTTTTTTTTTTGGTACTAGGGATTGAACTCAGAGAGGCTTTTATCACTGAGCCACATCCCCAGCCCTTTTTATTTTTTATTTTGAGACAGAGTCTCGCTAAGTTCTTGAGGCTGGACTTGAACTTGTGATCTCCTACCTCAGCTTCTCATGTCACTGGGATTACAGGTGTGTGTCACTATGCCTGGAAATTTTAACATACCCATGAGAACTATTTCCCCTTTCAGAAAAGTTTTATCTTGAAACAAATGGAGAGGAAAGTGAGATATTTATAGTGTGTGTATGTGTGTGTGTGTGTGTGTGTGTGTGTGTGTGTGTGTGTGTGTGTGTGTGTATATATATATAATGTTCCTAGAGAACTATCATTAAGGTTGAATAACTAGGTATGAAAAGAACATGTGTGTAACCACTGGGAGAACTTTTTTAAAAAATATATATTTGAATTTTTAAAGTAGTTTGAGATTCACATCAAGGTTGAGCAGAATACACTGAGATCTTTATGCACATACTTGGCACCCCCATCCCTACCACTTCCCACACTATCAACATCCCCCACCACAATGGTCCAATGGATGAACCTACATTGACACGACATCATCACCCAAAGTCCATAGTTTCCAGTAGGGTTCACTCTCGGTGCTGTACATTCTAGGTTTGGACAAACATATAGTGACATGTCTCCAGTATTTTGAGATCTTTTCAAAATTGCTCAAAAAGTGCAGGTTGTTCTACACCAAAGACTGCTCACTGACCCTGGAAGCTGGCTCACTGGAGTTAAGGGCCTCTGTTCAGCTGATTTTTATCTCCCAAGCCTGGAAGTTATAAGTAACCACTTTTATGCTGGACAATCCTACCTTGCTGCAGCTCCAAGGGAGCCCAGGTAGAAACCCTTGCAAAAGTGTTTCTGGCTCTGGCAGGGCTGCCTGCTGCTCTGCTGAGGGGGCTCCTTCAGATCATTGTAGCTTTAACCTGGGGTCCAGCTCTGTCACCTGTCTGGCTGGAGAAACCAACCTCAGGAAAATTTGTGAAATATGGGACCCCTTTTTTGGACTCTTCCCACTGCCTTCAGGTTTCCCTATCAGCTACTTAATTATTTTGCCAACATATGGACAAGAATCTAGGTTCCCGCTACCACCCACCAAACCAAGGCAAATGGTCACTGAGAGTTTGCTAATAACAGTTTGCAGAGCAACTGCTGGGGAACACCTTGCCAGGTCCAAAGGAAAGAAACCATGAGATTAGAGGAACTGGCAGCACAGTGGAAGATTTTCTTCTCTTCTGCACAACCCCAGGACTGACTGCAAGCTCTCTTGGGTGCACTGACCATCTAGTATGGCTGACCTGCAGTCACCTGCCCTCTCCTCTCTCCTCCCCAGCCATGTCTATCTCAGAGATCCCCAAATTCTGTGTATGGACTTGGAAACACAGCTCCCCCAAAAAGTTCATCTAATACACACACACACACACACACACACACACACACACACATGCACACACAACACAACTTGCTGCTGCTCCTCACAGAGACTTCAATAAGTTCATGGGTAGATTTTGGTGAGAGTCAAGTTCACAGCAAGACACTTCTATGTAAGCATTCACTGTTGTCATCATTATCAATGATGATTTAATGCTGCATTTTCCTGGAAGAACACTTAGCATGTCATAGAGATTCTGAAATAATGTCTAGAATCATAAAATGCCAGGGAAAAAGGCAAAGAGTACCTATTGTCTTTATTCCCTGGCTGTCTTAGCCAGCATTCCTCTACAGGGGACAATGGAAAGAGAGAGAATGTGACAGCCTTGCCTTTGTCTCCTTTACTTAGTTACTGTCATCCTAAGATGCCATTAGGCTCCTCTCCCTCTCACTACCATCAACAGTTTGAGATGATTGAGGTTCAAGGCTTATAGAAGAGTGACAAAGTGATGTCTGCAGGAGTCAGACTGTCTGGCTTCCAACCCCAGCAGTGTTCAACCCTCTCTGTGCCTCCGTACTCCCATCTATAAAACCATCATAATAATAGAACAGCCCTTATGGAATCAAATACATAAACACTACCTTTCCTGGCATGCCCTAATCAATCTTCTCCCTTCACCACTTGTCTGAACAGCCCTTGTGAAAGGCAACTGGCAATTTCCCAGTGGAAATTTGTCAGGCTTCCTCTTATATAACCTCCACGGCATGTGTCATGGTTGATCATTCCCTCTGTCTTGAGCATTTCTTTGCATAGTGTCCTAGTCCATTTTCTGCCACTAAAATTAAATGTCACAGAATGGGTAATTTGTAATGAATGGGTTCATTTAAAGTGCATGGTTCTGCAGGCTGAGAAGTCCAAGAGCACGGCACTGATGTCTGCTCAGCCTCTGGTGAGGGCCTCCTTGCTTCACCGTGACATGGCAGAGGCATCACAAGGTGAGACAGAGCCAGCATGCTTGCTTGCATCTCTCTTCCTCTCCATATAAAGCCATTACAAGTCATCCTAGGGACAACCCTAATTATTGCCCAAAGGCCCCAATTCCAAATATCATTAACATATAAATTGGGGGATTATGTTTCCAACACATGAATTTTCGAGGAACACATTCTAACCCTATCATGTGGTTTCCTGAATAAAAGATTGACAGGGTTGTCTTCCATCTTTATGTCTAGATTCCTCTTCATTTTCTAAGTACTGGTGAGCCCCAGAGCTCAGTGCAGGGACTTTTCTTCCAACCACATTCAACACTCAGCTCATCTGTCTGGTCTTGACTTTAAATGCCATTTGTGCAAAACTCTCATATTCCTAGCCCAGATTCTCACAAACTGCAAACCAACCCAATGTCTACTCTAGTTCTTTACTTAGATCATGAGCATCTCAACCTTAACAATTTTCAAAACTGAACTCACCTCTTTCTCTAAACAGCTCCTTAGATAGTTCCCCCATCTCAGTACATATCAACTCTATCCCTCTAGTTGCTCAGGTCTATCTTTGGAGTCATCTTTGACCTCCGTCTTCTTCTCATGTACCATATCCAAAATTCAGCAATCCTGTGAGCTCTACCATAACAATATAACCTCACCTCTCACCACCTCTACTGTGATGGCACAGGACCAGAGCCATCATTCACTCTTGCCTGGATATTTGCAGTAATCATTTATTTGGTCCCCTAGTGTTTACCTGATGTCCTATAGTCTGTTTCTAACACACCAGAAATAGGATGTTTTTAATTTTACTTTTTCTTGGCTATCAGTACTTACATCTATTTATGGGGTACAATGTGATGTTATTATACACACACATATATTGTAGAATAACTGAATCAAGCTAAGTAACATATCCATGGCTAGAGGATTCTTTTAAACATGTCATTCTTGTGCTCACAGTTCTTTAGTGTGTTTCCCATCCAACTTAGGGTAAAAGCTTATGTCCTTCCAGGGTCCTATGAAGGCCTCCCACCATCCCACTCCCAGCTATTCTGGCCTCAGGCGCCACTCTCCCTCTTCTGCACACCACTTTTTCTTTGCTTGCTCTTTCTCACGTATGCCAAACACACTCAGACCTCAGGGTCTTTGAACATATTGCTTCCTTTGACGGATTTTTGTCCTGTTTTGCTTCCTCACTTCCTGTAGATCTCTGTACAAATGCTACCTCATCAATGAGGCCTAAAAACAGCAATTTCATCCATCCCAACTGATTTGATTCTCCACACAACTTGACACTATCTGATGTAATATATATATATATATTTAATTTGTGCATTGCCTGACAACTTCCACTGGAATCTCAGCCCCATCAAGGTAGAGTCTCTAATTGGCTTACCTCTGTATCTCCAGAGCATAGATCTATCTACCTACAGATAGATAGATCTATCTGTATGTGGCACACAGGAAGCTCTCAGAAATACTCACTGAAAGAATGAATAAATGAATTAAGGAACAAATATCATTTAAATCACAGCATTCATCTTGCTAAATGAATGAATGAAAAACATTTATAAAAATATTTGACTTATATGTGGCCAAGCATTGGATGAATGAATAAATAGCACTCAGAAGTGATGGGCACATAGGAGATCCTCATTGAACACTGAAGTAAAAAAACAAATGAAGTAAAGCATTTAGAACAGCAGCAACACACAGCAAGCTCAATCCATTTTGAAATTTACTATTCAAGTGAAAAAAACCTTATCATTAACAGGGACTCCTCTCCCTCACACTCAAAAAAAGACAAAAGAGGCTCGGAATTCAGCACAGAGTGTGGAGAGGAAAGGAAAATGCAGAATTACAGGTCTGAGGCTCATCCCTGAGAATTCCTGAAGACATGAGACTCTGGATCAGACAGTGGGAATGGACAGACCATTTGTAGAGGGCAAACAATCCCTTTCTTGCATATCCATCCTGAGACTTCCACAATTTTCATCAATTCTGACTTTGTATCTGTGAATATTTGGGGATTCACAATGTCATCTGTTATTTCCAGACGCGATATTTCCCTACCATCAAGCAGAATCTTCCAGGAACAGCTTAAGGAACATGGGGAAGGGAGGTTCCTCTCACAACATAAAAACTTCTCTCTTTCCCGGGGTCTTAGTGAATGGAATGCTGTTATTCAAGAGATCAACCTATATACCTTTGAAGATGTATAACTGGGATACTTGAACTTATAAAACGGGATAGGTCTGTGCCAAGGATCTATCAGTTATTTACTTTTTAGAGTGGATTAGTTCACTTAGCTTTCCCCTCCAAATCTCTTATTGATACTAGTCTGAACTCAAAAATGAGGGTTTTGCTTAGGGTGAAAGAAAGATTGAGGGGAGGGAAATTTTATAGTTAAGTCACTAGGGGAAAGAACAGTGGAGGCATTTTTGCAAACATATGGATCTCAGTACGATAGAGTCAAGTAGATAGGAGGGTAGGATCGTATGTAGATTTCTTCCAAATGAAAACCAGGCAGCATCCATATTGACTGCGGTCATTGTGTGAAGCCAGGAAAATCAACTCTCACAACCCTGTTCCAGGGCAAGGGTTTGACGTTAATTTAGTTGGGCAGCTGAGACCCAAGGGATACGTCTATGTAAAAGTTCCTCTAAACCGCTTCTTTCTTTTTCAGTCTTTGAAGGTTCTCAGTTTACAACGCTGTGTCAATACTCCAGCAATCCAAACGAAGCATCTAAGCGTACAGTTCTCTGAGGTTTGGAACTGGCGTTGATTCAGTAAATGCACAGGCCTGGCCGCCATGTGTCCTCCTCCTTCTTTCTTGCATGGAAATTTTCATTAACTTGTCGGTTTGGCATGTTAACTCTGCAAACGCTGGCTCTTATCCATAGGTAGCACGGCTGCCTCCTTGTCTTGCTTTTGCAGCCATAGGGATGTGTTTAGGAAGCATCTGCTATCCTCCTCAAAGATCAGGCGACAGGTCTTTGCCAGGGAACTGCATGAATAAAATTATACACAGAAACCAAGGTTCATAAAAAATTATACAAGAAAACCTGAAAGTTAACAAATTAGGGAGGTTATTTTTTCCCCAATGCCAGGATTGTCGGTGCCCAATTGGAACCTCAGGAAATTTAAAATTATCCAGGCGAACCATTACCCAGTCCTTCAATCACCTTTGCACTGGTTCAGCCAAGTACTCCTATACTATCCTTAGGCCTCCTGGGCCATGATCATGAGCCCTCATCACCATTGAAGTGAACAATCCACACTTGGTTAACTTTACCTGCCAGAAAAATTCTTCATAAGTGACTATAACCAGTTACTTAATTTGATAATAAATTCAACTTGCAAAATGAAATATGATATTGATATGAAAGAATGGATAACCCTAACTATTCCTACTTTGGTTCTTGCAAATTAGTGCTGATAAAATGAATTCCATTTCCGTGAGTGCTAGTCTACACCATAAGCCTTTCCAACATTCAGGAGAGTTTGACTGTGTTGGCAGGGGTACTATTAACAGCTATCTTTGACCATGGAATGGGTGTCGTGCACATGCTGTCACATGAAGCAGATCACTTCATTCCTACACTGGCCCTATGAAGAGGATCACATGCACATACTTTGCAAGTGAGAAAACGGAGAGCATGGGGTGACATTGCAAGTCAGTAGCAAAGATGAAGTTAAACCCTCGTAGGTTTAATTTTCAAGCTCTTGCTTTACCACGATGTCTCCTGGAAGGGTGGCTCTATCTATAGCACTCCACTTTTTTTATTCTAATTTGTTATATATGACAGCAGAGTGCATTACATTTCATATTACATGTATAGACCACAATTTTTTCATATCTCTGGTTGTATACAAAGTATCTTCACATTAGTGTCTTCATACATGTACTTTGGATAATGATGTCCATCTTATTCCACCATCATTTCTAACCCCATGCCCCCCTCCATTCTCCTCCCACCCCTTTACCCTATCTAGAGTTCGTCTATAGCACTCCTTGTAGATTCTGCAAACCTAACTAGATGGCCATGTCCCAGGGAACTTTCAGAGAACCAAGGAGTAGCTCAAATAAGGTCATTTCAAGGTCATTCTTCCTCCAGTTTCTTCTCAGCCTGATGGAAATGTGACTCTCAATTATCCATGCCTAAAAGAGATTCCAAAAAAGCACTATTGTTCAATGACATATCTGGATTCCCCTAAACCCTGCAATATGGACCTTTGTCTAGAACTTCAGAGTTAGTTGGAACTTTGTAGATCATCTATTCCAGTTTTCCTCCTACTATATCTGTTAGATAGTCTTACAAGAGGAGCTTGTATTTTTAACTGAAGTCTAGTTAAAAATAAATAAGTGAAATATCCTAAATATGAGTGGCAGCCTAGATAATTGCTTTTGATATGTAGCCCTTTTGGGAAAGAGAAGAGAACTTGAAGTTAAGTCCTTGCTTCTGAAGGGTAAGGTATGAAAAGTAGGAAGACAAAGGGAGCCAAATCAGAGAGGTCTACAAAGCCCCAGTATTCTCTGCCTCAAAATTCTCCTGGGCCAAGTAAGGCTAGGTAGCTCTATATGTTGAGATAGAGAGATATATCCCTGTGCATATGAAAAGTTTCCTGTTATCTGTAGTTTTTCCAGGACACACCCAAAAACCCACCTCCTCCAATCACATATTTCCTATCTATATTTACCATCTAATCAGTAATTCAAACTAGGTTACAGCCCTCATAACCTAATCGTTTCACCTCTGAATATTCTGACATTAAAAGGAGTTTTGGAAGAACACCTCATATCCAAACCATGATGTTTTGCCTTGTATCGAGCTGTTGTCTACCCCTCTGGTAAGTCGGTTATAATCTTTAAACCCTAGGTTTTTATCTGCAACAGGAGAATAACAAATCTACCTACCTGCTAGGATTCTTGTGAAAATTAAAAGAGAAAATCTTTGTAACGTGTTTAGAAAAGGCCCCAGCACTCAACTAATAAAGTTATAATTATTGCCATTCTGCCCACTGATAAAAGAGACAAAATAGGGACATATTTCTAGAAAGTAGCGGGTTTATATTGCATTTTGGCTTTTAGATTTTCTTTAACCATCTATTATGTCTCTTCTGTTTCAGGCTATGAGTTATTTATGACTTTTGCTGAGATTGTGGATATGTTCCTAGATCCCTACGGTGGGGATAGGGAAAGGAGAAGGGGAGAATATAAATAAAAGAATCAGGGATTTTGCTTTGTTTCTTAGATACCCAAGCTCAGAGGGAATAATTCTGCTGTGCTTTGCCCTTGGAGGAAACCCCTGGAGAGTCTCTGGTTTTATTAATGGTCTGGTATTGATTGAGGATTTAATGTATTTAATCCCTGCATACACATTATCTCATTTATCTCACAGTCACTAGCTGAGATGGACACTTTGCCTGTTCTCAGGATGGCTTGCTCCAGATCACCTATTGGGAAGTAGCAGAGCCAGAATTTGAACCACATGTACTTTATCTTGCCTCTTTCCCTAATTCACCCTTTCTGAACAGTTTGAGAAGAGTATTCGTGTCTCACACCCCTGGACACTTAATGCCTTTACTGTGCTGTGAATTGTCCAGGACAGCACATTCTCTCCCATAACCCTGGAAAATTCCTACATTCAGGAAACTAACATTGACACAATACTTTCCTCTAGTCTATAGCCCAATTTCTTAGTTGTCCTGTTGTCATCCTCCATGCTTGATTTAAGTTCAGGCTCCCACATTTCATACACTTATCACATCTCTTTAGTCTCCTTTATAGTTTCAGAAAATTTTCAAGTTTGCCTACTTCTGAAACTTAGAGACAAAGACTGTGGCATTTCTGTGTATGTGTGTGTGTGAGTGTGTGTGTGTGTGCACGTACACATATGCACTGCTTCATTGGTGATTATGTCTTCAGCTATTATGTCAAAAGCCAACAAATCGCAAATATGTGGCACCAGGCCTTCAATATAGAAATAGCTGTCGACGTGTCTGCCCTGCTTACCAAATTGAGTCAGTGTAAGAACTTGGCAGGCAGGAGGTGACTAGAACTTGACAGCCTTCGAAGGAGGGGTCGTATCCATGGGCTCTTCACTGGCAGCCTGGGAGGTTGGTGGTGCTGATGCCCTCTGTGCCAGGGTGGAGGCCGGTGAGTGGTCCTGCACTGGCAGCGTGGTAACGGTGGGGGCATTGGGAAGAGAGGCTCTTTGCTGTCCAGCAGGGTGCCTAGAAGCAGGCTGAGGGGCGGGTGGTGGGACAATGGAATGGGACAGATTGGGGTTGGGTTGGGAGAACTGAAGGGTTGGGGGGCTGGGGAGGACTGGTCCCTTTGCTGGCTGCCTGTGCTGCCTATGGCCATGGACATTGCTGTCACTAGATGCAAGAGAGGACAAAATGACCGCCATGGAAGGGGGAGTGGTGTCCATGGCCATGTCCTCAGGCAGCACAGCGGGATTCTGGGAGAGGTGAGCCGATGACATGGCTATTAGGGTGGGAGGGACACTCCTAGTGGAGTGCTGGCCCTGGGTATTGGGGTTTGGGGTGGAAGGGACAGGAGTGGGTCTTGGGAAGGAATGAGGAGGAGGAGGAAGAGGAGCAGCAGGGCTGGGGAGGACTGGTCCCTTTGCTGGCTGCCTGTGCTGCCTATGGCCATGGACATTGCTGTCACTAGATGCAGGAGAGGACAAAATGACCGCCATGGAAGGGGGAGTGGTGTCCATGGCCATGTCCTCAGGCAGCACAGCGGGATTCTGGGAGAGGTGAGCCGATGACAAGGCTATTAGGGTGGGAGGGACACTCCTAGTGGAGTGCTGGCCCTGGGTATTGGGGTTTGGGGTGGAAGGGACAGGAGTGGGTCTTGGGAAGGAATGAGGAGGAGGAGGAAGAGGAGCAGCAGGGCTGGGGAGGACTGGTCCCTTTGCTGGCTGCCTGTGCTGCCTATGGCCATGGACATTGCTGTCACTGGATGCAGGAGAGGACAAAATGACCACCATGGAAGGGGGAGTGGTGTCCATGGCCATGTCCTCAGGCAGCACAGCGGGATTCTGGGAGAGGTGAGCCGATGACATGGCTATTAGGGTGGGAGGGACACTCCTAGTGGAGTACTGGCCCTGGGTATTGGGGTTTGGGGTGGAAGGGACAGGAGTGGGTCTTGGGAAGGAATGAGGAGGAGGAGGAAGAGGAGCAGCAGGAGGAGCAGCCAAAGGCGAGGGAACACTAGGAGGAGGAGCAGGAAGGGGAGGAGGAGGATGAGAAATAGGAGCAGGAGGAAGTGGAAATGGAGAAGGGGGAGAGGGAAAAGGAGAAGGAGGAGGAGGAGGAGGAGGAGGAGGAGGAGGAGGAGGAAAAGGAGAAGGGGAATGAGGAGGAAGAGAGGGAGTAGGACGAGGAGAAGGAGGAGGGGGAGGAGGAGGAGGGGGAGGAGGAGCAGGAGAAAAAAGTGAAGGAAGAGGAGAAGGAAATGGAAGAGGAGGAGGAGGAGGAGGAGGACAAGGAGAAGGAGGGGGAGGGGGAGGGGGAGGAAGAGGAAAAGGAGAAGGAGGAGGAGGAGGAGGATCTATGCACATGGGGGTTGGGGATTCCATTCTGGAAGAGGTGGGATTGGAAGGGAAAGGGACCTGGGTAGGAGGTGTGGGAAGGTGAAACACATTAGGGGTAATTCCAACATGGGGACTGGGGCTGAAGGGAGAAGGAGGTTTCCTGGGAAGAGGCAGTGGAATATTAGATGAGGGGGAAGGTGGAGGGATGGGTAGGTTCAGGGGCCCAGCAGGCTCGAATTCCATTGGGATGGGGGAGGGGTCAGTGGGTGGGGGGAGGGGGCCTGCATTCCAGGTAGGGCCTGCAGGTGGGGAGGGTGAATGGACAGTGGTGGTGCAGTCCTCCAGAGCCTCTCTTCCGCCCTGGGCCACCTGTGTCTCAGGCTTCACGTGCTTACTTCTGGCACTCTGAACCCTCCTCAGGGTGCCTTTTGAACATAAAAGTGGCCGCTTTGCAGGTGGGGGCAGCCCATCCTGATGCCAGGCAATCAGTGATGGCAGGGCCACTGGCATGAGCAGCTTTCTTTTATGCGGCCTCCTGGAAGCAGCAGTTAGTGAGGGCCAACCCTGGGATAGAGCACAGGTGGGCTTCAGGCCCTGCTCTCCCTGGATGGATGGGGAGGCAGACAGGCAGATCCACTTCTTGGGCGACACGGGGGGCCTCTCGAGAACACTATTTCCCTCTGGGGGCCTAGAACTGGCCTCCAGGGCACTGAGGTCTCCCCGAGTGACCTCCTCCGTCTTCTTCTCCTCCTCGTCCTTCTCCTCCTCCTTCTCCTCTTCCTCTTCCTCCTCCTCCTCCTCCTCCTTCTCCTCTTCCTCCTCGTCCTTCTCCTCCTCCTTCAGCTTCTCCTCCTCCTCCTCCTTCTCCTCTTCCTCCTCCTCCTCCTCCTCCTCTTCCTCCTCCTCCTCCTCCTCCTTCTCCTCTTCCTCCTCCTCCTCGTCCTCCTCCTCCTCCTCCTCTTCCTTTTCCTCCTCCTCCTCTTCCTCCTCCTCCTCCTCCTCCTCCTCGTCCTCCTCGTCCTTCTCCTCTTCCTCCTCCTCCTTCTCCTCCTCCTCCTCCTCTTCCTCCTCGTCCTTCTCCTCTTCCTCCTCCTCCTTCTCCTCCTCCTCCTCCTGCTCCTCCTCCTGATGGGTCTTGCTGTTTTCTGGATGTTCCTGGGCCCTGAGCTCGGCTTCCTTAGCCGCACCAAGAGGGCAGCGAGCAGCTGTCATGGGCCCCTCAGCTTGGTGGAGGAGCTGAGGAACTGGAGGCAGGAGGAGTGGCCAGCGCCCAGGAGGGGGGACCCTTACTGCTGTCCAGGGGCCGAACATCCGGGAGTTGTTCCGCGATAGCACCGGCTTTTTGGGGAACGGCCCCCAGGACGCGGGCAGCAGGATCCCCCGACAGAGGAGCGGGCCTCTGTCCCTGCCAGCAGCAGGAGGCCCCCGAGGTGGAGGTCGGGGATCCTGGAGGAAGCGCCTGCTGGCAGGGCTGGGGGGAGCGGCAGGTGCAGCCGGGTGGGCCCTGTGAGGAGAGGGAGCCTCCCGGGCGAGGCGCAGGGGAGTTTGGTGGGCCACCAGGGCCCTGCGGCGCAGCCTGCGACCGCACTTGGTGAGAAGACTGCCCATGGAGGGCACGGGGGCTCGTCACCAGAAACAAGTCCACACTAGTCCAACGCTGGTCAGCACAGAGCAGCTTGGCTGAGAAGCCAGCTCCTCCTTGGACCAAAGGCTGAACTGGAGTTTAGCCTTTGTGACGTGTGGATGGAACCTGTGACGCAGAAAGGACTTGGGCCAAGGCGGTTGGTCAAAGGAAGGCTCCAGGGTGAAGAGACCCCCACCCCCACTTGGTCTGAGCTCAGGCTCCTCCTGACTCTGCGCTGCTTCTTCTCCCACACCCACCGCACAGTTATTCTCACCCTCCAGAGGGTCATTCTCAGGCTGCTTTCCTCTGGGTTACTTAGGCAGTCATTCCACCTGGCTCCAAAAATCTCTCCACGGTTCTACTGGGCATGACTGTAGCCATCCAGAGTCAAACCACCATCCGTTGCCCTCAGATAACTACAGCTATAGTTCCCACCATACTATCAATTTAGAAAACCATTACAGTTGTCCCTGGAACTGTCCCACAGAATCCTTGAGCTAGTAATGGTGCCTGACTCTAATATTACTTCAGGTAAAATATGTATATTTTGTTTGGGAGGAGTTCCCTCTCATCCTGACCAAAGTATAAACACATCCTTTTCTCTACACCACATTGAAGGTGTGCAGTGTTCTTCCTGTTCCCTACCATTGCATTTTCCAGAGATCTCAGTCCATGTTTGGCTGACTGCATTGCTTTGGGGCTAAGATGATGCAGAACATTTCATGTCTCAGAGGTGTCAGTCCATGGGCAGCCAGCTCCATTGCCTTGGGCCACACGTGGAGCAGAACATTAGGGCACAAAGACATTTTGAAGGACAGCTGCTTACCTCATGGCAACCACAAAGCAGAGAGTAAGAAGGAGCAAATGGCAAAATGTTATCTCCAAGGGTCTCCATCTTCCAGCCATGCCCCACCTAACCACAGTTATAACCCAGTACAGTGGTCCTTTCTAATTATTAATCCACCCAAAGGATTTATTGATTGATTAGGTCACCATGCTCATAATCATATCATTCACCTCTGAACATTCCTCCATTAACTCAAATGAGCTTTTCAGGCACACCTAATCTCCAAACCACCACATGCCACGCCATAAAAAGGTTATGTCCATCTCATTGTGAATAATACACTCCGTGCATCTTAAAGAGTCCTCCTAATCTTAACAGTTTTGGCAACAGGTTGCGGTCAGCCAGGGTCAGCTTGCTGCTATGCAGAAATGGCACCTAGGAGATGCCTTGATCTTCAGAACTGGTCTTCTGGAAGGAGAGATGCCAAGTCATTGTCTAAAACTTTCAGAACTTTTAGGAACCTCTTCTCGAGAGATGATCACTGAAGTGCTGAGTTTTAATTCTGAAGGAAACTTGGCAAATATGTCCAGACCAGCTGTGTTACACTCAGAGTTCCAAGCTGCCAGTTTTGGGTACTTGGAAGGGCACGGCACAGCCTCCAGAAATTGCTCAGTCTCATAGGTATGCATGTGCACTCCTGTGCCATACAGCCCCAATGGGAGCAGCCCTTCTAGGCACAGCTTTTGCACTTGGTTGGTTGGTGTCAGAGGTGGTGATGTGGAAGGTGAGACTCCCTTTAGCCAGAGCATTGTTGTCCGGAAAAAGGAGAGGCTTGGCCCCATCGATGCCAGTTTTAACAATTCAACATGGTTATTCTACAGGTGTGGTTGTGTTAGGGACCAAATATTTACAATTGCTGAAGGAGATAGAAGGGGCTGTGGCGAGGGCCAGGGGAATTCTGTCCTCCAAAGCCAGAGCTGTCTGCCCCTTAATCACCACACAAGCCCAATTAGACCATCTCCCTGAAGACTGGACCTCTCCACCTGATCAGGGCATGCCACACTCAGCTTCCTCAGCTCTGTGAAACTCAGACATTTTCTGGAAAAGGAAATCATATTTAGAAACTTGTTATCTTTCCCACATACATAATACATTTAAAATTGTGGCATGGACAGGAAAGTCTATTGTCTCATCAATGTATGGGACAGGACAACACAGACAAAAAGCACTAAAGTACTTGCACTATTTATTTTTGTGTAATTTTAAAGCATGGGATATACGGAGGAGTAGGATAGCTGGGTCAAATGGTGGTTCCATTCCAAGTTTTCTAAGGAATCTTCATACTGCTTTCCAGATTAGTTGCATGATTTCATTGACTATTTCCTCCTCTCTGCTTTCCTTTATCTGAATAGCTTTTTGATTGTACATTCTCATACACTCTCCAAAACTAACCTTCAGATTTCTCTTCTTAAAAATTTTCTATAATTTTTTTTCTTGGGGGTTTGTTTTGTTCTGCTTTTGGGGGCTTTATTTGGTTGAATTCTTTATTGCTACTGTTAAATTTTTAATTTTCAAAAGCCAATTTTTGTTCTTTCTAAAGGATTCTGTAAAATAGCATCATTCTCTTGCTACACAGATGAAACTTTTTTTTTCTTGCCTCTCTCAGGATATTGATGTCAGCTTATTTTCCATGTGCAGTTTCTTTCCTTCAGTCTCTTTCTTCCTCTCAGATTTTTATTTCTTTCAGCTCAATGTATCCTTCCTGTCGTATCTTCTCACCTCGATCATCTGCTCATATATGTGGGGAAACTTTATGCCCATGGTGGACTTCTTTGAAAACTAGCAGTTCTCAAACTTTACTATGTACTTTGGGCTTATTAAACATGGATCTCAGGGCCCTACCTCCAGTGTTTATGATTTAGTAAGTCTGGAGCAAGGTATAAGAATTTATATTTTTAGCATGTTCCCTGGTGACACAGATACTGCAGTTACGAGATTTTGAGAGTCACTGTTCTAACTGGCTATTTTCTTGAAGACCTCTGGGTATCAGTATTTTCAGGTATTTTTCTTTTGGACTGGCCACAGTCCTCAAAAAAGGAACTCCCAAATCTCATTCTTTGGGCATAAGCCTGACTGCCAGTACTTTGGTGGCTAAAGAAGGCTTGGAGGGGAAGGTCTGATCATGAATATTTAACTGTGGACTCAGTCTCCTGTTGTATTACGATATCCTTGCTACCACTGCTTCTGGAGGTGTGGCCAGTACTTTGGCTACCAGTGTGAGGTAGAGATCTGGATTCCTAATGCTCCCCTACCAGAATCTCAGGTGATCCTTTTGAAGCCACCAATCACTGGTACCATCTTAAGAAGGATGGGGCTATTCTGAAAGGTAACAAGTTCTCACTTCCCACTCTGCCAATTTAGGATTCTGTTTTCTTGGTTCTGCAAAGTCAGGGGACCTTCTTCCAGCTTCCAGAATTTTCTTGTCCTTGTTCTTATTTTCTTTGTTCTTGTGGGCTCATATGCTATTTAAGCTCCCGATTTAATAGGATTTCAAGAGGAAGAGGAGACAAATGAAAATGTCCAATCTCTCGTCTGTTACCCAGAAGTCTCTACCAGCACTATAAAAAGATTTGGTTTAGTATTAATTGCAGATAATTCTGAGCCACTTGTATTTGTAAAGACAGATGTGGCCTCATTGTGACTATTTCAGGCTTATGGGCCTTTTTTTCTTTCTGTTCTAAAGAAAGGCTCCTATTTCAAAATAAAGTTGCTTTTGAAAAAAAAAAATCTTATCTCTAATAATGACCTCCCAGAATAAAATATGGAGACTTTCACTTTGCTGGCATCTCTGATGTATATTAATTAGAAAATGCCCTTAAGAAACAGTAAGCTCTAAATCAGATTCATTTCGATATTCAATGTAACATATTCAAGATGTCAGAATTTTTACAATGCTTCTAATGAAGTGTTCAGCATAATGAATTGTACAATTATAACAAAATAGAGTTCTAATGAGCAATTATCATTCTAAGCAAGAACATTCCAGGGTTTTTTTTTTTTTAAATTCCCCTTCTCTCAAACTGGAGGCTAACAAGTAGTTGTGAAAAAAAAAATTAATGAGGAATATGCATAAGTAGCACAGCACTCAATTAAAATGACTCTTACAAACCCAGTTTTCCCCTGAGTTTGTAAGTGGCAATACCATTTGAGATTCAGATTGTCAGGTATGGTCTCAGGAACTTACCTGATGCATATGAGTTTTTGCATATAAGAGTTTTTTGGACTTTGGTGTTATGAATTGAAGATTCATTAATGACAACTTTGAATTTGTGATATCAAGTGTCGACAAGAGGAGGGTAAAGGGGCTAGATGAACCATTGCACTAATTAAAATAAAAGCTACTCTCAACTGAAGGCATCTTGCCTAGGCCAGGAAGCAATGAGCTGGATAATTCACTATGTATTATTTTTGCATTCTCACGATGACGTGCAGAGTATACATTTTCCAGATGAAGCAAGCTGAAGCTTAGAGATGCTAAGTAAAGTGACCATGGTCACAGTCAAGAAGAATCAGACAAACTCCAGCTGGCCCTCCAGGAGGAAGCCCCTCTCTGTGTCTGACTCTTCCTCACTTCCCCACCGATCCACTCTGTGACCTGCAGCAAGCTGTATGCTTACTGCCTTTTTTTCTGGAAACTGCTTGGTGCAACTCCAGGGGCGCTGATTATATGTGTTAGATCCTACAGTTCTATAATGTGAGGGCTCTGTTTTGACCATCTGCTTCCCTCACTGGGGTGGTAAGAAAATTACCATTTTAATCGGTTACAGTATTTTTGCTGCTAGTAATAAAAAACTCCAAAGTGTCATCTCAGACAAAAGTCCTGGAACAGAACAGGTAATGTCATCAGAGCCATCGTTGCTTTTATCTCCCACCCTTTGCATTGCTTCACCTGGGTTCCCCCAGGGCTGAGGGTGGCACCTCCTGTTTCAGGCACCATAGCCTAACACAAAGACACCCAGTGGAAGAAGCGGGTGATGGTTTGGATGTTTTGCTCCAAAGGCCAATATGCTAAAAGCTTGGTCACGAGCCTGTAGCACTGTTGGGAGGTGGCAGAAACTTTAGGAGGTGGGTTAAATTATGGGGAAATGCCCTCAAAGAGGATATTGGGATCTGGCCCCTTCCTCTCTCTCTCTTTTTGCTTTCTGACTGCTATGAAATGAACAGACCTCTTTCATCACACATAACTGCCATGATATGCTGTGGGCCAAAATAAACCCTTCACCCTTAAAGTTGTTTATCTCAGGTATTTTGTCACAGCAACAGAAGGCTGACTCATACAAAGGGGAACAAATGCTGGCATTATGGCTCTTCAAAATCAAACTAACATTTTGATTTTGAAGAATGTTGCTGTTCATGCTTCATTGCCTCAAACTGGGTCACCCTTAGACCCATCCCTGACCAGGACTCAGGTTTGTATTATTATGAAGCCAGCATTAGACAGGCAGATAGGCAAGGGTCAGATCCAGAGAACGGAGGAATTGAAATGTTAATTCCTTCAGAGCCCTTCCCCCCACCCTTATCAAGATAACCTGCTCTTACTCCAACCTGTTGCTAAGGTAACCTGTCTCAGGGATTGTCCCTCCCTACAGGGAGCTGTTAATTATGTCCCCTTCCTGCGCAGATCACTCCAACTTGGCCCCCCTAGCCCATCTGCTTCTCATCTTTTGGCCATCCCACCGAGCATCTCCTGGGCCAAGTCATGTTGTCAGGAAGGAGAGAGATAAGGGGAAGAGGGCAGGAGAACAAAGGAAGCCTAGGACATATTTTTAAAAGGGCAGAATGCCTCGCTTCTTGGGATACCAGGATACCAGCTATAACCCTCTTCTCCCTCCCAGGAGAAGTCTATGTTATCCTCTGCTTTATATGCTTGCCTGGCTTGCCTCTCTAATGTTATAGCTCAACATGTAAAGGAAGCAGGACTCTCACCGGGAACCAGCAGTATCCATTGCAATACACTAATTTGGTTTTGCTCCTTACTCAAGTTAGAAAAAAAAAAAACCAGACATCTGGACAGAATTGGGGCTCTGACAGCAAGAAGATAGGAAAGAGCTGGCTATTGGGTAGAAAACCAGTAATGAATTTACCCAAGCAAAGTGTGCTAATCTTTTCTGAAGAAATACTATATCAAATCAGGATCTTTATGTTGCCATATTTTCTACTGTTTTCCAAACTGAGGATGTGGGTATGAAAAGTGTTGGTTTGGGACCTTAGTTGAGTTAGGTATTACTTCTAATTAAACTTAACTAAATGTGTGCGTATTTAGACAAGTAGTGTATAAAGAAGCACATTCAATTATCATTACCAGAAGTCAGAGATAGGAACGAGAGTGCACACACACACACACACACACACACACACACACACACACACACTTAACTTTTGGTTATTATTTAAGACATAGGTGTCACTGGCTGATCAGAAACAGCTGAAAACTGGCCCCCAATGGTGCTGATGGCAGCAATCACTGGGTTTAGGATAAATCCCTGCAATCTAAATTCAGTATTTCAAGTGACACTGTGGAGTTGGCCTGCTGCTCTGGTTCTCCAAATGGCATTGGGACAAAGTTCTCTGTAAGGTTGACAGATGATGCAACCTGCGACCCTTCTTACATACCCCTTGCACTATCAGAGTGAGGTTTTCTGAGTTTAGTAGGTCATATAGGGATATTTCATTCATCTTTGCTACCCTTAAAGAAATGAAGGATTAATGAACCCCAATGCATGCGGATGTTTTGAGTCCTTAGAAAATACCAGCTGTCATTCTAAAACAGCAACCTCCCTAATGAAGATCCAGTATGCTTCCCAACCTTACCAGTAATAAATACATGGAAAAGAAAACATCTCATTTTAAAACCCAAATCTGATGGTGACACTACCTCTTCAAAAGCCATGATGCTGTCCCATTGCCCACAGAACAAAATACAAACTTGTTAACAAAACATCAAAGACCCCTTGCTGTTCCTCTATTCATATCCTCCAGTCTTACCAGATTTTTCACTGTTTCTGGCTGGTAGGACCATCCACACTTCTGTGCCTTTATCTAAATTCACTCAAAATGTGAAATATGATATATCAAGAACTATGTAATGTTTTGAACAACCAACAATTAAAAAAAATAAAAAAATAAAGAGGAAATAGGGGAAAAAAAATCATTTAAGACCTGAATGAAATTCAGTTCCTTTAGCAGCTTTTCTTATCAGCAATCCCTTTTGCTTGACAAAAAGTAATCAATTCCATCTTTGAGGACTCCCAGCTTTGTTTCTACCTCGGTTCCACCTCTGTGTAAGGCTTTCAGCCACTGACCCCTCTAATAAAGGTACTTTTGTATCTGCCAACTTTTCACTAAATTAAGAACTTCGTAGTATAGAAATGGCTATATCTTCATGAACCTCATTTCTTCTTTCTAAACAAACAGACCTCATTTCCTAGCCTTCCTTGAAGGGAGCTGCAGGATATGGATTTGGGTTCTGACTTGTGGAATAGGGGAGAAGTTATATAAGTACTTTCTAGGACTGGGATTTAAAAATATCTTGTATGAACTTCCAGTTCTTTCTTCACCTTGAGCATAGAGAACTGGCCTCACAAGATGAAAGGGGCACGGATTCCTGAGTAATTACTTGTAGGAGAGTTACCCACGAGAGCTGCAACCTACGCTGGAAATTAATAAACCATTACTACATTAAGCCACTGAGATTCTGGGATTACTTGTTATTGCAGCACAACCTGGCTTACCCTATCGTAAGGTAGAGGAGATCATGCATTATTCATTTTATATTCCCTCGGTGCTCAGCAATTATAGAAGGCATTCATTAATACTTACAAAATCAAGATGAAGAACAAATTAAATAGCTGTCATAAAAATCATATATTTTCTTCTAAGGACTGCAATTCCTTTACAATCAACACTTCTATTTTCTGCAAACAGAAGATTAATTATTTACTAAACATGCATTTTTTATATTTGTTGACAGTCTCTAGTCCTTCCTTGATTATGGTGAATGATAAAAGCAACAGGAGTGGGGTCAGAAAGAGTTGCTAAAAGGGGCAAGTCATTTTCTCCACGCTGGCTCACTCTCCTCCTTTAGGAGGGAGCTGAAGTGCCTCTTTTTCCAAGGTCTTCACTGCCCACCCACCATAGAAACACCACATTTTCTCCAATTTGGTTCCTTATCTTAAAGTTTACTTTATAGAACTGAACCCAGATTGTAATTATTTGCATGGTTTGTTTGAATTTCAGGTTAGATTGCAAGTCCTGTAAGAAAAGGGATCACATTAATATTGTTCAAGGTTGTTTCCAGGCACCTAGCATATGCCTGGCTCCCACTCCTGCTGACAAGTTAAGGTAAGGAGGGACACAGAAGCAGCACGGATTTTAAAAAAGCAGTATGGGGGAGGGATACCTCAGTCCAAAAGCCCCAATGTCACAACTGTACAGCATAAAATAATCAATGCTACTCCTCAGAAAAACTTGTTAATATAAAAATATTAAAATATTTGTTCAACAAATATACTGAAGAAAAGAGGAACATGACCAATAGGTCTAGATAGCATGATTAAAACAAGAGGACTTCACATTTATAGGGACACATCTTAATTAACTGAAAAAAAAAATCATCCAACCTTAGGGAATTCCCTAAGGAGTCCAAATAAATGAGTATCACTAAACATTTATCATGAATTCATTAGTTCATCTATCAAAGAATATTTACTATGTGTCTAGGACGTAAAGAATACTTTTCTAGAAATCGTTGGGAATTCTAAGAGGTAGATGAATGCTCCTTCACCTCAATCACTTACAATTGAAAATAAAAAGAAGAGTGACTCTGTCTACTATTATTCCTGGGATCAGGTGCTGTGGGCTCTCTCTCTTTTCATTCTGAGTCCACTTGACAGAAGTATACAACAAGTGATCTGTTCAAAATGCAATCCCTATTCTTCAATCCCTACTCTTACCCACTTACATCTCCTTTTATAATCATTTGTAAATATAATGCATTCCACATAGTAAATATTCAGGAGATGTTTGCTATGTAGGTTTATTTGCTATAGAGAGTGTATTTTCTGGATTATCCCTGATGAAGAGAATCTTTCTTCCCTTGTCTTGTCCCCGACCAAAATGTCTCCTTGTAGAAGCTTCTGGAGATTGGGGGCTACAAATCAGTAGTGCTTCCCAGGACTCCCATAGTCACTAGGACATTCTAGAGCTATTTCTAGTCTGTCTGCCAGATTTGTCAAAATCACTGCTCGACCCCCTCACCCTCCATCCCGGACCTAGAGTGAGGTGGCTTCTGAGAGACTAGGATCTTGGACTTGAGAAATGCCTATCTATCTCAAGTGTAAAGCAAACAGAATACTTCTGTTGGCTTTTTTCTAAACTTAAGTTATTCAGATGTGTTCCTTACGAGGCACCTCAGTGATATAGAATGAGCCCAAATTGTAAGTCCAAAAACTTTGATTTCATGTTCTGAGTCTGCTCCTAACTACCTATGTATATCCAAGTGTTTTAACTTTTCTGGGTTGAATCAGCAAGTCGTCCTTATATCTTTCAACATTAAGGCACTCATGAGTGAGGTTTTTTTTTTATTATTATTCCAACAATATGAGAACTACTGACCAATAGATTATACTATCTATTCTCCAGGGAAAAAACCAATTTGCTGATGTGGCGGTATCTGGGAATTCCCCTTACTTAATTGTCATCAAAACAAGAGACAGCCTAGCCAGTGGCTGCCAACCACAGGGTCCATGAAAATATTCAATATGGAAAGGTGTTTCTCAATCAATACTGGATTAGGTTTATGAAGGCTTTTCTACCAATAAGATATTTATATCAGTAAGTCTTATGGTATTATTTATGTTAAACAAAAGAGCAGTGGTGAACAGAAGCAGGTTTGAATGGCTTATTTGTATGCTTGATGATCCTAAGCTGTATAATCCAGGTCTTTGTTAGGTGAGTGCTGAAATCCTGCGTCCCTGGTCTGTGATTAGACTCTCTAATCATTCAAATGGCTGTTCAGAAATTCTCTCCACTTCACCATGGAGATGGGCATCTGAAGGAGACTTTCCCCCCTGCTGCTTGAATATGAAATCACAGCACTTAAAAATCCATCATTAAATAACCATTTAGCTATCAAGGTCATGAAACGGAATGAGAAGAAGCCCTCAATCAATCACCAAAAGATGGGCTTTTATAGTGACAATCATCGTCACTGTTGCAGCTACTTCTGCCAACAGGACAGAGGAAGTCACTAGCTAGTTTCTTTTCCCCAAACACCGGTTTGCTTCTATGGGTTCTGGATTGAGAACTGAAGAGTCTGACTGAGTCAAAGAGGCTGCTTTGGGATACCGAGTTCTGGCCAAGGCTGACGGGTGACTGGAGATGGTCTCTGCTCTGGCTCCCTGGGGAGGGCGTCTCTGTCTCCATTTCTGTAGGGGAGTTGGTCTAGATCACATTCAGCCCCAGAGCCTGCCTTGCCAGTTCTTTTTGCTCTGTGAGCCACAGTCCAGAAGCTGCTTCTGTGGCTGGCCCAACCCAAGGAGAAATCACTGTTCTTCCACCAACACCCACCAGGCCAAAGGACCAGACATCAATTACTCGACTGAGTGGGGACAAAATAATTGAACTGGAATGTGTCATTGGCGCAGTTTCTCTAGCTTCAGGTTGGCATTTATCTGACCCTGCAGCAGCAAGCAATTTTCCCATGAGCAGTTGTTAATTAGAATGGGTTTGTTTCCTTTAATGGATTGATAATGCATCTTATCACATTTTTAAATATTTTTTTTTTTAAATTAGTTTCCTCGGGAGAGAAATGGCACAAGCTGAAAGAAAGAGTGGTAGAGGTCAGGCATTGGATTTTTCTTCGGCAGGATCTTTCTAATAGCATTTTTCTAATGCTGTTGATCTATAAAACTCCCAGCTATTTCACAGCGGTGTTTCCAGGGAGCCTGCCATCTGCCCAGGTCTCAGGCATAGTGAATGACTCAGCAAAGCTTTTAGAAGGCAGAATCAGGAACTGTGCTCTGTTTTTATATTTTCTACCTGCTGTGTAATGACTCATGTAGTCCCTTTCTCGTCTTCCAAAGTAAGTGAGAGATGGTTCAGTGGGTCCCCGGCTTTCCTGAGGAGACCATTCATACCCCAAAGCAAGGGCAACATGAAGAGAGTCAGCCATGTCAACTCTGGCCTCTTCTTCTACCTCTCAAGGAGTAGGGGGGTTAAAAAAGTGCAAGAGTTGCCCCATTTCCTCCTCTATTCCTCTCCCTATGGGAAATGGTATTTTAATGAGCTTAACATGTTCCTAGAACTACTCTAAAGACTTAATATAGATCAACTTCTTTTATTCTTACAATGACCCGGTAGAATAGGTCCTATCGATGCCCATTTTAAAGATGGGGTAATTGAGACACAGAGAATTTAAGTAACATGTCCAAATTCATAGCTAGCAAATGGCAGAGCCAGGCTCAGACTCAAGCTCTCCAACTCAGTGCCCAGACTCTTCACTACTTCCCAAAATGCCTACTAGTGAATAGGGACTAAATTCCAGATGTATATCAGTTCTAGGACCAACTGAGGTATAAAGTTCTGAGGGCGAAAAAGAATTTCCAGGACTTCCATTGATAACAAAACCTTCCAAGGTTCAAGTCCCTTATATAAAATTACATATTATTTGCATATACCATAGGCATATTTCCATATATTTTAAGTCATCTCTTTGTTATTCATAATATCTAATATATATAAAACAGACGCAGCTTTTTTCTTTCATAATATTTTCCCATCCATGGTTGGTTGACTCCAGGACTCCAGATGCAGAATCAAGGATAGGGAGGGTGAACTATGTATAGTCTTGAGCATCCAGATCCATGGCTCTTAGGAACTGCTTTAATTTGTACCTGGCATTAGTCAGCTTTCTTTTACCATAACAAAATACCAGAGACAATCAACTTATGAAGAGGAAAGGTTTATTTGGCTCACAGTTTGGGAGGTTTCAGTCCATGGTTGGGCAGACCTATTGTTCTGGGGCCTATGGAAAGGCAGCATATATGGCTGAGAGTGTATAACAGAGCAAAGCCATTCATCTCATTATTGGGAGAAAAAAGAGAGAGAGAAGAAGAGACCAGCATCCCATAAGCCCCTTGGAGGGCACAGCACCCGTGGCCTGAAACCTCCCACCAGGCCCCTCCTCTTAAAGGTGCCACTACCTCTCTATGGTATCACAGCCTGAGAATCAAGCCTTTAACTCGTGGACGTTTGGGGACATTCTAGACCCCAATTACAGCCTGTTGGTTTAGCCCTTGCTATCCCCTCCCTACCCTCTTCCCAGGCCTCCTTCCACCCGATCTTTCTGTTGTCACCTGTATCACATCAACTCGAGGTAGACCTTACTCCACATCCCGGGACCCTGGGTGAGTAACTCTACTTGGCTCTGCAAGCCCCTCCTCCGGGTTCTTCTCATCAAATTCTTGTGGGGTGGCTTTGCCCGAGGCCAGCCCAGATGGTTAGCTCGTTGGATCATACAGGGACATCTCAGGGAGTCACAAAAGGAAACACAGGCACAAACGCAAGCCAGCTCTGGGATGGCTCCTCAGCGCTCAGCCTCAAGGTCCCCAGGGAGGAAGAGAGGCTCTGCTGGAGAGGCAGCCAGCGAGCGAGCGCGCTGGGGAGTGGGTTTTCATTGGGAACTCTGAATTCTGGGGAAAATCCCCTTCAATGAAGGTCAAGGGGGGGAGCAGTGTTGCAAGGTCAGGTGAGGTGATAGGGTCCCTGGGGTAGTGGAGAGACACGCCTCTACAGGGACACTTCTCACACTCAAGAAGGGCCGGGCAGTGCGGCAGGACTTCTGCTGCTGGCCACCTCAAACACCCAGCCCAGGAGGGACTCATCCTGATGTCTTCCTCTCTCCTGGCAGGAAGATGGCTCTTGGCTCTCTCAACTCTGTTCAAGATTTTTCAAACATCTTAACCCTCGCAAGTCTTTTTCCTTGATGACTTACCGTTTGCCCCTACAGATAAACCAAAGAAATGCAAATGCTGACGTTCAGCCCCATTGTGTCTCCTGAAGATAGTGTCAGGGACCCTGCGAGGGTCTCTATGGCTTCTGGCTCTCGCTGGTCCCACTACCTCTCCCACCTGTGAAGTGGGTGCCCCGTGGTTTTCTATAAAGAAAAAAAAAAAAAGCTGGGGCACATCCAGAGACCAGGAGAGGCATGTCAAAGTGAGAAATTAGGGCATCTTTTCAAGGATCTTACATCATTGTCACCGGTAGAGAACAACTGGTTACTTGTCCAAGAATCATAGGCAGGAACTTGAGTTTCCAGAGCATGACACAGGAAACTGTTTAATACAGACAAATAGGGGCAAATGTGAGACTAAATGAGAACGTGTTTAAAGAAATATAGGTGTAACCGGCAACCTAATCTTACCATACCCAAAACCAAACTGGGTGTTCCCAGCTCAGCCCCTGAAATTTTTCTATTTTTCTCTAACTCCCTTTCTGCCTCCCTGGTCTATGCCACTTTCACCTACACTGTCCTGCTGACCACCTACCTGGTGTCCCTATTCCACCTTTCTCCTCTGCACCACATTGTCTACACAGCAGCAAGAGCAAACTTTAAAGAATAGATTGGATTCCATGAGTAGCCAGCCGCCCTCTGACACCCTAGTGCACACAAAATAAAACCAAGCTCCATTATATAGCTTCCAGGTGCTGGAATCTGCTAATAGCACTGAACTTCTCATCTGCTAGATGATCTGACCAAAGTCTCTTGGTCTCCGACTACATTAACACCAGACTTTGCCTTTGAGTTGTTGCCATCTCGAGGCCCCTATAATTGACGTTCCCTCTGCCTGGGAGACTTTTCCCAGATAGACGTATGATTGGCAGCTTTTCATTATTCAGACCTCAGATGGATTCTTACAAAATTGTAACATTCTATAGATGAGAACAACACATTTCCCACCACTGTTGGATCCTGAAGTGTTTCCTACAATGAGTAGTTCTGAGTTAGACTGTAACCTAACTAGTGAAGGCAGCTCTATGTTCCATTCCAAACTACACCCTTCAAGGGTCGGGGCTGAGTGGTAGAGTGTGTGCTCAGCATATACCAGGCCCTGGGTTCATTCCTAGCACCAAAAACAAATGACAAGCAAACCAAAATACCTGCACCTGCTCCATCAATTTTTATTCTGTTGCTGTGATTTTCTTTTATTGTTGTTTGTCTTTGTTTTGTATTTTGCACCTGTAGCCAACTGGAGTGACCTTGCTCCAGGATGGGAGCTTCCTGACACCAAGACACTGGGCTGGCTGCCCACAGCTTGGTCTTCAGCACACAGAACAGTGCCAGGCCACAGCTCTTATTTGTCACATGAAGGGTGGGGGTGGCAGCAGATGCAGAAAGAGCCCCAGGAGAGAGAAAGTTAGGATTCTTTCCTGACTCTCCCTTAACTAGCTGGGTCAACTTGGAAATGCTACCTCAGTGTTTTTCCTTCACCTAGGTTGGATGATAATGGGCATCCTCCCAAGTCTAAGTTTTATAACTAGTAGGAGGAAAAGGGTTAATGATTAGAATACATGGATGCTGGGTCTTCATTCATAAATAGATTAGAGCAACTATTAGGCCCCCAAATAATTTATGAATTAAAGAAACATTAGCTTACATTCTTATACTTTTAAAAGTCACATGATTTTTATCCTGATTCTTTATAATTTGTTCTCTAAGGCACAGGTGGTACCACTCAATCACTCATGCAATTTCTGGATTAGAATGCCTCATTTCTCCCCAGTGCTGGGTGGTGGTGTTTATTCAGGGCAGTGAGTCCTGAGTTTTCTGTGACTCTGCAGAGGGCACAGCTAAACAGCACGGTGAGCACAAAGGAGTGAGCATCTCTCACTCCAGAGGTGGCAGCTGAGGTCCAGGAGATGTTATGTGACCAGAGCCCTGTCACATGCTGTGCTGGGGCAGAGGTGGCATCCAGGACTCTGAATCCCAGGGACTCTTCTTTCCTCTCTATAGCACTAGTGTGAACCTCATCACTGAGAGAGCCACCTGGGATCATGTCTTCTCTGCTGGGGCCCAAACAATGCTCTGATTCTTCCTGCTGACAGATGCTTGAATGTCCACTCTCCCAGATACTGTCCTCTCTCACAAGGTTTTCCTTTGTGCAGCAAAATCATCAAAGGGCCAACTTCAATAGCCCATGTGTCTGTAATAAGATATTGCTTTGGTTTCCCCTTCTAATTCATAGACCCAGTAAAACCAGGAACTGATCCACCATTTGAAGACATAAGAGTCAGTTTAGATTCTTTTAAAATCTGTGAATGAATACATTGGACGTAGGACATCAGAACTAGATCGTTTCAAAGAACTGATACACTATAATCTTAGAAAAGCTGCAACTCAGAGAGAAAACCCTGAGATTTGTATGAAAGAAAAGATAAATGTTGGTTTTTTTTTTCTTTTGAAGTTGAAAGTTGGCCAAATAATTTTCCAGCTAATTGCTTCTTTTCTAGTTTCAGGATTAGACTATATTTGATTTGATTATATAAGGAAAAGAGAGGAGAGACTTTGGCCCGAGTAACAAGTCACATGGCTATTCTTATCTAAAAGTGTACATAGAAGTATCTTTTTTCATCCCTTAAAATAAGGCCAATTCATACACACAAACATAAAACATGCCAGCAAAGCAAAATACCCCTTTTCCCAGGCCCTTTGCCTAAGGATGCAGACTTGACAGGCTGGCTTTCAGTAGCCCACACATGGAAAAAATACAGGTTTCCCAGGAACTGGAGGGCTGCTCTGTCTTGGCTCAATGAACTCAGCAGTTCAGTTGCCATACACAGCTCCCAGGTTGTAATTCAGTCATAATTTGGCTTTTAGCTTGGCCTATACAACAGCTAAGGATCCAGCAGGGTTTGCAAGGCTCTAAGGGATGACAGACAGAAGTTTAAGTTCTGGTTTGCTATATACATGCAATGAGCCCTGATGACTGCCCAGAAGCACCTTCACTGTGCCTGGTTCTGAGTTTTACCTCATGTGGTCCCTTGGGGACATCTGGGTCTAATGAGATTGCAAGTTATTAGCCCTGGGCCCTCTGATGGGCCAAATAGGGTAATGTATGTTGGATCCAGAGACCTAGCTCCCTAATACCGTATCAGGACCTGTAGCCAGGAACGTGATCTGTAATGGTGCCATTCCAGAGGACTAATTATTATATTTATCACTTGGATTACTTATGAGAAGTCCTACTCTACTGGCTTACATGAATGGATGTGTATGTGAATTGTGTTACCAGTCCTCTCTTAACAAATCTCCCTCAGATGGATAACAGCTATGGCAGACAGAGTACTGTCCCACCCCACCACCACAGATGTCCACATCTTCATCCCTGAAACCTGTGACTGCTCTGCACCACCTGGCAAAGGACCAAAGGGATTTGGAAAAGGTAATTAAATAAAGAGATCTTGAAACGCAATGGCGATGCTGGATTCCACAGATGGCTCAGTGGCATTATAGAGGTTGGGTATCCGTCAGCTTCCATCACCAAAACAAATACCTGAGACAATTGACGAGTAAAGGGAAAATGTTTATTTAGATTCACAGTTTTTAGGGGTGATCCGTTGACCTCGTTGCTTTTGGGCCTATAGCAAGGCAGAATTCCATGGCAGAAGCACGTGATGGAGCAAAATCATTCATCTCATGGTCAGAAAGCAAAAGAGAGAGGGAAAAGCTTGGGGGTCCCGCATTCCCCTTCAACAGAACACACCCAGTGACCTAAAGTCCTCCCTCTGGGCCCCATCTCTTAATGGGGCCACCACCTCCCATTCCTGGCTTAGCATGAATAGATGGGTCTGTGAATCCTGACTAGGTCCCTGGTTAACGAATCTCCTCTCCCTTGGATGGATAACAGCTGTGGTAGACAGAAAAATGCCCACCAACAGCACCACCGGAGATGTCCACATCTTAATTCCTAGAACCAAGGGACCAAGGAATTCAGGGACCAAGCCTTCAATACAGAGGCCTTTGAAGAATACTTAGGATTAAATGATAACAAGTTGTTTTAAGAAGAAGGCAGACGAAAGGATTAGGGAAGAGGAGGCGTGACTAAGAAAGCAGGGGTTTTAGTGAGAGAGGTTTGAAGGTTCTCTGCTACTGACCATGGAGACAAAAGAGGGGGCATGAGCCAAGGAAGATAGGCATGCCCCTGAAAGCGAAAACAGGTGCAAAAAGGAAATCTGCCTGAAAGCCTACGGAGGAACACCTTGCCGATACCTTGACCTTACCTCAATTAGACTACGTCAGACTTCTGACCTGTAGAATTGGAAGAGAATAAATGTGTGTTGTTGTGACAATCTATTACTGAAGCAATAGGAAGCAACCATTATCAATCACATTTTTAAATCAAAGTACAAATGATGTTTTGACCATGGATTTAATAACCAAAAGAGAAAATGAACTCACAGGATGTTTAATGAGATGAGTCAAGAGGATCAAGGGGAAAAAATGAAGAATTCAGAAACAGAGGGCTAGGAGAATATAAGAGATTTCATAATTCCTCTACAACTTGTTGTTGGGTAAAAACTAGGCAACGATGATTTATTCTGAAAAGAACTTCAAGGTTGTAACTGTCATCAGTATTCAATTTAGCCCAAACTTTATTTTTATCAACATTAATATCTGAAACACTATCTTGGGACCTAAGTAATAACCTTCCGATCTTAAAAAGAAAATGTTTTCTATTTATTAATGATTCTTTGTTTTATATTTATTCCACCAGGAAGAGGAATTAAATACACTCATATTTATGAACATTCTGAAATGACAATAGTGTATTAGTCAGCGGTTCATCACAGTGACAAAAATACCTGACAAGAACAACTTAGAAAGGAAGAGTTTATTTTTTTTTTATTTTTTTTTTTTTATAAAGAGAGAGCGAGAGAGAGGGGGACAGAGAGAGAGAGAGAGAGAATTTTAACATTTATTTATTCTTAGTTCTCGGCGGACACAACATCTTTGTTGGTATGTGGTGCTGCTGAGGATCGAACCCGGGCCGCGCGCATGCCAGGCGAGCACGCTACTGCTTGAGCCACATCCCCAGCCCCCCAGGAAGAGTTTATTTTGACTCACAGTTTCAAAGGTTCAGTCATGGTTTGCTGACTTCATTGCTCACGACCTGAGGTGGTGCAGAACATCACGGCAGAAGGGTGTGCAGAGAAAAGCAGTTCAGAACAGGGCACCTAGTAAGTAGAAGAGAGCATGAGAGCCAGGGACATGGTCCACGATGCTCAAGGGCATGCCTCCCAGTAACCTACTTCCTCCAGCCATATCCACTTGCCTACAGTTACCACCCAGTAATCCATTCACATTATTAATCTAACAAATGGATTAATCCACGGATTAGTTCTCAGTCTCATAATCTAATAATTTCACCTCTAAATATTCCTGCATTGTCTCACACATGAGCTTCCGGGAGAATACCTCATATCCAAACCATAACAAATAGTTAAAACAGGAAGAATTTGAGAGTTAGCATTCTTTTGGACCAAAAACTTCAGTTAATTAAAATATCCTTTTCCAAGTTTCTGCTTTAATTGGTTTTATTTGGACCTGTGCTGGAACACAGGGATCTTTCTGCACCAGAGTCTTACAACTTGGTGCAAATGTCATCACCCTACAGAGGCTCCAGGACTTCCCCAGTCACTCTCTAGCCTGTGGTCCTGTTTGATTTTCTTCATAGATAATCTAATTTTCTTCATAGATAATCTAAGTTTATTTATTTGCTTCTCATACCCTTGCGTATTTCTCCCACTAGAATGTCAGCCTCATAAGACAAGAACTTTATCTAATTCACTGCTACCCCTATAGCACCTCAAAGAGTGCTTGGCTCATAGTAGGTGCTTAATAGTCATCAAATTGTAAAATATTAGAAACTACTCAGAAATTTTTTTAAGTGAGGGGACAGGATCCCAACCTTTGTTGGGTTCTTCCAATGAGCCAGGACTATATGGAACTTCTTATAAGCCTCACAGTGAGCACACTAGGAGGAAGCTATTATTATTCCCACTGCACACACCAGGTGAACAGAGAGCAACTCTTCTCAGGTAGCTAATAAAACACGACTAGAGGTTCTAATGCAGACGTGACCGAACATAATGCCCGATCCTCATTATTAGGGAATCACTGTATAGACACCTTTAACTGATCTAACTTGGCCAACCCACTAAAGAGCATATGCTCTAGAGTGAATAAAAGAGAGAGAGGCATGAATTCATTGATCTTATGACCCATGTACCTCTCCTGGTAAAAGCATCTTCCAGGGATGAAAATGATTCTAATGTTTACAGATACACATTTCCCCCATGAAAAATAGCCCCCAATTGAAAGACAACTACTTCATTTGGTGTTCAACTCAAGAAGCATGACTAGCACTGGAGGAAAAAAAAGCCAGCTCGGATTTACTGAGTCACTATGGATTCCCTCCTTTTCCCCATACACCATGTCCAAACCACCATTTATCCCATTAATTCTTCCTCCAAGGCATGAACTGAACCTGCCACTACTTCCCACATCCACCAGCACCTCAAGTCCAAGCCCCCAGCATCTTGCACTGTTACAAAACTTCCTAACAGTTTCCTTGCTTCCCCCCTTTCACTCTACATTTATTCTCCCTATAACTGTCAGAAAAGGCTTGAAAAGAGGATTCAGCTCATGACCTGCCCCGGCTTGGAACCCTCCCTGCACACTTGGAGAACAAACAAGCCCCACATGATCTGATTCCCCTCCTAACTGCCTATTCCCAACTTGAACCACTGTCCCTTAGGCCACCTTGCTCTGGCTCGTTTTCCCCATAAGAGCTTTATCTTATCTGTTCTCTCTACCTGGATGCTCTTTCCTTTAATATTTGTATAGAGGTTCCTTGTCACTCAGATCTTAGCTGAAATGCCACCTCCTCAGAGAAATCTTTCCTTATCATACCCTGCCCTGCCTAAGACTTTGAATAGTGCTTAATACTTGCTGATGTGTGATGTCTGTCACTCTTCACCAAAAGTCAAGCCCCGTAAGAGCAGGGATTTTGCTTGTCTTGATCATATCTGCAGCCCCAGTTCGGAAAGTTGTCTGACACATCCTGGCGGCTCCAAGTGGCACCCGCCTAAGGGATTTGTCAAGGACATACATAATGATTTGGGCTTCTTTTGTTTGTTTGTTTGTTTTAATTTTGTGTGTTTGCTTTTCACATCTGGGCTCATTTAAAAACCTGACCCCAGTGGGAGAGGGGAATAAGTCTTCTATAACAAAGATGAGAGGCTGGGGAAATAGTTCAATTGGTAGAGTGCTTGCCTAGCATGCACAAGCCCTGGGTTCGATCCCCAGCACGAAAGAAAGGAAGGAAGGAAGAAAGGAAGGAAGGAAGGAAGGAAAGAAGGAAGGAAGGAGAAATTGAGGGCTAAAGAGACTGCAAAATTTGCCCAGATCACACCTCTGTAAGTGGTCATTTAGTTCCAAAACCAGGCCCATCTGAATCTAACTCACAAGCTCCTTTTACCGTGTCATGGAGAATTAGGAGTTGGGAACCTAAGAACAAGGTGGAGCTGACTTGGGAAAAGGCACTTCAGTTAGAAGCCACTGGAATGAGGCCCTGGTCTTGGCGGTGAACATGAACTGAGAGCTGCCATGGTGACTAGCTCAGGTTTCAACTACCACCACTCATCAGCTGAGTGACCTTGCAAGGAACTTCAGGTCTCTAAACTTCTGTTTCTAGAAAATTAGGACTACTTCAAAGGATAAGAGTAGGGTTTCATGATATAACTATACTTACTGTGTGAGCAATGTACAGTAAACCCTTGATACGTAGTAACATCGTTGTTGTCTGTATCATCTGGACAAACTTGGCTCATTCAGTTTTCCTCAAAGCCACACCGAGTCCTGACTCTGCCAGTGGTCAGGACTGTACCACAGAGGGTCTCGCAGAATGACCAGTTACTTCAGCCGGGCTACAACTGGGCAGGAGCTAAGAGTCAATGCTTTTTTTATATAGACATGGGAAAAGACTCCAGGACACTTATTCACACTTAGCTTGAGAGGTATGAAAATTAGTCTCTTCCTTTTTCAGAATCACCACCAAGCGCCAGCGTACACACACCTCCTTACTCTGGCTTGATCTTCGCCACCTTCACCCCCACCTCAGGTCCTGGCAGGGGTCTGTTGTCTTGGCACACACCTATTAGAATTACATGATCGGATGACTCTTGCTTGTAGTGACTTGAAAAGTTGACCTTTTGCTTTTTGTTGGTCCTTAAGACAATTCAGAGCAAAGCTCAGGTTTCAACTACCACCACAGTATGAGATGCTATACTGACTATGTCTTTTTTATTTATTCATTTTTATTTATATATATATCAATGGAATGCATTACAATTCTTATTACACATATGGAGCACAATTTTTCATATCTCTGGTTGTATACACTGTATATTCACACCAATTCGTGTCTTCATACATGTACTTTGGATAGTAATGATCATCACATTCCACCATCATTAATAACCCCATGCCCCCTCCCTTTCCCTCCAACCCCTCTGCCCTATCTAGAGTTCGTCTATTCCTCCCATGCTCCCCCTCCCTATCCCACTATGAATCAGCCTCCTAATGTCAAAGAAAACATTCTGCATTTGGTATTTTGGGATTGGCTAACTTCACTCAGCGTTATCTTCTCTAACTTTATCCATTTACCTGCAAATGCCATGATTTTATTCTCTTTTATTGCTGAGTAATATTCCATTGTATATACATGCCACATGCACAAAACTCAACTCAAAATGGATTGAGGATTTAGGAATAAAACCAGAAACCCTGTGTCTAATAGAAGAAAAAAGTAGGCTCTAATCTTCATCCTGTGGGATTAGGCACCAACTTCCTTCATAAGACTCCGGTGGCGTAAGAATTAAAACCAAGAATCAATAAATGGGATGGAATCAAACTAAAAAGTTTCTTCTCGGCAAAAGAAACAACCTGTGAGGTGAACAGAGAGCCTACATCCTGGGAGCAAATCTTCACCTCTCACACAGCCCTTGTCTTTTTAACATTTGAAAGCAGCTCCGGGTAGTCTTCTTTCCCTTAGAGTAAACCAATCCTCCCCTTCCTTCAGATGCTGTTTCTCTCACATGAAGGACCCTGGACCCATTCACTAACCTGATGATTCTTTCTAGTGTTAAAAGACAAAATAGCAACAAATATATTTTGCAGATCTTAATTGGCTTTACTTGTGATTCTTGAATGGGAAAATCGAAACCAAAAAAATGGTTCAGAATGCTCTGTCCCCTCCTCCCAACTGAGGCAAGTTGTATTTATAGCCAGAGGAAAGGAAGTTGACGTACAGAAAATAGAAGGGAGGTGCAGAGATAGCCTGATAGGTTACAGCCCACGTGTGTCTTGTGTGAACAAGATTCACCCACCCTGCTTATCTGACCTTGTCAACTTTGAGGTTTGCATCGTCATTTTTTGCTGTGTTCTCCATTTTCCTGTCTTTGCAATCCACTTTCTTCCATCTCTGTTTTGATATGGGCCTGGATTTCCTATTCAATGGATGGTAAGTACTGTTTTTCCTAGGTTTGTTTTATTCCTGTCTGGGGTAGCACGTCTCCTGCAGTCTGAGACCACCAATTGTTGGATGGTCTCTTTCTTACTAAATACCTGGTCAGATCCTCTCAAGCTCCTACTGAAGTTCTCCCGGCCACTGTGGCCTCAATGAAAGGCTGGATCGTGTGGTTTGTACGTCTCCATATAAGCTTTAAGTGATAAAACCGAGATAGCTTCTAGTCAACATGTATTTACATTTTAACAGAAAATTTAGGAATCCTTTCTTCTCCAAAAATGCATAGCAGTTGTTAAGGAAGGAGCTTTGTTACAATACAATAGGGAGAGAGAATTGGGATGACAAGGACACCAAGATATGCTATTAAATCTCATGCGGGGCTAATCAAGAGGCACAGATGAGTAGTGTGCCAGGGTCAAGCCACTGAACTTTGTGGGCCATATTTCCCAAATCTGTAAAATGATGGAATTAGTTTCTCCAGGTCTTTCCAACTATTGTGATCCTACAGTGTTGTGAGTTTTTCAGAAAAAAAAAAAATGCTTTGTAGCGATACTAAGAATAATTGCTATTTGTTACTAGCAGTTGACTGATCAGAACTTTGTGTTCACGGACCAAGTTGGGTTCACATTTAGGCCTTCGACAAAATAAGTATTGACTTTTCAGATTTTTAATTGCCATGAGACTAAGAGTATGGACGTGGTTCTTAGAACAATCTCAAAGCACAGGAAACGGCTTGTGATTCAAACAGTTTTAGCAGCAGGTTATTTATTCTTTGATATTTGGGTTGACATTTATTTTTCTGTTTCAGTCAGATTGGTTTAAATATCATTAGCCCAAAAATGCACCAAAGGATAATTAAACTGACTATTTTAATTCCACTCAGCTGTACCTTTGCAATTCATATTTTATGGACAAACTCTCCTCGTGTACAGAACAAAAGGGCTGAGTTTGAATCTTAGTCATGCCTTTCTGAGCAAGTGTACGGTTGACTTTCAGTGTAACAAAAGCCAATTACAGGATGAGAATACACTTGCTAAATGGGCCAATGGCTGATTCAGAACTACTGATTTGAGAGAGCATGTTAGGAAAGGTGAGCATGACTATGGAACTGTATTGTATTAAAGAGGAAAAAGAGTGGTGTGAATCAATTCCCCCAAAATATGTATTTCCGTATTACTAAAAATAATTGCTCTCTGCTAGTTGTTATCAGGGCACTGATTGTGCCTCTCAGTGAACTGATTGTGTCTCTCTCAGATCAGTAGTTCTGAACCCGTCATTTGCCATTTAGCAAGTGTTTTCTCATTTTGTGATTGGCTTTTGTTACATTTTGAGTAACAATGACTCTACACTTGCTCAGAAAGACATGACTAAGTGTCAAACTGAGTCCTTTTTTCTTGTACACCAAGGAAGTTTGTCCATAAAAGATGAATTGCAAAGTCATAGCTGAGCAAAGCATAAAAGTCAGTGCAATTACCCTTTGATTCCCTTTTTTTGGCTAATAATATTTAAATTGATTTGATTGATTTATTAAATTATTTATTTATTGAAATCTCCCTGATTGATTATACCTTGTACAACAGGGGTTAATTGGAAGATTCAGGTAACCTGGTTATATGTATGTATTTTCATTGTCAAAACCTTTGAACCTTTATTCTTTTTATTTTTCATTTGTTCTTTTTAGATATACGTGACAGCAAAGTGTATTTTGACATTTGATACATACGTGGAGTCTAACTTACTCTAATTAGGATCCCATTCTTGTGGTTGTACTTGATGTTGAGATTCACTGTGCTGTATTCACATATGAACACAGGAAAGTTATGTCCAATTCATTCTACTGTCTTTCCTATTCCCATGCCGTCACTTCCCTTCATTCCCCTTTGTCCAATCCACTGAACTTCTATTCTTCCCTCCTGCCACACTTGTTGTGTGTTAGCATCCACATACCACAGAAAACATTTGTATTTTGGTTTCTTGGGATTGGCTTATTTGCATGAGGGTCTCCAGATCCATCCGTTTACTGGCAAAAGTCATAAAGTCCTTCTTTATGGCTGAGTAATATTCCATTGCATATATATACCACATTTTCTTTATCTATTCATCTGTTGAAGATCACCTGGGTTTTTTTTTTTTTTAGGTGTTGTAGATGTACACAATACCTTTAGTTCATTTGTTTGTTTTTAATGTGGTGCTGGGGGTCGAACCCAATGCCTCATGCATGCTAGGCAAGTGCTCTACCACTGAGCCACAACCCTGGCCAGCACCTGGGTTTAACCCAACAGTTTCTAAATGCCCATCAGAGAACAGAGAGAATCTTTGGGGATGAAAGACTTATTATTTCCAAATATTATTTCCAAGAGTAAGAAAGCTTTTATTACAAATTCAAATATGTTTGGCAAAGTTTTTCAAAATCTTTTTTTTTTTTTAAATCAAGATTCCAAATCTTGGGGAGATTGGATTTGGGAAGCGTGTCCAACTACTGTGCTTACTATATATCTGTCACAATATTAATGTGTGTTTAGTTGAAACTGTGGAATCTAAACCAAAGCAGTTTTCCCCCACTATGTTCTACTGGGTGTGAGTTATAAATCCTGTTTTCTATAACTAACTGGCCAGTGCCCTGACTTTTGGGCAAAAGAAGAATCAGTCACTATGACAAATGGACAGAATGAAGGATAAATCTCATGTCTCTGTAGGACTTCCTTTTTGTTAGGAGTTTGTGTACTTTTGCTGTCCATTACCCAACACCTCTCAATCTCCCTCCTCCCCAGCCTCTGGAATTCCTTCCCTTTCCATAGATCAGTCTCTCTTAATTGAGTCTTTGAAACGGAAATCTCCACCCTAGATTTGCAATACAAGCTATTTTGAGGAATGTCCAGGAATCCTCATGCATTCAAACTGAAGGGGAAAAATGTTGTTTTTTAAACATTGGGGACTGAGGTAGGGACTTGAAGAAGCAAATAAAAGGAGGTTCTGAAAACTAAACAAAATGAACTTACAACCACTATCAAGGGATCGGAAATCACTGGATTCTGAAAACTTAATGTTAGATTAAGGAACACCAAAGGAGACACTAGATCAAAATGTAATGGGGGGCACAATATGATTTTGAATATTCACCAAAATGCCCACCCTGTTCCTCAACAGTAACTAGAGCTATGGCTGGGTGGCTGCCCAGGCCAGCACTGCGTCTCCATGACCCCCTGTAGTGGTGGGTGGTCATTCTGGCAAATCGAGCAGTGCTACTTCTGGACAAGACCAAAATGCCTTACAAGTGTGCCCCTAAACATTCTTCCTTTTTCTGCTAGCTAAAATCTGGACATGGCACCAAAACCAGACAAGGAAAATGGTACAGATGCAGAATTTTTAAAAAATGGAAGCAATCTTGATTCCTGAATCACTATATGGGCAAAGCTTACACACACACACACACACACACACACACACACACACACCCTGAACCATTAGGTGACTATGGAAGCAACTTCTAGCTTATCAGAGCCATTGCATTTTGAGTCTCTTTGTTTTTAAAGTTTATTCTGATTCTAGCTAATGATTTAGGTGTTGTTTTTTGACAGTTAAATCACAAAGTTTTTGTCAACTACTTTATCAATGTTCTTTAGGTGGAAAATCCATTGCAGTATGATTGTTCCTGAATGTGAGTTCTATGCAAACAGGAATCCTGCCTCCCCTTTACAGAAGAAAATGGTACAGAAGAAATGAGCACTTGCCAGGCCCAAAGTCAATGCCAGATAATGCTCCATAGTGATGATGGCAATGACAACTATCATCCATCTCTATCAAGCAAACCTAGATTTCTTGGTCTGTTCTATCCATTTGCAAAGTTGGCTGAATTCTCAAGAAGAAAACCTGGTATTAAAATATGATTCTCTGTGCTGGATTGCCACAGATGACCCAACCTGGTCTCATGTGTAACTTGTTTTCTGTGTTAGTCAGTTTACCGTTACTGTGATAAAATATCTGAGATAATCAAAAGGTGGAAAAATTCATTTTTGCTCAGGTTTCAGTGCATGATCTTTTGGCTGGTGGTGAGGTGGCATATTTTGGCAGGAAGTATGTGGTAAAACAAATCTCATCTCATGGTGACAAGAGAGAAAAACAGAGAGGGGTTGGGGTCTTCATATCCCCTTCGCAGGTGTGCCCCAATAACCCAACTCCTCTCATTACCCCCAACTCAGTTCCCATCACCTCCTGATAGTACTAAGCTGAGGACGGAGTCACTAACATGGAGGACTTTGGGGAGCATATGCCAGATCCCAAACTATAACACTCTCCCTTCTCCAGAATGCAGCAGCCTCTTTCTGTTGGCATCTCACCAGAGGCAACTATTTTCACCAAACAAATGAATGTCCTGCCATGAAGCTCTCAACAGAGTATCAGCATGGCCTTGTGATGACCTATGTTCTCTGATTGGATTGAATCTTTCCCTTTTGGAAAAGCTGATGCTGTGACTGCAGCTAAAAAGTTATTAGAAAATATATTTCCTTGATGGTTCATTTTTGGAGAAATTGCTACTGACAGAAGCACTTGTTCCATTGGACTAGTTATGAAAGTCACAGAAGGTATTACAACCTAATACCATTATCGTTTTTCCCTTTCATCCCCAGTTTTCTGTGACACTTGAAAGGATGAATGAAATTTTTAAAAATCAAAATTGACAAAGCTAACTAATTTAACTGGATCTCCTGGAACGAAGGATATCATGGGCCTTGATGTCAATCAGATTCATCCCCACTACAGAACACCAATTAACCCTATCATAAAGCAGTTTCTGGAAGACCTGTGCCCCTAATAACCTCATGGAGGTTATGCTCCTGTAAACTGACACGACTCAATACAGCAGCACTTGAAGGCATTAAGCAGATGACATTCTGGATAGGGATAGCTTGCTTGCTCCAGACCACAAACCAAGACTTCTTGTCTCATCATCACAAAAATCTCTGTCCTCCTTTCCCTGTATCTTCTTTTTGTTTATTCAGGACAAGATATTGCCATGATTAGAATTTCACATCTACAGTTTCTGCAGGAAACCCCGCCCAAAAGCTGAATGTTAAGCCCAAATTCCTACAAGACCTTAAGAGATCCAATTCACTCTGTAAAAAAATAGCACTGACACTCCAAGTGTGACTGTTGATTCAGAGCGCACACTTGGCCCTTTTTAGAGGTTAGGCTTTTAGAACCACATATTCAATACCTGTTAGAAATCTAACAGTCGGCAAAACCTACAGTGAGGGTTTCACGTGATGCCAGAAACCGAATAAGAAAACTAAAGAGAAAGATAATTGGACAGTTTTTAAACAAATTCATAATCCTAATCCCCTAATTATCAATTGCTCCCAACTATGCAAAGATCCAATAATGAAGGCCTGGATAAATATGACTGGCGCTTCCCACTGATGATCCTTATACACAGGTATCCACAGGCAACCTCTGTGCCCCTCAAAGAGATGCTTTTATCTGGGGAGGATTTAATGAACAATCATACGTATGAGTGACTCCACATCTCAATAGGAGGAAAACAAAAGGACAATGTGGATTAACAGTACCGCTGTCATTCCACAGCCAATTGAAACCGATTGTTGGTCTGCATCTCTTCGTTTGTGCTATAAAAGAATTTGTCTGAAAAGCACTGACTCTTTCTAAATGGTCATCTTTTCATAGAAGGCGCCTTCCCTAGCCTGGCAGAAATTTAAATAAGGTAATGATTAGAAAGCTCTCCAACATTAGTTACTATAACAGACTTCACTGCTTGTTGCATAACAAGCGGCTTTAAACTCCTTTGCTAAAGTTATTTTAGATGACAGATTTCTTTGGACAATCTGTTGGCTGAATGGGGTGTGTGTGAGAGAGAGCAATAGAGATAGATAACAGCTCTGACTGCCCTTAGAAATATAGATCTGGTATTGTAGAAACTCAGATAAGAAGATATTTGGTTAAATTAAATTCCTCTTCTTTTTTTTTTGTTTTTTGGTTTTTTAAATTTTAATTGGTTTGGTTCACAGGGACTTGGTTGAGGGTCTCTTTGGTTGAGGAGAATATCATGTCTCTGGGTATGATCCTCCTGAGAGTTATCAAAACAGTTTTCTCTGGAGCACTCTACTCTTTTTCAAGAATCTTAAATACTCATCTGCAGCCATCTGCTGTGTGTGAGATGATCTCACTCCCTGTTATAGTTTGAATCTGGAATGTCCTACAAAGGCTTGTGTGTTGAAGACTTGGTCCCTAGCACAGCAAGCTTCAGAAATGAGCTTTGGGGAGGTGATTGGATCATGAGGGCACTAACTTCATCAGTGAATCGATCTATTGACTATTTCATAGCTGGAGGACTTGGAAGGTGGTGGGAACTCTATTAGGGCATTATGTGAAGGAAGTGGGCCTTGTCTCTGCTTCTCTCCCTCTCTCTCTGCTTTCCTGTCATCATGAGATGAGCAGCCCTGTTCCGCCATACTCTCTCCACCATGTCATCCTCAGAGGAAGAGGATAACTACGAGTGATAATTGTCATTCTCAGTCAAGAAATGATTCTCAATGTTATGAAACTTGTATCCTGATGGGTGCATGATTTTCTCAGCCATATCCTTCCGCCATGATTTATCTGCCTCACCACAAGCTTAAAAGCCATGAAATCAGCTGCTCTTGAACTGAAACCATGAGCTGAAATAATTCTTTCCTCCTCTTAGTTGATTTTCTTGAGTGTTTTTGTCACAGTGACCAAAAGCTGACTAACATACCCTTGTTTGAATGACTGAAAGACAAACAAACAAGCAAAAAGAATCACTCAGCCGGACGTCGTGACTTATGCATTCCATACCAAGGCCAAAGAAATCCTCTATAATAGTGACAAAGCATGACATTAATGGCCCAAGTATTGGTAAAGTTTCAAGATTGAGAGACTCTCAAAAAGAGTATGAGGTTGTCTTTCAACCAGTGTTCTTCTGTAACCAAAGCAGACATAATTGGAAAATATTTATTGCAAATTGCCTTTTATAAAGAGCTTCAGTCAAAAAAATAATAATGAAAAATTTAAAAAATAAAAAAAAGAGTTTCAGCCAACCAGAAACAGCCAACTAATTAACTGGTTTATAACTAGTGACTTTCCATCTGACTTATATCTAAATAAGGCAAATGCCTCATCACGCCATACCCAAAACAGGCACACACGTAGCTGTGGCCATTCAGGTAATTTCTCTACTTTGCATCTAATCTATATGGAGCCTATAAAAGCCTGATAACCATACTGTGGAGCAGGGTTCTCTGATTTTTTCTTTCTTTCTTTCTTTCTTTGGTTTTGGGCACTGCCCAGATCATGAATTGGTCTTTGTTCAGATAACCTCTGTTAAATTTGTCTAAAGTTTTTAAGCCGTGTTCATTTATTTTTGTTATAGTACAACATGAATTTCAAATGGACAAAAAAAATATATACTATTTAAGATAAATTGTCTTTAAATGGTAGCTTCCTTCTCTGTTTATTGAGCCTACAAGATATATCTAGAAAACTTACTACCATGAAAAATAAAGATTGTTTGAATCAAATTAGAGTAAGGGAGCATCTATAGCTTTTCTTTTGATTTATAGCTGGGACACTCTATCTTTCAGGTAGCTGAGGTTCATATTTTCTTTAGACCTTGAGAAACTAATGTGACTCCATTTTTGAGAAACCAGCCTCTACCTCAGAGCAAAGCCTGTCCAAGGAAGGGGGCGTGACCCTTGTCCTTGGAAAAAACCCACAGAGCACTCCTAGGCACATACCCACCCTGCTGAGTTGTTTGTCTGTAAATAACAGGAGAGGTCTGAGGCACCAGGTGTCCCTGACTCAGTCAGGCTAGGTGGGGACCCATAGCAACCCCCTAGCAACCTCCAATCAGCATGAGACAGGGAAAATACCTGGGATGCCAGAGGACCCCCAAGTAGTTTATGGTGGTTGATAACATGTTGGGAAACCATGTAGTTTAGCACGTACACCCCTCATGGCCTAAACCAATCAGTTCAAACAAATCCCCCTCTTGTACTAACCAATCACCCCTACCCAAATTGTTCCCGCCATTGAATGTGCTAATCAATGTTAAGAGCTGTTGTTTGGGCTGGGGATGTGGCTCAAGCTGTGGCGTGCTCGCCTGGCATGCATGCGGCCCGGGTTCAATCCTCAGCACCACATACCAACAAAGATGTTGTGTCTGCCGAGAACTAAAAAATAAATATTAAAAAATTCTCTCTCATTCTCTCACTCTCTCACTCTTTCTTAAAAAAAAAAAAAAAAGAGTTGTTGTTTGACTTTCCCGCTGTATGGAATGATTTGCTGTGTGATGTTGTGACGCATAGAGTATCCCCTCCCAAAACCTATAAAATCTCACTGGACAAAGGACTGGGACTCACTCCCTGGGACCACTGTGTTGGGAACAGTTGCAAGTCCAGGCTCGAGCTTGCAATAAAGACTCTTGTGTGATTGCATCGGATTCAGCTCCTGGAGGTCTATTGGGGTCCCACGAATCTGGCATAACAACAACACTAGGCACCAAAGCCCATGTAGGACAACTCTGATTCTAGGTGAAATCTGTCCTTTTGTTAACACTGATAGGTTCTTGGGTCAACACTCAATTGCAACTACTAACTCCATTCATATTAATTTTGGTTACAAATCTTACAAAAGACGAGCTTCTGGACATTTCAGTCTACGGTCTGTGTTAGTGGTATAGATTTGGTTTTCATCAATTGGCGTTGGAGACCTAACAATTATCCATGTTCTTCTCGTGTCATGTCTTCATCATCTTCTAGACTTCAGCTGTGCCATTGCTCATTCTTTTCTTGCCTTCTTTGGGTTCTTCTAGCATCAGAAATTGAGGGGGATAGTTACCATCAAGTCCACGATGGATGGCATATAGATGGTATTTAAACAGTGAAGCTGGGTGAGATCGCCATTGCAATGAGTGTTCCTAGAGTTGAAAAGAAATTCAAGGACTCTCGCCTTTTTTCTACTTCCCCAACTCTCTATAAGCAGAAAAAAAAAATCATAGATTGGTGGCAAAAGTGGTTCTTTAAAAATTCAAAGCTGCCTCAAGATGAGCATATGTGAGTACATACTTTAAGACATTAAAAAAATGAGAACTAAGAGGACAATCCAGCAACTAAATGACAAAAGCTATGGGGGAAATGCAGCAAATCCTCAAACGACTGTAGCTCAACCTGCCACAGTGCTCCACTGCCCTGTGGCTGTGGTTGGGGTTTATATTTTGTTCTGTGGCATTCTCATTTTGGAAGAATGAGAAAAATAACTGAAAAACAAAACTTCTATCAGGATTTTAGGACAAAAAGTAACTTCCATCCTCTATCCTTCAATTTACCCCCATTTTTTAATACCGTCCTTGGAACTGATGAGTAGGATTTAACCTGAGGGGCTAACAGGTCTCAGCAAGGCAAATCACGATCCAGTTTCATCCTTTGAATTATGCTTTAGAAGGCAGATAGAGATACAGATATTTCAAATAGAGATAACTAGGCTGGCATTTACAGGCATTTTTCTAGTGAACCCACAGCTAACCAGGAAATTAACCACAACTCACTCCCCAAAATCCTGAGTACTAACTGGTCACAAGTATTGAACCCCTGGAGCAGGAGTATTCAAGTTGGTATACGTACATAGGCACACACATCTACACATAAGAAGGCGCTAGTCTTGTTCTTCCAAGTGTTTTTGCATGTGTTTTAATAATTATTGTGATTTACTACACATCTACAATTACACACACACACCCCATCAAGGCTCTCATGAACAGACACTATTGTTGAACCACTGGAGCAGCACTTTGCAGGTTCTAAGAACATAAGCCACATTAAACAGAACACTCCCCAGTCCTTAGAGGATTCGATTTGGGGTCTTAAACATTTTTGTGCCCTTGGCCATGTCTGTGGGTGGTACAGCTCCTCAGATATCAGCCCCAGGCAGTCAGGCTTGCTGTAGCCAGGACGACCTTGGCCCTGACAGATGGAAGAACAGTCCCACTTGAGACTAGTTATCAACGAGGCTGTTAGCAAGTGCCTGCTTTATTAACTCCTGCCAGAAATGATACTCAGGACACCTCTTCAGATGCAAGATAAATTGGCAGTGGGAACCTCGCCAAGAGTGGGGATCCATTACTAGCTCCCCTGGAGTGGCCCCAAAGAGTCCCCATCTGATTGGTTAGGCAGGCTGCATGGCCGAGCCAATCAGAATATTGAAGGGGGCCAGTTAAGCAATTTTATGTGACCTGGCCACCCTGGTGACTTCAGTAATGAAGATTGAATGCATTATTATAACATTCTAGCCTTCTCCACCTGCCAGGCTACCCTCTTGCTTAGTTTCCTTTCCTTAAAACTCAATAGATGTAATAACCTCAAAGTCATTGTAGGAAAAAAAAAATAGAGCATTAAGATGTTTGTCTTTCAGCAACAGGTGTGGGATTACCCTGGCCATTCTCTTTCTTCTCCATGTCTCTTGGCCCCTGAGATATTTCACAGCGTCTCTCCCACCCCTACCCCCAGGAACAAGAGAGCTGAGTTTTGAAAGTCACTTTCAGCTAAGACTCTTTTTTTATTTATTTATTTTTTTAACATTCTGCCAGGCTGAGACTGACTTACCAAATAAAAGGACATTAGAAATCCAGAGAGTCAGATCGATCTTTAATGAAAAACCAACAAACATTAAAACGCTGTCACTAAGCAGCTAGGGGTGGAAAGCTACTCCAGCTAATTGGCACCCATAGGCTTTCACTTGCTGCCAAGTTCCAGGGAACTGGAACTCAACCCAGCTCCACCAAATTAGGCCAGTTCTCCACAGGACTGGTGTTACTAAGCTGCTAATTAGGGTGATGTAGGCTGCAGAGCACCCCTATCCAAACACAGCTGCTTCTCCACACAGATATTTGCCTGAAACCCCCCAAAAGTTTAAATACTCCCGAAGACTCATGCTGCCATTTTGTAACTTGCATTGATCAGTGGTGACGAAACTGCTGAGTAGCTTCTGTTCTCACTAAGTGGTGCAATAACACTTCCCTCACAACTTGGGGGCTGAAAAAGATGAAGGTATATTTGGAGTAAGAAATATATTTATATTGGTGGAGCAATATATAATCGTTTATGAAATCTGATTTTTTTTTTTAAAGGATAAAATAGAATGACTCTCTTTGTCGACTTCTAATTCTTTCAGGGGTTTTCTGACCAAAGGGTATCTAGAAGAATTTTTCTTTCCCCTCGCTGCATATTAGAATCACCTGGGGTGGGGAGCTGCACCAGCCAGTCATTCAGGAACTCTGGAGACACCACTGATAACCCCCACCTGGCTGGCTCAGATCTCCCTCATTGATGGCAATATGCAAAGCTCAGTTGAGAATTGCTACTCCGTAGGAATAACGTTGGTCATTTTAAAACAATGTTTACAAACACATAAAGGGAGGAAATGTTTTGTATAGGACTCTGAAAAACCTGATTCCTATAATCCCTTATTTAGCCTCATGGCCTGGAATACATACATTCATTTATGGAGTAATTTTTACCTGCAAAATGAATATTTTTCTCAGTGATGTTGAGAAACGGAGTAGGTGCCTTGTATCAGTTTGCAAGGGCTGTCATAACAAAGCACCACGGACTGGGCGGCTTCAACAACAGACATTTATCTTCTTCCGGTTCTAAAGGCCAGAAGTCCAAGATCAAGGTGTTTTCAAAGTCATCTCTTCTGAGGTCTCACTGTTTGGCTTACAGATGATGGTTCTCCCCCTGTGTCCTCTGTCTGAATCTATGTCCTAATGTCCCTACACCAGTCATTTGGATTGGGGCACATACAAATGACCTCATTTATATTAATTACCTCTTTTAAAGACCCAATCTCGGAGAACATTCTGAGGTATGGGGCATTAGGATGCCAACATAGGAATGGGAGGGAGCCATAACAGGCATTTTGAAGTCATAGTAGTCCTTATTTCCTTTATGGTGGTAAAAGGAGGTGGGAATTCCACTTTAAAGCAAATTTATTAAAAAATAAATAAATAAAAGACTGAGAATAAACTCAAAAGTTGCCTGGGCACGTATAATATAAAGATCTTGAACCACGGCCCATCGTGATGGGAGACAGTGCCAGAGGCAGGAAGTCTCAGGGCCCACTGAAGCTCCAGAGCGGGGGTATTCCAGGAGATGCCTTGTAAAGATGTAACCCATCATCTACTCACTTGAACTTTCAATTGCCTCCATTGTTCAGAATGCCCCAGACAGCCCAGGCTGCTCTCAGAGCATGGTGTAATAGCCTCTCTCTTCCCGGGAGTTCGCTCCTTTCTTGGCTCATAAAATTTATATTAGTTTAAAAGGTAAGGCAGTGTGTGCAATATGTAGAGTTAAGGTACTCTGAAGTGCCTGATAGCTGCTAAAATCCTAAAAAAGAATGTTTGCACCTTAACAATCCATTCTCTAAATATATAATTCCTGGGAAATATAACCTCTGTGGGCTCCAACTTATGCCTGACTTTAGCTTTTATAAAATTAACTATTTCCAGAGATGGAAAGGTAAAGAAGAATATGGAAGCAAATCAGAGAGGGATATTGCAGTCTGTGTGTGTGTGTGTGTGTGTGTGTGTGTGTGTGTGTGTGTGATTGAGAGAGAGAATATGAATCTGTATAGGGGTGCACAGACAAGGGACTATAAAAATTAAAAGAAGCTAGATACAGGCTGTAGCACTGTCACAGAGAATACCATCTACCTGGGTTGTGATTTAAAAGGCCTGTCTAGAAGGAATTGATACTAAGTTTGTGTGAATGAATCTGCCAGCCCCGACATGACCTGTAACGGGGGCAAAGGTAATTATCATCTCTGGAGATTCTGTGCCATTCCTTCATCGATGGTTTCTGAGAACCTAATGTGTGCACAGTGCCGTGCCAAGAACTTTGTGGCCAGCACAAAAAGGTACAAGATATACTTCTCCTGATGGACTTGGAACTTAGTAGGCAGTCAACGCAGACCATCAGAGACAAACAAAGCTGGACACCCGTTAAGTGGTAAGAGCAGAAGCTAGTCAGTGATATGATCTATGGCCATAAGGGAAAGATGCTAGCATCAACTAAAGTCATCTTGGTGCAGAGATGACCAGGTGATTTAAGGGAGAATGGGGGAATGGGAATGAGAATAAGGGAAAACTCAGTGGGTTCAGTGAGAAATCATAAAAAGTGGGAAGCAAAAGAGGGTGGTTCATGTAAAACTTATCTGGGTTTGTTAACTAGAACTGATACAAGTTAGGTTCCCACCCTCCCATGGGGACTGGGAAATGGGTCCAATTTTCATCATTGGGTGGAACCCACAGTAAATTCTTTGGCAAACTTGAACTTTCTCAGGCGAGCACTTTAAAGGCATCTAGGGTCATCCTAGGCATGAGGCTTCGAGCTGTTAGAATTTATGTTAGCATCTGCTGAAGTCTTTATGGCCAAGGTTGAGGCCTAGACAAGAACAGGACCTGGAGGAACCTGGCTAGAGGTTGTTCAAGGAGAGGGTCCTCGTTATTGCACAAGTTCAAAGACAAACAACACCACGGAGAAGGCTGGTGTAGGTATATAAATGCCACACAGTTGAGCCTAAAGGAAAAAACACTCAATCCTTTCAGAACTAAAAGTCTCAGTAAGAAGAGATAAGGGTTTAGAGGCATCCCTGTAGCCTGGGTTCAGGGTAAGTAACATGGAGATGAGAAACTTCAGGCAGATAGGGCAGTTCTCACGATGAATCAGGCCCAGCCATTTTTGATGGTTGCCTTTTTTCTGGTTTGTTTTTATTCGACTTATCAGATTGGGGGATTCAGGAGAAAAGTCAGTGAACACTGACTTTTATATTTATATTTTATTTATACTGAAGTACAAGCCCGATTCCAGTCCATCTCTCGGCTTCTAACAGGTCTTTCTTTCAGCCCCGCCCCCACTCCAAGCGGACAGGCCAACAAACACAGGACTCCACGAGCAGCACACTGCCGTCACTGTCCCCGGGAAACTGGATCTTGGCGGGGCGCAGGGCCATTTAAAAGGGGCCAGTTTGGTCCTCAATAAAAACTGGTCATTCCAGGGAACATGTGAGACCTGACCCTCCTTCAGGAACCTGCCCAGCGTGGCTAAAACTGGCCTCCTGAATTAGAAATGGCCAAGGAGAGAAAACACCATGGGCTGAGGGACTTTGAAAAGTCTTTTCTTGCTCGACAAGGAAACCAGGCCAAAAACAGCAACCAGCGTGGACTCGAGTTTATAAAAGCTATCTAGATTCTACCTCAGGAATGTGGAAGAAACTCAGGTCTTTCTTAAGCAATATCATTTTCTCCAATTTGCTTTTTAAAAAAAACATGAATCCACCCCTTGTGTTCAAGTCACTATCCCTTCTCTACAGTGTTTTAAAATAATATTAAAATAAAGGCCAAGAGTCAGGGAGGCTGCTTTGGTTTGTATATGCCTTGGATGAATCCCTCAAGGTTGGAAGCCTGGTCCCTGATTGGTGAGGTTAAGAGGTGTTGGGACCCCTAAGAAATATGGCTGGTGAGAGACCCTTAGGTCTTTGGGGGTGCTGCCTGCAAAAGGGAGAAAGGTGGTTCTTGGGGGACCCTAAGGTTAGTTCTCACATGAGGAGTTGTTAGAAATACCTCAGCCTGACCCCTGAACCACTGGAAGGTCATGTGAGCTCTGTCTCTCTCACACTCCTGTCATGATGCTATCTGACATGAGATTCTCACCAGAGCCCACGCCATGCTACTTGGACCTTTAGTCTCCAAACTCCTAAGCTGAATAAACCTCTTATCTTTACAAATTACCTGACCTGAGGCACTTTGTTATAGTAATGGAAAACCGAATAGTACAGATACCATATGAGGTGACAGGTTTTTAGACAAGGAAGACTTTCTTTCCCTCACTCTTCTGTCCCAGGCTGCTGTACACTGGAGTATATTACTGACCCACTCTTTGGACTTTGAAATGTGTGAACAGGTATGGCCTGATTTCCCTTTATCACTGGGGAATCGCGGTGTCCCTTCATTCAACTGCTCGACCCACAAGCCATTGTGCAACATATTCTCATGTGGACCTTGTGCTGTTGCCACACTGCCTTTTCTTTTAGTAGCTGGGAAAACGCATCCTTGTAAATGGTTAAATTTGCTATTGTAAGTAAGCTGAAATAATTGCATGACTGTTGGTGAGTGCTAACTAGGTTTCCTTGTTCATAACTCTACTGAGTGGGTAGCCAAGGCGAGTGACAGATAAACTTGGACTATAAATGAGACCTGCTCCTCAGTTCTGTCCTTGGTCCTCCTTCTCTTCCAACTCTACCTGTTGGAAATGCATCCTGTTAGATCAGCATCCAGGACCCTAATCTCTCATTCTTAGAAACTCTGCCTTCACCTACTCTTCCTGGCAATAAAATTATTACACACACACACACACACACACACACACACACACACACGCCAGAGGAAGCATATCCTCCAGCTTTGCAGTCAGGAAGGCCTAGGTGCAGTTGACACAGGTGACCCGTGAACCAGCTAGACAACTCCAGTGTGTGGCTTTGATGGCAACCATGCCCAGGGATCCGACAGCCAAGATCATGCCCGTGGGGTAATGGGGCCACATTTACTGCCTCTTGTTACCTTGGGAGACACAAACCCACAGTTTCCAAGGAAAGCTGAAACCGTGGGACTTTATGAGAGATGTTCTGATTTTCCAAGGTTGACTTAATTCTTTAAAAAACTATAATCTTCAGCCTTTGAGCTGCCAACATGAAACCTCTGATGTACTCATGGGTTTCATCTTGAGTGCGACAAATATTCTCGTTTGCATAGAAATTCACAGTTAAGGGAACACCGGAACCATTGGGTGTGAATGTCCACCTGGTTGCCTTCGCATTTTAGACATTCAGCAGGAGTGGACGCTGTTAGTTAAATGCAATAAATGTAGACGGGATTTGCATTTTGTGGTCACACACTGGGCACATACATGATAAAGAGGCTGCCTGGGGCTGACTCCAGCCACCACTCAGTGGAAGAACCTGGGATATATATACAGCTGTCCTTGGTTATTAACGAGAGATTGGTTCCGGGACCCCCTGCAGATACCCCAAACTTCAGATACTCAAGTCCCTTACTTGCACATATTTCCACATAACCCACACACATCCTCCCATACATATTACAAGATCTCTAGATTATCTATAACACTTAATACAATGTAAATGCTGTGGAATGTAACTGGCTGTTATATTGTATTGTTTGGGGGAATAATGACCCCTCAAAAAAGTGCTTGTTCAATTTGAATGTCCTATCAATTCCTAGACACCTTTTTTTCTCTCCTGCCACCTTTCACGGATACTTGTTCGGTAGAGATGCCCCCAAAATAGGCCTGACTACACAGCACATGAACAAGAACCAGATGTGAGATGAACCATACGCCAACAAGTGCTGGAGAGAGACTAGGGATCTAGGAGGTGGAGGGAGGCCACCCAAAGGAATGAGTACACATCTCTTCACCTGCATAGCTTAGCACAGCGCTTGACAAACAGCATGTTCAGATTTTGCTTTGGGGAACTTTCTAGAACTTTTTTCCGAATATGTTTGACCCATGGTTAGTTGAATCCAAAGTGGTGAAACCTATAGTTTCAGAAGGCTGACTGTACTGCCTTTCCAAAACAAAGCCAAGGATACTGTTGAAGCACAAAATAATCTTGAAAATGTTTGCTTCTGCATTTGCATGAAATGATAATTGAGGACTAGAAATTAGAAATCTGGCAAAAACCCCAGCAAAAACTCTGACATCTGGCAAATGTTTTACTAATACTAAGAGAAGGGTCTAGGTGCAGCAAAGCAGGGAGGAGAACACAGGACAGGGCATGTGTCTCTCCTCCCCTTTTCACCCTTGCCAGGAAAGGATGAGGGGGCTTAGCTAAGGAGGTACCAGCTGAGACTTTCCAGATGGGGCAGATTCAGGGTAAAGCTGCAGCATGTGCCATACAGATAAAATCTCATTCAATGGGCAGTGGTAACACAATACCTAGGAATTCTAGGAAAATTGCTGTTCAGTTTGAATATCCTGTCTCCTCCTAGGCACTTTTTTTATTCTCTCCTGCCACCTTTCACACCTTCTACCCACTTAATCTCATACTGCTCTCTGGCTTCCCAATACTTATCTTCCCTCCCTACCTTCATCCACATACCAACACCAAAAAATTTCCACTGCTTCCAGCCAATTCAACTTACTCTAATTATCCAATTACAATAGAGGGGAGCTGGGGGTCACTTCAACTTCTAGAGCAACGCTGTCCAATAGAAACATTATGTCACCCACAAATGCAAGCCACAGACATGATTTTAAAATTTCTCTAGCCACATTTTAACATGTACAAAGATACAGGTGAAATTATTTGTAAGAATATATTTTATTAAACCTCATATACCCAAAGTATTACCTTGTAATATGTAGCATAATCAACATGGATTTTTTTAAGTTATAAATGAGATATTTTACACACTTCTTTTTTTGTTTTGTTTCGTTTTGGTACTCAGTCTTTGAAACTGGGCATAGATTTTACACTTACAGCACATCTCAATTTGAGCTAGCCACGTTTCAAGTGTTCAAAAGCTCCCTGTGGCCAGTGACTATGGTTTGGATATCACAGCTTGAGAGTCTGAAGAGAGAAATTTCCCTAATGTACTGATGTTACCACCTCCAAGTTTCTGTCAATCAGACAACACAATTTTGCCTAAAATATCCTATACTGGCATGTTTGAATAAAAATTCAAAATGTTTTTGACAAATTAAAATGGTTCATTGAATCTTGCAAACTAAAAGTCAACTAGGCTAAATGTAAAATCCCATATTTAGACTCTCAAAAGTCAATCATATAAATATAAAATTAGGGAGACTGGCTTGGCAATTCATGTGAAAAGTCTATTTTTAATTTAACCACTTTTAAATAAGTGATAGGATTTTTTTTAAATTGATACAATCCATACAGCAAATCCAAAACACAGAAGATAATTGGTCAGATCCAGAGCTGGATAAAGAGATGTGTCTGCCATGTAGGTTTCCAGGGCTTCACACTAAAAGAGGCTCAGTATTGTTGGATGTGTGAGGAAAGGGGGAAATGCAATTTATCAGAATTCTTGGCTGATAAGCGCATGGTAGCAAGAGCTGAGCTCTTGGAGAATATGTCTAAGTTATAATTGAGAGCTCCTAACTAGCTTGCAAGGGGAGTGTGCACAGTTACCCAAAAGACTTGTATTTGCTGAGTAGGGTAGTGCATGATCAGGACAGAACTGGTCTAATTGGAACAACTGAGAAGAGGACAAAGACCTACTGCTAGCCAATGTGCCCTACCTGGTCCAAGTAACAGACAAATATCCAGAACATATGCATTTGAAGGGACCTAAAGTATTAACCAATAATCTATTGATTATTAACTTTCTGGGGCACCCATGATGTCTTCATCAGGCCACATCTAGAGAGGTATGCTAAATTTTAAGTACAATATTTGAAGATGGACTTTGACCAACTGGAGTTTCTGATGAGTGATGGGGAAGGATGGGATGGAACATTATTTACCGGCCAGTTATAAGTGAGTTCAAAGAACAAAAGGTATCCAGCCTAAGAGAGAAGACTCAATAATTCAGATAATTCTTATATAAAAGAGTCAATTCACACTAGTCTCTGATTTCCTGGACACCTACTGGGTATCCATCAACTCAATTTAATTCTGACACTAACTTCTCAGAGTTAACCCCATATCCCGAAGGTTAAAGGGGCTTAGTCTAACAGACTGCCCACACTTAAGATGTCAATTACAAGGACCAGATTCCCAGGTCACCAATGTTTAGGTCCAACTTGACTATAAATCTGGGGGTCTTTAACACTGCCCCTCCATTTCAACAATTTGCTAGCATTCTGAACTCAGGAGGACTATACTTGCTATTACAATTTATGATAAAAGAAACAAATGAACAGCCAAATGAAGAGGTATATAGGCCCCCGAGTGTAAGAGCTTCTGCTTCCATAAGTTGAGGTGCACCATTGAATGTGTTTATCCACTCATAAGCTCCTTAAACTTTGTTGTTGAGGGCCTTTTGATGAAGCTTAATTATGTAGGTTTGACTCTTAAATCATTGGCCATTGATAACTGAATTCAACCTCTAGTGTTCCTCTTCTCCCCAAAGGTTGGAGTCAGGAACTGAAACTTCCAACCCTCAAAGTGTTGCAGGGTGTTTGATCAGCCCCTCCCACAAGCTCAGGGACCCCACACCTCACTAGCTAAACTCAGATGTTCCAGAAAGAGGCTTATTATCAAAATAAAATATACTCCTGTCACCTAGCAATTTCCAAATTTGTGCTAGGAACCAGGGACAAAGACCAAATATATTTATTATGCCATATCTATGTCATCCCCTGCATAGATGACTTGGTAGAAGCCATAAAGAGGAAAGTTTTTATCAAACAACAGAAAAGACTTCCTCCAAATTGGAGGTTCCCATCGTTGAAGACAGGTTTTCTCCCTTGGAACGTGAGATAGTAGACACAGAGGGAGGCTAGGAGGGAGGGTGAATTTGTCAGGGTCATGTAATTCTCACTGATTTTTAAAATAGTTCAGCCCAAACACCTTTAAAATGTCTTTACCAACAACAATACTCTAAACTGTAAAAACATCCAAAACAAAAAGAAAAGAAAAAAGGCAAAAAAATCTAAGTGAGACTATTTCTTTTAAAATGTCAAGTAGATAAAGATCATGTGGAGAAATTTCAGGTTTTCAGCTATCTTGCCAAATCAAAATGACTCCTGTCATTGTCCTCAACGCCAGGTGCGTGAGGAGAAGAACACATGGAGTCAGCATTTCAGTTGAACACCATTGCTGTTGCCTCACTGATGCAATCCCATCCCCGACTTTGCAAACTCTTGCAGATTCCTCTTAAACAAGCAGAGTTATATCCAGGGAAAGTGCAAAGTTTGGCCCACGAAAAGCCGACTAATTAGAAGAAGGAGTATAGAGAATCTTCAGCAGACAAATTTACTATTCACCTATCCCTTTGTCTTTAGCAAAATCCTTTAAGTGAATTTGGTTAGAAGTTATAATGGCTGTTTGTTGAACCAAAGACTCCTTTCCAAGAACGCATAAAATTATGATGGTACAAATCAAAAGCCAGGTTACCTTTTACTTTTATAGTTCAACATGTTGGATTATTGGGTCAAAAGCCAGGTTACCTTTTACTTTTATAGTTCAACATGTTGGATTATTGGGTCTGTGTGATCCTCTGGAGTGTCATCAATCTTCAATCCACTCCATTTTAGGAATACAGAGCCAGGCATGGTGGTGCACACCTATAATCCCAGTGGCTCAAAAGGCTGAGGAAGGAGGGTCGTGAGTTCAAAGCCAGCCTCAGCAAAACTGGCTTTGAACTCATGATCCTCCTTCCTAAGCAAATCAGTGAGACTCTGTCTCTAAATAAAATACAAAATAGGGTTGGGGATGTGGCTCAGTGGTCCAATGCCCCTGAGTTTCATCCCTGGTACACCCCACCCCCAGAAAAAGAATATAAAGTTAGGGAAATTGCTTTTCAGGGAGGAGTCTGACAACAGTATTGATGGCCACTATGTGATTCCAGCCCAGAAAGTACACATTAATATTGCTATCTTAGAAGAGGAAATGAAGGATCCCCTTATTTGCAAACCCACTGGTCACTTCTACCTCCTGTTACTCAACCTCTCAACAGCCTTTGATCCAGCGGACCACATCCTGAGTGACCCTGTGCTCTAGGCTTCCTGGACACCATACGCTTTGTGGTAGTTGTATTATTTTGTCCAACTATTCGCTGCTTGTGCCTGTTAGAGTAGGGCACCTCCTCATCAAGTTACAACAAGTTTGACAGGGAAAGTAAACAGAAGGAGAGATGCCACCTCTCAGGCCCTGGCTAGATTTGTCACGGCTCTCTCTCCTCCACTGCAGCCTGTGTTAGGCACTTACCACTCAGTCAGGGTCTGAAAGGAAAAAGTTACGGAATATGGTGGCAAAATAGCAGCATCCATGTCACTTGGTGAAAAATGACTTTTTTTTTTTTCTTTTAAGGTACTAAGATATGGGGACTATCTGTCGCTACAATGTAACAGCAAAATTGAGTAACACACCCTGCCTGTGGCTTTCCTCCAACCTCAGTGTCCTCTTCTGGCCCCCCTCTGCCTAAATTTTGAAGGTGGTAGTACCTAGGAACCCTACCCTCACCCTTCCTCTCTTCTCTATCTAATCTCTCTCCTGCATCATCTCCTCTAGTCCCACGGTTCTAAAGACTATCTATGTGCGGATGATATCCAAATCCACGTCTCTGTCCCTGCCTTCTCCTCCGAGCTCTGGGCTAGGGTCTGACAAACTATGGTCCATAGATCAAATGTAGCCCGTGGCTTAATTCTGTCTGGCCCAAGAGCTAAGAATGGTTTTTACACTTTTAAAGAGCAGGGGGAAAATAATCAAAGAAGAAATGTGTCCCTGGAATTGTATAACTGTAGAGGGAAAAATTGCAGCCTCATACATATTTCAAAGGTAATGTGTTCTGTACAAAAATGTGATTTTCCCCTTCCAAAATTTGTTCCTTGCTCAATCTTACTCCATTTCAGCAAATAGCATTTCTACTTACCAGCTGCTTAGAAGTCAGCCATATGTCCTCTCTTTCTTTCATACCCCCCACCACGCAACCTATTGATTCACTCTTTGATTCTCCTCTAAAATATATTTTGAACCAGATCACTTTTTTTTGTTTTTTTGTTCTTTTTTTTTTTTTGTACTGGAGATTGAACTCAGGGACGCTCAACCACTGAGCCACATCCTCAGCCCTATTTTATGTAGAGACAGTGCTTCACTGGGTTGCATAGTGCCTCACTGCTGCTGAGGCGGTCTTTGAACCCGCAATCCTCCTGTCTCAGCCTCCCGAGCCACTGGGATTACAATCATGTGCCACTGGCGCCCCGCCACTTCACTTCTTATCATCTCCACAGTTGAAATCCCAGTTCAGTCTGTTACCATATTTTGTTTGGAACCACATTATTCTCTGAAGTGGGCTCTTGCTCCTCTTACTCACCATCTTTTTTTTTTTTTTTTTTACAGCATTCAGAATCATCTTCCCAGCATGTAAATCAGATGGCCTTACCCGTTTGCTCAAAGACCTTCCATGGCTTCCATTCTCCGAGGTATCTGGGTTTCCGCGTGATCTCACCCAGTTCTCATGTGTCCATCCGGATCTTCGAGCACTAACCTCTCAGCCTCTACATGGTAGCCTCTCTGGTTTGTCTTCTGTCCCACAAATGCCCCCCAAGATTAAGCTCATCTCAGGGCCCTTGCTCTTGTCCTTCTGTCTAGATCCCTCAGTGTCCGCATGGCTTCTCCTTCATGTCATTTCTCCTTCAGGTCATGTCCTTACTTTAAATCACCTGTCTTCAGAGAGTCATCCTTTGTAATGAAATTGAAACTTGACAAATGAAAGAGAATATCTTTTATTGTGCCTTTCCATTTCTGTCCCAAATACTCAGGCCTTCAGGTCTGCTTTGCGAATTAGTCATCTGAGCTGGAATTGCCACATGGAGCCTTTTCAGAATCTAGATGCTGTATTTTGAGATCCCAGTCATGTTTCTCTGTGGCCTAGGGAGCAATAACTGATGCTCTGAGGTTGTTCGAGTTACCAGACAAAGCTAACAAAGACCTAAAATCTGTACATGGCTTTCATTGACAAAGAAGATGCTCATGTTATTAAGAGCAAAGTAAGAGATGAGGTGGGTGTGGCCATGCAACCTGGCAGCCAGGGTAATTTAAAAAATCAATACGGTGCAGTTTTCTTGGTAGAAGCCTAATTGTTGGTCCCAAGTACAACTACGCAATACAAAATAGCCCTCTCTCCAGGACTTAGAAGGCCACTTTCCATTGTTTAATTCACAGAACTCAGAGATTCCCAACACTCTGTCTCTTATCTACCACTGATACTAGACAGGAAGTTTTCAAATATCTCCCTTTTATCCTAGGGTATTAGTTTCCACTAAGATGAAAATCTTCCTGGGCAAAAAACCCTTAAAGATACTTAAAAGGAAGAAGGTGGTTAATATTTATTGAATACTTAATACTTGACAAATCTTATATCAGAAATTTTACTTGTAGCTATGGTTGGGATATGACCCCTAAACTCCCATGTGTTAAAGGCTTTGTCCCTAGCTCATGGCTTATAGGAGGTGGTGAAACCTTTAAGAGGTAGGGTCTCGTTGGAAGTCTTCCAGTCCTATGGGGGTTGTCCTTGAAAGGGATGTTGGAACCTCAGCTCCACCTCTTTATCCTTCATAGTTTCCTGGCTACCATGGGATAAGCATCTTCCTCTGCCACATACTCCCAGTATGATGTGCTGCCTCACCAAAACCCCATAGCAATGGGCCAACTAACCACAGAGTGAAACCTCTAAAACTGTGAGCCAAAATAAACTTTTTCTCCTTATAAGTTAATTGTCTCTGGTGTTTTGTCACAATGGCAGAAAGCTGACTAACACATTTGTGTTACTTATTTTGTCTTCAACTTTATCATCATCCTCATTTCACAGATGGGAAAATAAAAACTCAGATTAAGTAATTTACTAATGGTCAAAGAGATAGACTTGGCTTCTGGGATAAGAACTGAGTCTGCACTTGTTCTAAACTACAATTCTTTCCACCCTCCTATTTTGGCTCCTTATTTTGTCATAGATATTTAGGTAAGAAGAAAGGTTATAATGAGGAGGAAAAGCAGGAGGTGAGCATATGCTGTCAGGATTGAAAAGTATGGACCTAGGATGGGAAGGGAAACTGGGATTTATTGGTCTAGAAACCTAGAATATGCAATTTGTAAAGAACCTGCAACATCTGTGGTCCAACAACCAACTTCACTTGCAATGCAATTAAGCCTCAGAGAAAGAAATGGACCTTTCTAATGTGGAAGAATAATCTTTTAGATATTTTACTGGGATACTTCTCCTAGATTATACTATGATTACAAATAGCCCTAAACTCAGGAATCTCAGTAGTTAACAATAACAAAGATCTTTTTCTCACTCTTTCTGTATATCTGTTGTGGGATGGCTACACACTACAGCTTTGTACCACTGCAAGTTGTCCATGAGTCTGTTCCATCTGACTTCATTCTGGAACCCAGGGTGAAGCAGCAGACTCTATCAGGAACATAGTCTGCTCATGGCAGAAGAAACAGAGTAAGGGGATCTTGTGGACAGAGTTGGTTTTAAAGTTTCTGTTCAACTGGGACATTGTGTCATGTCTCTCCATATCCCAATGGCAAAAGCAAGTCACAGGGGTAAGCCCGACCTCAGCGGCACAGGAGATGGGAATTTTTGCTACAGGAGAGCATAAAAGGCCACATAGCAACCAGTGGGGCTGGGTAGTCCTCTTGGAGAAGGAGGGAGTGGATCATTGGGAACATCTGCTGTCAAGGTTAATTTGTGTTCCATTCACCTGAGTTTTGCTATCCCTGGTGCATTCCCTTGCCTCAGAGGTTTGTGTTCCCAAGGTAAAAGCATAGTTTGCTGGTTTCAGTTTTGAAAAGCCTAAGCTAATTGAGATGTCTCTAGAGTGAGTGAGAAGAGATGTGAGTACCTTGGAGAGAGAAGAAGGGGGAAAATGGTAAGAGCAAAGAAGAGAAATTTTATTCATCAAATTTGAAAAAAAGAACTAGATTTTTTTTTTTTTTTTTTGGTGGAGGAGTTCCCACAAGTTTCAAGAATCAGCTAAAATTTACTATAGCACAAAGGTTTCAAGACATCACAGGAGCAGGCTTTAGTCTTGATGATGAGCCAGGAGTGGTGCAGGCTGAGAGAACAAGAGTCAGACAAGGTGTCCAAAGAACAAGAATCTTCTCCAAAGGCACTGGATGGTGTAAGAGCCCGGGGCCATGTACAACCCCCTGGGATGTGAGGCATAGGCCAAATATCATAAAATCAAAATTCCTTCTAACTGCATGATATGGGGAATATATTTGAATTAGAGAATTTAAATAAGTGAATCCTTTAGGAAAACCTGGTATATGAGAACTGACTGCCAAAGGCAGAAGGTGCTGAGAGACTGGAGAAAGAGGTGGACAAATCCAGGTTTCCACAGAATGTGATTTATTAGGGACTTAGGGACAAAGGTAGCAGCAAGACAGAGGATCTCTGAACCCCCCAAGGCAGGAATAACAGGTTTATATACTAAGCTAGACAAAGCAGCCTCTGGCCAGTGACTCTACTGGGGTTTCTATCCAAATGACCAACATGCCCAGCATCAGATAAGAAAAAGGCCAGGTATCAGTGCTGGCAGGAAATGCTCAGCTGAGTATCAGACAACTCTGCTTATCCTATACGGTTTGGCATAGCTCCAGGGATACCTGTTAGGCAAAATGGTGGTTATGACAAGATGATTGTAGTCATGTCAATCCGGATCCCTGCAGTGAGACACTTCTTCCATCCCATATTGTAGAGTTTATTAACTCAAGTTAGTAAGGAATAAGACAATTCTTTATACTCTCATCTCAGCAGGTGTTCATCATTCTCCATGCTAGGTCCTTTGCACTACTTTGCTAAGGCTCCATAACAAAGTGGCACAAACTAGGTGCCTGAAGCAACGTAATTGTATTGTCTCACTGTTCTGAAGGTTAGTGGTCTAAGGGTAAGGTCCTTTTCCAGAACTTTCTCCCAGCTTCTGGTAGGTTTTTGTGATATCATGATTCCCATCTTTACACCATGTTCTCCCTCTGTGTAATGTAGATCAATGTCCAAATTTCTCCTTTTTATCTGAATACTAGTCGTATGGAATTAGGGGTCCACTTACTTCAACATGATTCCACCTTAATTATTTATATCTGCAACAATGGTATGTAGAATAGATAGTCAAAATTCACAGGGGTTAGAACGTCAACATGAATTTGGGATGAGGGTTAGGAATATAGTTCAACCCATAATACCCTCTGAGAGGCTCCAGGATAGAAGGCCACTGAGATAGCCCTGGACCCTGACCTCGTAGGTCCACCGTCTAGGCAGTCACTGAGCCTAGAGACAGATTCCAGTGAGCATGAGACAGACTCTGGTTTCTGGCCATTTCTTCCCCTACTTCTCAGCCCTGTTGGGGCTAGTTTCTAATTAGATGAGCATTAGTAACACTTTATGAGCCTTTGTTGACACCCAGCAGTCAAGAATGGTGTGCCCACCAACCTCATTTCTCCACACAACACCAAGGGCCATCCTCTGTGATGAAGCTTTGGCCAAGGGCACGTCCCACCGTAACCCTCTCAGAACAATGAAGTTAATGCACTGGTTGTTTCCTCCCGATAACCAGGCAGCCAAGGTAATATCTCCAAAAGCAGAAGAAAGTTAGCAAACCTGAGTGCCCTGATGGCCCCCCGGTGCCCGTCTGCTGCCCTGGAAGTGGTCAGGGTGGCTCCAGGCCTGCCTATTGCATCTCCATGACTTTGGGGGAATCTCTCTTGGCGTGAGATATTAATTCTCTCAGTTCAATTTAAGCCGTGCCAAGCACATACCCACAACTCCTTGGTTGCCTTTCTCATCTTTGTAAAGAGATAAACAGCTTCCTCGTATGGGTTGGGCCTCTCACAGAACTTAAGGATATTTTCTTGAGAACCCGAAATTGATAAGAGGATGCAGTTTGGACAAACTAGAGATGGATAATTCTAGTCTATTTTAAAAGCAACTTTTCCACCATGAGTATTTCCTGTGGGGAGGGGGGAATGAATACAAAGAGAGCTCCTTGGGCCAGTTGATTTATGTAGAATCTGGAATTAGACAACTAATTTCATTTTCATTTTGGTGCTGCAGATTCCCAGGGCCTTCCCCATGCATGCACGTATGAACTACAGCCCCCACCTCTTAGATGTATCAGTGGAAGAGCAGAGTGTAGCTCAGAGCTCAGGCTACCAAGCCTGATGGCTGGTCTGAATTCCCATTCTGCAATTTGCTATCTGAAGTAAGACAAATGACTTAATTAATCTGTGTCCTTTTACTTATAAAATTTAGCATTTTATAATATTATTTTAGAATATTAACTACCTTAACATTAATTAATAGAAATGTTACTCATGATAGCAGCATAGGACATCAACTTGGACTAGGTAGAAGTGAGATCGTGTCCATTTTCTTTTTCTTCCTTTTTTTTAAATTGAAGATGAAATTTTTTAATGTGGTTTTTTTTTTATGTTTTGTGAGGGATTTCAGAAGACGGGAAAGAAAAAAAAATATCTTTACTCCTTCATTCAATAAGTGATGATTTTCTGACCATGATCTCCAAATTATGCCAAAGTTCTAGCAGAAAAATTTACGACTAAAAAAATTTTTTAAAAATTTACTCGAGAAGTGACACGGTGTCTCATTACATTATTCCTCTTCTCCACAAAAGGCCCACACAAACTGCTCTGAGCAGGACGAAGCAGCGTCTGAGCAAGACTCACAGCTGCATGGAGCAGTTTGATGAGGGCCACACCCAACCTGGACCCGGACCGCCAGGGAAAAGAGCTTCAGAGGTGTGGGGAACAGCTTGGTGTGGTAGAGAGAAGACCATCAACCAGAGGTGGAGTCAGAACTCCTGGGGACTGATGAAAGGTTTGCAGGGTCCCACTTCTAAAAATAGCATAAATAGAATTAGAGAAAAACAAAAGCAGGGCAAATGCAAGTCATCAGACCAGGCATGGAGAAAATAAGATGGCCAGAAAAAAAAATGGATTTGATGTAAGTACAGGACTTTCTACCTCAGCTGTCTAGGGTAAAGGCCATTGCCAGAGGAAGGACAGCAATGGTGACAGATCCATGCATGGAGGTCACTTGTTCAGACAGAAGAGATATTGCAGAAACTGAATGACCACTCATAATGCATCTCACCTCTCTCCCTCTTTCTTACTAAATTCAATGGCATCGAAATTACAGAATCCTACAGGATAAGTTGATCTCCCTCAAAGACCAATAATGAAGTGGAACACTCCAAATAGATATTTCCTGCCATTCATTTTAGGAAACAAATTCCAAAAATTTCCTCTGTAGCTAATTCTACTGTTTATTTTCTACTCTTGTTTGTGTCTGATGGAAAGCTCTCAACTTTAATTAAAACTGGGTCAAGTATACACAAGGAGTTATGGGTGTACTTGTCAGTACTCTCAAAGAAATTACCTGTTTGCTTCAAGTTTGGAATTGTTGCATTATACAACAGTGTAGAGCCCACGTATCATGTTCTAGGTTTTAATAATTCAATAATGCATAAAATTCAGCCCTGCCTTTGGGAAACTTAGTCTGAGCTGCTTTTTCTCAAAACAAATCTATCCCTACAAACTTACTCAGCAATGGAAGTTTAGAAAGGAGAGTAATTTGCAATGAGATGATGGAAATTTAAAATGAAAGGAAAAGTAAGAAAGCACATAAAAGTGCTATCTTTCTTGTTTCTGGTATCTCCCAGCACGATGGACTAGGACTGCCACAGCAGGATGCTGACTATTATGGTCTGGATATGAGGATTTTGCTGCAAAGCTACTGATAATGCAGGGATATTCAGAGACAAAATGATTGGATGACGAGAGCTGTAACCTAATCGGTCCTTCCTACTTTGAATAGGACTAACTTGGAGGTAACCATAGGCAGGTGGGTGTGACCAGAAGAGATGAGTTACAGGGGACATGCTTTGAAAGGATTCATCTTCCCTGAGGCCCCTTCTCCCCAAACCCTGCTTTCTGGTTGCCATAAATGGAGAGGCTTCCCTCGACCATGCCCTTCTGCCATGATGTTTGGCTTCACCCTGGGCCCAGAGCAATGAAGTCAGTCCACTAGGGACTAAGCCTCTGAAAATCATGAGACAAAATAGTTTTCCTCCTCTAAGTCGCTCTCATTGGGTATTTTGGCTACAGCAACAAAAAGCTAACTAGCACCCCTCATTCATTTTCAACCAATCTGACCACACATTTACCCTCAACTAATGACAACGAGAGTAACAAAGATACACAGACACATACGAGCATACACATGACCCCCCTGCCCCAACACACAGAGACATGGGAAGCTTCATAAATACAGAATCAAAGGCAAATCATTATGAAGGAAATTATATATACGCTGACTTTCTATGCATCAAAAACTAATCAGAAACCAAAGTACAAGGGAGATGACCACCTACAGCATAATAAGAACTCTCACATATAGGAAGAGCTCTGATAGTTCAAGAATAAAAACACTAACATAAGAGCTAAATTGGGGGCTGGAGTTGTGGCTCAGGGGTAGAGCACTTGCCTCACAAGTGTGAGGCACTGGGTTTGATCCTCGGCACCACATAAAAATAAATAGACAAAGATATTGTGCCATCTGGAACTAAAATAAATAAAGAGCTAAACTGGCCCAAGAAATAAACAGAAATGCACAAAAAGCCCAAATAGTACACATGAACAGAACAAAATATTCACTCTCCTTAGTTAGCTGATATATATAAGTGATAAATTAAACTCATAACTATAATTTATAACTCAACTCTAAGAAAGGAGATGCCAAGTTTCCCTTTATTAAATTGACGAATATTTTATACAAGTCTCAGTGTTGGCAAGGGTGTGAGATATGGGCATGCTCAGGTATTGCTATGAAAAGGTTGTTTGGTACACTGTTCCTGGAGCCCAGCCTTGTCAGGCAAGTCACAACCTCCCTGGATCCCAAGGTCTTTGTCTGCAGAATGTAGTAAAAGGTCTCAAACAGCCCTTCATGTTCCATTGATTATGATTTATTACACCAGTTCTTAAGCTCCAAGTCAGCAGAACATGCTAGGGTGTTCTGCAACTGAAACCTAGAAATAGCTTTCTTTCTACAGAAATAATCAAGCTAATGAAGAAAATGCTCAAAATTATTTGCTTTTCTCCAACATTTCTTTTCTAGAATCTCTCGTTCTTGCCACAGTAAAACGAGGACAAAATAAATGAACAAGGCTCAAAGAAAGATGAACATTTAAAAACCCAGAAACAGTCCATCATTCTTAGTTTAATAGTTTGCTGGGTTTTGCTTTTGTGGCTGATGTTGCTTGTGAATAGATGTTTAAGACTTTACACGACAAAGATAATATGGCCATATTTCAGCTGATGTATGATCCCTATTTCACATGATAGAGTTAAACGTAAATGTTTCATAGCATTTTACAAACACTACCATGATTTCTGTGTCCTCCTCATCCTAACCATCCATGCATATCTTCAACAGGTATTTATTTAAGTACTTTCTACATGATAGGCACTGTTCTGGAAGGCTGGAGATATAATCATGAGCAAAACCAAATCCCTGCTCTCAATACAAGGTAAATATATAGCATAAAAGATGGTGGTAAATAAAGCAGGAGAAACAATCTGTAGGGTGAGGGGGTAAGAAGAGCAGGGTTCAGGGTGGAAATAAGGTTGCTGAATATATGGGGTGGTCTGGGAAGACCTCACTAATAGGGGAGAGACTTGAGCAGAGGAGAAGAAAGGAGAATATGAAGCATACCCAAAGTGGGAAGAGCATTCTGATTAGAGGGAAAAGCAAGTGCAAAAGCCCTGAGGTGGGAGCAGGCTTAGCATGTTGAAAGAACAGCAAGGAAGTCTATTGGGTGGACAGAGAGAGTGACAGTGATAGAGATGGAGGATGAGGTTTGATGGGAACAGAGGGTGAGCACACATCTCATCTGCCTGGCATAGTCCTTTGACAATTGTTCAAGGATAATTTGTAATAACACCCCTTTTCATTCCCCAAACCCTCCATGTTTGAAGGATATATGGCCAATCTACTTATGGACCATTCTGTGGATTTTAGCTTTTATTCTGAGCAAAAAGATGAAGCATTGAAGGATTTAAAGCAAAGGAGCATCATAATATTTGAAAATAAAGGGGTGACCATGCAAGTGGAGAGATCAGTTGGAGGCAACCATAGCCATTTTGGCAAGAAATAATGGTGGCTTGGCTCAACACTAAAGATTCAGGGACAGGGAGGACTGATCATATGTGGGAGTAGAGCCTAAAGCATGTGCTAATAGATTGCACTGGCAAGTGAGAAAGAGAGGAGCTCAGGATGACAGCAAAAGAAGGTTTAGAACTGTGCTCGGTTTCCGCAGAATCTTCACGCATCACGGACCCTGCCTGCTTGAAGCTTTAGCGCTCACACATTCACCTCTGATGTGAATGGAATGTTCCTCATCAAAAATATTTAATTCACTAAATAGAGATTTTGGTATTGAAGTTCAAAGGTCCACTACCCGTGGAAAAATATGTTATTAGCATCGTTCTGGAGTCTCCATGGTAACCATCACAGGCTCTGTAGAGCCATTGAGTGTCTTTCAAAGCTGTCACTGGGCCAGAGGTGATGTGGCTCATAGGACCGATGCTTCATCTGCTTCCTGACTCCATGAGAGGACCACTCGGCTTTGGGGTGAAAATACTGTTTGCTGAGCCTCAGTGACCCTCTGTTTGCTGCACAGGTAGTGCTGCAGAGTCGTTTTCCAGCATAAGAAAAATATACAAAGGAGTTGATTTTTGATGCGTGCCACTGTCTCAGCCATGACAAGTCTGTTCTGCCTTTCAGTGTTGAGGAAGGATCATTAGGGATGGAAAACATTGTCCAGCAGCCAGGTCTGGCATAAGACCTGTCCAAATCCCAAAACGATGAAATGGTTGCAAGGTATTGAATAATTCAGAAATTTGTTTTATACTGTGTTACTTATTATGATGTTTTCTGATTATTTCTTTAAAACCTTATAGTATTATTATTGCATTTATATTTAACTCATGAGCAATGCATTAGACATTGTCCTACCAGAGCAAAAAAAAAAAAAAAATCATATGGAGAGTTGTCTCTCCATATACTTAGGACTTTCCTGCAGAGGAACTTTATAAATTTCTTCAAAAAGGTCTTTCACATTTCTTCTTATGTATATTCTGGGTATTTTGTAGCTTTGTTACTATTATAAATGGGTCTTTTATTCCATTATATTTTTAAGCAAATAACTGCTGTATGAAGAAAAGCAACTGGTTTTTGTATACATTTTTTTTTCTCTGCATTTTACTAACCACCTTCATTAGTTTTAATATTTTTCAGGTGATTTTCTTAGCTTTTTCCATATAATAACATGCAATTTGAAATATATATATGTCTTTCCTTTCAACCTACATTTATCTGATTCTCTTTTCCCCCTGAATTCATTGACTGTATCAAGTTTGGATGCTAGTAGTAATGGGGGCCTTCTTGCCTTATTCCTGTCTTTTATATAAATTCACCATAAATATCATGGTTGCTATCTGTTTCTTCTGTGTACTCTTTGCCGTATTAAGGAAGCTTCCTTTGATTCCTAGAATACTAAGACATTTTATTATTACTAGTTGGGGGCTTAGGGAACCAGTGAATAATAGCCTCTCTGTTGCCCATCTGGATTTTAGAACCAATTCTGAACACAAGAATCAGACAGATGGAGATCAAAGCACCAGAGTAATTGACCAAAGGAATTGGAGAATGTGGCATTCAGTTAGAAAATCAGGTGGCTTACTAATTCTTCACCCTAGAAATAAACTCACTTAGATGAGTGTGGATAATGGCAAGCCTCCTCCGAGGCACAGCTACCCGAGAAAATGTACCCCATGAGGAACATATCCTCTGCAGGTAAGTACATCAAAAACAGAGATTACTTAAGGGGACAGAGTCAAGAAATCTCAGTCTTTTTTCCAAAACTCACCAGACACTTCCATGGAAGGAAGACACAGAGAGAGGACTGAAACCCGACTCTTGGAAAACCATTAATGGAACGGTGATACCTACTGAATGGGGGCTTTTCACAGAAATGGCTATTCACTTCTGTCAAAAGATCGCTTCACATTAGTATCAGTTCCCTATTACTACATAACAAATAACCCTCAAGGTAGCTGCTTAACACAACACACAGTTGTCATCTCACAGTTTCTGTCAGTCAGGAATCTGGGCACAGCTGTTCTGAGATCTCTACTTCAAGGTCTCTTGTGAGGCTGCAATTAAGCTGTTGGTCAGGGCCAAGGTCTCATGTGAAGCCCCACCTAGGAGATGATCTCCTCAGCCCCCTTTCTTTTGGTACCAGGGAATGAACTCAGGGGCCCTCGACCACTGAGCCACATCCCCAGCCCTATTTTCTATTTTATTTAGAGACAGGGTCTCACTGAGTTGCTTAGCACCTCACTTTTGCTGAGGCTGGCTTTGAACTTGTGATCCTCATGCCTCAGCCTGCAGAGCCACTGGGATTACAGGTGAGCACCACTGTGCCCAGTGGAGAGGACTTCTTTTAAAACTCACTCAGGTGGTCCTTGGAAGGACTTGGTTCCTTTGGGCTGCTGGAATGAAGACCTCAGTTCTTTGCCACGTGGACCTCCCTAGCATGGCGGCTGACTTCATCAAAGCAAGGGAGACAATCCACTGTATGATAGAAGGCGGATCCATTCATAATTTAGTCATGAAAAATGGCACCCCCACAATATTGCTGAGTTCTTTTGGCTAGTGCTCAAGACCAGAGCACTATACAAAGCTATCAATATCACTGGGGACCGTCTCAGAGACTGCCTGCACAAACATATGTGAATATGATATAACTCAAAAACTTCTTAATTTGAACTGCTCTTAAATTCCTAAAAGAGAAGTTCCTTGACATTGGCACATTATTCTTTTACTTAACTGCTTATTTAAATTGCCAACATTTTATTTTGGATCTTTATTTCAACATTCATAATGTATTTGGTTTGCAGTTTTCACTATTTTTATTGGGTTTGTAATCTGGATCATGATAACCTAAAGCATTTAATTGATAACTTCTTATCTTTTCTTATATTCTGACATAGCTAAACAACACAGCAATTACTAGATTTATAGGGTACATGGGTATTTTCCAGCAATACTACCTGAAAGTAAATTGGTAACAAAATTGTAACCCCCTATGAACATTGGCATATCTAAGTTTTTTATATTAGCAAGGCAATTTTGATATTTTGACATTTTCCTTAAAATAATTCATTTAATCTAGTTTGCCAGCAATTTGGCATAAATATCACTCTTCCATAAAATTAAACTCAATATCTCTGGTCATAGTTCCTTTCCTCACTTTTAATATTGTATCTTCAGAAGTGTTTTCTTGGTCAGGTTTCTTTATCTTTGTTGTTGTTGTTGTTGTTGTTGTTATTTCTAAAATCTGCTATGACTTTATCAAATTTATTTTTTCATTTTCTAATTATTAATTTCTTTTTCCAACTATATTTTAGTCTTTTGCAATTTGTATAATTTCTTGACTTAATTTTTGCTAACTTTCTATCTTTCTTGTTTGATCACAAAATAATGTAAGGCTATGAATTTTCTCAGAGTATGGTTTGGCTGTTTCCTACATGTTCTGATGTGTGTTACTTCCATTTTATTATCCCTAAGTAGTCTTGATTTTAGCTTTGGTTTTGTATTTATTCAAAAGATCTGATAAAAAATAGTTTCATTGTAACTTTTAAGAAGTTAGACCATGAAGTGGACATCATTACCCTAGGTACATGTTATGATTGCATGAATGGTGTGACCCTACATCGTGTACAACCAGAGAAGTGAAAAATTGTGCTCCATTTGTGTACAATGAATCAAAAAGCATTCTGCTGCCATGTATAACTGGTTAGAGCAAATTAAAGAAAAATTTAGACCTTTTTGATCTTCTCCTGATAGTTAATTTATACTTTACTATGTTACAATCCAAGAATCTGTTCAGTAAGTACTATTTTTTGCATTTTATTGATTTTTTTTTTATGATTTGGTACATATTCAGTTTTTACAAAGATTCACTGGGTATTTGAAGACTCTGTAAAAACCAAAATTTTGGTCAGGCACTGTGGCGCATGTCCATAATCCCAGAGGCTCAGGAGGTAACACAGGAAGATCTTGAGTTCATAGCCAGCCTCAGCAATTTAGCAAGGCCCTTCTCTAAATAAAATATAAAAAAGGGCTGGGGATGTTGCTCAGCGGTTAAGCACCCTGGGTTCAATCCCCAGTACCAAAAACAAACAAACCTAAATTTTATATGTCTATAAATTCAATATATATATATATATACTTAAAAATATTTGTTCAAATATATTGTTACGTATTATATAAAATATCCAACATATGAATATTTTTATATTGAAACCATTGTAGTCATTTATTTTTAAACTACTCAATCTGTTTAATACTAAGAGAGCAATATTATCATAAGCTTTCATTTTTTTTGCAGCGTAAGCTTCTGGGGATAGAACCCAGAGCCTCTTGCATGCTAGACCAGCACTCTGCTGCTAGGCCACTTCCCTGGCCCAAGTTCTTATAAACTTTGTAACAGTTATATTGTCTTGCATTTTTTCTATATTAGTCAGTGCATGAAGTTTATGCCTTCTATAGTCAACCCTCTGTATCTGTGGGTTCTGCATCTCCGGATTCAACTAAGGATCAAAATATCTTTTAAATGACAATGTAACATTAACAAGTAATACAAATAAAACCAATACAATATAACTCCTTATATAGAATTTACATTATGGGTACATCTAGGGTATTGTGAGTAATATAGACATGATAGAGTATATAGAAAGATATGTGTAGGTTGTATGCAAATATTATGTCACACAGATCTTGATATCCACAAGGGTTCTGTAACCAATATCTCATGGTACTGAGGAATAACTGTATAGGTTTTTTTCTGATTGTGTCTTTTATTATTTTTAATATTATCTTATCCCATTTAGATCCTCTGGTTGTTAGTTTTATTTTGTGGATAATCTTGCCATCCTGCTGTATTTTTTATTATACTTTCCTGATATATTTTTTCTATCCCTTTATATTAAACCTTACTATGACTTTTATATGTTTAAATGCAATCTTATAACAGATAGGCAGCTAAATTGTTTCCTGAAACAATTTTGAGTTTGTTTCAGCAGCAATTTTAACCCATTCATATTAGTTGCTTTTACTTACTTGTGCTTTATTTTATAAATACAGTACAAATATCTTAGGCATACAAGAGGTGCTGGGCTTATAAATTTTATGAATATTTTTTTCTCATTCGTGTTTGATGTAGAGCTGATCTTGCAGAAAATGATCAACTCTGCTCTGAATAAGCATAAGATTTTGGTGAATTTCTTGAGGCAAACAGGCCAGGTTGTCGGCTGCCTCAATTTACAACTATGATTGGCATCCTAGGCTCAAATGAGATAGAGGCACAGAGTAGAAGTCCATGGACTGCTTTCTGCATAGCAAAACCTACATTGACAATATTTCAGTGCATTTCAGTTCTCCGCAGTAATGATCAATGTGGCAGCAATTTTGTTCGATAGTCTGTTTAGGACCCAAACCAACAATTTTAGGGGTATTAAAGTACAAAGAATTTTTTTTTTTAAATTGCCTTTGTCCACATCTGTGCTTTCTTTAACATGGGATAACATCGTTGCCCAGGTAATCTCAATATGCCCAGGCTCATCTCAACCAATCTCTGGAAAAGCTTTGCATTTTCCATTGTCCTAATTTCTTCAAGAATTGCACAGAAGTCCATGCTGGGAGCACTGATGGTTAATAGCAAAGTTAAGCTAGATAAACAATAAGATAACTGTGCTGAAAGAAAATAAGTGGATTAGGTAACAAGTCTTCTTTGGTCTGTTTTGGGTATTCTAAGTAAAATCAGAGAAAGAAAGGATGATATGTTTGATTCCACTCCCAACCCTCCCTGTATAACTTGAAAAGATCCAATAATAATGTGGAATTCTAGGTAAGAATTCAGTCAGCCTTGAAATGTCTTTGAAAACAATAGATAAAAATGGGTATTGCTGTAGAGAAATACTATGGTTGATAATATAAGAAGGACAGGTGAGGATTTTTGAAATCACATTTTTAAATTTGGAATTTCACAAATTTCTCCAGGAATTTAAAAAGGAATATGTTCAAATATTTTATATAGATTCTAGGACTGAACAGGTAAGTACATATCTGAGTACCAGGGTTCTTGCTGTCAGAGACCATTACAAACAAGAAAATGGGGTAGCATGAGCCTGTGAGTTTGGGTTGGAATTGGAGGGAGTATGCACTTATGCATTTGAATATTTACTCAGGGAAAAATAGAAACAGATGTTAATGTAAAATACATATATTTCTTAGCTCTGCTTATTGAAAGAATCTAGAAGTAATGGTATCTCAACAGTAGTGAGAAAGTTCGACTCCCAGATCTTGGATCTTAAACACTCTTCTTGAAGAAAAGGAACAGGACTCCTTGAAGCAATGGCTCATTGCAGAAATGGAGCAGGGAAAGGGCAGGATGAGCTGGGAACATCTTGGTATGTCATAAAGGAACAAAATGCTTGAGGAATGATAAGGCCACACCAAGGGACACACAAACTTCTTTGAAGATGCTCCCAGGGATGAATCGGGGATAAACTGAGCAGAAACAATAATGATGATGATGATGACAGTAACGGGTTTTAATTTGTCAAATAAAATAAGACTCCATGAGCTTATACTGAACTAAATGAATCATTAAAAAACAAATAAGGGAGAACGGGAAGGCCTTCCTGACTGTACAATTCCAACTAATACACATAGAAGGAGTGATGGAATTAAAAGGCCACCATGTGGAAAACACCACAGGCATAAATATTTCAGTTAAGAATCATCAAAGAGGCTGGGCACAGTGGTGCACGCCTATAGTTTCAGCAGCTCAGGAGGTTGAGGAAGGAGGATCTCAAGTTCACAGCCAACCTCTGCAAAAACAAGGTGCTAAGCAACTCAGTGAGACCCTCTCTATAAACCAAATACAAAATAGGGCTGGGGATGTGGCTCAGTGCCCTGGAGTTCAATCCCCAGTACCCCACCCCCAAAGGATACTAAAAGTATGGGTAAAACATATAACGAAGAACATGGAGTTTAGTTTCAAAACATCTCCTTATAAGATTTACTATTTGCAAAGGGAAAAATATAACTATAGTGGAGGAGTCTAGTCAACAACCCCTTAAACAAGCATCAGAATGAAACTCACCAGTAAAGAATCCTGATATCTGCATCAAAATGCTCAACTGAAATTATCAGGAAGAACCATTAAGCAAACCCAAACTCCTCAAAAGTGTCAAAGTTCTGAAAGACAAAGACTGAGGAACTATTGCAGATTAAATGAGACTGAGAGGTTGGGATATTTAAACATAAAGTGAGGTGTTTCATTAGATCCTGGACTAGAAAAAGAACATCAATAGCCTATTGGCAAAATCTGAATGTCTGAAGATTGGATTAGATAATGGCATTATATCAGTGTTAATCAGAAGATTTTGATAATCATACTTGTGCATTCATATCATTGTGATTACATAAGATGTCCAAATTTAAGACGTCTGGACGAAAGATATGCAAAAATGTATATTACTACTACTACTACTGCTACTGCTGCTGCTGCTGCTACTACTACTACTACTACCAGGGATTGAACCCAGGGGTGCTTAACCACTGAGGCACATCCCTATCCCTTTTGTTTTTTATTTTGCGACAGAATCTTGCTAAGTTGCTTAGGGCCTCACTAAGTTGCTGAGGCTGGATCCTCTTACCTCAGCCTCCTGAGCTGCTGGGATTACAGAGTGTGCCACCACATCTATTTTTAAAATTATTTTTTAAAGTTTTAAGTTACTTCAAAATAAAAAGTTGAAAAAGAAAAAAATGCGAAGCAATACTTTTCTGGGGGTCGAAAATATGTCCATGTACCCTTTCATGTGATTCTGAATTTGGTAATTGGATTTGGATGTGATATGCCCACCGTCCACAGCACACATCTAACAGTGTGTGGCTCCTAGAAGCCCAGAGTACAGACTACAGAGTACAGTAATTCCATGATATACACCATGGATGCAATCAGAGTCAATTAAATGAACTCAGAAGCTTTGATTGACACACACCATGGAAACAAAAGTTGGAAGTATATGCAAAAGAGATAAGCAACATTTTTTTTTTCTTACTGTTTATTTTCTTTTCTGGTCAGATTCAGCTTTAGGCTGCAACTAAGGAAGTTCAGTCTCTTCAAAACTCAGGCTGAAACTTGGAATGGTACCACCATTTTACCCAGCTATCTCACTCCTCGGTCTATACCCAAAGGACTTAAAGTCAGCATACTATACTAATGTAGCCATACCAAAGTTTATAGTAGCTTAATTCACAGTAGCTAGACTGTGAAAGCAAACTAGATACCCTTCAATAGATGAATGGATAAAGAAACAAACTGTGGTATATGTACATAATAGAATATTACTCAGCATTAAATGAAAAAAAATTATAGCATTTGCAGGTAAATGGATGGAGTTGGAGAATATCAGGCTAAGCGAAGTAAGCCATCCCCCAAATCTAAAGGCCAAATGTTCTCTCTGATAAATGGATGCTGATCCATAACGGAGAGGGGGAGGCTTGGGAGAAAAGGAGAAAATTTGATTGGGCAAAGGGGAGGTGGAGAGGGAGCATGGAGACAGGAAAGATGGTGGAATGAAATGGACATCATTATCCTAGGTACATGTATGACTGCATATATGGTGCAATGCTGCATCGTGTACAACCATAGAAATGAAAAGTTGTGATGCAATTGCGTACAATGAATCAAAATGCATTCTGCTGTCATATATACCTAATTTAAAGTATGTATGTATGTATGTATGTATTTTAAAAACCCAGGTTGAAAAAAGGCATGATTATGATATTAGATGCAGGCCACTAGTTGAAACTTCTAAGAGTAGTATGGGCTGTGGGGAACAGGATATGATTCTCACCCTCTCATCTCCTACATGTAAAAGTTTTGCTTGCCTTGAGTCTGCGGTTCCACAGACAAACCTTTAGGTGTTGTCTGAGAGGAGACCAAGAATCCAGCTATCACTTATGGATAAAACTGATATCCTGGTTTCCAGCAAGGGGTGGGGGTTGCTCACCTTCCCCCGTGGCCTTCAAAATCAGGAATGAGTGGATGCTGAAGGAGGAAGCTCACTGGCTCCAATCCCCAGCATCTTGCTCCTCTGTATTCTCCTGCAAGACTATTTCTACCCAAGTTTAACAATTTCAAAAGTTTATTCTTTATACCTCATTCCTTGGAGGCAGAAGACCTGGCAATACCATCCCATCTAAATGAAAATAGCTTTAATTTAGGCCCAAGATTTAATTTTTTTTTTATAGGAGTTCTTTTGGCTGTGGGCTCAATTTGTATTGAATTTGATAGATTCATTCTAATATCCTTGCCTACATGAAAAAAAAAAACCTCAGTGTACACTAATTCCTTTTTGAATCATTCAGAGACTATGGGCATGATAAAATACGTCAGTTGTTATACAGGTCACATTAGGAATATTCATGTTTTATAAATATGAAATAAGCAGCAATGGGTGACATTGCACATTTCTTACATTTTTAATATACTCCAGAGCTTCACATTGGATCTGGAGGCAGAAATCCCTGCAAAGAATAAATATTCTTTGCTGCAGATAGAGAAAATCATTAGATTTTTGCTGGGGCAGGACATCCTATCTTTCTGTTTGGACCTTTAGACACCTTGCATGTGCCTGGACTCCCAAGTGGGTCAGGCAATGAGATCCTGCCTTAAAGACCCAGGTCCCCAGCTAGAGCTTTGTACTCCCTCCCAAGTAAAAGAGGCAGACTCAGGAGCAATGCTAATGGAATGCCATTTACACCAACTTCTTCATTTTCTTGTAGGTGGGAAATCAAAATGGAAATCAGTGAATTTAAATTTTTATTCTGAACCCCTCTCTCCAGGGCAGCACTGAACTTGCCCTGGAGAAGAGCTGTTTGGTCATCTGCATGTATAACAAATTCCCACCTCCTGCCGCAAAGACTGCTTGACTGCTGGGTGGAAAATGTATTTAAAACTGAGCCCCTCTCTTTTTTTTTTTAAAGAAAAAAAAAAAAAACCTAAGACTCCAAGATAGGGTACTTTTTCCCAGAAGGACTTGCAGAAATGGAGGATTTTTAATGAATACTGACAAGTCTGAATATGAAATGAAAGATGAACAGCTATGTTAGCCAGTGACAGATGTTGCAACCCAATATAAGAAAAGCCAAATATGCCATCGGCATCCCTCCCAACAGAATTAAAGTAGAACTGCTCATTAATATAGAAAGCATGTCCTGTCTTTCCTCTATTTGAAAAGAGTCACTCATTTCCTTAACATCAGAATGCTTGTTTTAAACCCCAGTTAGAAGATGTTGTTTGGATATGGGCTTCTGGTGGGAGCCTTATTGTTCAGTTTCATTCATATAAATCTCATTCTTTTAAAATGATTTGGCACCAAAAACAGAAGCTTAAAACAGCACTTACATACACAAGCAATTTTAACTTCAATTCGAAGATACAGAACAATCACAGAAACCCATATAAATAGCAATTTTTTTACAGGTTTGCTTCATCTCAACCAGGCAATATTCATACGAATATGGCAAATTGGAGATAAGGAGACCCAAAGATAAATGCCTTGCTCAGTGTCCCCCAGTCAGTGGGAAAACCCAAATCAGTTCTAGAAATTTGGGCCTGAATAAAGAAAAGGGCTGGGGGCAGTGGAACAAGATGTCGTATGCCACTGAGAGATTGTGAAGTTCTCATATAGGCCACAGCTTAGATGTTAATTGATTTCATTTCTCATCTTCCCTGTCAATATCATTTCAAAGAATTAGCATCATGAGTTTGAATGGGGCTATGTCAAATGCAAACTCTTCTTTTTAATTGCCTTGAACCTTAATTTATACATATGTGAAATGTAAATTAAAAAATGAGGATACTCTGATTTTCAAAAAGCTTGTGACCCGCCTTAAGAATCGTAAAATGTAAGACACATAAAATGTAAATCAGACAGTGAGGCTGATTTATTTGCAACGACAAAAGCAGCTCTCTTACACATTGTCATGGTTTTCAGATAATTGGTGATTGAACTTGACTTAGGGAAGCCTTGGTCAGGAGGTACACTGGGAAAGAAAGCAGAGCATGAGAAAATGAGACTTAGGCAAATTATCATTTTAGTAATTCCTAGTTTAATTATTAACCCTGTATCATATTTTTTCATTAGCTTTGTGGCATTTATCACAATCTGTAATTATTTAATTAATTTACTGGTCAGTTTATTATCTTTCTCTCAAACACAGAGATCAAAGACCCTGCCTGACTTGTTCACTGTCCTAATACCAAAGCTTTGCCCAGACCAGACACAGGAAAGACAGGCACTCAGAAAGGATTTTGAATAAATAAGTACATGAATGAATGATATTCAGAATTAATAAATCAATACTCAATCAATACCTACCTTAATTGGAAATAAAATGAGATTTTTAAAATGCAATGCCCTTTCATGCAGGCACTACCATCAAATAAAGGACACATGGTCTCTAGATTCTGTACCTGAGATGTGACTCCATCCTGATCTGTACCATGCATCCACATTCCCTGTGATATAGTGACACTCAGCACCAAAACACACTTAACTGGTGGTTCCAGCAATTTTCATTTTGTCCTGCACATTTTTTTATATGTGTCATTTTAATGAAACTTCCATGTGATTTACAAAGGCTCGTAAACTAACATTTTGGAAGCAGTCCCTTAGTGAAAGAGAACATTTTCTATACTTTTTTACTCTCCGTTAACTGAGGAAGTGTTTCTGTAACTCTATGGAGAAAAATAATTCTCCTCAAATGCCACCTGTAAGAAAATGAAAAAGTTGTTTGACAAGGTATTGACCGTCAGCATGACATCAAAGGACCTAAAGACCTTCCACTAGGCTCCACCTCTTCAAGTTTCCACCACCTCCCAGTAGCACAAGCTGGGGAACAAGTCTTCAAAACATGGACCTTTGAGGGACATTCCAGATCCAAACTACGGCAGAGACAAAAAGAGAAGCTATGGCAGGATTGTTACAACAAGGACATCAGAGAAGTTTTAGCAGTTGGCCAAATATGAGTCAGAGGGAGTTTGGGAAAGCAGCCCCTAGAGAAATCGAAATAGAGTTCATAGAACAGGACTTCAAATTCTGAACTCGATGTGATGATGCCTGGATGCAGAGAAGATTTTACAGTTAGTAGAAAAACTCTGCAGGAGACAGAGAGGTTCAGCAGGGATAGAAAGCCATGACCCCAGAGAGAAAGGTCCTGATACAAATGATGGAGTCATGGCTTTCGGCCACAGTGGGCTAAAGGTTTTCAGTGCTGCCTGACACAACAGTGAATCCCAGTGAACTTCGGTAGGCACCAGTTATACACATAGTGTTGGCTGGGGGCTTAGCAAACTGTATGTACATCATTCCATATTATGAATGCCTTCTGACATTGTGAGCTAATCCCTTTAGAGTGTCCCTCCTATCTCAAGAATTGGTAGACAAAAGCATTAAATTTGCCAAGTTTACCAATATTAAGTCTTTTTTTTTTAGAGAGAGAGAGAGAGAGAGAGAATTTTTAATATTTATTTTTATTTTTCGGCGGACACAACATCTTTGTTTGTATGTGGTGCTGAGGATCGAACCCGGGCCGCACGCACACCAGGCGAGGGCGCTACCGCTTGAGCCACATCCCCAGCTCCAATATTAAGTCTTAACTCTCAGATTGAGGGACCTGGTGTCGATGTTCCATTGGACCAGCGCACTACAAGCTGTTCTAGCCCCTGTGTACAGCCTGCTACTCATGCTTCTCCAAAGCTCTCAAAGAGTCAGGAAAACTTGGCAGGACAGAAATTTCGATCCAGAAACAGCACGAATGTGGAGTTAGGCAAAGTTAGGTCAGAATTCTGGGCTCTAATACTGAGTAATGCTAGCCAAGTAAGATAAGTTGATGTCTTAGTCAGCATGAGCTGCCATTACAAAATACCATAGATAGGTAGCTTAAAGAACAGATATTTACTTCTCACAGTAATGAAGGCCACAAGTCCAAGATGAAGGTAACAGCAGGTCATTGTCTGGTGGAGGCTCTCTCTTGAGGTCACCTTCTCAATGTATATTCACCTGACCTTTTCTCGGTACATGCAGGCAGAGAGAGGGGAAGCTAGCTCCCTGGAGTCTCTTATTATAAGGACACTAATCCCATCATGGGGCCTCTCTAAACCTAAAGGTCTCACCTCCTAATACGGTCATGCTGGGGGTTAAGGCTTCAACATGCACGTTTGGGGGAGACAATTCAATCCATAACAGTTGGCCTGTGTCTTATGTGACCTTCTCCTTTCCTATCTGTGTAAGGACTAAATATTAAATTGATAAAGTGAAAGAGGTCTTAAAGCACAATGCCTCATAGGTGAACATATTCATTTTTCATCCTTTATCTGGGCAATATACCTGTGGCCATGCTCCAAAACTTTGTTTTAAATTGTGATAAAAGATATACAATACAAAGCTTGTGATGTTAAGTACTTTTAAATGTACAGTTGAGTAATTTTAAATATATTCACCGCCATGTGTAATCAATCTCTTCTTACACAACTGAAAATCCATACCCATAAAACAACTCCTCATTTCTCCCTTCTCTAAAACTTTTTAATCAGGAAGAACAAATAAAAAAATCAAGAACTTCAGTTGCTATTCAGAATAGCTGCTAAGAATCAGGTTTGTCTATAAACTAAATTTCAGATTTAAATGACATCATAATTGTTCCACATTTAGAAGTTTATAAAGAAGCAGGTGATAAATTAAAAATATCGATACAGGATGACTGATCAGATAAAATTCTGGTGTTTTTTTTTTAAAGTGAAACAGTTTTCAATTTTTTTTTCATTCTCATAAACATTTGTGACTATCTGTACCAGATTTTTCTGATCAATTATCATTAAAATTTCCTATGGCTATGGAAGGCCAGGGGGAAGGGGAGGGAGGAACAGGAGACTGATATTCCATATCTGTGATCCCATCTTATCTCTAGTCACTTGTGTTCTTTTCTTTTTTTTCTCTCTCTTTCTGCATTTTTAACTGGTGTATTATAATTGTACATAATGATGATATTTGTTGTTACAAATGCCTACGTGCACACAATATAACAATATAATTTGGCCAATATCCTTCCCCAGCACTTCCCCCCTCCGTCCCCACCTCTCTTCTCTTGGTTCCTTCCTCTACTGATCTCCCTTTGATTTTCATGAGATCCCCACCTCTCATACACCCCCTTCTTTTCCATTTTCCTCTCTAGCTTCCACATATGAAAGAAAACATATGAACCTTCTGAGTTGGCTTATTTCACTTAACACAGTGGTCTCTGGTTCTACTCTTTTTCCTGTAAATGACATAATTTTTCTTTTTGGTTGAATAAAATTCCATTGTGTATATATACCACATTTTCTCTATCCATCCATCCATTGATTCATACCTAGGCTGGTTCCATAGTTTGGCTATTGTGAATTGTGCTGCTATAAATGTGGGTATGCATGTATTATAGTATGATGATTTTAATTCTTTAGGATAAGTACAAAGATTAGTAGAGCTGGGTCATATGGTAACCTTTATCTCTCACCCTTATCTAGACCCTTATCTCTCACCCTGCACAAAAATCTACGCAAAATTGAGCGAAGACCTAGGAATAAGATAAGAAACTATGCAACTTCTAGAAGGAAACATAGGATCGGCACTGCAACATATAGGCACAGGCAATGACTTTCTCCATAGGACCCCTAAAGCTCAGGAAATAATGCCAAGAGTTAATAATAGGATGGCATCAAGTTAAAAAGCTTCCATACAGCAAAGGAAAGTTAAGAGAGAACCTACAGAATGGGAGAAAATCTTTGCTAGTTACTCTTATGTCTGAGGATTAATATCCAGAATACATAAAGAACTCAAAAAACAACACCAAAAAAGTCAAATAACCCAATTAATAAATGTGCAAATGAATGAAACAGACACTTTTTGAAGAAGAAATACAAATGGCCCACAAATATATGGAAAATGTTCAACATCATTAGTAATGAGGGGAATGCAAATCAAAACTACACTGAGATTTCATCTCACACTAGTCAGAATGGCAACTATCAAGAATACAAATAATAAATGCTGGAGAGGATGTGGAGAAAAATGAAGACTTTTACACTGCTGGCGGGACACAACCCAATATAGTACAAGCATTATGAAATCAGTATGGAGGTTCCTTAAATGACGTGGCATAGAACTACCATATGACAGCTATACCATTCCTTGGAATTGATCCTAAAATTCTGCTTTGCAAAAAATTGCAAGCGTTCAAAATAACATATCATGTTTGAACTCTCAGCAAATGGAAGCCCATAGATTCATTACAAAGGTTGTACACATATACATGCAGCAAATGTTTAGCAGCTCTATGTGAATGATGCATAAAAAGGAACTGGAAAGTAGCATTTACAATAATAATTTGCCCATAATAACAATCACCCAAGATACTTGTGAAAACCACAAATTCCTGAACCCCATCTCAGACCCACTGAATCAGAATCTCCAGATTGGATTCTAGTTATAATGTTTTAAAACAATAATCTTCTAGAGGGTAAGAAGTCTGTGTCCAAGCACATGTCTATGTTTCTAAAAACAACCGCCCAGTAATGCTGATTACAATGTAAAATGAGTGATTGAGCATAGTAGTTCTAATTTGAAAGGTGATATTTATTTAGATGCTTATTCCAAGTACAGAAGCATAATTGGCCACAAATGAGACTGAATTGCAATGAGACATTGTTGGGGCACTTGGAATTGAATGAGAGACATGGCACTTGTAGGAAGTGGGTAGAAATGAACTAAGATCACAGGTCAAGTATAACATGGAGGAGGTGGAAGGGTTAAGCACACCATGTCATAGTGTCTGATCTAACATCCAAAAGAAAAATGTATAATTTTTCAAATATGATAAAACATGGAACCATGTTCTATTATAAGTTATAATACATGACTTATAATTTTGTTTTCTGACAGTGAAAACATCACCAGTTTACCAACAGGATGGAAACTAGAAACAAAGCAAAGGTAAATACCACCTCAAAGAGGACTTATGATATACAGGAGGAGCTTCTGGTCCAGGGTGCAGGATGCATTGCAAGCAACCAAGCTGATAAAAAGGGAGATCCCAGCCGGGCCTGGTGTCACATGCCTGTAATTCCTGCAGATTGGGAGGCTGAGGTAGGAGGATTGTCAGTTCAAAGCCAGCCTCAGCAAAAGCAAGGCTCTAAGCAACTCGGTGAGACTCTGTCTCTAAAAAAAATACAAAAAAGGGCTGGGGATGTGGCTCAGTTGTTGAGTGCCCCTGAGTTTAGTCCCCAGTACCAAAAAAAACAACAATAACAAAAACAAAAACAAGATGGGGGTTGGGAGAGCACAATGGGGACTGAGAATGGGACTGAGATGGAATCAGATCCAAAGGGGAATTTAGCCTGGGTGCTGAGTTAAGGAGTCCTGTCGTTTTGCGCCAGATGAGCTGCCAGAACCTCAGACTGTTTCTAAGAGAATAACGATGCATAGATTTCTCTGTACGGTTACAAGTAAGGGTTTTGGTACCACCATCAGCAACAATGATTCCTTGCTTATCATTATTTATTTATTCTCTTATTTTAATACCTTTGGTTAGCTTGTATTCACTGTGTACATAAGACATGACAAGAACAACCTAGAGGAGGAAAAGTTTATTTTGCTTCCTGGTTTCAGAGTGAAGTTCAGTCCATAGATGGCCTACTCCATAGCTCTGGGTCCAAGGGGAGGAAGGACATCATGGAGGAAGAGTGTGTGGGAGGTAAGCAGCTCATGACATGGCAACCAGGAAACAGAGGTGTTTATGGGGGGAGAGAAAGAGAGAGAGAGAGAGAGAGAGAGAGAGAGAGAGAGAGAGAGAGAGAGAGAGAGAGAGAGAGAGAGATATCTGCTCACCAGAGACAAAATATAAACCCCCAAAGCACACCCTCAGTGTCCTACTTCCTCCAGCCACATCTTATCTGCCTACATTTAACATTCTCTTAATCCATCCAAGTGGATTAACTCACTTATTAGGTTACAGTTCTCATAATCTAACAATTTTACCTCTGAATGTGGGGAGAAACCTCATGTCTAAATAGCACTCTGACATCTATCAAAAAGGAAAACACAAAAGGAACTCTTGCAAAGCTCATTTAATACTCTGTATTTGCTACAAGGTGAGGTTTTGGGGTTTTTTTTCTTTATTTCTGCTTGTCTTGCACATTGATGCATACAATTGGTGTTGCTAAATTTTCCATGGCTTTCCTTTCTTGCTGAAGGATTAATAAATTGTGTTTAAGCAGAGTCATTTAGAAGGCAGTGAGGTGGGTGGAGGAGAAAGTGCAGATTGAATTAAAACTATACACTCCATACTTGAAGAAATTCTACATACATCTCAATTCTAGAATAAACCCCAGGGCCCCAGTTAAATTCCCACCCCCTTCAGATCTGCATCACTAAGGCGCAGCACATCAATCTGAATTAACCTTATTGAAACCGCTGACAAAAAAGCACAAACAATTGTAAATCATTTCTACTATTGAAGCATTACATAAGATCTGCTGCTACCAAAGTCTGGGTTCAACAGTAAAGTAACAGGCACTCAACAGCAGCTTGGGAGGCTGAGGCAGGAGGATCGCCAGTTCAAAGCCAGCCATAGCAAAAGCAAGGCATAAGCAACTCAATGAGACCTTGTCTCTAAATAAAATACAAAATAGGGCTGGAGATGTGGCTCAGTTGTTAAATGCCCCTGAGTTCAATCTCTCATACAAAAAAAAAAAAGCACTCGTGGTCAGGCATAATGGGTAAGTCAGTCAGGGAAGGTCGAAATTTATTTTTAAGTAAACATCTTTGACAATCCTTAAATTTTTGTTATAAGTAGAGCATCAAAATTGCCCAAAGTTACAGTATGTTTGCAGTTTCTTAAAATGTATATACTTCAGCTGGGTACAGTGGCTCATGCCTATAATCCCAGCAGCTCAGGAGGCTGAGGCAGGGGGATCCTGAGTTTAAAGCCAGCCTCTGCAGCTTTGTGAGGCCCTAAGCAACTTAGTAAGACTCTGTCTCTAAAAAAAATATATATAAAAAATAGCTTGGAATGTGGCTCAGTGATTAAGTGTCTCTGTTGAATCTTGGTAGCAAAAAAAAAAATGTATATACTCCATTAAAAACTGCCAAAGTTTCAGAAAATACGTGGGATGTGGTCTCAACAAGAGTGAAGCAGATTTTTAGAGTATTACACTTCTCTGACAGGATGGCCTTATTCGTTACTTATGTAATAATTAGAAAATTAGAAAAATACATTCAAAGGATAAATTAACCTTTCATACCTCCTAAAAGGAAGATTTCTGCTGGAGGGAAGAATGGAGGATAAGGTTATTACTTTATCCTTAATGCCAAAGAGAAATGGGATGACCCAGATAATTTTCAAACAGCAGAAAGTACTTCATCTCCCCCAAGGCTTCTCAGTCATCCCCATCATGCATTGGTCATTGTTTCCGAAAAAAATAAAACAGAAAGCCAAACTAATCACAGAGACAGAAGGAACGGATGCCAATGTTTTATCTGGATACCACATGGGGGAAAGCAGGGAAGAAAGGAACCTCAAGCAATAACCCTCGAAATGGAGAGGAAAACGGAGCCAGAGCCAGCAGCTGCTCACAAGCCAGCCCCATAGAGGCTTGGAAGCTCACATCATGGAGCCCGCCCTTGGTGATGGGAGGTGTGTCCTGGTAGTGGTAGCCAGCAGCCTGGCGACTCACAGGATCCCCCCAGGCATGGAAGGTATGGTGATATAAGAATGCAGCAATTAAGATTGACTAAGGGCTTATTATATTCTAGGCACCAGGCTAAGGGCTTTAGGTACATCCATTTAATTTATGTGAATCCATTTAATTGACATAATCAGTGGATTGATGGAGTACCTGCCATTATCGTCTCCTCATAAAGGTAAGAAACTAGGTTTTGATCAGGGTCACACCGTTGTCTAGGAGCACGCTGTTCACGGCAGAATGAATCTTCTGGATCCTCTCCACCTTAGAGCCCCAGAGCTCTGTTGTTCTCCCACGTGGACATCCTGATCTAGTCAAACGGGGTGTCGCCCGTTCAGAAGACCTTGTCCATCTCTCCTCAAGTGCATCCTCCTCTGAGATCTGTGTCTTCTGGGTGCCCTCGTGCCCCTGACACTTCCTGATCACAGAACTTAACTCCCAGTACCATGAGCGCCTGGTGACTTAAAACTTCAGAAGACTCTACTGTCTTCAAAGGCACAGATCTTCTCTACGCTGCTCACCATTGTACCAGAGTGAGACTCAGCTGGTGACCAAAACATATTTCTTGAGTAAATGAGTCATCTAATTTCTTTATTTACTGGTGAGGAAATGAGAATAAAGAAGGGTCAGGTAGTCTGCTCAATGCCACGCAGCAGAGTAGAGTATAGGTAGAGTGGAGGCCAAAAGCCAGTCTTTTCCTACTTGCTGCTGTTACTTTCTGGCCTAGAATGTCTCCACCATACATCCTCCCATTCCTCAGTCCACAGCTCCTGTTCCCACCTCCTCAGACTGACCTCAGAAGGTTTCTGCAAGATCTAAGGCATTCATTGGCCAATTGATCATGGTCACCTTGTATTAGAAATTCCAGTGTATTTTTCAATGCCTTTTAAATCTCTCTTACCCATATCCTGCTCTCCATCATCACCAGCTACACCTTCAGTTTGTTTTGCAGCCTGCAGTGGGGAGTTGGGTGAGTGTTAATTGGATTTTGAAGCACTAAGCAGAGTACAGACAACCCATACTTTTCCATACAGTAATAGCAGTGAAACAATAAACTGGTCATTTCCCACCCTCAGGATTGCTGGAGAAAGCAAAATGGATTCTCATTTCCATTCTTGCCACAATTCTAAGAATGCTGGTATTTAATACCAATCAATCTTAGTCCTAGTGGTTCCATGTTTCCTGACACCTCCCCCACTGTATATATTGATTTACTGTAGAGATTCAGCCATCCCCATTATTCATACCCATCACTTCCACTGCCTATTAGCTATTCTCCAAATAGAGCTATTCAAACCAACTTAACAGATTACTTCTGGTCAAGGGATGAGAACAAACAACACCAAGATCTATAAGCCGTTACTGAATGGTATGCAAGGAAACTGAACAGAAGGGAGAAAGAAGAGCTTCAAGAAAGCCATTGATATGCTCTCAGAAGTAATCTAATACAGATGCTATTAGTCAGCTTTCTATTACTGTAACAAATAACTAAGGTAGATGATCAACTTATAAAGAGAAAAAGTTGATTTTGGCTTACAGTTTTAGAGGTTTTGGCTCATGATCAGTTGGCCTTGTTGCTTTGGACTTGAATCACATATCATAGTAGGAACACATGCTAGGGCAAAACTGTTCCCCTTATTATGGCTGGAACCCAAAAGAGAAAGAAGAAACCAGGATCCCACATCCCCTTCAAGAATATCCCAACGACCTAAATACCTCCTACTAGCTAGATCCCACCTCTTAAAGGCTCTACCACTTCCCAATAGCACCACTCTGGGACCAAGACTTTAAAACATGGATCTTTTGGGGACACTTTTTTTTAAATTAATTTATTTATTTTTGCATTACAATTCTTAATACACCTTTATACCACAATTTATCATATCTCTGATTGTATATAAGGTATGTTGACACCAAATCTTCATACATGTATTTTGTATAATGATGAGGGTCTCCTTCCACCATCTATGCTATTCCTTTTGGAGACACTTATTATCCAAACTATAGCAGATACCAACCAAAAGAGAGGAAGGGGTGACAGAGAACAAAGAAGCTAATTTATGTGACCCTGATAGTACCACTTGTCATTCTCATCCTCAGTCAAGAAAAATAAGGAGAAAAGTACAGTCTACTAGACACAGACATTGTCCCAAGAGGAAAATATTAATATATATTGCTGAAGTTTAAAAAAAAAAAAAGAAATTCTGGTTTCAGGAGGAAAATCTTGGCCCATTTTTTATTCCTGTTACTCAGTAAATGCATTCATTCATCATTTAGCCACCCCATCTCTTTGAAATTCTATAAAATGCTGCCTACTTCATCTTGAAACATCTATGCTTGGAAAAGAATGTGCAGTTTAAGCACAAAAGCTTTAAAATGCCACAGGAGTAATATCAAAAATCAGCTTAAGAACTTAACACAACAAGACAAAATACCAATAAATCTCAAGTATGAGTGTGTGTGCATTTTAATAAGAGAATTCCTGAGTACAGTATTACAGTTTGGCCTGCCAAATATAAGATATTTTCCAGTATCTTATGTTCATAATTGTAATGAAAGATCTTATTGTAACTGCTAATATCAGGAACAGGAGGGTTTGGGGGTTAAAGAGTTTTATTAAGGAGGATAACATAATTGCTGGAAAAAATTGGTCATTAATTTTGCAGATAAAATTTGGGGGTTTGAGCCTTGTCTTTTTTGCATTATTTTTCAAACAGCTTTTGGTCTTTTAAAGTGGTTATTACATGGAAAGTTTCTCTCCTCTTTTCTCCTTCTGTCCTGTTTTTTTTTTTTTTTTTTTTTTGTGTGTGTGTGTGTGTGTGTGATTTTATCAGACACATGGATTTACATTGACATTCATCTTCACATTGTCTACAAGTGCTTTGAAATATGCAGATGTAAATTTTGGTGTTAAGAAAAAGAACATTGTAGCCGGGCACGGTGGTGCACACCTGTAATCCCAGAGGCTCAGGAGGCTGAGGCAGGAGAATTGCCAGTTCAAAGCCAGCCTCAGCAGTTTAGGGAGACACTAAGCAACTCAGTGAAGCCCTGTCTATAGATAAAATACAAAATTGGGCTGGGGATGTGGCTCAGTGACTGAGTGCCCCTGAGTTCAATCCCAAGAAAGGAAGAAAGGAAGGAAGGAAGGAAGGACGAACGAACGAATGAACTAGTTCCCTTCCTGGTTTTCACTCAATACTGCATCAGATGATGAGAAAATAGCCTGGCATTCCGGTTCACGGAGGCCCTGGAGAAGGCAGGCTGCCATTGAACTCCTGTGGATGAAAGGCAGACTGATAGTGGGCCTGGGCCAGATGGCTCCCCAGTGACATGGCTCTGCTCTCCTGCATTCCTGAGTGGATGGGACAGGCTCAGAGCAAAAGTTATTGACATGCCAAACTATTGAACTGTCCTATAAGGAAATAACACTAGGGTTGGGATTGTGGCTCAGTGGTAGAGTGCTTACCTAGCACATGTGAGGCACTGATATCGATTCTCAGCACTGCATATAAATGAATGAATAAAATAATAAAAAGGTCCAAACTTTAAAAATGAATTAAATAAATAAAATAACATTGGCCATGAACAGAGAGGAAGGAAAAAATAAAGGGATTTTTCTGCTGCTCCCAAAATGAGTGAATGACATTTACTTTAGGATAAAAATCTAAATGAATTATTTGTTCTCCACTTTTCACAATATGAAACAAACACACTATCTTAGTTTGTTTTCTGTTGTTATAACAAAATATCTGAGACAGGGTAATTTATAAAGAATAGAAGTTTATTTGGCTCACAGTTCTGGAGGTGGGAAGTCCAAGTGTTAGCATCTAGCAAGGGCTTTTCTTTTTCTTTTTCTTTTTCTTTTTATTTATTTATAGTACTGGAGATTGAGCCCAGGACACTCTAGCATGGAGCTATATCCCCAGCCCTTTTTATTTTTTATGTGGAGACAGGGTCTTGCTAAGTTACGGAGGCTAGCCTCAAACATGTGATTCTCCTGCCTCCGCCTCCTAAATAGCCCAGATTACAGATGTGTTCACCACACCTGAAGCTGAGGCCTTATGCTGCATTAGAACATTATAATTACCAGTAACAGAAAACACTAATCACTAATGCTGTCATGGGACCCTACTGTCATGACCCCAATTAATCTAATTTATCTCCCAACAGCCTCACTCCCAGATACCATTAACATGAATCCGGGATTAAGTTCCAACACATGAACTTCTAGGGGGCGTATTCAAACCACAGAACATGGGTAGTCCCTTAACTTTTAAAAGTTCGATGGTACTTAGAATGTTTGCCTGTCCTCCCTAGAAAGGCTGGGCAAGGCCACTTGGCCATCATGGTCCCCAAGAGTGTGGAAGGATATCACACTCCTGATGCCTTCCATAGGCCCCTTGGACATGAAAATCTGAAAGTTTTAAAATTGATTTTTTGTATCGTATTCAGAAAAGAGGAGTGAGATACAGCACCTCATGGTAGTTACTCTGGGCTTGTGTGACAGCCCCAGGGACCCTGCCTAAGGCAAGGGCCGATTAAATAGGTAAAATCTACCTTGTTTCTTGGACCTCAAAGTACATCATTCGGGGTGTGTGTTTGTGTGTGTGTGTGTGTGTGTGTGTGTGTGTGTGTGTGCACGCACGCGCACAAAAAACAAAGCTGTCTCTCAATTCCCTTTGGGCTCGTAAGCAAGTGCTTGTTTACAGGAAAAGAAAAAGTGGTTCTTTAGCACCTTGTATTGAAGAAATGAGCCATACAAAGTGTATCATTGATCAACTTCCTGACAGCATAAAATCGAAAGGTCAGAATCAAAGAGAAAAGGAAACTGGCTAGAGAAAAAAAGTCCAGCAATATTGGCCACAGTGCTAAGTGCTAAGTCATTATTTCTTTGGATTCTCAAATGTGAGGAAGGAGAATCCCATTTGTTATCTCCTTGCACTGATTCCCAGACTCATAGAAGTTGGTTCCCAAAAGGACTCTGAAAGACTTGGTTCTTCTCCCTTCACTTTACTATTGAGAATGTTGAGCCCCAAGCAGATTTGGGGGTGTCGGTGAATTTCTGACAGTCTCAACAGGTGGTAAGTAAATGACAGAGCCCAGGTTTCCTGGCTCTCAATATGGATGATACAGCAAGAACTGGGGTTTTGAAGGCAAGAAATGATTTCCTATCCTGTCCTGTGGTGGTTATGTGACAAGTGACCTATTCTTATGATATTGTTAATATCCAGCACCTGTTTTTATATGCATAGTGGCCAGTACTGCTTTAGCACTCTCACATTTTAATCCTCCTGATGACCCTGAATCCCTATTTTCCATTTGCAGAAACTAAGACCCCAAGAATTAATGTGACTTATTAAAGTCATTCACTCAAAAAATGACATTAAAGCGTGCTCAGCTGCTTTCCTCTCCTGCTGTGTCCATTATTTCAAAAACAGACTCAAGGCACAGGCCCACTTATGATGCAGACACAAAATACTTATAAAGATTAGAAGGACACAAAGAAAACAAACAGAAGCAAACTCTACTGTGGCTACTCCTCCCCACCCCAGACACATTTGCTTACCTGTTAAAACTATTTAAGGGTCCTTAGAATTCTTGTCTTAACATCACAAAGGCCAACACGTAGCACTACAGTAAGAACTTAGTTGAAATTGAAGTGAGATTCTTCATAATTCTATATAAGTCCATGCCAATTCATAGACTGTTATCATTGTCACGTGCTTCTTTAACTTTTAGGAATATCTAAAACTTCCCACCATGAAAAGACCAAGGTGCTGTGACTACTATGGTCCACTGGCAAGAGTGTGTTCTTTAACCTTTCTTTTAAGTTATGGTTCATCTTAATTTCCCTAGCATTTGCTGGCTGCAATTGAAAGTCAAGGCCCCAGTGAGCACATTTGCAACCTCTTTGCTCCAAAGTGGAGGATCCAAATAGTCAGAGGCAGCCCCTGGGAGTCCTGCTCTGGATGCCAGGGGGTGCTTGCCAGAACAATAGCGGTAACTCCAAACAAGGGTGCCTGGTCTCCAAGCTATGCACAGAGTAGATTTACATCAGATAAATGGTTATTCTAGTAAAGAGACCAGAACATTAGCTAAAACCCAGGGCATGCAAAATGTATTATGTAATTTATGGTCCAACAAGTTTCCTGTGGCAAAGGCAGCTAGAGAAACATTTCCAAATGAATGTCATTTTAATTCTTAATCTAAAGAGAATCATTATAACCATCACTAGTTTTCCCCTTTGCAATTCGACACTATCATCTATCATGAAGCAGGATCCTGTAACACTATGATGACCTTCTGCTGATACCAGCTTTTTGGAGAGTTCAGTACCTGTTCAGCATTACGATTACATCTCTCAAGTGTGCAAAAGTCCCTGGAATTACATAAATCTGAAGATCTGGTATTTTGTGTAGACTCTTTCAGTATATATGCAAATAATAATAATTGCCATTAGTTACAAATGATTTTCAGTGGTTGTATGTACTCAATCACATTTTAAAATACCCATGGCATTGCATTATAGAAATAAAAAGGAAATGGAAAAAAATAATCTCTCATTACCTGTGGCACCATGATTTTACTTGTAGTCCTGTTTTAAAATAGAGATGGAATCAATAGTGAGAATATTAATTACAATACACTTTCTTTTTTTAAAAAACTTGAACAAAGAGGCATAGAAGTTAATGCAGGTGCTAGTGGGTTTTGCTGTTGGAAATTACCAGTAACAGATAACACTCAAGGACTTGCTCTATTCAGTTTAGCAGACTATTAACTATATAATCAGGGCTGCTGCTGGTCTTTCCCAGAGCCCTTGTGCTAATTAGAAAATGATGTTCTTCTGGCCAGATGCAGATTGTGGAGCATGCTATGGGGAGCAGAACTCCAGTGGGGTTCAGTTTTTAAGGGTCCTCAGGCCAGAGCCTTTATGTAGGACAATCTTCTATGGTGGCCCTGTCTATAGAAGTAAAGAAGCTAAGGAACAGGTCAATAAACTATGGTATATCCATGTGATGGAGTATGAGAACGTTATCAAAACTGTCTTGAAAGATATTCAATATTTAAACTATTCTTTAAATTTTAATGATATAATGTTCAGCTAGAAAAATAAATCACAAAGACAAAAAATACAATGTGATCTTAACTTTGTTGGCTGTCAATAAGATAAGAAAGGATACACAGAACCATTAAGAGTTATTATATGTCCAGACTACACCATTATGGTAAATTAATTAGTTTTGTATTAATAAATTTCTGTATTTAAAAGATTTTCTTCGATGAGTATGAGTTACTACTATAATAAAAATGAATTATAAATAATAAAGAATTATCTATAATCTCATCTGCTTTTTAGTTCAGGAAATATTATCATCTAGTTACTTTTTTTCACAAAGCTAGGGATCAAACTCAGGGGTTTTAGTCAGCTTTTTCACTGCTATGACTAAAAGATCTGACAATTTTAGAGGGGGACAAGTTTATTGGGGGGCTCACGGTTTCAGAGGGCTCAGTCCATACAAGGCCTGCTCCATTCCCTGAGGCTGGAGGTGAGGCAGAACATCATGGCGGAAGGGTGTGGTGGAGGGAAGCTGCTCAAGATACGAAGATCTGGAAGCCAAGAGGGAGACTAAGCTCAGATCACCAAATACCTATCCCAAAGGCATGCCTCCAGGGACCCAGCTCCTCCTGCCACTCCATACCTGCCTACAGTTATCACTCAGGTAATCCCTATTAGGGGATCAATTCACTGATGGTGTTAAGGCTGTCATAACCCAATGATCTCACCTCTACACCTTTTTGCATTGTCTCATACATGAGCTTTGGGGGGACACCTCACATCCCAACCATAACAGTAGGGCTTATTACATGCTAGGTAACTGCTCTGCCAATGGGTCACAACCCCAATCCAATTTTGATCCAAAATCTTCCTAATTAAGAAACATCCGGAGGGTCAAGAAACAAGTTCATTATTTCTCTAAGGTGTGGTCTCCTTAAGGACAGGGAAGGAATCAATGGTAGTTTTTGGTTTTTTTTTTTTTTCATCAAGAAAAAAACGTACAGTTGAAAGCAGGGCATGAAGGTTCACATTCTATCTCCAGTAGCCCTTAGTATATGTCCTTGGGGAAATTATTTAACCTCTGTGATTCTTTTCTCCTTTTATCTGATGGGGCTAACCATGCCTACCATAAGTCTACTACAAGCATATAATGAACTCATGGACCCAAAGCTCATAGTACAGGACTTGGCACTTTCTATGTGCATAATAATCAGTCCTGTTAGCATCGTCCTGTCCACCACACACATCTCCTGGCCCACTGCCTTGCACATATTAAGAGTTGAATAAATGATACCATCAATGGGTTACTTTAGACTTAGTGGAAGCCTGGCCATATCAAAAGAGAAATCTAAAATATTTCATGTCTGGGTAAGCCCTCCAGGAACTGCTTTACAAGAACAGACCCCAGGCTACACTAATGAGTAGAGAGGTTCTCTGAAAGATCTCATCTCCCCTTTCATGTGTTTGGATGGCTTGTCCTATGTCCTGATATTTGATTTCAGCCTCACAGGGCTCTGGACCCTCCTTGGCGGACATTTAAATATATGCTTCTCTCTAATTGGAAAGGGTGATTCAGGGCTACAGGGAGAGTTCAGACTTGAAAGCCTATATCGATCAGCAAGGCTAGCCACCCTTGGACGAACAATACCAATAATGACTAACACATAGGACTTATGAAGTACCGGGCACTATCATATGTACTTCAATTACGTCAAGCTGTTTAACACATGAGGACCTGCACTGGAAACTCAATAGGCAGGACCTCTGTGAGATTCAGTAGGGAAAGGACCTTTTTTAAGTGATATCAGTAACTTCATTACTTCTCCATCAGGTCATGGAATAAGGGGATACCTCTCATGTGAGGTCAGGAAATCTTGATGGAAAAGACTCACCAAAAGTTCAGTAAGCACTTTTGAACTATAATCTAGCTTTCATAGTTTAAGAGGTTTCAAGGCTACATCTAAATTCCTTCTAGGTTTCTACTCAGGCACAGTCCTCATATCTTTTACATCATCTGTTTTTTCTAACTCTTTTTACCTCGGTTTGGCTTATGCTCATTTTGAAAGGACTAGCTTATCTGGAAGAGTGCTTAGCACTAAGGGCCACAACCAGTGCTGGGTACCACCCATCCTGACTCCCTCTAACTTAGGGCAGATTACAGAAGGGTCAGCCATCCCCCCACCTCCCAGGAAGGACTGCGGTAGTGACAGTGTTAAATTATTGCAGCTAAATGAAGGGCCCTCTCACTTTCCTGGGACTCTCCCAAGATGCTGTATAAAATTCTATATTATTGATCATTTACTTTTCTGTGGAGAACACTCCAAAAATGCAGGCTCTGCAATCACCTGGATCAACCACTGGTGACCAGAAAAATCCAATGAGAGCCCTAGGGGACAAATTGGCAGAGGCTTTGGGGTCTAGCTCCTAGAAGGTTCCAGTTTCTGCTGGAAAGTTTGGTATTGTTTTGAGGGTTTGGAGTTATTCCCAAACAAGCCCTAACATGGCAAGAATTATTTTTTATTTGCATCATTTTATTTATCAAGGACCGATACGTGAACAAAGAGGAAAAGGCCTCTTTGGCAGCAGGTACAACCCTCCTACAGGTCATCCTGAAACAGATAATGATGTAGGACTGGAGCCTCACCTGCCAACCTTGGGTCAGGGTGCAGCTCGGTGGTAGAGCATGCTCAGCATGCGGGAGGCCATGGGTTCAGTTGCCAGTACTGCAAGAAATAAATTGTAGTAACAGAATACATAACAGCCTCACCCCAGGAAAATAAGAAAAAGAAAGCAGTGCCTCCAATAGCCAAGTGCTCTTTGCCTATAACTCCAAGGCCACCCCCATCCTTAGAAGGAACTCAACTAGGCAGTGGATTCCTTGGGAACTGAGTCTAAGAAAGTGTTATCAGGTTAGCATATCACTAGTTCCTGTCCCTGTAGCAGGTACTGCACTAGGTTTGTGTCTTAGGGAGGGAACTGGCAAACATCTGAGGATAGCAAACAAACAAAATCCTGCAAGAGATTGCTCAAAACACAAGGCCTTCATTTGAATTGATTTCTTAACATGCTCCTGGCTTTCCAATGTTCTAAGAAAATCCAAGCTGCCTTTAAGCAACCCAGCTGCTAACATTAATAAGAGGGCCTTACTCAGAAAAAGCATTTTTTTATATTCAGTATTATTACAGCTACATATTTTATGTACCCAAGAAGAAAATCCATCTAAGTAGTAATAGCACAATAATAATACGAATACTACGAGCAGTTATATGAGAATGGTGATCTTTTTCTTCAAGTATTCCTCAATATACATGGTTAGTATTAGTCAGATTTTCATTACTATGACAAAATACCCGAGAAAAATCAACTCAGAGGAGGAAAGACTTACTTTGGCTCATGCTCTTCAGAGATTTCAGTCCATGGTTGGTGTTATGGGTAATAACTGAAGGTGGGTGAGTTAATGCTGGAGGAAGTAGGTCACTGTGAGTGAGCTCTGTGGATTGTATCTTGTCCTCTGGCTCCTCTCCTCCCTCACTCTCTTTCTCCTTCCTGGCTGTGAGAGCAGCCCTCCCCCACCAGGCCGTGGTGCTGGGCCCTGCCTATGGAGTTGGCTGACCCTGGACGGAACCCTGAACCTGTGAACCCAGAATAAACTTTTGAGCCTCTAAGTTGTTCTCGAAGGTTTTTTGATCACAGCACTGAAAAGCTTGCTGACACAGCGGGCTAGCTGCAAGGCACCCGGCCTTTGGTGAGGCAGTGAGTTATGGCAGGAGAGCACGGCCTGGAGGAGGAACCCGCTCACCTCAGCACAGCTAGAAGGGGAAGGCCGGAGGGGAGGGAAGGCAGTGGGGACAACATGTACCCTTCCGACATGCCCCAGTGACATACTTCCTTATTCTAGGCCCCACTTCTCAATTTCCACCACCTCCTGATAGTCCATTAAGTTATGAGCCCATCAATGGATCAATTCATTGATAAAACCAGAACCTGCATGATCCAATCACTTCCCCAAAGCCCCACCTCTGCACACTGGGGACCAAGCCTTCAACCCATGAGCCTTTGGGAGACAATCCAGATCTAACTTATAGCAATGGTTTTAAAAATTAATTAAATATTAATTGATTAATTTATGGTTCTGGGGCTGGAACCAGGGTCTTGTACATGCTAAGCATGACTCTACCGCTGAACTACATGTAAATTATTATAAAGTAGTAGCCAGCCCCAGATGTTAGTTTATAATATAAAAGAGTGGCTCTTTGTTAGTGGTTTTATCCCCAGTATTTGGCCTGCTGGAAAGCATCCAGCATATACTATTTGAAATAAATAATCCATAACTGAAATGAGAAGGTAGGTATTACTCATCAATACTTAGCAGAATCCACCAAAGCTGCAAGAACCCCTTGGTAGAAGATTGCTGCTCTTCTTGTGCTGTTTGCATTAGAGTTTTTCTCTATATCATTATTATTTTCCTGCCATATTTACTGATCCAATAAAAATATAAAAATCTACCCAGGCGTGGTGGTGCACACCTGTAATCCCAGGGGCTCAGAAGGCTGAGGCAGGAGGATTCAAGTTCAGGATTCAAGCAAATCAGCAGGACCCTGTCTCTATAAAGAAAATATTTTTAAAAAGTGGGGGTGAGGGTGGAGGATGTGGCTAAGTGGTTAAGTGCCCCTGGGTTTAATCCCTAGTACAAAAAAAAAAAAAGATAAAAATCTGGAGAACACAATATGGTGTTGTTTAAAACCACCCTGGCGTCCCATCTGGGATACCATTGGCGGGGGTAAAGCTTGTGTAGTTATGTAAATACTGTATCCTGAGAAGAGAGGAAACACCTGTCCTGGAGTGGGGGAGGGGAGAACAGCTGACACGAGGTTTGTGAAATTTTCCTTGATCTTGCTAAGTAGCTGAGGTCTCCGCCCTGATGATGTGGAGCCAAAGCTGACTTCAACAAGCCAACAAGTCTTTAACCAGTTTGTCTTTTCTCTGCCTGTCTGCTTTGTCCTCTCTCCACACCTTTCTCCCTCCGCATCCTCCTCTGCCTTCAGTTCATTTCTCCCCACCTTCGCCTTCGGCCTGCAGCTGAAGGTGGACAGCTGAGGGGCTCTTCCAGGTCCCACCAAGAGAAGATAGACATAAACAATGCTGAAGACCTCTTTATGGTCACTCCTGGGATTTAGCAGAATCTTGCTTATAACAGTCTAACCACAGAGTGGCTCCAGGCATGATTTAGGTCAGCCCCTGGTTTTTATAAAGGGAAATCGCAGCCCAAATGTCATCCAAGGACTCTGTGGCAGTGCTAACCAGAAGCCCAAAAGCCTGCCTAATTCCCTCAGTTCCAAGTGGCAAGGGACACTGATATCATCCCTGAGGGACTCTGGAAATAGGCCTTCTCTGTGACTCAGTGGATGTTCAGATATCTCACAGTGACTCCGGATGACCTATTCCAGCCTCCAAGGCCATCTGTCACAGATATGCACAAGTCCTATTGACCAGGGTGCTTGTTAAGTGGAGCGCTGATAATCCAAGAATTCGCAGTAGGACAAATCTCCTTAGCAAAGACCAGTATCCAGAGACTGGTGCTATTGTGGGATTTCTCCATCAAGAGGAAGAGGTAGAGTCTATGTCTTCTGCCTGTACCTGGGCAGGGCTTTGTCACAGCCTGGCCCAATAGAGTGTTGTAGAAGTGATGCTGTAAGACCTTTGTGAATTAGTAGAAAAAGTGAGATTGTGCTTGTTCTATGATCTGTCTCCCTCCCTCTCCACACTCCCCTTTCTCATTTGGACTTCTGAGCTTCCAGATAGAGATCAGGCAGCTCTAACATGTAATGACAAAGGAAAACAGAGATGCCTCTGCTGGCCCTGGCTGTTGGTTCTTCCTAGCCCGGGTGCCAGATGAGTAAGTGAATCTTCAGATATTCCAGTCCCAGCTGCTATCTGACTGCCACTGAAGGAAAAAACCCAGTAAGTGCCAGAGACAAGAACAAGGCACAGCGTGGCTCATGGAGGAGAAGGTGGGCTGGGGTAAAAGATGTCTTCACAGAGGAGGTACAACTTGGGTTGATGGACACAGGAAGAGGCTATCCACACAGAGATGGCAGCATTTGAGGAGGGCAATAGCCACATGAAGATGCAAGAAAGTCCTGGGATGGAGATGAAGGACTTCATCTGCAGATTCAAGATAGGACACAGGAGACTTGATCTGATTCTCATTGAGAAAGATCATTCTGACTTTCCCATTCTGATGAGGGGATGTAGGTGAAGTGCAGGTGGCCAGAAGATGAGTAATGCAATGGAAAAAACAGTTCAGGTGAAGCATGATCTAAGTCCAAATGAAGGCAACAACCTTTGAGATAGAGAGAAGGGGTCAGCAGGGAAAAGAGAAGTCTTCAGGAAGGACTCAGCATCTGTTAAGGGTGAGAGGGAAGTCTGAGGTTTGTAGCTCAGGCAACAGGTGGTGCCATGCATAGAGCCTTAGCTTGCAGGCTGTGCATACTGGTCAAGGGCAGGGGCTGCTTGCTCTCTCCACCTGTGTGCATGCTGCCCATGGGGATGCCCAGGCACCAGGAGGATATACAGGTCCCATCAGCAATGAAGGCTTTTTCAAGTCCAGAAGATGGACGAGCCTTGGAAGAGTAAATGCAGTGATAGGGAAATGTCAGAATCTGGAGGACCACTACCCCTTGAGGAGAGGAACAGGCAGCAGATTTGGGAAACAAGAACAGAAAGACCCAAGGAAGAGAAAACAAGCCTAGGACCCCAGAAGAGCTTACCCACCTCTAGGGTAAGGAATGAGCTCCAAAGGAAGGTCACCTCTAGGTGCCAGACATGTACCCCTGGACTTGCTCTGTCTCTCCGTGTCTACACAGTACACATTTGAGGAAATGCACAGGCCAGCATGAGACACTGATCTCGGGTTTGTCACTTAGGGGCAAAAATAACTGTTACATTTTTTCAAATTGTCTTGAACCCATTGGCTTTAATGGTCTTGGTCAGGATTTTACTCAATTCTTTAGGTATGCATCAGAATTTTCAGTAAGAACACACTTAAGATGTAGGAATCAGAGTACTGTGGCCTTTGGAAATGGCCCAATGGATACAGTAACCAAACTCACAGGTATTTCCAAATTCCTCATGGGCACACAGTACCAGAAAACTTGCACATTTTTTAGAATCCTAAGGAATCGGAGAACTGCCAGCATTTAAGTAATATTGATGGTTGCTGTCCTAGAAAGTTTGGACTTTGAAAGCATCTTAGATGTCATCAACTCTGACTTCTAAAACTTACAGACCTTGGGTGGTATATCATTAGAAGGCAGGGACCAGGGGGCTGTAATTCAACTGGAAGCAAAACAAGTACAAGAAACTTGAGTCTATGCAGAGCTGACCTGCAGGTGCATATAAATTATTGATGAGAACTCCGAGAGATAAATTTGGGAGTAAAGGTGGGTTGGCTGTAGATGAATCATAGACTTTCTCTCTGCTAGAGTCCTGGGGCCAGGACTCTCATTTTCCAGATGAGGAAACAAAGGACTCCAGAGGTTAATCCACTTGCTGAAGGTCAAATCTAAGCTAGAGCCAGAGCTGAGATGATTCCTGGGGCTGAACCATTGTGTACTTGTACCCTTCGGCCCAACTATCATGCAGGCCATGTCTAGTTTTATTTTAATGTGTCTCAAGTCAAATGTCATGAATATTGGAAACAGAAGCTATTGTTCTATGTTGACAAATGTTTTTTTTTTTTTTCCAACGTCAGCAGCTACTTGAATTTAGGGATTTCTTTAAAAAGCTTTCCAGTTTCTACCAAATACAATTGTGGGATGGCAAACACAATTCTGCCTATGGGTCAATCTAATACATCTTTGAAATGATGTGCCTGTTGTATTCTTCAAACAGGTTAGAGAAATAAAATGGTATCCACGGAGAGCATGTAATTGTGAACTGCTTCCCCAAATCTACTTTCTTTGTCGGTGTGCAGACTGTGACATCACAGTGGGTAATTAGGAATCCAGCAATAATAACCCAAGCATCACTCCTCCCCCCACTCCCAGTACAGCACTCCCCTCTGCGGGGAGCTGAATGTCAGCATTTACTTGCAAGCCTGCACTCCTGGTTGTTCCCTGGAGCTCCTCTAAAACGTCTCCATGGTCCACAAGATATTCTATTTTCTTAGCTCAGTTGGCTTTTTCCCAAGCTTTATTCTCTTCTGCCTCTCCAGTATTCAAAATGGCTCTTACCCATTCTCTCTTAGACTAATCTTTCTTCTCTTGACTTTCAAGAGACAAGGATAATAAAAAAGCTGTTTTCTCCTGGGCTAAATCAGATGAATTAGGAATGTTTCCTGGAGCTTGATGTTGAGAAGGATTCTGAGGCAAGTCCTTAAATATATATGCAAAAAAATGCCATGATTATTGGTGATGTCTGCATCAGGCAGACCAGTGAAAGGAATAAGCTGGTGGAGCTGGTACTCGTCATTGCATTGACGAGTGTCCCCAATTGTCTCCCCAATTGTCTCCCTCTTCTTTTTTTTTTTTTTAAATCCTGTACATATTGGTGTTTCCCAAAACTTAGCATAGTGCCTGGTGCAGAGTAGATAGTCAGAAATTATTAGTCGATTTTTCTACTTCTTTAATGTCTCCCTTAACAATCATTTCTGATTTCTTCCATTGTGTTAATTTACTACTGCCATGTACCTAGCTCTCCAATTTATATTGCTAGGTACAAGGCAGTAGTACATCCACCTGTCTGATGAGTAGCTCCATTTGGAAAGCACACCAGCATCTCAAATGCAAAATTTCTGAAACAAAATTAACCTCTCCGCTGCAAACCATTCCTGGTTTTGCCTGTATTACTTATATTAATGGTAATTTCACCTTCATCCCCATTTCTTGTTTTTCCTTAAGCCTCCTCTTAATTTAATTCCACTCCACTGGGACAACTGGCATCATCTCTCAACCCTCCAATCTACATGGATTCTAGATTGGATTTTTTTTCTTTTAATAAAAGTGCAGACTGTATGGTTCCTGTCTTGACTTGGGTTTCCTCAAAAAGCAGACCTTAAGACAAAAATCTGGGTCAGTTAGTTCATTTGGGACATGACTCCAGAATTGTGAAGGGGTAAAGAAGCAAGATCAAGAAGACAGAAAAGCAGATGTAGGTGACACTATGGTGCCCTGCCCAGGTTCCCCCTCAGTATGGAGGCCCTCACTCTCCACCTGCTCGGGCTCTGGATGGCTATAGGTTCTGATTTGAGTCCTTCTCCAGGAACCGCTCTTGACAGAAAAGAGCAGCCTTAGCCCATGTCTCTACCAGGGGACAAATGCATCCATTAGCTAGTCCATAAATAAAAGGCCTGTCCCCTATCTTGGTCTCAAGTGGGTTGACTCTGAAGAGCTATCGTAGCTCCAGAGCTTCCGGTGGGTTCTTCTGAGGTGATATAATGGCACCACAGTTCAACAACTTCTAATTCTGCTTTCTTTTCCCAGATATGTGTTGATCTCGAGGAATTTCTTAACAAACTTTCTGCAGACAAATCTCTCTGATAGGGTCTGTTTTTCAGACAACCTCCTAAAACAGCTAATAAAAGTTATATTAATAAGTAAGATCCTGCTGTGGACACCCAAGGCTCAGTTCTGCTGGGGACCCTGTCAAGAACCAGGTAGACCTCAGTGTTCATTCACCAAGAAGCAAGGAGGCCAGGGTACTTACCCACAAATTCCTGAGAGATACTCCTGGGGCAGTAATGTCCTGACCCTTCTCAACTGCTCATATACAGCCAGGCATACTTCATTGGTCAGAAAATGCTCTCAGGCAGACAGATGCAGGAAGCCACCAGTCAGTTTGAGGGCCATTGTCTGCAGGTAACTTTCAGAGTAAACTGATGAGATCTGGGCAAAGAGCCCTAATAACATCTGCTACAACTCCCTTCACCCAAAATCATCTGACTCACCGTTTTCCACAGAAGGATTTCAAGCTTACAGCACAAAATTACATCAGCCACTGATGTGACTTATTGACAAACAAATTTTTAATTTGAACACAACAATCACATGCAGAGACTTCACACAATTTCTACTTATCCAGCCTTTGATGGCGTTTAAAGTCTGGACTCTTGGTCAAGAAAATAAACCCAAACTTCTTTGGCCACATATTTGGCATCATTAATGACTCGTCATCAAGCAAACTGTCTAGTCCTGTTTCTAGTTCTAGATCCTCCATTCCACCCAGATTCATCTACCTTACAGTGTGTGTGTGTGTGTGTGTGTGTGTGTGTGTGTGTGTAGAACAAATGAACAAAATTCTGATCAAGCAGTTCTTTCCCAGAGACTTTCCACTGACCAGAAGATGAAGTTCAAACTCCTTGGTGAGACAAACAAGATTCCCCATATCTGGCTAACCCACCTTCTTGCCAGGGCCCCAGCTCTCTTCCACACCTCACACTGCATCTCGTGAAATGTCTGTGGATCCCTATTAGTCCAGGTTCTCCAGAGAAACAGAACATATATACATTTGAGGAACTCTATCATGGAAATCGGCTCAGACAATTATTGAAGCAGAGGAATCCCACGATATGCCGTTTGAAATTGAAGAACAAGAAAAACCAGAGGCATAATTCAGCCTGAGTTCAAAGGTCCAGTACCAGGGAGTTGATTCTAGAGTTCCAAGTCCTAGGCCAAAGGCCGGAGAATGGGGAAAAAAATAGAAGTGCTGGTGTGAGTCCCGGAATCTGGAAGCCTGAGAACCAGGCTTTCCAACATCCAAGGGCAGGAGAAGATAGATGCCATAGCTAGCTCATGGAGAGAGAGAAAGAAAAGTTTCCTTCCTCCACCTTTTTGTTCTGTTAGGCCCTCAATGGGTACCTGCCGACCTGGATGAAGGTGGATCCTCTCTGCTCAGTCTGAATGCTAGTCTTTCTGTAAACAGGCTCATGGTCATAGCCTGGGTTGAGAGGAACAGCAGGCGACCAAATAGATGCATACAACACAGTGATCTCTGCTATAGTGGAAACTGGGCGCACAGAGGAGGGAGCCCCCACTCTCCCAAGATGGAATTCAAGTTGGTCCTGGAGGAGGACAAAGAATTTTCCAGGTGGAAAAAAATGGGGTGGATTCTTTGAGATCAAAATATATAAAAGCAGAGATGTGGGGAAATCTGGGATGTTCGGAGATCATGATCATTTTTTGTGCCAACTGAGTCAGGGGATGCACATGACACCATGGATGTGGATCCCGCAGAAACAAAGGGCTGAGCATACAGCAGTGACGAGTCAAGCAGACCTGCTGATCCCCTCGTGGAGACTGCACTCCCGTTGGAGGGGACAGACAAGAAAATAATTAGTAATCAAAATGCATTCTGCTGCTAGCTATACCTAATTAAAATTAATTTAAAAAAAATAATTAGAGAACTATTAATGACAATAGACTGTTAAACTGCTATAAAGGAAACAAACAGGAGGGATTTAGGTCAGCGAGGGCATGCAGGGGGCCTCTCTGGGCATGTGACATTATAGTCGAATGCAGGAGGACAGGAAAGAGGCTGCAAGGAAAGGAGAACTGAGTAGGGGCTTCTGTTCCACATGGGCAGGGGCAGGGGCAGCCGGCCAAGGCCCTGTGGACAATATTTATAGAGCGGGCCCTCCAGACTGGGTCCTCCAGAAACAGGCCGAGCATAAAGCTCCCCTGATCTAAACACAGTGGCATTGCCAAGAGAGGCATGGATAAAAATGGTGGCCTCTGAAGCCAGACCCAGAGAACTCCGGTGATGGACACACAGGCACCTTTGGTGATTCTCGGGCTGCTTCTATTGTTTGTGTGGAGGTGTCTGAGCTCAGCATGCACAATTTAGTAAATTTTAAGTTTTAGTAATAGCTTGTAGTCCATTTTCAAGGGTTCAGCTAAGTGATGTAGATATGATCACTAGAGACATAACGGCCCTGTCCATGACTGCAATTCACACTATGTAGAAATGGACAGCTACAGGAGCTAAAATGCAGGGCAATATTAAATCGTGGCCAGGAGCAAGACTTCAACCCCTTTCTGAAGAGGGGCAGATTCCCTACACATGTCTTTGGCCAACGTATGTGACTTGGTAGAGCCTCCTCCTTGCTGGAAAGGGATTCTGTGAGTGAGTTTCCATTTTACCATTTATCTCAGAAGCAGCTGAAAGTCATTCGCCATTGCAGCCAAGGCTGCTGTGGAACACACAGTCTCTCCGTATTGCAGTTTGACAGAGTTATGAAGCAGGTCAGTGACAACGCTGAATTTTGAGTTTTGACCTTTTACCTTCTGATGTTTTTCAGCATCTTCTAGAGTATTATCTGGTCTCTGCTTTGACAAGTGTCAGGAGAAGAGAGGTTGCCAAGACCAAGTAGTTAATGTTTGGTTTAAAAACAAGAGCTGTCCTTTGGTTTTCTTCAGCGACTGAGAGAACATGGTTTAATTAGCACAGGGGTCAAAATGGATTCGTTAAAAGGGGGGATTGCATCTGGAATTCTGTCCAACGGGCCCCAGTTATCCTATTAGTAAAAACCCTAACACATTGGCTCATATTTACCTGTTTGCAATGGCTTCTTCATCCAGTGATGAGCACCAACTCCATGACTGTCCTCACTTGTCCTCTTTGCATCCTCCACCGTGACAAAGTGTCTGGCACATCTAGACAACCAACAATCGATGACAACCAACAACTTGTCTTGAATGAATTAATGAATGGATGTTAATCCTACAGAAACTAAAAATTCCTCTGTTTTTGAAAGTGAGAATTTTCCCTTTAAAATCTGTACAAAATGTTTCTGTGAATGGGTTTATTTCTAGTATGAGGGATGGTGTAAGAAAAGCACTGGTATCCCTTCATGCGTTCGCGTTTGCACAAGGATGGGCTACTTTGGTGTGACTTGGTTTCCTACTGATAAACTTTAAACTGGTCAATTTCATCTCACTCTTTGGGCTCCATTTCTTCCACTGTGATTTGCTTCTGTGCTCGATGGAAGAAGATATCCTTCTGATTGCTGTGCATTCAAAAAAATGCACAACCCGTTGGAATTATTTTCTTCCTTGCTCTTGACTGAGATCTAACGAAGCACACAATTAAATTATGCATTTCACATGTTTCCGAATTCTGTTAGATTTTCTTTTCTAACATCTCAGTCGTGCTCTCTGCTATGATCTGAATCATTGCGTTCTCCCCAAATTCATATATTGAAATCCTAACCTTCAAAGTGATGGGATTGGTGGAGGGTCCTCAGGAGGTGAGCAGGTGATAAGTGAGCAGAATTCGCAGTAATGGAATTCGTGTCCTTAAAAAGAGGCCTGAGAACTCCCAATTTTCCCCCAAATGCAGAATCACATCGGTTATACATCCACAGTTTTACATAATGCCCAATTAGTAATTGTTGTATTCTGCTACCTTTCCTATCCCGTACTATCGAATTCATAACCCACTTCAATCTAATGTATGAAAATATGATATGTCAAGAGCTTTGTAATGTTGTGAACAACCAATAAAAAAAAAAAAAAAGAAAAAAAAAAAGAGGCCTGAGAGAGAACGCCTTTGCCCTTCTGCCATGTGAGACCCAACACGGTGGCCCTGTGGGTGAAGAAACAGGGCGTCATCAGACACTGCACCTACCAAGGCCTACTTCTTGGATTTTCCAGGCTCCACAGTGAGAAATACATATATGTTGCTTTTAAGCCACTCAGTTTCTGGTATTTTGTTATAGTAGCCTGAAGAGACCAGGACACTCCCCCCATGTTCATTTTGTTCTTAAGTCCTTTCCTTCGGGTGACATGCAACACTGCAGGAAACATGAGTCCTTGAGTCGGCTTGGGAAGCGCCAGGTTTAGTGAATCCAGCGGATTTTCCCCTGCAGCACTCTTGAGGCCTGCAGCATACTCTCAAGATCAGGGACTCTCCAAACGGAGCCACAGCGTGTCAGAGTGCCCAGGTGTATTTGATCTCAGAAACCTTTTAATAATGAACTTCTCTGAGGACCAGAGTTCCACCTGCGGCACTTCGGGGGACAAAAGCATGTGGCTTGTTTGTCAAGCACTCTTGTTTCTTTGTAGGACCCCTTCTTTTTCTAACGTTTCTATCAATACGTTCTATAAAATGCTTTTCCTGGTCTTTCCTCTGTTTGACTTTGGCCGTTCCTTAATCAAAAGGACTAGTTTAAACAAATAGGTCTTAAATAAATTTGAAAAGGTCTCTAAGTGTTTGGCAAATACAGTAAGGCCTGGGGAATCTTGAGGGCCCTGGCTCATAATAATGAGGAGACTGGTTACGCCCCTGGGGAAAGCGAGGTGGACTCCCCTGACAGCAGGCAGAGCAACTGGAGGGTCTTTCACGTCATCTTTGAAAGCACTAAGAACACATTTCATTCAGAGTTTTTCCTGAGATCCCTAGGATCCTAAGTTTGTAACTTGCCAATAGATTTTTGAGCCTGGAAGTTTTGCTGCCTGCTTTTGTAACATGATCTCTTACTCACATAAATGCCAGATGGCCTGTATTCATGTTTTAAATTGGAATGGACTAGAATTAAAGTTGATTTTTGTTTTAGCAGGGATAGCACTAAGGATACTCTGATCCCCCTGGAGAAAGCATCATATTTGGGATCTCTGGATCTCCAAAGCACGAAAGTTAATGGGACACAGAATTCACCTGCCACCTGTGCTCCTCTCCTGCTCACACCCACTCCTGTTGCCTTGCAAAAGTCACTTCACAAGCCAAGTGACGAGTGCCAGCCCTGGCTTAGGGCCATGGAAGGGGGCCCAGAGATACTAGGGGGAGGCTCGGCCATCCAGAGGGTCCTCCTTCCCACCACCATCCACACACCCACTCTGACACACCTTTTGTATGTCACGGCTCTGGGCCCCCAGCCAGCCACCAGCGGTTTCCAGCTGTCCTGGCCTCGAGATAGTCACCCACCCTAGACCACGGTCCCCGCGCAATTTTGAATCAAATGAATTCCTTCTGGTTTTTCTCAGAATCTGCTCCGTAGACGGTATTTTCAGAAGGCTATTTTGGTCATCTGTTTTTTTAATGCTGCTTCAGGACTCGGGGTGTATTTGAGAATTGTTTGGGGTGGGAAAAAAAAATTTTTTTTTTCCGCGTCTGGCTTCCTCCTGAAAACAGAGCTATTTGGCATCTGTCCATCCATTGTGTGGCCCTTCCCTTTTGCCAGGCACCAACCTCAGAATCCTGCCTCCCCCAGCATCCCCTATCTCCCTCCCGTCTCCTGCCCGGGTTTGCTTCTCCACCTCCCCAGACTTCCTTCCTGCCCTCTGCCATTCAGAGAGGCTGCCGACTCCTCTCCTCCAGGGAGGGCTGCAGCCCGAGGAACCTGATCAGCCTTTCAGTACCACCCGCCTATGAATGAGCTGGTTGTCCCAGCAGTCAAATCCAATTAGGGCCTACGTTTGTAAAATCCAAAATTTATTCTGCTGGGGCCCCAACAAAGGCCCTAAAATTCAATTTAACGGACTAGGGAAGCAAGATAAGGAGTCCCTGAGGTGGAACTATCAGCCTTTTTCATCTGGTTGCTATGAGCTGCAGCCTGATATGGTGGAAATAGCCTGGGATTTTCCGTCAGATGGATTTGACTTTGAATTGATTCGTTGCTGTGTGATCTTAGGTGAGTTGCTTAACTTCTCTGAAGCTCAGTTTTCTTAGCTATACCAAGGGGGTTAGTAAAAATACCTGACTTTCTGGATATGGATAGAAAACACAGGAAGAACCTGGTACAGAGTATAGACTCATTAAATGGTAGTCCTATTTAGATTAGAGAATAGAAAATATTAACGAGGAGCTGATGTCAAAGCTTCCAGTTCACCCTCAAGTTGAATCATTCAGATTGGTGATGACAGAGCCAGGGGTGAGGGGGGGTGTCTAATCTGAGTGGCTGACACTGAATAGCACTGAATCTTCTAAGGCTCATCCACATACCTGCTGCCCACCCAGCTGAGCATGAGAGCTGCATCTTGGAGACTTGGACTTGGGCAGCTCTCTTTACCCAGGACCAGTTTGTTTCTTCCTTTTTTTTTTTTTTTTTTTTTTTTTGGTACCGGGATGTATTTTATCTAGAGATAGGGTCTCACTGAGTTGCTTAGTGCCTCACAGTTGCTGAGGCTGGCTTGGAACTCACCAATCCTCCTGCCTCAGCCTCCCAAGCCACTGGGATTACAGGCATGTGCCACCACGCCAGCCCACCATGAGTTTCTTGTCTGTTCTCTCAGCCCTGTACACACCACCCTGCCCTCCCTGCTGGTGATTCCCCTTTCCAGGGGAGGAAAGAGAGTCTACTCATCTCCTGGAATGGGCTCTGGAAGAGAGGAGAACTCCCGCACAGAGCACAGCGGGCTCTTGGCTTAGAGGTCCCTAAGTACTTCTGCTGTCCAGTCTGTGCTGAGCAGATGGCAGGCTAGAGAGCTTCCGATCCATTCCACAGGTGCACTCATGGATGGCCAACAGGAAGGCAAAGTTGGGGAATTCTTGATTTCTTTCCTCCTTCCTGGGAAATATAAGGTATCAGTAACAAAAAGAAGAGGAGAAACTAATGCTAACTGAACCCTCCATGAATAAGGCAGTGGCTTTTGTGTATATCTGCTCTGTGCCTATTTCTGACCCATTCTCCTTTAATTTAGAGACAGAACGTGCTCAACAGATCTTGCCCATCCGTGTTGGCCTCATGGTAGATAAAGAAAAGCCACAAGGCTAGCTAGTCCAACTCAGATAGTACAGCAGTTGCCCCTTCTCCCTGGAGAATATGTTCCAGGATCCCTAAGTGGATGCTGGAATCCTGGAGAGTACTAAGCTGTATTTATAGATATTGATATTCTATAATAAAAGTTCTGTGAATGTGCTCGGTCTCTCAAAACTTCTTTCTGTACTCATCTTTTTTCTTGTTGACTGCAGGCAACTGAAACCACAAGCAAGATGGGGTGCCACTGTGGCTCCAAATAAGCCACGACACCTTTCCAGATCTCTCCGTTTCCTTACCTGTAAATAGAGGATGTCAGACTGGAAGACCCAAATCCTTTCCGCTCTAATAATCTGTGGTCTCTCAATATGATTTACAAACTGAAGTCCTGGCATAGGGAATGAAATTTAAAAGCCAAGATGTGGTATGCTGAGCTTTTCCACCTGAGCAAACATGACGCCCACAGTAGAAATTCTCATTGGGAAGGTAAACAATGAGACCACCCTAGGAGTGGAAGAGAGGAGGCTGCCGAAGCCTTGGGGAGGGAGGCCTCTTTTCTCAGCAGCAAATAATATCCCGGCTGCTCCTGGAGAGGATTGTTAAAGCTAAGATGTGTGCGGCACAGACATGGTGAGGCCTAAGAGAGGCTTTGACTTGCAACTTTAGAACCTCATCAGAGAACTAAAATACCGTGGCAGATAAGACATAAGAGTCACTTGAATTTTTTTGAGCGCTACTGGTCTAATTGGTATATTTCATCAAATGAGGAAGATATGGAAGAAAATTAGGGAGTGTCAGGAAGCGACACCATGGGCACCGGAAGATCAACTTGGCTGAGTGTAAAACTCATGTGGCTGGTTTTCTCCTTGGTTTTCTGGTGATCAGTGCTACACGACAGAGGTCAGAAGTCAGTCTCGTGTTCGTTCTTCCAACAATAACTTGCTTTGGGTGAAGAGTGATTATTTCCCACCAATTCCTATTTTGATACTTGTGGCACTTTGGAGTGTGTGTGTGTGTGTGTGTGTGTGTGTGTGTGTGTGTGTCCCACATACCTAGATGAGGATCTTTTAAAGACGATTATACTTACAATCTGTGAGCCCACTCAATCTATATACTCTTTATTCTTTCCAACTTGACTTGGACATTGTTTTTTTTTTTTAAAGTAATTATCATTTGTTTCCTTTCTTGGAAATAGTATGATTCTTATTTTTTTTAAGTTTTTTCTTTTAGTTGTAGATGGACACAATACCTTTATTTTATTTATTAATTTATATGTGGTACTGAGGGTCGAACCCAGTGCCTCACACATACTAGGCAAGTGCTCTACCACTGAGCTACAATCCCAACCCCTCTCTTATTATTTCTAATCTTTTTCTTGTCTTTTTTTTTTTTTTTTTGTGTGTGTGTGTGTGTGTGAGTGCTGGGGATTGAACCCAGGGCCTCACACATGATGAGCAAGCACTCTACCAACTGAGCTATGATCCCATTCTTTTTCTTTTCTTTTTTTTTTTTTTAAATATTTTTTAGCTGTAAATGGACACTATACCTTTATTTATTTATCTTTATGTGGAGCTAAGGCTTGAACCCAGGGTCACACACATTCTAGGCCAGCACTCTATCACTGAGCCACAACCCCAGCCCTGTGATTTCTAATTCTATGTTCTTTTCCTGTATATCCTGGGAGACTGCTCAAGGTTAACCTCCAAATCAAGGATTCCATTTGCTACACTGTCAATTTTGCTTATTTCCACCCCCACGATGGGTTTTAATTCTTGGGTTGCCATCCATTCTTATCTCATCTCTCTTATCCCATCTTCCCAACTTTTCATCTGAGTCTTTTTTCTGTGTGTGGTTTTCCATAATTTATAGACCATGTCTTCTTACAATCAAAGATTCTTTAAATTTTCCTTCTGTTTTCTGTAGGAAAACTGTTTCAGAGGTCTGCTCCTTTTCGGAGTCGTTTCCATTCATTTCCACTCAATTGAGGGACTCTCTGGGAAACTAATGATGCCCTTGGAATATTTACCAAGTACATGGCTGCCAAAGCCAAGGTCTCGGCTTGGCACCAGAATGACGAGCCACCACACACCTTTGTAGGTTCAAACGGCAATTCTTTATTCCAGCTCTCACACCGCCTCCACACAGGTCCAGGGGCAATCGCGTTCTGCCGTCTGCCCGCACAATTCACCTACTCCACGAGGCTATCTCCAAATCCCATTTCAATCTCACGAGAACTCAACGGGAACAAGCAGCAGGAACACCCTAATCCCAGCAATAATCTTCAACCTCCAACTTCCCTAAAACCCATTATCTTAAACTGGCAATGCCTTAAACTCAAGGAGCCGGTTACTTCCTCAAACCTGATCAGCTCTAAACCCAGATCCGCCTTGGTCCTTGAGCAAGGTCACCTTATTAAAGCATGCATGCAATGTCCCATCGAATGTCCTCTAAGCAGCATGGGGTATGCTTGGCAAGGAAATTTCGATGCGTCATTCCTACTTGGTAATGGCCCTCAGCACATGGCAATTAACAAATATGTCAACATATGAATTTCTGCTGTTCTCATATAAATCAGCTCCTTAACACTGGAAGGAGAAAGGTGGGTTTTTGTTTTCTAAGGTCTTAATTCTCTTATGTCCATTGAGGTGCAAACAGCCCCTTCATGCTGCAGGAGCCTTCTCAGAAATTGCCTCCATATAAGCCTTTGTTTGGGAATTCTGGGACCTTCCAGGAAGGGTGCAGAATTTTTCAAGAATGGGGGAGAACTGAAGATGGGGTAGGAAAAATGGTGGCATGAGACCCTAGGTACGTATATAACTGTGTATGTGGTACAATTCTACATCAGGTACAACCAGGGAAATGAAGAGTTGTGCTCCATTTGTGTACCATGAATCAAAATGCATTCTGCTGCCATGTATAACTAATCAGAACAAATTAAAATCCAAAAAGGAATGGGGAGAATAGACCCTGATGCTTCTATGTTGTGAAAGTTCCAGGCCAGAAAGGGGGTGAATCCTCACAGCTCCTGTGAGTTGTGGGACTGAAGTTTCTGCGGGTGGTAAAAATTTACACCCTGCCCAAGTGCAACTTTCTGGGAGGGGCTTAGATCTGGAACCCAAAAGCTTCACATTGGACCCCTAAGTACAACCGAAGACGGTCTTCAGCAGTCACTCCAGTGGGGGACAGGGACCTCGTCTCCATAGGGGTTAGGTCGCAGAAGGAACAGCATTTAGGCAGTGACCACAGAGTCTAAGAACAAAGGAACTATTTCCAATTTTCATGAGCTTCAGAAACTAGTTGATGTCAAACTTCTTGTTGGCCTTGGTAAGTAGAGGGTTTTTACCCAGATTTATTTAGAATTGTATTTAGAATAATCGAGAAATATGGCCAGGGGTGATTGGCACAGGCCTGTAATCCCAGCAGCTCAGTCGGCTGAGGCAGGAGGATCATGAGTTCAAAGGCAACCTCAGCAACTTAGAGTGGCCCTGAGCAACTTAGCAAGATCCTGTCTCTAAATTTAAAAATATAAAAAGGGCTGCGGAGGTGGCTCAGGGGTTCAGTGCCACTGGGTTCAATCCCTGGTACCAAAGAGAAAGGAAAGAAATGTGACTTTGTTGCATTTGGGTTTTCTGGAGCAAATCATCCTGGTTAGACATAAAGAGTCCTAGATAATCTTCAGAATAACGTCACCTTAGTAACGAGCAGTCGTAATGCCATCTTACAGATCAGGAATCAGAGGCACAAATTGATAAGTCATTTCCCTAACCTCACGTGGCCAGAATCAGCGCCCTGGAATTACTGAGTGACGGAGCTCTTACCTGCTTCACCTCATTATTCCTAGACTATGAGGGTTTTGTGAGGTTTCACTTTTTTAAGTTCTCCCATGAATTTTAGCAAGAAGTTAAACCAGAAACATTCTCATGTATTTTATAATAGTCTTCTTTTTCCTCATAAACTGTCTTGGAATGGGTCCTAAAAGTTGATAGTGATTTTATAAGAAGAGAGCATGAAAAAGAAAATTGCTTACTTACCAGTCCTAGGAGAGAGAAAGTTCTAGATTTTATAAACTAAGGTGCTGCACTGAAAAATGAAAGGAAGAAGGAAGGAAAAAAGAACAAGGGTCAAAAGTCAGGAAAGAGCCAGATCCAGTGGCTCACACCTGTAATCCCAGCAGTTCAGGAGGCTGAGGCAGGAGGACTGCAAGTTCAAAGCCAGCCTCAGCAACTTAGTGAGGCCCTAAGCAACTAAGTGAGATACTGTCTTAAAAAAATAAAAAGGGTTTGGGATGTGGCTCAGCACCCCTGGGTTCGTTCAATCCCTGGTACCAAAAAAAAAAAAATCAAGAAAGAAAGGACAAAGGACCCTATATTTGGGGAAACTTGCAATTAAAGATGACCAAGAAGTTAACAGACAGGAAATGGGAATGATGCCAAACATATCTGTTAAGTCTCCATATATTGTTGTAGCAATCTCCAAGGTTTGGATGGAAACAATTGGCAAAGTTTGGTTTTGCGTATTTTATAGTCCTGGCTATTGACCAAGGAAGACTCATGATAATAGTTGATTATCGGGTTGTTGTTTTTGGTGAAGTGCAACTTTATAAGAAACTTGAGTAGCCTCTACAACAAGCGAGCTATTGTCCTCTGCATTTGACTATATAGTAGGTAAAATGAACTTGGAGAAGATGGCTCCTCCTCTGGCCTCTGACATCTGGACCTCCTCTGGAGTACAGGCAAGGCAAGCAGCAGGGGAAGAATATTCTCAACACGTATGATGTCCTAGTTTCAACGGCTCCACTTCTAGCTCCAAAAAAGCCTGTGGTTCAGTGTGGAGAAATCATTAACATGGGATTCAAGGAGGAAAAATGCAGTCTTTAAGTCCTAATCCTCCAGAGGATATCAAATGATCGAGAGGAAAACCATGAAGTCAGTTTGCTTCTGACTCTAAATTTCAAAGGAAAAGGAGTGATAGAAAATTAAAGCCTCTGGAAAACATAGGGGTGCATATTCATCCGTCAAGCAAGTCATTGTTTTCTTAATACAAATATATCTCATGGCAAGTTCCTAAGAGTGTAATCCAGGCAGTCTTGTAAATATCAGGCTGGAACCAGCTGAAATACAAATGCTTACACAAAATTCAAAGTGCTTACAGTATCTGAGTCACTTGACTCCAGAGGCATGCCACAGAAGCATCCCAGACTTAGGTACAAGGCATGCAATAGCCAAGTGGCCCAACACCCTCCTAAAAGCAGCTTGACATATTTTTCTCCTCACCAAAGTGCATGCCATGGGTGTAGTTTTGCTGTGTGTGGTATTATATGTGTATAGAGTTACGTGTTTAAATATAATTTGTGATCACACCAGTCATGAGCAGGGGTTGAAGAAGCAACGAATATAAATATATACTGGGTTTTGCCTAATGCTTTTTAAGACTGTGGCAAGGTGGTCATTCCCTAGTCCCCAGCCTCTCCAACTTCTCCCTGACCAGCCACCACTTAATATCATTTCAGTCAATAGCATGGACTGTGAAGTCTCCATTCATGACACAAATTGGCTGTGTTCTTTGAGAGTCCAAGCTAAAGTAAAAGATGAGGTGTGTAGCTATTTCCGACCAGGCACAGAGCATATGATTCATTCGAGAAAATTCTCATATGGCTGTTTTGTAAAATGAAGTATAATTTGCCCAATGTCCACAAACCAACGCTTTATTAGTATTATTTAACTTACTTTTCCCTACAAGCAGGAGTGAAAAAAAAAATCAATACTAACCTTTCTAAAAACAACTTGGCAACATGAACCAGGTCTGAAGAATGTCTAACTTGGTACAGAATAAGGCTATAGGCAAGAATTGAGAACACAGACAAAGATTGAGATGTGAAAACACTTTAAGTATATTTATAACAGAGAAAATCTGAGGGAGACAAAAAAACCTAAGTATCCCACAAGAAGAAGAGAGTTAATAACTTGTGGTAACTCCATATGAAAAAAGGTTTTGTGGTCATTAAAAAGCATATGTCACTTGGGTGGCACTCCTGTAATCCCAGCTACTCAGGAGGGCAGAGGTAGTAGGATCGTGAGTCTGAGGCCAGCCTGAGCAATTTAGTGAGATCCTGTCTTGAAAAATAAAAAGACTGAGGATGTAGGTCAGTGGTGAAGTGTTCCTGGTTCGATCCCCTGTGACACACACATGCTAAAAAAAAGGCATAGGTTAAAAAAAATGAGAAGCAGTCATGATTAAAAATTTAGTATCAAGCTATATATATGTGTGCATGTACAAACATACTTGTATACATACTTATATACACACATACATATTACAATTTTGATAATATAATGTGTATGTACAGAATAAACACTGAAAGAAAATATAGGGAATTATATGTGCATTTATCACTATATGGTGTTGATTCTATTTCCATCTTTATATTACTCTGTATTTTCCACCATGTTTACAATAATCTTGCCTTAGTTTTAGAATCATAAAAAAAATAATAATACAAATTAAGGAAACAGGCTCATACAAAGCACTGGCACAATGGGAAATTTGGGGCTAAAAGTAGCTCTCTGTCATGTAATTTTCAAAAGAGCAATCCCTATATCAATCCATCCTAGAACCCAAATGCCCTCAACAGTAAGAAAACACCCTAACAGGCTCTAGAAGCTTTGACATAAACTACTCAAGGTCTTCTTGCATGCAAAGGACACATTCTCTATAGACAAAGGTTAATAGAGTGGCTCTGTAAGTAATCATCTGCTGTCCCCATAAAACATGACCTTGCAAGTCAATGTCAGTGGAATCTGAAAGAGGGACAGAGGGCCCCAGGTAACATAATGCGCTCAGAACATGTCTGTGGCTCTGACAGGTGCAAACAACTCGGCTCGTCTAAATATAAATTGACTTGGGCCGTTTGGAAACAGTTTTTCCCACTTACTATTCTGATCAAGCAAAAGAATGTTCTCTTCTTTAGTTCTGCCTCCTAATGCTAGTTATTTTTATTTAGATTCATTTTGCCATCATTTTCATTCAAAGAGAATATTAGAACTCAAAAAAAAAAAAAAAGAAAAAGTCTCTCCCAAAATCTTGGATGAGATTTTTGAAATGTTTTTGAAATGCATGAAGTGGAGAAGGAGATAAAACATTAATGATATTTCTTAAAACTTTCTGGATGAGCAGTAAGCTCATGTTAATACAAAAATAAAGGAACACAGTCGAATATTTGATCCAGGAAGGAGATCTTCTTTTGAATCAGCAGAGTGGAAGTTCTTGTGGAAACATAGACATCTGCATCTTTGCCAATTCCTGCCTTGCTCTCTCCAATCACCCCTCAACTCTACCTCTTTCCTCAGGAGCCTGCTCAATGCTCCCTTCTCAGGAGGCCTTCTCTCACTTCCCCCAATCCTACTGCCACACACAGCAAGGTTTCCTCTTAGCTCTCCAAACACACACTTACCTTCCATACATTTAGTCCACATCATTATTTGTTAGCCTATGAGTTTCTTGATAGGTGACATTATATTTCACTCATTTTTTTTTTCATTTTTAGCATCCTGGCTTATGGCAGCTACTCAATAATGTGTTGGTGAATGAGTGGAGGAATGAATAAAGAAGAGAGGGCTGAAGCAGTCAGATGAGCCTGCAGTTCCAGCAAGGAAGAAGAAAGATGAGAATACTTCCAGTCTTGAAAAAGAACAGCCTATGGAAGAATAATAACTAGCGATGCTTAGCCACTGCTAAGTTGTTTTATTTTTAGTTGTAGATGGGCACAATACCTTAATTTTATTTCTTTCTTTTTATGTGGGGCTGAGGATCAACCCAGTGCCTCACACATGCCAGGCAAGCACTCTACCACTGAGCCACAACCCCTGCCCCAAGTTTTTTGGTTTATTTTTTCAGAGGGGGTGGGTTTTAATAAAAGAAGTAAGACTAAAATCGAAGGCCAGATAGCACAAAAGAACCTTGCTGTACATTGACTTCGGCATTGAAATTTTCCATTTTCACTTTCCCTCTTTGTTACCATTCAATGAGAGGATGGGGCAAGAGTGTATCTAAAGGCTGGTCCAGCTCTCTGGGTTGGGGGCTGTGGGTTTGCAGTCTTCTGCTGGAACAACCCTCCTAAGCTTGCATCCCAGCTCTACTCTGGTCGCAAGAAAAGACTGTTCTTTTCCGACTCATAGAGGCCACATTCCTACCTACCAAGACCGTGGTATGCCACAACTAAATTTAGCCCCACTCTCCAGGTCTGAAATAGTCATTTTAAACCACACGGGAAATTACTACCCATGATTTCCTAGATCTACGTAAGAAAGATGCTTCCAAACCCTAATGCGATGAAATTGGATTTGCTTGTCCCAACTCCTGGCCTGTGTTTGGTTCAGATCATCCTTTGCCTGCATACATTTTGCAATACCTGTTGGCTCTTCACCTTTGACCACTCCTTTAGCATGCTCACTACACTTAAGAAACATAGCCAGCACTTGGCTTAATAATTTTCAACCTACTCATCAGCTTACTAAAGGGGGTTTAGAGTTGGCAAAGGTAAAATGCCAACCGCCTACCAATAGCGGATTTCACAGGTGGTCCTTTATCAGATCTGCCCTTGGAAGAGAAGAAAGATGACTAATAATCATCCTCTGCATTTCAGCCAGGGAAACTGTGGCTAGGGAAGCTCTCTGTAGAGCTGAAGGCTTGTATTAGATTATTGCAACCAATTAATGTTTTAGTCTTGTACATCTAGTAAGATTAGAAGCTAGTCCTATATCTCTTGAAGTTGAAATTCTCAAACACCATATTCAACATAATGAATTTTTATAATACTAAATATATCCAATATGAAGGTTGGAAAATATTCCTTTTCTGCATTTTTATTGTTATCACTGTTAAGAGTACTTAAGAAAAAAAATGTAGGGTTTATTTATGTCTTTACTTTGCTCTTTGAAAAGTTGGCCATCCTATGTCCATTGACAACATTTAAAGTCTTTCTGGTCATTAAAACTAGAGATCTGAGAGTCTTCCCTCCCCCCAAAAAAGTGGCTAGTTCATTTCATTTGATACAAAAATTGATCAACATGGGAAGAAGAGTTTCTGGTCAAATTCTACTAAGGTCGTCAGTCTCTATCAATCTCCAAGATCATCAAAAAGAACAGAGAGCTCCTGTACATTCACGTAGTTATTATAATAAATTTGAGTCAGGTAATCGCCTCTAAAATACACCTGAGAAACCCTCAACAGTATCTGGAGATTTGCGTGTTTGGGATGAGCTGTGGTCCTCTGGCCCCTTACCAACTTTATAAAAAGTATTTTCTTGTATTTTTGTCATAGTAACACCTGGACGTGCGTTATAAACCCAAAGCAATAATTGTTTTCTGTACACTTTGGAAGGAGCTGCGGATATGATTCCTGAAGGACTCCCTATAAAACCTAAGGAAACACAATCGATGTTGTCTCAGGACCCCTCAGGGCTCCGCAAGTAGTGAGGGAGGGAACTGTCACCTTGAACCCAGGGCTGGAGTATCATGAAAGCGGGATCCGCAGGGAAGTGGGACAACAACTGCAATTGCCTTCTAGGCTCGCGGGTGCCTTGGCCTGGTTAGGATTTTGCCTAGGAAGAAGCAACTTTGCACGCTGCCAGCTTCCAGCCGGCTCACTCTAACGGAACGTCCTTTTGTAGGAAATCGCCTCTGCCCCCTGGCGCCGGTCCTCTGGCTCCTGATGAAAAGGTGACCCTCCGCCCCTTTCTCCAACCCTGGACGCCAGCCCTATCACTCCCGGCACGCTGCCGATCACGTGGAGGAGCAGTGCTTTCCCGGATCCTGACCATTGGTCATGGGCTCCCGTCTCGGGCGCACCCATTGGCTGTGGGGGGCGTTCACGTGCAAGAGGATCTGGGATGGGACCCAAAGTGGGAGAGGTGGGCGGAAAGTTAAAGGGCGCCGAGCAGCAGCAGGAGCCTGAGTCCGGGGTGACGCGCTGAAAGGAGGAGGCGAGCAGGGTGCTCTCGCGCGCGGATTGAGGCAGCTGCTCGCCCAGGGCGCAAACCTGAACGCCAGCCCCTGCTCCCACCGTCGCGGTCGCTGTGCGTGTCATCCTCACGCGTTTGGTGTAGCGGGCTGGCGCTTTTGCCCTCAGGACTTATGAGCTGTACCCGGTATGTACCTCCTGAAGCCTCGAGTCCGAGGTGCAGTAACAAGAAACCCGTGGCGAGGGGTGCGCAGGGCAGCTCCCCTTTGTTTCTTGCCTCCCACACTTGACCCATCCGACTAGCAGCTGCACACCGGTGCTGGAACGCACTAGATGGGCTCGAGTAAGCTGTGGCTTCCACGTGGAGATGGCAAACCAGGGACCAGAGCTGGGATAGAGCGCGGCTGGACTCACGTGTACCCCCCAAACTCCGGAACTTTGGGACCCGGCCGCGAGGGGTGGCGAGGGACTGAGCTTGAGACGACAGATACCTTTGTGCCCTGTTGTCCCGGTTTCGAAGGTGGCACAAGTTTCCAGCTTGGTACCTGATACTTATGGGGGACGTCTCAGCAATTGGGCAGTGGGTTTTGGAGCACGAGCCTTCCCCACCCCCACCCCAAATCTCTCGATCTCTCTCCATCTCTCTGCCTCAGTTTCTCAGTAAAAGAAGCTGTGTAAGAAAGCAGCTTCCAGGCCCGAAGGTTATAAAGTTGCATTTACTTGTCCCAACTTCTTTCCCAGTTTGGTTCAAATCCCTTGGCTGCACAGGAGAATGGAAACTCGGGCAACGCGAAGTAGAGTGACCCACAGTCCCGGGACGGGGGCCATCCGGGTTGGTGGGGGCGAGACGGCCCGCGCGGGGGTGCTAGTGCCGCGCAGCTCCAGCCCCGGGTTACCCCGCGGCCCCGCCCCTATCTGGTGGGAAACTTGGGCTCCTCCTCCTGGTCGTCTTCATCTCCGGGAACCCAGCCCAGGCCCGGCCTCCCGGACAAACACCAAAAGCTCACGTAGTCGGTGGCAGCGGCCTCCCTGCCACCTCCCCCTAGTGTCTCCGATGCGGCCTGCGAGTTGCCGAGGGGGCTTCTCCGCCGCCGGAAAGGTGAGTGCCACTGGGAGGTGGGGGGCGGGGTGCAGCCTGGGCCAGCTGGAGCTAGCCAGGCAGGGTCAGGCACAGTGGGCAGAGTGGCAGGTGGGATCCTCCACCCTCGACACACCGCCCTGCCCCCAGCGCCCTGTGCTACCACCCTTTGGAACCCAGACAAAGGGGTGTGGAAGGGGCAGTAACTGCAAAAGAGGCGGCGTGAGGGCCCAGAACAAATACGAGAGGATTTGTGAACTTGAAAAGTTGCTGAAAGCCCCTGGAGCCTGTGGTCTGTGTGGCCAGCCGCTTTGGGAAACACAGCATCCTTGGGAGACCCAGGGTTCAGCAGAAGAAAGTTAGGCCTAGGGACTAGAGAAGAGGAAATGGCCACTTGGCAGAGCTGTCTAGAAGCCAAGACTAAAATGAGGACAGCTGGAGGACTCACCTCACAAGTAGAGTTCAGGTACTTAGGGGGAAAGTGAGTGGCAGGAGAAGAGCCATCAGGCACTGTTGGCATCAATGTCAGAGCTAGAAAGGACCTCACAGGAGAATCCTTAAGCCCAGAGAAATTGAGTGAGTAGCCCCAGCAGGCACAGCTAGGTAGAAGCTATTGTTAGAACAGTGCTCTGCTTCCCCTTGGGAAGTTTTTAATGGTAGGATCTATACCATTTTAATTCACTCTTTCCTTGATATGCAACCGTATTCACAAATATTTATCTACAAGATGCTTTAGATGATGGCAACAGGATCAAGGGCTACAAGTAGCTTTTAAGACTCTAGATAAGGTCTCCATGGCCTAATTACAAAAGGGAGAAGGTGTTATCATTATACTGTCTGAGCCAAATCCTTTAGGAAGGAATAAAGAATTGCTGAAGGACATGGAGGTTGGTGGCCATGTCTTAGATCCCAATTGTGAATGCTTACCTAATATAGTTTGGCAGTTTTCACTGTTGCTGGTGGGTTGTTTGAGTGTCTGATTTTTCCTCTTTTCTTATGAGAAAGGGTGGGAGAGATAAGTATGAATATATAGAGGGAAAATGTCCCCAACACCAAACAAAAACAAAAACCTTCCTATAAAGGTACAGCCAGAAAGTCAGTAGCTCACCTGCATGAAACTGGGAAGGTTGTGGGGTTTTTGTCTGTACTGGCCTATGGTTTTCACAAGAAAAATCACCGTGACATTTAACACTGGCCAGCTGCCTTAGGAAAGTGTGTTATTTGTCACTAGTGGAACAGAAAACGCATTTCTGCAAAACTGTCTATTTGGTCTGTGATTTTCATGAGTGTTTGAGTTTGTGCAGTTTGGGCCTGGGACACTGAAATCCACTTTGGGGCATGGCCTAGTCCCTTATCAGGCACAACTGAGCTCTGAGGCATCCATGTTGATGGGCCTGGGGAACAGCTACTCATGCTCCCTTGTCCCTGCCCTGCATCTGGTATCCAGATCCCATGTCATTCTTCTGGTTCAAATGTGTGTTCATATCTTCTGGTTCTGGATTTTCTTCCCTGACCAGCCTTGACAACTTAACCTGGGAGAGGGAAATGACCAGGGCAGTGTATGTCAGGAGACGAGGCGTGGCACATACTGCCTGGGAATTGATCACTTTTGTATTATTTGCAAATGAAGCACCTGTCCAGGTGCCTTCCTTTCAGGTACTTTACCAAGTGTTCCTTTATATGCTTGGTTGCTCCAAGCACTACTTTTGGCTAATAGTCATCCCTGCCACAGTCTATTGGGGGAGATTCTGAGCAGGTGGTCAGGAAAACCTACCCTAAACCAGCACCCTGCTGCACCAATTCTAGGAGAATGGTCTGGCTAATAAAGACTTGAATCTACGATGAGGACAGGAGAAGTGGCTGACAGTCACATTTTACCCTGAATTGAGGCCATGAGGGTGAATGACCGCACCTGAAGTTATGGTGACATGCAGAAAAAGTGAAGGGATTCTGGGCCACAGTTGCTTGTGCAATTCTCTGGGGCAGTAGTGTGGGTGGCAACTCTTGTTCCACCATAACCTAACTTTTGCCTTTCTTGGAAGAATATTTCAGAAACAATTTGACTCTTGAAAATGCTAGTATAATTGTTGAATTTGTACTGACTCCGACTAGAACCTTCCCTCCCCCCCCCCATCCAGTTTAACTTGTTCTTACAGCTTGGGAATAAAAGGGGTTGGGGGACTGGTGGCATAAATTTACACTACTGGGACCAAACAGCTTAACTTTACTGAAGTCTCCAACAAAGTCTCTTTAACCTGTGAGATCATAACTTAGGAGAACATGTAGATTCTTTAATTGACCCCTTGGCTTTGCATTTCTGTTTCCACAGTATCTTGAAAGATTCTCAACCTTTTTCTAATGAGCTTTAAAGACAGGTGGGAAAGCCCAGCTAAGTTTGGTTTGCAGGCTTGTTGAAAGTGCATAGAGAACTTACAGTTGACCTTGGGCTGACTCAGGTCAGGAGGAAGCAGTGGGCCCAGGAGGAACCCCTCCTCCTCAGTTCATACTCAAGATTTCAAGGTGGGCAGAGGGAGAAGCCTCTGGGATGCAAGGCCAGGGCTGTTGTGTGGTTGGTTGGTTTTAATTCATATTTGAAACAAACAAAAAAATCCCTGTGCTAAAGTTAGAACTGAAGGTTTAATTCTAATACACTCTAACATATAATTTTATATGTGTGTGTGTGTGTGTGTTGTAGATGTACACAGTTAATTTATTTATTTATTTTTGTGGTGCTGAGGATCGAACCCAGTGCCTCACACATGCTAGGCAAGCTCTCTACCACTGAGCTACAACTCCAGCCCCTCTAACATATAATTTTTCAATGTGCAGGAATAACTAACATTCAAGTGATATATAAGTGTAGGGTCTTAAAAAAATTAGTTAACCCAATGATCCTCTGTAAAGCCATCTTGTCCCATTCAATCAGAACTTCCCTTTCCAGAACAATTACATGGGTATAAGAAGAGATAATAGCAAGCAAAATTGCTTTGAAAAACTTCACTGGATTGACTTTGGTAGAGGTGAAACAGTAAGATAAATATCCTTTAAAATGAATGTTGTGTAAAGCATGCCTTACATACAACCATGAATTATTGTTTTGTCTCTGAATTTGTGTTTCTCTAACTGGTCATGGCAAAGTGCTTTCTGCATCCTAGGAAAGTGTTGTACTTAATAAAAAAAAAAATGGGATCACACCTGAAATACATTTGTGTTTTCTCAACTTTTGCATTATATATTAGGTTCATCAAAATCAAAATTAAAAAAGAGAGCTTATTTATTGGGTCACATCAGTGGTGCCCAACTCTTGTCAAAAGATGAACAACATTTTGTCTGTCACTTCTCAGGAGCAGCAGTGCAGCCTGAGAATAGGCACTCCTGCACTGCCACATAACTACACCTTTGCTATGAGAAAGGGAGGTTTATTGGGGAACTAATCCAGTGTTCTGCAATTTTGACTTGAGATTTTAATCCTGGTTTATCATTATATTCTTCACATTAGCCCAGAGTAATCAAAATGAAAAAAGTACTCACATTAGTGAGGCAATAGTATCAGGATGGGGTTTTAGCAAATTTAAGATATTTTTTTCCCAAGATTCACTTATTTTCTGATTGTAGAAAGCAACATTATTTTAGGAGATGAAAGAAAATACAAAGCAGGAAAACATTTCCTGAAATCCTGAACGTGGGTATTCTGATAGTTTTAACTGTACAGTAAGTACCTCTTTATCTACAAGAGGTAGACTTCAAGACCTACCCGCCCCTCAACCCAATGAATGCCTGAAACCTCAAGTAGTTCCAAACCTTCTGCATGGTGTTTCCCCCCTTGTATCCTGTGTATTGCCATATAGTACCAAAGTTAATCTGGTCCTTCCATGTTACATATTCCGGTGCTTCCTTTGCATCACTACTCTTGGGGACTTGATTAAGTAAAATATGGGCAATTTGAGCACAAGCTGTGATACAACATCAGTCTATCTGATACCTGAGCAGCTACTTAGTCACAATGGACAGGAAGTGTATATATGATGGCTAGTCTGGAGAAGGGGATGATTCATATCCTAGGAACAAGTGGGACCAAGTTGGGGCGGGAGATTTCTTCATACTCTGCACAATGGGGTACAGTTGAAAATTTACGACTTGTGTATTTCTGGAATTTTTTCATTTTAACGTTTCTGGACTGTGGTTGAACACTGGAAGTTGAAATCATAGTAATGGGGGAACTACTCTATTTTTAATCTTTTTCAATATATTTATGTAATATTGCTCCTCACCAGTCTGGTCTTTATATACAACTTTATTTTCTTCATCTTTAATATTACAATATGTTGTAAAATTTTCCCATGTCATTTAAATATTTTTCATATGATGATTTTAATGATGTAAAATTAAATAATATAAATGTGTTACAGTTGATTTAACTAGGTACCTATTAGTGACTCCTCTTTTCCCCCTACAAGGTTGCACTAAAATTTTATTATATTAACTTCCATATGTTTTTTAATTACTTACATAGGATAAATATCTGTATGTGATATTGAAACAAAAATAATAATATTTAGAAAGGTTGTACCAATTTAGATTAATAAAAGGATTTATATTATCTTTTAACATTCTTTCCTGATTCAGTAGAAAAAAAACATAGATTGTTTCTAACCTAAATTTTTAAATTAAACTTGGACATTTTGTATATTTTGATGGCCAATTTAAATTTTCTTTCAAGAATTTTCTATTCATACTTCCTCCTCATTTTTCTAGGTATAATATTTAACTTTGAAAAAATAATTAACTTTGTTCTTGCTCTATAAGAACTCTTTATATATTAAGGTATTAACTCTGCTGCAGCTCTTATTGTAAAATATTTTCTGAGTTTTTCTTTGTAATATTTTCAGTTTTATTTATTTTTTATTTATACAAAGATAATTTTTATGAAGCCAAATTTAATCTCTTTTTGCGTGATTCTATTTGCTTTTTATTTTTATAGCAGCTAGTTTAACTTATATAAAAGGCAAACTATTCATCTACATGAGAGGTTTAAACATAATAAATTGCTGAATTTTTTAAAAAACATGCTAGAATATTAATGGTATACCAAATATACCATTATACATATGATGTTTAAAGTAAACAAATGTGCATCCGTCTTCACCATTGAATCCTAGTATCTAGCATAATACCTGGCATGTAGTAACATGAAATCAATATTTGTATTCTTGAAAATGATTTCTTTCTTGGACTAAAACAATATTTATGATTAAAACCACAATGTTTCCTCACTTATATGATAATGGTTATTGTCAAAAATGTGAAGGATAACAGTATGGAAGAGGATATGGAAAAAGGGAACCCTCGTACACTATTGGTGGAAATGTAAATCAGTACCAGCATTACAGAACACAGTGTGGAGAGTCCTCCAAAAATTAAAAATTAACATATGACCCAACGATCCCACTACATACAGGGCACATATTCAAAGGGTAGCCACACTCACGGGCTCATTGTGACATCATTCACAATAGTGAGCTATGGAGTCAACTTCAGGATCTGCTAATAGATGAATGGGTAAAGGAAATGTGGCATATTTGCACAATGGAATACTGTTTGGTCATAGAAAAGAATGAAATCTTGTCATTTGCAGCAATAAGGATAAGCCTGGGAACATTGTGTTAAAAGTACAGTAAGCTGGGTGCAGAAAGACAAATACTGCATATTCTCATTAACCCGTGGATTCTAAAAAAGTTGAACACCTTGAAGCAGAATGAAATGGTTATTGTCAAAAATGTGAAGGATAACAGTATGGAAGGACACAAAATTTTAATTTGGTAGGAGGAGAAGATTCAAGAGTTCTGCTGTACCTCATGGTGGCTATAGTTAACAATATATTGTATACTTGAAAACGGCTAAGAAAATAGATTTAAGTGTTCTTACCACACATACACACAAAATAAGTATGTGAGGCAGTGCATATGCCAAATACATCCATTAGCCAGTCCACAGTGTGTTCATTTGTCAAAATATACTAATAAAAATAAATTTAATCTATATTTTTAAGATAAAATAAAAATGAAAAAAAATATAATATTGGAAGCCATAAATATATATATAGCTTTTACTTATCAGTTAATAATAAGTAGCAATATTTACCAAAGTGTGTGCCTCAGGAGAGCTGTTTGCCGAGTACACTCCACCAAAAAAGGGATTCTTTAGTTAAGTAAGTTTGAGAAATTCTGCTGAGGGCCCTTTTCTTTATCCTTTATGGTGCATTAGCCTATCCTGACAGGAAAACCTGTGAATTTAGTTTTAAAAATCCCAGCAGCTTCCGAGGCTCAGGCAGGAGGATCTCGAGTTCAAAGCCAGCCTCAGCAAAAGTGAGGTGCTAAGCAACTCAGTGAGATCCTGTCTCAAAATCAAATAAACAATAGGGCTGGGCTGTGGCTCAGTGGTCCAGTGTCCCTGAATTCAATCCCCAGTACAAAAAAAAAGAAACTAGTGGGTTCTATATTTTTGGTTTTAATTTCAGACCCCCACCCCACCCCACCCACACATACATAATCTTCCCCTGAGACGCATGTCCTATGAGGCCACACTGGAGTTGTCTTGCACAGTGGCATGCCCAGTTCTGCTGGAATCAGGTGTTGGAACTTCTATCTGATCTCGTTGCTGTTTTCTCTCCTCCCCCTCCTGCCAGGGTTCTGACCTATCCATCTAGCCCCATGATGGCTGTGGACATAGAGTACAGATACAACTGCATGGCCCCATCCTTGCGCCGGGAGCGGTTTGCCTTCAAGATCTCCCCCAAGCCCAGCAAGCCGCTGAGGCCTTGCATTCAGCTGGGCAGCCGGAACGAAGCCAGCGGGCTGGTGGCCCCCACGGTGCAGGAGAAAAAGGTGAAAAAGCGGGTGTCCTTCGCAGACAACCAAGGACTGGCCCTCACAATGGTCAAAGTGTTCTCGGAATTTGATGACCCGTTAGATATTCCCTTTAACATCACCGAGCTCCTAGACAACATTGTGAGTCTGACGACAGCAGAGAGCGAGAGCTTTGTTCTGGATTTTTCACAGCCTTCTGCAGATTACTTGGACTTTAGAAATCGACTTCAGGCCAACCATGTCTGCCTCGAAAACTGTGTGCTGAAGGACAAAGCCATCGCGGGCACCGTGAAGGTGCAGAACCTGGCATTCGAGAAGATCGTGAAAATCAGAATGACATTTGACACCTGGAAAAGCTTCACAGACTTTCCCTGTCGGTACGTGAAGGACACTTACGCTGGTTCAGACAGGGACACGTTCTCCTTTGACATTAGCTTACCTGAGAAAATTCAGTCTTATGAAAGAATGGAGTTTGCCGTGTGCTACGAGTGCAACGGCCAGGCCTACTGGGACAGCAACAGGGGCAAAAACTATCGGATCATCCAGGCTGAGTTGAAATCCACTCAGGGAACCGTGGAGCCACAAAATGGACCGGATTTTGGAATCTCCTTAGACCAGTTTGGAAGCCCCCGGTGTTCCTACGGTCTGTTTCCCGAGTGGCCTAGTTACTTAGGATATGAAAAGCTAGGGCCCTACTATTAGTGAGTGCAGTTCACAGGTGTGTGGCCTCGGTCACCATGCAATGGAGAAGCCAAGAGAAGAGCCGAATGAACTGCTATTTGGCCCAGTTTTCACAAAGAATCCTGTCTATTTTTTTTCTTAAACCAGCACATTCAGCCAGGTTTAGATCATAGAACTGGTTTCTCATTCAGAGGGTTCGCTGGGTCCTCTGTGGCACCCAAGGTGGCCCACTTGGGAATGAGCAGGATGCTGCCAGAAAGAGTCGGGTAGGAACCAAGCCTGTGGGCAGTGTGGCGAGGCCGGAGGAGCCTGACCTCTTCTCTACACCCAGATGTGGGAAGCAGTCACCCCCATCAGACCCTCTCCATCCACGTCTGGGTTCTCTGCATCCGCCAGGTCTTTTCTGCTGCTGCTGTTCATATCTCCTCAGAAGCACCCCTTATCTCTGTGCTGTGACACAACAGCCTGACATCCTGACACCCATTTGTAAGAACAGCTACAGAAGAGAGATGGGATCTGCTCATTTTTTGTGCAAATTATGTTTTGCATTTCATTTTTTTCCACCGTTCATCCAGTGTTCAGGAAAAGATAATAAAGGCTTTGTGACAGAGGCAGGAATTTCCTCCTCCCGTCTTCCTGAACCTACATCCATATTCCACAGAGAGCAACACACCATTAAGGAAAGTCACTGGCTCCTGTGTGGGGTCGCAGATTGCAGGGTTATTACAAGGCAGGACAGTCATGAGTTTTAGCTTTTCTTCTTGGCTTTTGGGGGAGCTTTCTAAGCACTTACTTTCACCCCGAGTCACCAGAAGGCTCAATGACAAGATTTGTTTTCACTTGCTTGGCTGCTTTGCAAGCCTCATTCTTTACAGAAGAATTGTAGATCTCATTTCCTGGAGAGTCATCTTTTATGCTGTGTTTGGGACACTTGATTTGCAGATCCAGCATATCCTCAAAGCCTTCAGAAAATGTTTGGTTTTATCTTGACTGTGATATACAATATCCAGGACACTTTACAAGCACCCAGGGACATTGATTGGGGTGTTCTTATTTATGGTGTGTGAATATGTAAAGGGATAGGGGAGAAAAACCTCACTACATTCTCATATGTTATTTTAAAATGTTTGCCAACTCTGAAATATCAGAGATTAATTATTTTTAACCATATTGGACTAAAGCATGTTGGTTAATGCTATTGTGAGACTCCTGGGACATTCATTGTCAGGTGGATCCTCCAAACCTGTGATTTTTCTTGGGTAGGATTGGTTTTTAAATTAGGAGTATATGAAAAATATGTTTTCATGTATATTTGTAGAAATCTGAATTTTTTTTTCTGGTTTTTGTTTGTTTTTGGAGTTGGGTTAAAAGACTGTTCAATTCTCTTTTTTGCCTGATATTACGAAAGTGTGCGTCGTTGCCTGGATTCAGGGGCACAGCTGCTGGACTTGCCAAGCAGAGTCTCTAGCTTGAATTTTTCCAGAATAATTAGAAACGACCTCCTGATTTGTGACTTTGTACATTGATATCAGGCAGACATTGAGTGCCTTCGCTCCTAGAGTTTTGTGGTTGGGTTTTTTTGTTTTGTTTTTAGTTTTTCATTTTTGAACTTTAAAATGTTTTGACTTTTTAAATGCTCAGTGATATTTGGTATAATCCTTGTTCCTAAAACTGGCTGTTACTAGTCTTCAATCTAGTGCTTAGTTTTTTTTTTTTTATGCCTCTTCCAAGTGGGTTACATTCTGATTACATGATAATATAATTTATGAGGAAGTCACATTTTTATTTTATGGCTGATATTGGGCAGGACTGTGTTTTATCTAAATATACCGTACTACATCAGGTACTCAGATGGTACTTGACATGTTACAAATTTGGTGGTCAGAGCTATTAATAGCATAAGTCTAAGTCAAATGGCAGCAAAACTGATCTCATGTAGGTCATGAATTTTGCTTTGTGTTAATAAGTGTCACGTCCCAGTCTAGGAAGGGAACAAGGCATACTGTTATTTACAGGTCACCAAAATAAGGATCATTCCATGTTCAGAAGAAAGGAGCCTCAACTGGTTCTAGAAGAAAGCCTGTTGGTTTTATGTAATAATGATCCTAAGACATTCCCTTGTCAAATTTGAAATATAATAAATTCTGTGATAAGCATCTCTTCCCTTTTTTCCTCCCAGCCCACCTCAGCTTTTATTTGCTGGGGGGCACTGGTTGCAAGCCCCCAGTCTGCACACCTGGGGTGCTTACCCCACCGCTCAGTTCAGAAGGCAAGTCCTCACCTGCTTTCCAAAGAGCCTTTTTCTCCAATGAAAGAATCTGCTTGCCTGACTTCTGTCATCAGGGCTGTCATTTATTGGGGTAGATGTACCTGAAGAACTGTCTGTGTCCTCATGGCAGTCTTTCTCCATTTGGCCTGGTCTGTCCCATGATTCTCAAATGACCTCAAGAATCTCACTGAGGGACTCTGCCCTGATCTCATAGCTCACCATCAATGGATAAGGCCTTCACACTTCAGAGGGTGATCAGTTCCTTAGATGAAAATTTCACTACAGCCTGACCTTTGGACTTCCCTTCACACAGCTCTTGGTTATGGTGACGAATAGCCCCAGTCGCCTTGTCCTTCCCAGGTTGCCCAGAAGGACCTTGTCCAGAACTGTGTTGTCAGATGCAATACTCTAGCAATGGGGAAACAATGCCATTTTTGTTTCATATTATTTCCCAAAATGCCCTGGGGTGCTTTTGCAAATTGGATGCAATAAATAAGACGGACTATCTAGATATGTAATAAGCTTTCAGTGTTTCTTGGATGATATGAAGCATGTGAGTGGGTTTAAAAAAAAAATTTCTCATTAGAGGAAAACTGGTTAGAAACGGAGCTGTGCAGTTCCCTAGAAATTAAAACAATCTGAGTCCAGGGTGGAATTACTTTATCTCTGAGATTTAATTTTAATGGTTATAAAAAAAATAATAGTTTTTTTTTATTTAAAGATACACATTTTGAACTGCTTTGTGGATTTCGATCTTTGCATATCCTTTGCTTTTTTTAAAAAAAGCATTATGTGTAGATATTTGGATATTAAATGAGCTCTGTGTGCTCATTTTTTTAGAAGTGTCCTGTCTTCCCTCTCATTGGACAATGAATGACAGCTTTGATTGTCTTTCATTTGTTTCTGCTTTTAAAATCCCTCCCCTGGATGGAGGCCTGGTAGCTCTTTGTTCTGGGGAGGTCTCTATCTAATTGCCCCTCCTGACATGATGGACTGAAATTGGAGATGAGAAGTTACACACAGTAATGGGATCTTACCTACAATGGGATCTTATAGGGTCACCTGAAGCAATTTGGCAGCTTATCTTAATTTCCTGAAGCGGGATGACACATTGGGGACAGGCTGTTTTTCCTGGTCCTGGTTGTGAAGTATTGCAATGCAAGTCACAAAGCAACCAATCTGAGTTTTTCTGCTGATCCGTTCCTAGAGATTGCTGGGCCTGTGAGGACCTGGAGACTGCAGCTCTGATGTTTCACTTTGACTTCAATGTGAATGTAGAACTGAGGACTTGTCTTCATTTTATGCCTAGAAGTGCCTTGTGAAGAAATTTCTGCATGTTTTTTTTAAATAAATAAATATTTTTGTACACAAAGAGGAATTGCACTTTAAAATCACAAGAATGACATTTTTTTTTTTTTTTTGGTGTGTGTGTGGTAGAGGAGAGTGGTTGGTTTGTATATATCTCAAAAGCAAAAAAAAAATGTAATAAAAATAGAAAAAAACAAAACTGAAACTGTCTTCTATTCTTAGAGCTAGAGGAAGGGGAGTAATATTTTAAATCTTTTTTTTTTTTTTTCCACATACCGACCTTAGATGTACAAGCCTATAGGTCATCATCAATGGCTGCGGTAGAGCTGTAAGGCTTAGAAGAAGGGGGTTATTGCTTTTTAAGTTTTCTTGGGAATAAAGGCTGCTCAGAGCTGAGACGATAGTGCCAGGGAAGAGAGGTGCAGGGGTCTCTGTTATTTGCACCCATGTTTGGTTATCTGAGGTCATAGCTCTTCAACCCTTTCACTTGCTCTTGAACTGCAGCACAGACTGATGTGTTGAGGCAAACCTGGGAAAACTGTCAGTGGCTGTCGTAGCTTTGAACTTCCTGATCAAACTCTGTAGGCAGCAAAATGAATCAGCTGCTGGTGGGCCCTCCCCTCTCCACTGGATAGTGGACATTTTACCTAAGATTTTCAGAGGTATTTTATTTCAAAGTTCAAAAAAATAGGATGGGCGGGAGAGGCAGGTGGTGAGCTGCCTCCACAAGTTTTCACACCCCTCAGCCCTCTGCCACCCTGGGAAAGTCACCTGAAGTCAGCAGTGGCTGATGGGGAAAGTCAACAATGGCTCTGCAGAGGACAAGAGAGTATATGAAAGCTGTATTGTCAGCTTCTTCTCATTGGGACAAAATACCTGAGAAAAACAACTTAGAGGAGGAAAGGTGTATTTTCTGAACTATACCTAGTTTCAAAGGTTGCAGTCCATGGTCAGCTGGCTCTATGGCTCTGGGCCGGAGGCCAGGAAGAAGAGCATGGGGTAAAGATGTGGAGGAGGAAAGCTGCTCAGCTCACAGCAGCCAAGAAGTAGAGCGTTTGAGGAAGAGTCAGGAACAAGATGCGCGCTTCCAGGGCACAGTTGCAGTGACCCCTTTGATAGGACCCATGTCACGGTTTCCACCACCTCCCAAGAAGGCCAGCAAATATGAATCCCTTCATGAATTAATCTATCCATGAGGTCAGAACCCTCATGATCCAATCACTTTCCAAAACCTCCACCTGTGCACATTGCTGCATTAGAGACCAAGACTCCAACACTTTGGGAGATAACTTCATATCTGAACTACAACAAAAGCTTAAGCAGCTCGTGTATAATCTGCAAAAGTGAGCTCCACACATAACTCTCTTTCTCAAAATGTTTAAACACCTCCCTCAAATTGCCTTCACAGAAATGAGAAGGGAGAACACCAGGTTTACAAATGTCTGAGATTTAGTAGTTTTCAAAAGTGTTACCCAACTCTGAAATCATTGCCTAATCTCTCTGAGATGACTCGAGTAAAAGATCAAAAGAAAACACTTTTCTAGAGCAAAGTCCCAAAGTAGCAAATGTCTGGCTCTGAAAGATTCACTGCACATTTGTAGCTCATCCTCCATGCACAAAGCAAGGCTCAGGGTTTTCTGACCAAACCCCTCTGAGAGGTGCACACAAGCCCTCTGGTGGGCCCAGGAGCTACAAGAAGACATTGGGACTCAGGAAACCTGATCTCTGCTGTTAACTCTGTCACTGACCATCCCCCATCCCCTGTCAACTGCCCTCCTGTAGGAGCCTGAGTGTGTTGATCAGGATAAGAGAACCAGAGGCCTGACTACTGCCTGACCAGTTTGAGACTGGCCAATGTAGCCATTTTTAAAAGGCTTCTAAATATAAATGCCTGAGAGAAGTACTGGGAGGTATGTTACACTGTTGGCATTTTATTTATTTTTTTTTCTGAGAATCACAGGAGGGAACAGCATTTCAGGCAATTGGTTGGACTTCATGAAATCCTCAGTGTTTTGGCAGGAAGGAGCATCAGAAAGAGCTCTCCTTTTATGGAGAAGGAGATGAAGGGCCTGAGTGAGTTTTCTTACTTTGCAGGGCCTATCAAGGGAACAACACAGGTTTTCTCTCTCTCTCTCTCTCTCTCTCTCTCTCTCTCTCTCTCTCTCTCTCTCTCTTTTTTAAGAACTGTCTCCTGGAACCAGAGCCAATTTTTGCAGAACTGAGATTCTGATTCTTTTATGCTGATTCCTTTATGCTGGAGCAGTGTGCTTTCCAGAACAGGAGAAAACAGGATCATCATTATGGTAGAAAATGCACGTCCCTTCCAAGGGCTTCCTCAGCACGTACAGGACCACAGACCATATGCAAGCATGAAAATCAGAAGGAAATGAGGTGGGTCTCTGAGCGCCTGCTTGGACCTCAGGATGTGACCAATGGGAGGAACCACCAGTGGGGCCTGTGGCTACAGGGGCTTCCAGGGGAGGCAGGATTCTTGGCTCACCCATTCCCTTTCCCCAGAATAGAAACCTACTGTGGTGCAGGACAGGGAGGCTTGACCAGACCTCATTCCTCCTCCTCCTCATCATCATCATCACTATCCCTTGCGGCGGGAGAGAGAAGGGACATCTTGATGTATGCCCTTTGCTGTCTTCATGGGACTCTCTGACAAACATGCTTGAGTTGATGTCATTCCATAAACACTGATGTGGGCCTCTAGTATGGGGCCTGGTGTTAACCCTTGGATTTGACAAAGGTAGAGCAAGGATACAGAACCATCATTATTCTCTGGGACCCATGACATCAGCAAACCCTCCAAAATTCTAGACTTCTACTCGAATTTATAAAACCAGACAGTCGGATCAAAGGCCAGCAACTTTCTTCTATAAAGTACTAGATAGTAATTGTTTTAGGTTCTGTAGGCCACCTACAGTCTCGTTTACCTATTTGTTGTTATTTGAAAACTTTATGGTTAATAAAAACTGTTCTTCACTCATGGGGCATACAAAAACAGGACAGAGCTGAATTTGCAGGGCTGAATTTGTCCATCGGGCTGAAGTTTGCCCACCCTGATGAAGAGATATATAGAAAGAGCCTTGAAATTCCACTGGCTGAGGTCTGAAGTCAGGAGGTTAATTTTAGTTGCTTGTTTTTTTTTTTTTTTTTTGGTTGTTGCTTCTTTATTTTGTTTTTTTAAGAAGACCATATAATTTATGGTCTAAACTGAGACAATTTTGAGAATCATAAGGGGGCCATTAACTCTCCTGAAGCACTCTGCATCTTGGGCAAATCCAACTGCATGAACCCTGTCCACCTCCTCCCTGGAGGTCCTTTAGGATCTCCCTAGACCTTTGGAGAGTTCACAAACCTCAGCGTGGTCTCTGGAGAAACCGATTCTGGTTGAATAAAGGGTTTTGGTTTTTCTTTCTTTTTTATGAATTATAGCAGAGTGGTGATTTAGTTCTGTGGTTTAGATTTGTTTTTGTTGGTTGGTTCTTCTTGTTTCCTAATTGTAGCACTGATGGCCAAAAGCCCCTGTGGAAATTCTAGTCAATTCACTCCTAACAGTAGCTCCTTTTGGAGGAAAGGGATTATTAATGGTTTGGGCTTATTTCCTACGACCACTTTCCTCCCACCCCAACCCACCCCTGTGCCCAACAACTAGGCCATGGCGAGAGACCCAAGGAAGCTGCTCATTGGGGACAGAGACACTGAGGCTGAATCTAGGAGCGTTCCAAGCCCAAGTCCCCAGGAATACCAACGTGCCCCTGGGAATGTGCCAATTCTGGGGTCTCAGCCCATCTTTCTCTGGGCCAGCAAGTCAAAGAGGTTTTAAACACCACAGGAGGCCGAGGAGGAGGGAATTCATCTCCAAAGAGCTCCAAATCTTTGCCCTGGAGACCCCTTCTACTTTCCTGGGGCACATGCACTGTGCCTTTTATGTTTTGTCACATCCTGCTGTGGGTATTTGTCATGACCCAGGGCTAAAGATGGCTCTGTTGAGCTGAGAGGACCCCAATGTTAGTGCTGTGGAAACTTGCGGAGGTTTGTACGAAGCCTGGATGTATCAAAGGGGACGTGGTACCTTCCAGGAAGGTTCATTTTTGTAGCATTCACCCCTCTTGGAGAGTTCTTCAAGAGAAATGGGAAACACCACAAAGCACAGCCTACACTTTCTCACTTTGGTGAGTAAGAAACTGGCTAATAGACTCATTTCCAGAGCCACCTGACCAATTGTTGGACATCTTGGTCCTATCTGATTGTGAAATTAGGTGAAATTTCACTGGTGTTATTATTAACACACCATTTTATTAAAATTATTTTATTATTTACCATTAGTCAGTTATCTATTGAAACAAATCCTGAAATCCACCCTCTCCCCCAAATATTTCCATAAGTTCTTTGGAACACAGCTTTGCGTGTCTGCTTGTGCAATCAACTTTTGTTACCTCGAATTCTGCAGGTGCCTTTCTCATTAATCACCTTGAACCCTCACACTTGATATGACTCATATGTTACGTATGTATCCATATGTATTATACAGACACAAACACGCATACAGACTTTGAAAAGAAAAAAAAAATAAGTGCCAAAGTCCCTCTCACACTGGTGCATGGTTTTGCCCCAGATCTTCTCTAGACCGGACACACTCTGTCTTTACCAGGGCAAAGAGCAACAGTGAACCAGGGAGAGCACTCTTTGGCAGTGGCTGGATCCGGAGGGATTGACACAGGCACTTCTTGTCCTTGGGATTCTCTCAGCATTGATGACCCCATCACAGCTCCTTCCCCTTTTCCCCAGGCAGGGGACTTGGAGATGCCTGATCCTGGCTGCAACCTCAGCACTGAGCAACAGTGAACTTTTACAAAGTTTTATGAGACAATGAGTCTGTTCTTCCTGCTGGCGGTAAAACCCAAGGCTTCACGCATGCCAGGCAAGGGCTCCACTGCTGGACTACATACCCTGACCTGATCTGTTCTGTCACTAAATCTAACATGAACCCAATATGCAAAATAGAAAAGGAGCTGAGTGCGGCTTAGTGATAGATTGAGTGCATACATGACCTGGCTCAATTCCCAGCGTGTACACAAACAAAAAGGAGCTGCCCAAGGTGGACAACACCAGAAGCAGGGGACTGCACCCATTCCCCCTCCCCAGACTACTGAGGCACTTCCTGAGCTCCCACAATATAAGTCAGAACCTTTTCCCTAGAAATGGGAGTTACACTGTTCCTGCTTCCTATGCTCAGGAATGTGTTTGAAGGATATCCTGAAAACAAGACAAAACCAGGCCAACAAATCCTCTATGGGAGGAAACACAACAATTTAACAGGTATTAAGCAAAAGAACTCCAGTTATGTTATCAAGGATAATTCTTATCTTTGTTCACCAAAAGTATTTCACAGAACTTCATTTCCATTGCCAGTAGTTGTATGTATGTGACTCACCTTTAAATTTATAATTAAACTGCTTGCCAAGGTAACTTTTATTCTATGCTAATAATGACACCTAAAAACAACAAGAGTGCTTCTGTGCACAAGGTTATGATTAGGGTCAAGCGCTCTAAGGATTAGAGAAAGAAAACGACATATTTAGAATTCTTGAATAGTTATTTTAGTCTTTTCCCAAATCATCCTCGTTTTAAAACTCCATTTACTTACATCAAACTAAGCCCAAACAGAGAGCCCTCATGTTTATTTTTGTAAAATAAACCATTTGGGAAGGTAATTGTGAATTTATATGCACAATATTAGAAAGAATCCAAGAAATAATAGAGAGATTCCAAATAGTACTTACCCATTTTTCCCGACTCTTGATGTCTGCCAAAAACATAATACAATGTCACAACTAAGATGGTGACATTAATTCAGTTAAGATGCAGAATATTTCCACCACAAGGATCTCTTGTGTTATCCTTTTTACCCCACCTCTCTCTCTCTACTCCTCCTCTCCTCCACATCTCACCCCCCTATCATGGTCCTAGTCCTTTGCAACTACTAATCTGCTCACCATCTCCATAATTTTGTCACTTCAAAAATGCCATATAAGAGGCTGTGGTTGTGGCTCAGAGTATAGCACTTGCCTAGTGTCTGTGAAGCAATGGTTTGATCCTTAGCACCCTATAAAAATTTAAAATAATAATAATAATAAAGGTATTGTGTCCATCTACAACTAAAAAAATTTTAAAAAAAAATTTAAATGTCATGTAAATGGAATCATACTATATGTAACTTGGAGGATTGGCTTTTCCCACTCAGCAAGCAATCCCAGAGACTCATCCAAGTTGTTCCACGTATCAACCATTGATTCCTTTCCATAGCTGAGGACTGTTCCCTGCATAGATGCTCCACAGATTTGCTTAACACTTATTACACTTAAGAGCCTTTGAGTTTGTTTCTAGTTTGGAGCTATTATGAATAAGGCATTATGGATATTCACACACAGGTTTATATGAAATACAAGTTTTCGTCTCTGTGATAAAATGCGCAAGAGTGAAATTGCTGTGCCATATGGTAATTCCACGTTTCTTTTTATAAGAAACTACCAAACTGTTTTCTAGAGTGGTTATTCCATTGTACAGTGCCACCAGTAGTGTATTCAGATTTTCTTATCCTTGTCAGCTTTTAGTGTTGTGTCTAGTTTTTATTTTAGAAATTCTGGCAGGTTGTAGTGACATCTAATGTGGGTTTTTTGTTTTGTTTTTGTACCAGCAATTGAACTTGGGTGCTTTGCCACATCCCCAACCTCTTTAAAAAAATATTTTATTTAGGGATAGGGTCTCCCTGAGTTGCTTAGGGCCTCAATAAAGTTGCTGAGGCCGGCTCTGAACTTGTAATAGAGAGATTCCAAGTAGTACTTACCCACTGGTAAGTCTCCTCAGCCACTGGGATTACAGATGTGGGCCACCATACCTAGTTCATTGTGGTTTTAATTTGTATTATTCTAATGGAAAAATTTAAAATTATGGTAAACTCTTTTATAAGTGGTTAATTATTAAACTATTTTTCATGTTCTTTTTTTAGTGAAATGTCTTTGCATGTTTTGTCTATTTTCTAATTTGATTGAGGTTTTTATTATTATGGTTGTTGTTAAGTTTTAGGAGTTCATTACATATTCTAGGTATTTGTCCTTTGTCCGATGTGTCGTTCAAAAACATTTTCTCCCAGTCTGCATTGCTTTTTCACCCTCTTCACATGGACTTCCTCAGAGCTACAATTTTTACTCCTTATTAGTTTTCTCTTTATGAGATCATGCTTTGATGTTAAGTATAAAAACTCTTTGCCTAGGCCTAGATCCCCCAAATTTTCTTCAATGTGTTCCTCTAAAGGTTCCCTAGTATTACATTTAGAATTTAAATATATGACCTATTTTGAGTTAATTTTTACAAGACGGAATGTTTGGTTTGGAGTTCATTCTTTGGACCATGGATGTCCCCTCGCTCTATTTGTTGAAAAGGCTGTCCTTCCTCCATGAAATTGCTTTGGCATCTTTACCAAAAAGCAGTTGGACGTATTTGTGTGAGTTTATGAATTCTCTGTTTCATTGATGCTATCTATCTCTGTACAATATCACACTGTCTTGGTTACTTTAACCATCTAGTAGAACCTAATATGAGATAGAATGGTTCTTCCCACTTTATTCTTCTATTTTAAATTTTTATTAAGCTATTCTAGGATGTGTATCATTTAATATGAACTCTAGAATAATATTGTCTTTGTCTTTATGAATTCTTTCTGGAGCCAGGTGCAGTGGCACACGTCTGTAATCCCAGCGACTCCACAGACTGAGGCAGGAGGATCGTGAGTTCAAAGCCAGCCTCAGCAAAAGCAAGGCTTAAGCAACTCAGTGAGAACCTGTCTCTAAATAAAATACAAATAGGGCTGGGGATGTGGCTAAGTGGTTAAGTGCTCCTGAGTTCAATTAAAAAAAAAAATGCTGCAGTTTTGATCAAACCTGCATTAAATCTACAAATCAATTTTGGAAGGACTGATATCTTTACTATGTTGAGTCTTCTACTTCATGAACACTTATCTTCATTTATCTAGATCGCCTTTGATATCCTTCATCAGTATTTTGTTATTTTATCATATAAATTCTGCAAGTATTTAATTTTATTTGGCATGACTCTTCATTGAATTGTGTTCTTAATTTTGGTTTCCAGATGTTCATTGTTAGTATACAGATGTAATTGATTTTTTTTATAAAGTTACCCCTCTTTTTAAAATATTTTTTTAGCTTTAGCTGAGCACAATATCTTTATTTTACATTTATGTGGTGCTGAGTATCAAACCCAGTGCCTCGTGCATGCTAGAAGAGCGCTCTACCACTGAGCCACAACCCCAGACCCTGTAATTGATTTTTGTATGATGATCTTATACTCTGCAAGCTTGCTGAATTTATTTATTAATTCTAGAAATTTGAGGGTGGGTATATATTTTTTGTTTGTTTGTAGATTACTTGTCTATGTAGATGGTTTTACCATCTGAAAATAGTTTAATTTCTTCCTTTTAGTGTTAAGCAGGTTTTCATTGCTGTGACACAATATCTGTGAAAAACAACTTAAAGGAGGAAAGATTTGTTTTAGCTTGTGGTTGGCTGGTTTCATTGCTTTGGGCCTGAGGCAAAGCAGGCCATCATGGCAGAAGGATTGGTGAAAGAAAGCTGCTCAGCTTAGAGAAAGAAAGAGAGGGAAAGACTGAGAACAAGGTATAGTCCAAGGACCTACTTCCTTCAGTTAAGTCCCTCCTCCAACAGTTTCCACCACCTCCAAGTACTCCAGTCAAATCTGAATCCATCAATGGGTTATTTCACTGATGAGGTTACAGTCCTCATGATCTAATTCTTTCCTCACAGCCTCACTTGTGAAAATTGCTATACTGAGGACTAAGCCTTCAACACATAAGTCTTTGAGGGAACACTTCATATCCAAACCATAATACATTCTAATCTATATACTACTTCTTAGCTCGCATTTCTTTTTTTTTTAATTTTTTTTTAATTTTTATTTTTTAATTAATTATTTTAATTAGGTATGTATGACAGCAGAATGCAATTTGATTTATTATACACAATTGCAGCACAACTTTTCATTTCTCTGGTTGTACATGATGTAGCGTGCAATCATACATGTACCTAGGGTAATGATATCCATCTCATTCCACTGTCTTTCCTGTCCCCATGCCCCTTCAGCACCCCTCATCCACTCCTTTGCATTCTTGTAGTAGCTAGAACTTCTGGTCCTGTGTTGAATACCAGTGGTTAAGAGTGGCAAACATGAATGAGTTCTGGATTTGGTCAATTTTTTTTTTTTTTATCATTTGATATGATCATGTGATTTCTGTTCTTTACATTGGAACATTGATTGTTGAATATTGAACTAGTCTTGAGCACCTAAGATAAATGCTGGTTGGTTATGGTGTATAATTCTTTTTACACATTGCTTGATTTGATTTGTTAATATTGTGTAGATAGGTAGTTTTTGTCCAAAGTCATAAGCCATATTGGTCTAGTTTTAGTATCAGGTTAACATTAGCTTTGCATTTTTTTGTATTTGTAAAATACACAAAAAAAAGTATTCCCTCTCTTACTATTTTCAGGAAAATATCATGTAAATCTGTTATTTCTTTTTTAAATGTTTTATGGAATTCACTATTGAAACCATCTGGGCCTAGAGATTTCCTTTTTTGGGAGCTTTAAAATTACAAATTGAATGTCTTTAATAGTTTAAGAGTCTTATAACTAATAATTAATTATTTTTGCACTCTCCCTTACAAATTTGAGCACTCAATAAATATTTAATATTTAAAAATAATTCATTAATAATAACAAATTAGTTTTCTCAGTCAACTCACACCACAAGAGCCAATTATAAAGAATCCTGCTTAGTATAATAAAGGCTGTGCAAAGTTTTTATTTTCATAGTTTAATAACTTTGATATTTTAGGCATGTGAGTACTTGCCTAAACAAAACTTTCATTAAACAAAATTTTATTAGGTATGATGTACTCAGGTATTTTCTGTTCTATTGCATTAAAAAATACTAGTTATAACTCATTAATTTCATTCCAAGATCCACTAAGGTATTCCAATTCCAATATGAAAAAAAAAAACCCACTAATTTACATATGCTCTTCTGCCCTCTCTGCTTCTGGCATGCTATAATTCTATGGTTGTTTTTTTTTTTTTTCCTTGACTACAGCACAAAGCCTATTAAACACCCATGGAATTGTCATTTTAGAACTCATTTCCAAAGCACTTCTAAAGGGGATTTAAGACCATTTAGAAAAAAAATGCAGAGTCATCTTTTTAAGACAAAAGGAACAAATGAGAAATCATAAAGAAAATGCCTTTCTGCTCCTCAGGAGTGGAAACCATTGTGGAAAGAAAAGTAAAGTGGCAGAACATCCAGATATGGAGTCATTTTGTCCAAGTTACTTGCCACTGTCCTTATGAACAGGGGATCAGAATTTGAATGATTCAAAGAGGTTGTTGAGAGTGGTGCAGTTGCCCCTTCCAATGTTCATGTCCAGAGAATGGCCTCCTTAGTGTCATCATGGGCCACACCTTCACTCTCCGTTTTCCTTGCCCTCCTCTGTGCTATCATTCAGGACAATGCCGTGACTCATAGTATTTCATAATGGCTGAGTGAAATTAAATAGACTCACGGACTTAATTAAGAGATCTTGAGGTCCAGCTTCCCATTTTACCAATGCCAACATGGACAATGTTAGGGGACTTGCTGAAAGTCGAACAGAAAATTCTGAATACATGTATACAACTGGAGCCCCAATTCCTGTCCCAAGTGTGGACGTCCTGTTTCTCAGCTCTGAGCTTGAAGGAGCATAGTTCAGCAGCAAGTCCATTTCCTCCATAGGATCATGGTCATTTTTGCATCAAACCTCTAAATCAGAGGCAGGGATGGAGGGAGAGAAGGTGAACTATAGAATAGAGCTATACCTTCTCCTGTCCCTTGCCAGTGATTACAGATTAGATTCCCATCTAAAATGTGAATAGAGGGGTGACTGAAACACTGTAGACATGAGGCCAGTGTACGGTTCATGGTCTAGCCAGGGAAATCCAGCTTTGAGTCATCAGCTTTTAGATAACGACCGATGGAAAGTGACTGAGTGATTATAAAAGCAGGCCATCCTGCCCCTCGCCTTCACCCTGGAGTTGCTTGCAACAGATAAAGGAAGGTCTAACAACGCTCCTTGACCAAGGGACAGGAAATATGAGCTCATAATTAGGTAACAGTCAACTCTGACACTAGGAAACTATTTTTTTTCTGATGCTAATTTCAACACAGGTTAAAAAACAGGATCATGTGATCTGTCACATTTTATCCCAATGTTGTGCTGCCTGCTAGCACTGGGTTTCCCTTGAGCCTGGGCACAGCAGGTGAACATCCAGACAATGGGGAAGCAGCCATTGGCAGCCACTTCTCTTTCTGGTCCTGATGGTTATTTTGCTGTTTTTCGGAGAACATGGTCCCTCACAACACGACAGTGATAATGACTTTAATGCATCATGTACTGAACCCCCCTGGGGCAGCACCCACTGGTATCTCTTAAGGGGACCTCCATTGGCATTTGAGTGGACAAGCCATTGTCATGCATGACTGTCCTGTCTGACAGGGTAAGTAGTATAACCTCTTGGTACAAATGAGAAATCAATTGTTTCTTGTTTTTCTTCCATTAGGCATGATGCATGTCTAGACCAGTTGACAAGCGTCCTGCTGATTTAGCAGTTACAGCCAGCCCTGTTCTTACTGTTAGAGCTGAGACTGAAGTGCTCCGCAGAATACACAAGTACCACCTCCTCCCACCCTCCTGGCCATGATTACAGTCCAAAGTAGACCCAGAGGTACTTAAGACCATTTTATTTCAACACTTAGACCGTACTGGTAGACAGACTGTCTTACATTTTAAATCCTATCTTGCATCAAGGAACAAAGAAGAAATCTTTGCAAGTAATCCTAATTTAGCCTTTGCTTACTTTTTTTTTTCCTAATTAAAAAACAATAATTTGGCCTACCTCCTCTCTCTCCTAATTCAGCCCACTGTGCAGGCACAGTGAGAGTGGTCAGGACAGAAGTATTACTGGAGCAAGGTGGCAGAGGGCCGCAGGTGACAGCTGGCAATGTGACCTTTTTAAGAACAGTGTCAGAGCAGGGTGAGAGGAGGCCTCATGTGGGTTGGTAATGACTAGGTACATGGGATTGAGCAAATGCACACATTAGGGATAATGGAACCCAGAGAAGCAGAAACACAAGTACTGGTGTAAAGGCACATGCATATACACTCTTCGGTATGTATGCATGTGTGTATGAATGAAAATACATGTATTTCCCAGCTCTGTCCACTCAGAGGACAGTCCAATAGCAAGGGGCACACTTAGCACCAGATTTGGGCTTCTAAATATTGTTCTCCATGAAAAGAAAATAAAGGCACTAACAGCACTGGCTGAGCCACAACTAGGGAAGGAAAAGTATAAAGCACCTGAATTTACATTTTGAAGAAATTGCTCAAAGAATGATGGCCACACATCATAGGCACAAGAAGACATTTTCATAGGACTCCGTCAAAATCTAGGTCAATTCAAGCATCAAAATAATTACTGGTAGTAAAGGATTATAACCCACTAACTAATAGATGATAATGAATTGTTTATGAGCAAATGAGCTTTTAAATGAGAGATGAGAAAATTCCTTTGTACAACAGGATGTCAACTATTAAATATAGAGGGAATGATACAATTAGAAAATTACCATTAAGTAGGGGCTGGGGATTTGGCTCAAACGGTAGCACGCTCGCCTGGCATGCATGCGGCCCGGGTTCGATCCTCAGCACCACATACAAAGATGCTGTGTCTGCCGAAAACTAAAAAATAAATATTAAAATTCTCTCTCTCTCTCTCACTCTCTTAAAAAATGAGCCATTCTTTAAAAAAAAAAAAAAAAAGAAAGAAAAAGAAAATTACCGTTAAGTAAATATCACAGGGATAATTCCAGGAGGAAACATCAATGGGTGTTCAAACAAGTGGGCAAAAGTGGAATGAGCGATGGAATATTTACATGATACTTGTTAATTACAAAATAAAAAGTAATTTTATAATGGAAAACAGGGTCAGACAATCAAGTGATCACGTTACTAAAACTGGTAAGTAAGGAGACCAGTCAACACCAGAGGCCACTTAATAGAGTGCAGTAAGGAGATCACAGCATCACTTCTGTGTCAAACTTGCCCAAAATGCATGACCTGGCTATAATTATGAAGAAGCAGAGGACAAGCCCAAGTTCAGCATCATCCCTCAAAATACAATCTTCATAAAGGTCAAGGGCATGACACCCAAAGAAAGTTACTGATAGAAAGAGACTAAATTATGTGATCATGAATCAGAACTTTTGGATCAGCACCTCACAGGTGGATCTGGAAAGGGGTCTGCATGAAAGGTATACAGGAGTTCTTTGTATTATTCTTGAAATGGTTCTTATACATTTGAATTGTTTTGAAGGTTAAGGCAGATTGATAATTATCAATGGTATGGATTGTGAAGATGGCAGAAGTATGGCCATGAGATGTCCATGCTTTTCAAAGTGCAGTCTGCAGGTAGATGTCAGTCTGTAATAGTTCCCAAATTACAATGAGAAAGGGGGCTTCCACCATATTATATGTCAACTGCCTCTAAGGATGCTGTGGTTTGGCTGACAGACTAATTTTTAGAGTCTGACTTTCTCCACGAATTAAGTCATATGCTTATTTTCATTCTCGACAAAGCCACTCAAGCCATTATAGTCCAATGCTTACAGCAGCATTTGTATAAATGACAATGAAACATGAATTGAAATATCATAAAGGAGGATATTAAATGGATGAGATTTCTCCTGGAGTCACAATTAAAAATGATCATACTTGAATGACCATCCCCACCACCACCACCCGAGGTCCCAGTTCAGGACATACTCATTGAAGCACTTTGGATGGAACAGACAGACTAAATACATGATCCAGCACGGACCACGAGTCAACTCAATATTAACCTTGCAACTCTTTGGGGTCAAGATGGTTTCCATCTCTTAGTATCTCTACATTCCTCAAAGGAGAATGCTTGCTACACTCCCTTAGTTCATAGTTAATTCTCCACCAAATGAATACTGCTCAGACACTTGCAAGAGCAAGTAAAAAGTTTCAACTTAAGAAACATACTTAAGTGAGTTATCAAAGGAGGAAAGTTTTGCATAACTTGAAAAAAAAACCTTCCCTAGGCCTAACAAAGTCGTTTCTTACAGATATCATGTTTAGCATTTGTATTTAGAAAACTGGAAAACAAACATCTGCACTTGATTTTAATATTTCTAAGTCATCTAGTTTCTTAATAATTCTCTTCTTTGAAAACAATCTTTGTTGGCATGTCCTTCACACACAATTGGAGACAGCTCTTCCTGCTAGTCTTACATTTCGCCTTTCTGGGTGATTCTATTTGCTCGTTCCAAACAGTTCTGCTGCTGTTGCCAAAAACTTGCACTGCCAGCGTAAATAAGATCACCTGATCTGTACATTTCATTTCAGAGTAGCAGGGAGTTCAAGATCCAGTGGCTTAGGGGTGGCACTCCACACATGGCCTTTTGGATCATCCAAGTTCACCAGCGGAAGGAGAAACAGGCAGCATCCTCCTTGCCAGCTCAGCATTGGCAGCAATTGCTGCCCATTCAGGAAGAATATAAACACCCTTGCCTTGACCCACATCAAGCATTGCCCTTGCTGTACCGGTTCTTTTGTAGCACCTGAAGGTGACAACAAACATGGGGACATCTGTCCAGTGTTGGTTATTCCAGCCAACACTGTTGGTACCACATCTGCAGAATCCTGCTGAGTCTGATAATGTGAACGATACACATCTAAGCAGCACCAAAGAGAAGGGAGATTATCTTGATAAAAACAGATCATCTTGCTGCAAATATGGTGGCCACCAAGGAAGTCAGAGCCCCAGAGATGGAGTGACATTTGAGGTACCATTCATTTCCAAACATAAAAGCATCATGATGCTTGTTGATGTAGGTGCCCCATCATCCAGCCTCTGCCTTCATCCACAGCCACTTCTGCTGCCTGCTGACTCCCATTGTATGTTTCCCCCAGTGCCAAAGTGCTTGGTGGTTCCCCCATACCCAATGCTATTTCCTACCTCTGATCTCTGCTCATAAAATTCCTTCTGTGACTAAAGGCCCAGTGTCCAGCATGAGTAGATGCTCAGGCACAGTCGATGAGCTGAGCTGATGAGACCTCGGGCCCCTTTTCTTCATGTGAGCTGTACCAGCCTTTGCAGTTTTCTTTTTGCCTATTCCCTAAGGCTGTTCCTTGATCCATTTCCCATAGATGAGAGATCTGACATGTCTCAGCAGTAAGCTGGGAACAGATCAGAAATTGAACCTGGAGAAAATAACTCTGTCCATTAGATTAACCAACATGAGCATAGCCTATGCAAATCTCTCAGATAGTGAAAGGAATTGCCTCATCCAAACTAAAATATACCCAGGGTGTGACAGTGTCTTTTCTGTGTTCACAAAGCATCCATCATTGTGGCTCTTAGTTGCTATGGTAATTTTCTCTGTTGACTTCAGTCCCATAGATGAGCACATAAAATTCCAGTCACTGTCCATCATGAAGGCAAGCCATAATTTATTATCTAAACTAGGACATTTTTGAAGATCAGAAGGATTCGTGTTAATAATTACACCACTGCAATGGGTATAAGTAGAACAATTTCTAGAAAATTGGAGCGACAGCCACATTTCTATCAGGCTTTGGGGACACACAAGAGACCCTCAGCAAAGTGTTTGCTGACTGAATACATGTTAGTTTTTTTTCTTCCTAATATCAATTTGAGGACTGTAAGAGCAGGGGTGATGTCCAATTCTTTTCTGTATTCCCCATAAGGTTGGGTATGGAATAGCTGCTCAAAAATATCTGTTGACTGACCTATCGTGAGATGTTTTTCTCAAGTGAGAGTGCCCTATGGGTAACTGGAAGCATGAGAATAGAACTTTGCTGAGAAGTTAAGGCTGGACTATTTGGATGGATCTTTAAATAGAGGAGATTTGGGAATAAAAAAATGCAAGTGTCTGGTAAGACCGAAGTACATCTGTGAGTGGGTAAAATCCTCCTGTCTTTTCTGAAGCTAGAACACGATAAAGTCATAAGCTTTCACTAATCTTAATACTTTATAAAGTGGGAAGGGGGAGGGGAAGAGCTCAAGATTATTTCATTTAGAAACACAAAGAAAATGAATAATTTTAGGCAAACTCAGCCCTTGATAATAATTGAAGAATAAATTTAAAGAATTTTAAAAAATTTTTAAAAATCAAAAAAATGGAATGCTGTAATAATAATAAAAAAAAAAAAAAAAAAAAACAAGGACAGATTTTCAGGCAGTTGAAACAGGCAAGCATCTTGATTCACCAGTGACTCCTGTTATCTCATTTTACAGATGAGAAGACAAAGGCCCAGTGTCATGAATTTAAAGGACAACAATTTACCTCTTGCCCTTCTGGGAAAATTCTTGCTCTGAGTCCTGACATTTGATTATGCCTTGGTGCTGACTCGGGTATTCCTGGGGAAACTCAAATCCTCTTCCCAAGGCATGGATATTTTCCACCTTTAGATGAGAAAATGGAAGCTTTTCCTAAGTGTTAGCAAGCTAAGGGCCTTCTCTTTTTATTGGGGAGTTCTAATTCCTCAAATGTCTAAGTTAAGATCTTTCAAGCAATGGGAGATAGATGAGGAGGGAGACGGCAAATAGAAGTCATAAGCAAAGGTGGTACCATCTGACCTTCTGGGTGTGAAACCCTGGCCCCTGTCATCGCTGGCACACAGCCTGCTAGATGCCAACCTCTGATTGAGGTATCCCCAGACGAACTGAAGAGCTCAGTCTCAGAGTAAATTGAATACATAAATTTATGACATACCAGAAAGCTCCATTTTAAATACTGCTATAGTCTTAGCAGTTGCCAGAAGTGTCAACTTCATAAGGTCACTTTATTTTTCCAAGACTCTCCTAATATTTCAAAAGTTCTTGCTGTCACAGAATTATAGGAGGCAACATCTTGATGGCTATCATTCACACTCGGGCCACTGGGAGGTTGAATTAATTTCCCAAAGCCACACAATGCCTCAAAAGGGAAGTGTAGTTTATGTGCATAACTTCACTAAAGTGACTTCAGGGAAGACTGGGGAAGGTGAGGTCTTCCTCTGGCCGAGGCCCAAGCTCTCGTCCTCAGTGAGGCTGCTGCAGCACATGGAGTCAGCACCATGCCTCTGCTACCCCACTTTTTCTTTTTGTTTTTGTTTTTTTTAAATCAAGATGATTTTTCTAGTCAAATTATTTTTAAAAAATAAATAAAAAATAAAAGCATGGTAGGAGGGAGCGGGGGTGGGGAGAGGTAGACCTTGGAGATTCTCATATCAGGAAAACATCCGTCAGAACTTTACATTTTTCATTTACCTAATAAAATAGAGCCAGGTGTGGTGGTGCATGCCTGTAATTCCACCAACTTGGGAGGCTGAGGAAGAAGGATAGCAATTAGAGGCCAGCCTCAGCAATTTAGCGAGACCCTGGTCTTAAAACAGAAAAATAAAAAGAACTGGAGATGGAGCTCCATGGTAAAATGCCCCTGAGTTCAAATCCCCAGTTCAAAGTGTACATGAATTCCTCAGAGAAAGGGCTCTACAGGGAGCCTACCAGGTTGTTAGTCTAGAGCTGAGCACAGAGACTGAAACAAAGGCTTGAAAGCTGAGCCCTACAGGGGAAGCAGGAATGTAAACATACCATCTCCATCCCAAACACAGATTAGGCAGGTGGATTCTTCCTGAAGGTGGAAAAGGTCAGCCACATCCCAGTGCCCAGGATACCCACAGGAAGACTGCTGAATCCTAGAGCTGTCTCCCTTTACAGGAATTAATGCCCTGCAAGCAAAAAATGACCTATCGAGGACCAAGGTGCTCTTAAGGAATGACAGGCAGGCCAGTACCAGGGCCCAGAGTGTGATGGACCTGAGAGGGGATGATGGAGCCAGGCATCTGAAGAACCCTATGTCGACAACCAGAGTTACTGAAAAGTATCCAGGATTAAATATAACAGTGACACCACAGGTGCTAGTGAATTTGTGACCCACAAGCAGAACTTTGCTAAGAGACTTCTTTCTAATTCCTCACCATCAGGGAAACCAACAACAACAACAACAAAAACTTATACAAAGTAATTTTGGGGAAAGATCTTTCCGACTTACTGATGAATGAGTAAAAGTGAAGAAAGTCACTATGACTTGCCCAGGATCACGCGGGGAATTAGCCTCAACCAGGCACCTGCAGCCATAAAAAGATCCTTGATTCTGAGATAGAAGCCCATCTTCTACACACACACACACACAGGGATTCCTGCCCTCTGGCACTGCAGGGGCAGAAAAGTTGACTTCAAGGCTAAACAGATTACTGAGATATTAAAAAAAATGCCTTAAGATAGAAAGACATGACAATCACACATGAGCTTCCAAAACCGTAAAATGAAGAAATCATATTTGACATTTTTACTCTTCATGAGAGAGAAGGTGGTAGAGTATTGGTGGCACCTGGCAGGACGCACCGGGTCTGCTGTATTTGTGAGGCCTTTCCCCACACCCACCAAGGAAAAGCCTGCTTTGTTTCTTTTCAACTTGATAAACAAGACAGTCCTAGGTTCTCAGACCACTCTTAAGACTGACTTCTATAACAACCTGGCATCACATAGAAATGCTTCATTACAGCAGGTGCATAACTGTATACACAACTAATAATAATATGAATTTGGACTCAACAGACTTTCTAGAGATCTTTGAGAGCTTGCACTGTGCCTGCCATTATGCTGCATGCTATGAGCCCTCTGCCTTCAAAGAACTTGAAATGTATTTGGAGAGATAAGTCAAAAATATATGAAAAGCAATTTCTAACAATACACCGGCACCACTGAAGTTTCAGATAATCAGTGGAGATACAAAGTCACAAGGGAAAATGGAACATTTAAGATTGGGTAGGGTTTGGAAAGGAATGGGATAAGGATTCCAGGAGTGGGTGTGCTGGGCGTGGGGGTTCAAAGGCAATGATCTTGGCTTCCCAGGAAACAAAGAGCAGAGCAGACTGGATGGAGGGGAGCTTCATATCAGAATCTTGCCCTCCAGATGAACGGAGCAGAGCAAGACCTGAAGTTATTATTGGCTAAGTCCTGTACCATTCAAAAAACAATGTACATGTTTGAATTAAAGCTTTGCAAACAATGATCGGGGACTGTGGGCCAGATGTACCCTACAGGAGGTGAGAAGAAAGCAGAAATGCCTCCTAACCTCATGCAGGGAAGATAGGCTTTTTATGCCAAACAAAGCCCCCACAATAGCATAAAAAGCCAAGGTCTCTGCAGTTGGTGTGATGAATTTCCCAGGCAGGGGAGAGCAGAGAAGCTCTTTCCTTCTTTCTGAAACAAAGGATAATGGTTTTCCTCAATGCAGAAGCAGGTGAGGAGGGGGCTAGAGATATAGTGGTGATTTAAGGAAACTGAAGGAATGGTGTTAATCCACCCCACTCAGTGGAGACCCTTCTTAGGGCTTGAGGTCTCCTAGACATTTTGGTGCAATCTCTGCCTCTCTGTCAGGTGCTTGGTAGAGATCCTGTGGTTTTTCTACTCATTCTTTTGGATATATGAGCTTCACTATCACATGATTATAAGCTCCCCCAGATGAGGGTCTGCTTCCTTTTCCCTGTAGGTGCCCCTAAGGTTCAGGAAACTACAATGAATGGGTGTTCAGTTGCTGCCTACTCAGTGAATCCAGAGACAGCTGCTTCCACTGCGCCTCTGCCTACGTGCAGGCCAGAGCAGGGCATGGGTGGAGATAACCAACTATTCAACAGGAATTCTGAGAAAGAGGTGGCACCTGATAAGCCGGCCTCTGCTGTGTCATTCAGTGTCTCTGAGTACAACTCACTTCTCCAATCTCTACAGAATTCCATGGTGCAAGAGACGAGGCCCAGCCTTGTGCTGAACCCTGCTTTGTAAAACATACTTAGTAGCTCAGAAGAATGTTGTGGATAAAAAAAGAGAACATCACAGAAGGGGAAGAACTAAGTAAAACCTACGATGCAACCTTCAAGAAAACATTTCTCACCCATCATTTGAATACAAAAGCTACAAAAGCAGGAGCCACCATATGACACTGCTAAACACTTAAAGCTTAACTTCCAAGAATGAGTGGGATTGGATTTCTAAACTCTGGCAATGTGACCAGCTAAGGTTTCAATGAAAATGTATCTAAGTGAAATCCCAAGAAAGAAAATGACATTCTCAGGGCCCCCAAAATTTGCAGAAGAAAGTTTTTAAAAATGAAGGAAAAAAAAAAAACCATGAGCTGACACTGTAACTTCTGTTAAGGGAAAATGAGCATTACATAATGTGCGATCTAGGGCGACGCTTCTGAAACTTTAATGTGCACATGAACCACCTGGGATCTTGTTAAGATGGAAATTCTGATTCTGTAGATCTGGTGGGAGGAGGGGGACTGAGATTCGGCGTTTCTGAGATGCAGCAGCTGCTGCTGCTGCTGTTGGTTTGGGAGCCACACACAGGATCTAGACAACGGTGTATCATAAAGTGAACTTGTAGATGGTACATCGACCTTAACAAGGCTGAGTCCATGAGTAGAGATGTGAAGCTGGGGGCTGACGTGCCTGCATTGGGTTGGGGCCAGTAGTGAACTGCCTCTGCCGTTAAAAAAAATGGATTGGAGAAATCTACCCATCAGCACCAAGACCTTACAAGGAAGTCTCTCTGTTTCTGGATGGAATCATGGTGGGGAAATAAAATGTCCCCCTCCCCCCGCAGCTAAAAAATAAGTACTCTCAACCTATGTATTGTGTTGATGAGGATACAAATTTTCATCAATTAATGTAGAAAACTAGTCTTCAGCCAGTAATACCTGTACAGTCCTTGGCAAAAATAGAGGCAAAAGTATTAGAAGGCCACTCTCAACAATTCATGCCAAAAGAAATTTTTCACATATACAGAGCACACATGCACGCTTGCGCATGCGCACACACACACACACACACACACACACAATCTCAATTAGAACACAAAAACTTAAGCTTAATTATACAAATAAAAACCTAAGGCTGAGTGTGGTGGCATTCACCTGTAATCCCAGTGACTTGGGAGGCTGATAGAGGATTGCAAATTTGAGGCTAGCCTCAGCAATTTAGTGAGACCCTGTCTCAGAAATAAAAATAAAAAGGACTCGGGATGCACTCAATGGTTTTCATACTAGTACAAGAAAAAAAAAAAAAGGTGGGGGCCCTAATGAGGATTCACTCATTTGTAAAAAAAAAATGAGAAGACAAAATAAACAAAGAGAGTTAGACTTGAAAGAACAGAATGACAATCAGAAAGATCATTTGAAAGAGAAATATATTTGAGATAATTAAGTACATGGTTAAATAAATAGTTAAATACATACTCTAAAGAGACAATGCCCCAAGAAAAGAAGAAAGCACTATGAATAAACAAAGATTTAGGGGAAAATTTAAATAAATGAATGTTGGCATTGAAGTTAAAATGCTGTGCAGTTTAACAGCTGATCAGCAAAACTGAAGAGAGAATATGTAAATTGTAAAACAGATCATTGTAATCTGTAGTTGTAAAATACATGCATAGATTACCCATTATGCAGACAGGGAGATAAAAAGATACTAAAAAGCATTAAGAGAAATGAAAGATAGAAAAGATGAGCCAACATTTAATCAGAGCTTGAATTTTGGGAGAATGAGTGAGACATTTGCAGATATGAAGACATTAGTCTCAGGCAAGATGAAAGACACTAAATGTACAACAAAATTCTCTATGCAAAGCTACAGAACACACACACACACAAGCACACACACATGCTTACACACGCCCACGCACACTCACAATTTAAAGAGCCAGATCAGCCAAAGGAAAAAGTGAAATGGAGAGAAAAGGGAAAAACAGAACAGGATAGCAGGGAGGAGACAGGGGAAAAGATAAATTATACAAAACACAAATTAACCCCACAAAAGACTTCCGCAAGACAAGGGGATAGCACTTCTTCTTTTTTTTTTTTAATGTTTCAAAACTTTTATTCTTATTTCTATTTATTTTTTTATGTGGTGCTAAGGATTGAACCCAGCCTCACACGGGCTAGGCAAGTGCTCTGCCACTGAGCTACAGCCTCAGCCAGCCAGGGAATAATATTTCTAAGCTGTAATCTGGATTCCATTCAGGACTAAAGAATTAAACAAAGGTAGAGATGGAAATGGAGGAACAGAAAGGTGTGACCCTTTTTGTCACCCTCACAAAGGTCCCCGTCAACACCCCTGGAAGGAGAGAGCAGCTGCCAAGAGAAAAACATGAAAGATTTATTTAACTCAAGTTTTATGTGACACTAGAACTTTCAGAAATGAAAATCCAAAGCCCCAGGGGATTTCTGTCCTCCTCCTCTTTCCCTCCCCTCCCACCTCCACCCCACTCTCAGGAGGTGACTACCTGGGAAACGGACTGGTCATCGGAAGTACTGACTAGCAGTTCCCCCAGACAGAACTGAGTGGGGTTCAAGAGCCCAGACTTAGAAATAGATGGCCATGGGTTCGAATCCTCCTTCTGCTGTCTACTAATCTCAGAAAAGCTACTTACACAGACCTACCCTCTGACATTGTTGTATTAAATCACCCATCACTTGCCACCTGCTTGGTATTGTACTTGGCACCTCCTTAGCACGTGCCCAGTGAATGGCTGCTGACATGTAAGGTGTCCCCTAAATTCAACCCTCATTTTATAATGCCCTATGTCCATTTTTTATATTACTCGTTCATTAAGCCCAAAGGCTGAATGACATGTTCCAGGTCTCTTTAAGTTTGTATTACTACCCAAATCCAGCATATAGTACCTGTGTCTCCTAAATGTGCCTCCTAAATATCTCTCAAGGTCAATGTCATTAACCCTTCCTTACCTGGACCACATTAGCAATTACCTTTATATACTCCCTGCCTCCCCATTGCAGTATCCAATCCTTTTCTATTCTTCTGGCCAAGGGCTCTGCCAAAAGCTTTTAAAAATATGATCATCCATTTGACAAGACTCCCTCATGTGTCCCTTCTGGCCATATCTCTCCAGCCCCACCCCCCAACCCCCTGTCCTAGCCTGTCACAACTCTCCAGCTCCAGCTCCAGCCCAAGCTGTTCACTTTTATGCTTAGATTTGACAAAGAATGGACAGCCATGCGGAAATGTGATGGGACAGAGCGTATGGGGTAACGGCAGTAGACCGAGGGGGAACCTAGCAAGGCCTGTCTGTTTGGATTTCCCTTGGCTTCTCTGTGCGGGATTCCTTCCTCCTGAGTATAGGGTAGGATCCCTTCTGGAATGAGCATTTTATGATCCACTATCAGACAACGTAAGTGAGAGAAATTCTTTATGGCCAGCTCCTAACAGAAAGGCAAGGAAAGGTTAAAGTAATACTTTAAGTGATTTTCTGGCTGGCTTTGGGGAAGAGTTCTAAATTCTATGACTCGCTGGGGAATTCTAGTTTCTATGACTTGCCCTGGGAGAAAAGGGAAGCAGGAGAAAGCGGGGCAGCAGAAGGTCAGAGAGACTATTTCTGAGGCCTTCCGGTGGGGCCTTGAGTTCACAATGCTCAGCTTGCCAAAGTGTCATACTTTAGGAGAATCATCTTCTGAGCCCCAACAAAACAAAAATATATTCAGAGTCCAAGAGAATATATTATTAGAATATACACAAACCCTCAACTAAACGGATATACTTTAAGAAGAAGGAAATTGATCCAGTTTCTCAGGAAGCTGAGGCAGGAGGATCTCAAGTTGGAAGTCAGCATGGGCAACATAGCAAGACCCTGATTCAAAAAGGAAAAAAAATAAATAAAATAACAAATGAGATTAAACCCAAATGATAAGAATCAGATGCAAGAAGCATTGAGATTCAAATCAATACCAGTCAGTGGCCTAAACAGGAGTCTGAGAATTGGAGGTTTTTCATCTTTCAGGGGTCTGTGCTGTGTGAGACACTGGGAGGGCAGCCTGGCTACAGCAGAGGGCTTCTTTGGTGACTGAGAACGAAATAAGGATGTTAAAGCAGGTGCTCTGTCCCCTGACCCTTCGGTGTGTTTTCCATAGAACTTTTTACTACCTGGAATAATGCACTTCATTTTATTTGTTTCTTGGCTTTCTCTCCTACCAGAATGCAAATTCCAGGAGGGCAAGGATTTTGTGGGCTGTGTTCTCTGAACTGGCATATAATTGGTGCTCATATATTATGAACCAAGTCCTGCAGGACTTCAAATGGATGGTGTTTCTTCTATAGGGAATGGTGGATACAGGAATAGGAAAAGCAAAAAGTACTTGTGAATGTCTCCCAGTTCTACACACAGGACACCTGTAGTCTCATTTTACATGGAATAGGGAATAACAAAAACCATATGTTAGTGAGCATTAAATCAGACTTCTAACATGACTACAAACCCAAGATAAGAACTTTTTTATCTCAGTTTGTTGCTTATAGACTTGATTTCCTATTTCCAAGAGACACATGGGCTTTTATCTTATGTTCCATGCAATGTCATGTGTCCCACTGAGGCAGTAGAGATAAGATCCTGCTGTGTTCTTGGGTAAAGCTTTCTACACTCGACATAGCCACACTCAACACCACTTAATGATCTAGAAATTCCAGTTTTCTAACACCTATAGGGACCCCAGGCTACAAGGACCCTGAAATTCCAGTTCTAACCACAAACCACTGAGTATCGGAAGGCTCCACCTTGAGCTCACAGCCAGTGCCACCTCCTTGTTGATGGGGACCCTTATTCTCTGTGTGCACAGCTGCTCCATGAGAGCATGCTTCTTAGCTTCCTTGTGATTACCGCCTACTGCAGATATGCCAAGTCCAGAAAGACTCAAAATCTGACCATTGATACTTCACCCCTCGCCACAGCAATCCTGCACTAGTTTCAGACGCACACTAACCAGGATTGTCCTTTTAGCAAATGGTGTTGGACACTATGTTCTCATTCAAAGTCCTGGTGCAGGAGAGTGACCCTGTAAACACAGAAATGAGGACAGAGAACAGGAGCTACCTCCAGAACCTATCCGATAGCTAACACAAACGTGGACAAGTACTTTCAGAAAACAGGTTTAGTGGGCAGCCAGGTACGGGGAAAATTCTATAGCCATACTTTTCTATAGGATGACAAACCCATCACAAACCACCCTCATGGAGGAGCGCATGAAGTGTGGCCCTGTGCCCCTGCCCTGCCATGCTCTCTCTCTGATGGAGTCAATTTTATCTCCCTTTAGGCCTTCTTTAGTAATCACTCTACTTGCTTCTTTCCCTGGGGTTGAAGCAACCACACAAGCATACTAAGAACGTTTCCTCTCTTCTCTTTGCTATTTTCTTTCTCTTTTTATTCCCATGTTCCCTGAATTCATGTCCAAACAACATCTGCTTCTAAACATCTGAATTTTACTCCTCCTGGAAGCCCAGTCTTCTCATCCAATGGTCCTTTTTTTTTTTTTTTTTGGAACTGGAGATTGAACCCGGAGATGCTTTAACACTGAGCCACATTTCCAGCCCTTTTTATATTTTACTGTGAGACAGGGTCTCACTGGAATTGCTTAGGGCCTCACTAAGTAGCTGGGGGTGACTTTGAACTCACGATCCTCCTGCCTCAGCCTCCCAAGCTGCTGGGATAACAGGTGTGCTCCACCACACCCGGCCTCGTCCTTCCAATATAATTTTGGAGAAGTCTTTTTTTTGTAGGCAGAAAACTCCGAGAAGTTCATTTTGCTCTAACTTGTTAACCCAGCTTTGTATACAGTAGTTCCCCCAATGGATGGAAGGAAGGGAAAGAGAGAACGAGGGATTGGTTTGGAAAATGATGTCGGTGCGTATCATATTCTGTCAAAGGAATGAATCCCTGGCTCATAGACCTTGAGAAAATTTTAAAGGATCTGATTTCAGACCCACTTGGAGGATGTGAAAGCGATGTGGTTTCGAGTTCTGTTATCGCACTCTTCCTAGGTTGACTCAGCTGGCTGAGCAAGTATCTGCTTTCATCTCTCCCTAGGTTTATTTGTCCAAGAGTTCCCACTGCCACTCAGGCCACCTCTCCTTGTCTGTCACTCTCCAACCTGTAGCATAGCTCATAGCAGATTCTACCATGTTCTGGGGAAAGGGGAGGTGGGGAACGCTAGCTTGAATCTTCTTCCATGTTCTCAAGAGAGGGAGAATTGGCAAACACTCAATGCTTTCTCAGCATCCAGTGGAAGGATCAGGAAAAGATAAGTAGAAGACACAGGCTCAGATTCTGAGGAGGCTTTACTCTAGCTTTGACAAGATGAAAACCACAAGCTAATTTAGGAACCACACAGGCAACTTTTAACAACCACAATAATCACTATAAACAGGAGAGGACAGAGTTGATAGAGTTAGGGAGAGATTCACAAACAAGGCGGGATCAGAACCTTGTCCGTGTGCAATGTAGGGTATGGTAGGTGTCAATGTTCAAGAACCATAGTTCAAACATCGAGGACACAACATATAGCTACTAGTCAGACTCTCACAGAGAGGCTGTGGCAATGTCCCAGGAAGATGTGGCAATGCTACAGATACTTTCCAGTTCCCTTGGACCATTTCCAGACCGGAGCCCACAAGAGAGGAATGGAATCTGGGGAGGGATACTTTCCAGGCCATTAAATGGAGAAGAATAGCCCTAAATACATGCCTTCCTGAATTTCTCACCTCAGATTTGGAGACCAGGGCTTTCTGCATACCAGGGACAAAGCAGGAGTGCAGCCTATGATAGGAACTGATTTCTTCCTGACCTTGGCCACCCCTGCTTTTGGTGAAAGTCCCCATTTAAAAGTGAGCTCCCAAAAAATAAAATAAAATAAAAGTGAGCTTTCATCAAAGTAATGCTGGAGCCTGCCCTGTGCATGGGACCTGGGGTGGAGTTGACAAACACTGCAAAAGGGCTGACATCTATGTGTGCCTCTGGCGATAGCAGTGGTTATATTTAGTCCTGAGCTCAAGTTAAACATGGGGCCTCCTGCAATATGCATGAAGAGAGTACCAAGAACAAACACAAGTGCAGGGCCAGTAAAAATAAAAGAGCAAAGTGCAAGACTCAGAAGAATAAATATGCACAGGCTGTGGCCTCGAGATATGATCAGGCAGGTGGAGCCAGTCACTGTGGACGAGGTCAGCAGAAATGGTGCAGACTGTGGAGGGGCCTTTCTCATTGCTAAGTGCTCATAGCATTAATATGAGTCATCTAGAATGTGTCTTCCTTACAGTCTGCTCTCCAGCTGCTTTACTGACAAGCAGCCCATGCTTAAAAAAAAAAAAAAAGCTGTGAAACCTTGAAATAGTCACATATTCTCCCTGAACTCATTTTTACACTTAATAAAATGAGGGGATCAGGCCATAGAATTACCCAAATTCCTTTTCAGTCTAAGGATTTTTCCAGTTCACTTTGCTAACTGCCTGGAAAGACAGGAGACGGAAAGGCACGCCTTTGTTCTCAAAACATTGTTGACATAGTGACCCAAGTGTTATCTTGATCCTGTCCTCTAAGAGATCAATTGAGCAAAGAGCACACTTTTTTTTTGCAGGACTAAAGTTGATCCACTTTAAAGTTTAACAGCTCAGCTCCTAAAGGAAAATCCTCCCCTTTGTGTAGCAGCAACATGCCGGGCTGTCAGTTTGAGCAAATTAGAGAAATTGCTCCCTCTGTGTAGATAAGAGTCCTGGGGCCCCAAGCTACACCTCACATGCCCCCCACCTCCCCTCTACAGGCATTTCTGGACAGGGCGGGACCTGGCAACAGAGCAGCTAGCTATAAATTTAATGTGAAAATTTATCTCCTTGATTCCCTAATCCACAGAAAAAAAAATGTAAGTAATTAGTGTGAGAACACACAGATTCACAAAGCATGTCATATTTTTATTCATTATTCTATGCTGTAAATTCCTGGCAGGATCAGAGTTCATCTGTGCTAGATACTTGGGCCATAGTAGGTATTCAATAAACACTGTTAAATGAGTGAATGAAGGACAGCCTCGTAGTGTTTCTGAATTGTCCTTTGCTACAGTTTGGATCTTAAATATCTCCCAAGGACCCATGTGTTAAAGTTGTAATCCCTAGCTTGGCACTATTGGGATGTTGGAAATTTGAAGAGGTGGAACCTACTAAGTTAGGTATTAGGTCATGAGAGATGTGACCTTGAAGGGAACTGCAAGATTCTAGCCCCTTCCTCTTCCTCTCTTATTTCTAGGCTATTAGGCGAGTGGATTAGCTCTGCCACGTGCCCTCATCATGATGTGCTGCCTGGCCACAGGACCAAAAACAGCAGACCCAATCAAACATAGACTGAAACCTCTAAAAATTGAGCCAAAATAAACCTTTTCTCTTGATAATCTGATTCTCTCAGGGATTTGGTAACAGTAAAAGAAAGCTGACTCACACATCTTCAGATCATGGATTTCTTAGAAATCCATTGAGAGCCACAATATTTTCCCATCCAAACATACATGTGCAAACACAACATTTTACAGACAGTTTAGGAGGGATTACCCTAGCAGGAAGGGATTTAGATTTCAAACTTGGATTTAAAAAAGTATGAGCCCTTTAAAAAAAAAGTTAATTAGGTAAAGGACTAGATGTTGGCACTCACCTAATGCTTCACCAGGCAATTTGTAATCTTCTTTAATCCTCATGACAACCCTGTAAGATAGACAGTGCTATCTCCATTCTACTGATGAGAAAAAAAGGTTTAATAGTCTTTCCATTGTGAAATATCAGACTGAGAACTCAATCCAAGGCTCTTTTACTTCCAGACATGTTCTTCCTGCTCTATTATGTTGCCTCCATGTAGTACAGATTTTCAGGATTCCACATACAGTTAATTCCCATTTATTATGTTTTGATGGATGTAGCCCTCTAAAGAACCATAATCTAAATCAAGGGAAAAAACAAGTGCATTTTAAATACAGTCATGTATTTGGATTAGATAACTTTATAAATGATTTCTACTGTACCCTTTAGAAATCTGGTAAGTGATTTCTAAATGTATTTGCACATTATAGTTTGCTTAGATTCTTGGACTTACACTTAAAACAAGATGAAATCACCATCTCAGCTGACGAAAACCTACATTAATTGATTCCAGCAACTAATGCAAAGTGCAGCTGTCAGTCTGGGAAAGCAAACACAATATGAAAGTTTGACTTTAGTGTCCATTGACTCAGTCATTTAACTATGATTGAAGACATAAGCTTTGGGGTCAGAAAGGCGTAAGATTAAATTCTGAGTTATTTGGTTTTGAAAAGCCTTCATTTCCTCATCTATAAATGAGGGTAATTATAGTACCTATCTCAGAGAAATTACCATGAAGTATTAGCCAATAACACACTTAAAATTCTTACCATAGTGTCTGATGTGTAGTAAATGTACAATAAATAAACATTAGCTATTACTTTTCTTCTTCAATATCTTTGTCTAAATCTATATTATACTACAATGAGCTGACACGATCAAAGTGATAACCCTGAGTTCAAACAGACCAGAGTAGTCTTTTAGAAAAATACGTATGAATTCACCTTACGACCCTGTGATTTCATTCCTAGTTGTCTACCCAAAAGAAATGAAGTCTGGCTGGGTGCAGTGAGACTACAAACCTGTAATCCCAGCAACTCGGGAGGCTGAGGCAGAAGGAATGAGTCAGGGTTTGGATGTGAGGTGTCCCCCAAAAGCTACACGTGAGACAATTCAAAAAGGTTCAGAGAAGACATGACAGGTTATGAGAGGTTTAATCCAATCAGTGAACTGATTCCCCTGATGGGATTAATTGGTGACTGAAGGCAGGTGGGCTGTGGCTGGAGAAGGTGGGGCCTTGGAGACATGGCTTTGGGGTATATATTTTTGTGAGTGGAGTCTCTCTCTACTTCCTGATCATCATGTGAGCTGATGATCACCACACTCTTCCACTGGGAGGCACAGAAAAAGGTGTAACGGTTTTTCCATTGTGAAATATCAGACTGAGAATTCAATCCAAGGTTCTTTTGCTGCCAAACTCATGTTTTAAAAGCCCCCGAGGAATGGAGGCTGCTGTCTATGGATCGAGACTTCTGAAACCGTGAGCCTTTAAGTAAACTTTCCCTCCTCTACAGTTGTTCTGGACAGGTCCTTTATCGCAGCAGTGAAAAAGCTGACTAAAACAGAATGTTAGTTGGAGGCCAGCCTCAGCAACATAGCAAGGCCCTGAGCTACTTCGCAAGACACTGTCTCAAAATAAAAAATAACAACAATAATAATAAAATAAAACAACAATAATAATTAAAAGGTTGGTATTATAATTCAGTTGTAATGTGCCCTTGGTTTAAACCCCAGTACAAAGAAAGAAAGAAACAAACAAACAAACAAACACATATGTCCATACAAATACTTGTGTGCAAAAATTCATAGCACCATTATTCATAATAGCCAAAAAGTTGGAATGACCCAAAGGACCATTAACAAGTGACTAGATAAACAAATTGTGAATTGCCCAGTGGAATACTACTTCACAGTGAAGAGTATGAACCCCTGACACAGGCCACAGCATGGATGCATCTCCAAATAAGCATGCTGAGTGACAGAAACCACACACACACAAGAGTACACACTGTCTGATTATGTTAAATTCTAGAAGATTCAAACCGATAGGTAGCATTACAGATCAATTGCTTGGAGAGAGGGAAGGAGAGAACACCAAAGCACCAGAAATCCATGGGGGTGATGAACATGCTCACTGCTAGGGTTGAATGTCCCCTCCAGCATTCCAGCTGAAATTCAGTTGCTATCGTAACAGCCATTAGGAGGTGGGGCTTTTAGGAGCTGATTAGGTCACCAGGGTTCTACCTTCATACATGGATTGAAGCAGCTATCGCAGGAGTGATTTCCTGATAAAAAAGACGACTTGGACTAATGTCCTCTCTGTCATGCATGCTTGCTTCCATTCCACCATGTTAGATGCAGCACAGTGACCTCTGCCCCACTCTTGGACTTTCCAGCCTTGAGAGCCATGAGCCAGACAGACGTCTGCTGTTTAGACACAGCGCAGTCTGTGGTATTGTGTTATAACAGCAAAAACCAGACCAAGATGTTTGCTATTTCTGGAGATGGTTTTATGAGTATATACTGATGTCAAAACTTATCAATATATTTTATTTTATTTTTTTATTTTTTTTAAAGAAGGAGAGAGAGAGAGAGAGAGAGAGAGAATTTTTTAAATATTTATCTCTTAGTTTTCGGCAGACACAACATCTTTGTTTGTATGTGGTGCTGAGGATCGAACCCGGGCCGCACGCATGCCAGGCGAGCGAGCTACTGCTTGAACCACATCCCCAGCCCAACAAATAGTATATTTTAGAATGTGCAGTTTATTATATGTCAATTATGTCTCATTAAGGCTGTTAAAATCATTTTTAAAACTTCTACAATGGCTTTCACTGCTTTTCGACTAAAATGCACATTCTTCATGATGTGTTACATAATGCTTTCTTCTTTCTTTTCACCTACCTACCTTCCTTACCTTATTTATTACGTGGTAAGTTCTTTGTTTGGAGGGGCCATGGTTGCTTTCTCCTTGATTGTATTGGTAACCAGTACCCAATACAATGTCAATACAAAAGCAACCAATTATTAATGAACGAATAAGAAAGAAAGCATTAAAAGCCAAAGAGTAGTGTGGAAAATACTTATATATTATAGGCCAGAGGAGGGGGAAGAGCTGTGGGATGCAGTTTAAACAAAAATTTTCCTGGGGAGCATTTGGAAGGATGGAGAGGATGTAAACAGGAAGAACAGAGGGGACTTCCAGAGGAAGGGAAAGAACAGTCCCGACAAAGATGGGGTGAGGCCACAGGTTGGTGTGGGACTTGGGCAGGAAAGGTTGGCTTCATCTGGGCAGTGAAGAACTTGGACTCCTGTCATGAAGGCAGGACTGGGGATCTTGTGAGAAGAAGGTCAGGTGGTGAATGGCATTAGAAGGAAGGGTGGACATTCAAGGATAAAACTTACAGAACTTTGGTTTCTCCTAGGACTCTTCTTCTCAAAGCAAACTTGAGGTGGACCATCAGCATCGAGCTGCTGGACCAAGCTTCCCAGGTCATAGTGACCCCTTCCATGGCCCAGCAGTGACATCCAAGTGCTTTATGTGTTTCCCCTGTGATTAACCCCATGGGAGAGAAGGCAATTGCCTTTGGCATATGCCTATGTCCTTGCCTAGGACCTGCTGCACTCTTGGGTGAAGGATCTAGAATGGGTGTCCTCAGGCACCCTTGCTCTGAGGCCTCCCTCTTCCCCAGATTTTAAAGTCCTGAGGACCAGGGTTGGATTTGTAATCCAGGACCTTTTACAAATTCAGCAGGAAGCACTTAAAGGGCCCGGCTTTTGTTTGGAAGGGAGAAGAGAGGAAGCCAAGCATCTGAAAGGGCACTGTTTACCTTTCATTCAATGCTAAAGCCAAACAGAGTGTGTTTGCTCTCTGCCGAATACTGGGGAATGGAGAGTGTATTTGAACCTCATGAATGGCACAGAGTAAATGTTCTATGTGCCTCAAGCCCAGGTAGTACATTTAGATAATGCTTCAAATTTACCCAGTACTTTCACAGACATTATCTCATCTGATTCTCAGGTCAACCCTATGATGAAAGTGGGGACTGTGATGATTTCCATATGACAGATGACCCAGCATGCTGGAGCTGGTTGGCCAGAGCTCACTAGATGTTTCTATAATGAGGAGAGTGAGGCCAAGTGACTAGCCCACAGAGCTGAGGTCACATGCTCTCCCTCTTCCCCTGTAGACTACTCATCCATGAGAAAGTGAAAGAACAGAGAAAGCTAAGATGGGAAAAACAAACTTAAATGAGCAAAGCTCTATTATAAATGTTAATTTCACAGACTGAGCTATTCCACAGCCACTGTCCCTGCATTTGCAATGCCAGACTCCTCACCATTGCTCAGTCAGATTTTAAGAAGAAGTTCTTTAGAGCCCAACACAGTGGTGCACACCTGGAGTCCCAAAGACCTGGGAGGTGGAAGCAGAAGAATCGCTTAAGGCCAGACACAATGTGCGCACCTCTAATCCCAGCAACTCAGAGGCTGAGGCAGGAGGATTGCAAGTTCAAAGCCAGCCTCAGAAACTTAGTGAGGCCCTAAGCAACTTAGTGAAACCCGTCTCTAAATAAAAATATTAAAAAGGGCTGAGGATGTGGCTCAGTTGCTAAGTGTCCCTAGGGTCAATTCCTTGCACCAAAAAAGAATAAAAATCATTGAAGCCTAGGAATTTGGTGACAGCCTACCCAATGTAGTGATCTCTTAAATAATAATAATAATAATAATAATAACAAGAAGAAGAAGAAGTATTTTTAAATGCTTACAAGAACCCACTTGTTTTCATTCATCATTTTTTAATTCTTCAGCACAATCCCAAGAAAGTAGGTTACATTATCCTCCTCTTTCAGATGGAAGTAAATCTCAGTGAAGTGAATTACCTTTTTTTTTTAAGTTGCTAGCTATTCCAACAGCCAGTAAGAAAAACTCAGGAATCACACCAGAACCCCTGGCTCCAATGCCTGTTCTCTTTTCACGATGCCATAATGACTTTGGACCATGGAATTCATTATTTTTTGATTCCTCCTACACCCACCATTCCATTCAGGTGCCCTCCACTCCCATAATACATATGAGCAGCCACAGCTTTTTTGAAAACAGGAACACCCTCTCCAACTTTCACGTGTGATTGAGCCTTTAAATTTAGTGAAACACTTTAGGGTTTCCTATCTTCAGACAGACTGCCATTGTTAAACTTTAGGGAAGGGCTAAGTCCTATATGAGAAGCAATGCCTTATAATCTCCTATGCAATGAACCCCCACAAGAGCTCACATTGTAAAACAGACCAAATAATGAGAAACACATTTACGTTCCCCAACCAGCCCATGGAGGAAAGAGAAAAGGAGATGCAGCCTTTGTTCTGAGCAGTTGGGTTGTTGGAAACTCATCATCCATCAAATCACCAGGCAGAGAGGGTGAGCAGGAACAAAGCCAAGCTCTCTCCCTGTGGGTGGGGCAAACAGGTAGGGCAGATGTTAGGGAGGGCTTTACCCACATCAAAGAGCATCACAGATTGAAAAGTCTGAGACTCAGCGGCGCTCAGTCATTGCAGGAGAGAGATTGCTCGGCAAACATCAGTCCCTGACTCTTGCAGAGAGGTCCCTGGAATGTTGCCCAAGTCAACACTGAGGAGTGGGATCCTCCGCCCCTGGAGGAGACTCTGCAGGTTGTCTGGACCAGTTAAGAGAGTCTACCAGATCCTCCATGTCTGTATTGTACTGTGCTATTATTCTAGAAATAGGAACTCCTCAAGGAATTACCCAGCTCATTTTTCCATTTTCCTCAATTTCTTGTCTGCTGTTTGTAGTACTCTCTATCAAAGCTTGTAAAGTGCTATTGGCATCAAATAATTAATTTATAACAATTATTAGTAATTGCTGAAGCTAGCTGATGGGCATGTGGTGTACCATAATGGCTGAGGCAGGGGATCGCAAGTTCAAAGCCAGCCTCAGCAATGGCATGGTGCTAAGCAACTCAGTGAGACCCTGTCTCTAATAAAATACAAAATGGGGCTGGGGATGTGGCTCAGTGGTTGAGTGCCCCTGAGTTCAATCCCTGGTACCAAAAAAAAAAAAAAAAGTTTTTTCTGCATTTGAATTATATATATCATATATGTGTGTGTGTGTGTGTGTGTATGCCCCTGAGGATTGAAACCAGAGGTGTTTTACCAGCTTCATTTTTTTTTCTTTTTTATTTTGAGACAAGATCTCAATAAATTGCTTAGGGTCTCACTAAGTTGCTGAGACTGGCCTCCAATTTATAATCCTCTTGCCTCAGCCTCCCAAGCTGCTGGGATTACAGGTGTAAACTATCGCACCCAGGGATACATGTATTTTAACACTTTGGCACTTTCCCTTAAAACTCACAGTTGCCTCTTCCTTTGACAAAATAACTATTTTTAAAGTCTTAAGCTATTTTACAAACATTATTCTTATGGATGCTGTGCCTTTTCATCTTGTCCCTTGAGGTCTTCATACCTTTAAGCAACTTGTTTTCTGGTAGATGAATTTCTGAAAAAATACTCAAGGACTTGTGTTCTGTTTCCTGACACCGCTTAGCTGTCTGTGGCAGATGTATTTTCCTGCTCCTTGGTGAGTGGCTAATCCCCATCTGTTCTCTGAAGGACTGGATACCAGGATACTTGTATTAGCTACTGGTACCTTCTCCATGAAGGACGTCAAAGAACAGATGACATCAGCATTTTTTAGAATAAACTGGGCAACATCACAGAACACCCACTCTTACACGAGTACAGTGTCCAGGTCGAGCTGAGGCAAAAGTGAGATACCACTGCAGGGATGGTCAAGGTGCAGAGGATCCCAGCCTGCTATGCATGTGACCCAGGTGGTGGGCATCTGCTTTGACAACACACAATTTCCCAAGTGAAAATCTTGATCTAATGTGGAATAAGTAAGTTTCTAAATCAAAATGAAGAAGTAGATGTTACTGACCTTAAAAAACAGAAGAAATTCTGAGAAATCATAAACCACATCCCATACACTTTTCACTGGGTCCATATACTAGTAGCATGCTTATGTAGCTAGTATCTATCATTCTATCATCAAATTCAAAAGCAATACCACAAAGGTACCTGAAGCATAACTGCTGTCGTGGCAGTAGACAAGTTTTTTTTTCATAACAATTCTAAAGGTATTCAGAGTCCAGAGCAGGCCAAGTGGGTTTTTGTTTTGTCTTCTCTCAAAAAATATTATGCACATATATGTGTTCTTATAGGCTGAATGGTGTCCCCCCTAAAAAAAAAATTATTGTGTTGAAATCCCAACCTGAGTACCTCAAGTTGTGACCTTATTTGGAAACAGGGCTGTTGCAGATGTAATTAGTTAAGAGGACATCATTTGGGAATAAGGTGGGACTCTAATGCAACACGACTGATACCCTTACAAGAAGGAGAAATTTGAAAATATACACACAGAGAGGGGGGAAATGCCAAATGGACATTAAGATACAGATTGGAGTGATGTGTCCCCAAGCCAAAGGACACCAAAAATTCTCCCCTAGTCCTCAGAAGGAACCAACCCTGTTGACACCCCAATCTCAGGCTTCTGATCTCCAGAATTGCAAGACAATAAAATTCTGTTGCTTCAGTTGCCCGTTGTTATTTTGTTATTACAGCCATAGAAAACTAAGACAAAATACATCTATAAATATGTAAATCATCAGGTCCTAAGAATTCAGAGTATGAGGAAGCAGAAGTTTGAACCTAGACAAAGTGACCACTGCCCTTGTTCCTTATTGCTCTCGGTACTATTAGCTGACAGCCATCATATTACAGGCTGATAGGTGTGGGAAGGACTTAAGGAAAAAAATAGCTCATTTGGTTTCCAGTACTCTCCAGTGATGTCCCAGATCTGTTTATCCATTGCCAATGCAAATCTTAGTTTACCAACATTAACGCCTACCTGACCAATTCACCAGCGGGGGCAATGTCAACATGGCGTTTGCTGTTGTAAGCCAGCCTCAGGTGAACTTCACCACTGGCCATTCATACTGTGGTGCACACAGGAAGCTTCCAGACAGAAGGAGAGGCAGATACCTACCTTTCTAAATTCTCCCCAGTACTGTGGCAATCCCACATCAAATCATGTATGCACATCAACATTAATACACAAACTCTTTCCAACATCCAGAAATTAAGACTTTTGTCACTGGGTCCTTTGGGGGGGATATTTAGTAATATTTAGCTCTTTAAAATTTGTGCATGGATTATGAAATACCATTAATAAATACAGAAATTTGTATGTAACTCCTAAATATACATTTAATGTTTTCGGGAACGTGGATAATTTGTTCTTACAAACTGTCATATACTAACCTTACAAATATGTTGTTCTCTTGGGATTCTTTTGCAAACTCTCATAACATTAGACCTTGACTTATGAACCAGTGTCAAATGTATTTTCCCTAATGGATTCATTTATAGAAAGGCAAAGTTCAAGCCTCAATATTTGACATTCAAATGCAAAATAACAGGAACATTTTTATTTGAGCACAAGTTCACCAAATAGTAGTAAGGACTCTACTATCTTGATTTGGTATTGTTTTCTAATGTTCTTACATGGGCTGATTTAGTGGATGCTGGAGAAGAGCTAGGGAAGAAATAAAGTTTACTTTCTAGGCTTTTTAGAAGAAAAGTATATAATTATCCCACAGTGTGATTTAAACTTACAGATAAAAAGAACAGGGAATGTATACATATAAAAATAAAAATTCTCGATTTTTGAAAAAAAAGTATTATTTGAAGATCATTTATGCTCTTTGCTGGGTTCTAAACTTGAATGCAATTTTTACCTCCCTAAATGCTGAGTATTAGAAAGTAATTTTACACATTAGAAGAAATTTAGAAAACACAGAAAATAAAAATTTCCATAAATTTCACCTTGCAGGAATAGATTGGATTTTTTTTTCTTATTCTCAGCCCAAGTCCCTCAGATTGCAATTATCCTGAAATTTTGTTTCTAAGTCTTGTTTCTTTCTTCCACTTCTCATTAGTTTGGAACCATTTTCTTATTTCACTGATTTCTTCTCTAAAGCACAATCTACAACCAAGAATATCTGTATCTGTAGAGAAGGACCAGGGTTTGAGGCAAGAGGGAGAGGTTCCTTCTCATTTCTTCTATTTTGAACTATCTAAACATTTAACCACATGCAAGTATTTGGAAAATGGATACATCTAAAACATCTTCATTGAATGCATAATTCCTTCCTATGTACGTTTCCCATGGTTGGTCATTAAAAATTTTTCTCACTACTTTACTACGAGAGATGATTCTATAGTAAGCACACTTAACCCATCTCCATCTCTGTTGCTGAATATTTTCTTTGGCTGGATTCTGTCTTTCTATGTTACGCCGTCATAACAGAATACCAGAGACTGAGTAATTTATAAAGAACACAGATTTATTTATTGTAGTGCTGGAGGCTGGAAAGGCCAAGATCAGCAAAGAGAGCAAAAGGGAGGGGCGGGGCCAAAATTCATCCCTTTTTTAGGAACCTACCCTCACAATAACTAGCTCACTCTCACAGTCCCCACATCAATCCATTCTTAAGGGCAGAGCCAACCCAAGACTACCACCTCTAAAAAGGGCCTACCTCTCAACACTGTGGCATTGGGGTTAAGTTTCCTAACACGTGCACTGTAGAAGAGACATTCAAACCATAGCCAGTTTTTAGAACTAAAATTATTGGATCCACAATGAGAACTTTGGAAGGTTTTTTTGTATCCAGGCACATTTCTGTAAGCCAGCACCAGCAAAACACACCTGGGTTCAGCTCACCCCTCCTTGCATGCTTCACCACCCACCTTTCCTCTCCTGTAAAATGTAAGGAGAAGAAGGCACTTGAATTTCTGGGTAACTGGGTTAAACAAGAGCCAGCCCCAGGTCCTTGGATGAGGTTTGCTTACAAAGAGAAGCTGAGATTTCCAACAATGACTCCTTGGTATATGGCCATGGCTGTCGCACAGTCACATACGTGCAGAAAGGAAACTGGAGGCAGAGCGAGCCTGAAGCCAGTTCAAGGACATGCAGATTGCGATCTCATCTTGACAGTCATCCTTTCTTAGAAAGTAGAAGATCCGCTTTTCCATTAATCTAGTTAGAGACTCAGAATTCCTCTCATGCTTGGATTCATAGCCTCTTCTTCCTTATTCCCATTCCCACCAGAAAATTCCACCTGACCTCACCTGACCACACCTCTTATTTCTTTACTGAAAAGAAATCTTATCTCATCTCCTTGTTTTTTTCTAAAGGTGTAAAACAAACAACAAAACCCCAGGGCATTGATTTGGTTTCCCAGCCTTCTCCTTTCTTGCTGCTGGTGGACCAAAGATGGGAAGAAGGACAAAGGGATAGATGGTGTCGGCTTCTTGGTAGGATGGAGAGGGTGACAGGCTGGTCTCACCAGAGTTCTGAAGGTGGAGCCAGGAGTCCCCATTCAGAATCAAGGGCTCCAATGTGCTTCTGCCTCACGGGAGAACATAAGGACATTGTCCCCTGCATTCTGCAACACCCACAGGACCCCAGTGAACTGAACCCACAATGGTCATGGAACACTCTGCAAGCCCCTGTACGAGGGCCTTTCCCAAAAAGAAAGACAAATCTCAGGTTCCCAAACCTGATCCAGTCTTCAGACATGAGGGTACTGTGCACATGATGAGAAGACTCTAGAATATTCCCTGGATCAACTTCACTCTCTACAGCTCACAAAGGAATTCGGGCAAGAGAAGGTCAGTGGAGAAGGGGAGAGAGGAGGGTGAGGCAGGAATTCTGTTCTTCTCACTGTCCAATTAAGGAAACTGAGGCTTAGTGATGTCAAATAACTTGCTAAATAGCAGAGTTAGGAAATGGTTGAGTTGCAGTTCTGTTTTAAGTCTGACTAACTCTAAAGCCAGGCCACTACACCCTCCTACACTTGCTGACCCTGGTCTAGGAAATAACATAATGTAGTAGACAGTGAAATGCCAAGGAAGCCCATTAACTCACCAACCTGCCCCACCCTGTAAAGTGCGTGGCACTTCCGTGGAGACACACACCCTCTTGTCCCTGACAGAGCCTGCCAGCACCCTACAGTCCAAAGGTACAAATGAGTTTACCCAGAACAATGTCCTGATTCAGCTGGTGGAAAAGAAGGTTTGCTGCCTCTGAGTTAAAGGGAATCCAACTGGCAGCAAGATGGGGCCACACAACTTTCATGTGCGGAATTGTCATTGATTGACTTCCGCTGGCATCTGCCCCACCACTGTAAATATACATGCATGCAACACAGACAGAGTTAATCTTCCAGCAGTTTACACAGACTTCCGCTTGCATCACATGTCGAATTTCCTTTCCACACCATTTGTGGTTTGCTGGTCCCCACTCCTGAGCTCTTTCCTCTTTCACTTTAAAAATGAAAAGGATGCAAGATTAGTTTGCAGAATGGGCACAGTGAGCTAAAGGAATACAATAAACACAACTTCAGCAATGGTAATTAGTGCAATGTTTAATAATAATAATGGAAGTGAGAAATTAAGTCTTCGAATATCCAATTTGGCCTGAATTATTCAGGTAACACTTCATTTCATGCTACTTACTGAGGTTCAGACAGAACAAATGTATGTGCTGGGCTAAAGGCAGAGAAGAGGAGGCTAAAAGCTCCATCTGGATGGAGCTTTGCTTTCTGCAGGGTCACAAAGCCTCTTTTAAATACCGACCCCACGCTGCTGAGCTCACAGCATGGCCAGGAGGTCAGCAGCAGTTTCACAGGAAACCACATACCACAGAGTGAGTCAGAAACCAGAAATTATCTTCAGAACTACTAGCCATTCTTTCCAAATCTGCTAGGAATAGGGCGACCAACTGGTCCCAGTTTGCCTAGGATTTTCCTAGTTAGCACTGAACGTCTTACATTCTGAGAAATCTCTCAATCACAGTCAAGCTGAGCTGGTGGCCATCCTACCTAGGAAATGAGAGGGGAATAAGGGATCCTATGTGTTTTACTTACCAGTCTCTTGTATCTGACTCTGAAGCCCTTGTTGGACATGAAACCCCCAACTAGCGGCATGGGAGGACATTCATGTCAAATAGAACAGAAAACAGTGTCTACACATTTCCACTGAAATGTTTTGTTATTTCTCCAAACTGAAATGTAGGTGTGTGTACGTGCATTAAAACACATTTAATGGTGCTGTGGTTATAGCTCAGTGGTAGAGCATGTGACCAGCCTGTATGAAGACAAGGGTTCACTTCACAGGACCATAAAAAAAAGAGAATTAAAAAAAAACATACTTACACAGGTCATACATGATCACAGTAGGAAAATTAGTGATAAAAATGATAAGGAGATCAAAACTGCTAAATATTCTACCACCCAGCAGTAAGAATTTTGAGAATTTTCATATGTGCCCTTGTAGATTATAATGTAATCATGTACCTAAGAAGTATATATAATAGCAAGTCCATTCCAGAAAAATACAATATAGAAAATGAAGCTTTAAAGCAATTGTTCACTCAACAATATGAGAATTTATCCACGTCATAAGGATACTTGTACATTATTTAAATGTCTAAGTAATATTCCATCATATATATGTATATATATAATGTATAATGCATATGCATATACATACACACATTTGATTTACTCAAGCCAATCAATTGAGTAGGACATTTAGGCTGCTTTTAATTTTTCATTGTTATAAATAGTGCTGAAACCAACATGCTTGTTGCTATGTTATTGAACACATTCTCTTTATTTTTCTTACAATGAATCCTTCAAAGTAGAATTGCTAGGTCAAAGAGAATGCACTGTTTTTAAGGCTTTGGACATGCACAAGAAACATGTCCTCCAAGAAGGTCTTTACGGTAGCCTTGCATAAGAATAGCTGTTCATTCTCTTCTTCCTTCCTGAAGATACTAGATTTGAGTACTACAATTTCTAAAAGAAATTTTAGACACTATAATCAGTGCAAGAAGAATCATCCAACCACTTACTGAATAATACTTGCATTTTTAGAGCTAGAAAGAATCTTACAGATCACCTGGTTCCACCCCATCATTTCACAGATTAGAAAACTGACCACCAGGAAGGAAAGATGCCCCGATCAAAAGTCCCTAGCAAACAGTCTCATCTTTCATGGCCCTGGGCTCACTGAGGGGCCTGGGAAGTGAATGGCGGGTTTACTGTGTGGCTGCCTCTTGATGAAGCAGAAATCTCGGCAGAATGGAACACAGCATGACTAAGTAAGGGATGTTCATACTTGGTTCTGAAGAGTCTTGCTGTTCTCCTGCCAGTCAAATAATTTACCCCAGCTACACACTGTTCACCCTCTGGACTTAGTTCCCAAATCCACCATCTCTCTATTTCAGCGTTCCTGGAAACTGGCCCAGCAACGCAGACAAACAAGTGAGAATTTGGAAGAGGACTGAAATTATTTTCCTAATATTAAGGTAGAATTGGGCCTTGTTCCTCTTCATCCCTATGACTGCTCCTGGCTGGTAGAAATATTATTTATATTCTGGACATGCACAAACAGATGTGTACTTTATTTTTTTAAAAAGTATTTTCATCAAATAAGAATGTAAAGTTTAAGCCCTCATCAGTAAAGGCTGCCATTGGGAGAACTTAGAAATAGCTATTCTGTACCTCGCTGGGTTGTCAGCCAATGGTGGACTACCATTTCACGGATACCAGTGCCCCAGCTATACTTTGTGATAAATTAGTGTCAGGCATTCCTGTCTGACTTTTATTGACCTGTCCTCTAACTTCTATTGACACATCATTTAGAGAGAATCTCAATCAGGGATCAGCAACTTTTCCTGTAAAGGGCCAGATAGTAAATATAAGACTTTGTAGGCCATGTGGTCACAACCACTCAACTCAGCCGTTGTATCACAAAAGCAAACAGAGATGACACCTAAGTGAATGGGCCTGTGTTTCAATAAAACTTTATTTATAAAAACGGGTGTTAGGCAGGACTTAGCCCTCAGATCCTTTGACAAATGTAGGGCTTGTAAAAATAGATTGCTGGGTCTGTGTTTTCTGATTTACTAGGTCTTGGAAGTGGGCCTAAGAATTTGAATTTGCACGTTCCTAGGTGATGTTGATGCTGTTAGTTGAGGGTGGGGATGCACTTTGAGAATTCTGCTCTAGAAAGCCTCATAACCCTGAAGTGCTCGATGAATGATCAGACTCACATACATTCTAACATCTTTTCTTCTGAGTGGCTGGAGTTCTTGTATATGCCTCTCCTCTTCTAGCTCTTTGGAAGGTGAAAACAATCAGCTTTTCTCCTGGTCAGACTACTTAAAGTCAACAGAATCCTCTCCAGCTAGCAGATGAAGGAAAGTGTATACTAAGGAATATGATAGAAACTCTCAGCACTCACAGCGTAGTATGACAACTCTCCTGCAAAATGCATGACAGACAAACATTACAAAGTCAGAGAGGGGAATGAGGACCTTTCCTTGTGGGTAGATGGAAGAGGAGTTTGGATAAATGAATGTCCCTACTTTCAGAGGGGAGGGGTATGGACCAACTCTAGGCCTGGGTTTCTGATTTTCAAAACTGAAGTCCCACATAGGAATTATGGAGAACAGGGAATCTAGGAAATGCAGACTGGGGATTTTTATATTAGGAAGGCTGGCTACTAGAGAACTACAACAATGTGGAGCAGTGTTGAAAAGATTTGGGGCAGCCACTATCCATACAACCCCATTACTGAGAAAGGAAAGGTTTGGTGAGGACTAGAAAGCTACAAAGCAAGAAGATTCTAGCCCTCTGGGATTTGTTTCAACTAACAAAGTTGGTATGGAAGAATGGGGCATGCAAGATGAGGCAGTATTAATTTTGAGTTGATGGGTGTTGAGGCTGGGTGATGGGTACATGATATTAATTGTACTGGACTTTTTATTCTTTAGTATAGTGTTTTCCTTAATTAAAAAAAAAAAGCAAAAATTTTAAAGGCATCAAAAACGAGGTGAAGAGGGGAAGGCAGAGAATGAAATGAAGCAGTTATTTCTAAGCCCTAGATGATATGCTCTCTCTAAGGTAAAATGGCTTTGGATGGGAATTATTTTTATAGTACAACCATTATTTTAACAACATTCCCCAAGGGGAAAAAGTGTTTTTAATTAAAGTCATTCAAGATAAGGCATATGCCATCATCACTCTGTTTGCTTCATCCTGACCAATACACAGTAGCCACTTACTACATTAAACACAGAAATAAAAGGTCTGATTGACTGGGTCACTACAGGGACTGGGCTTTTCTAAGTTTGCCAACAAATAAAAAAAAAAAATAAGGCCACAATTATAATTGAATTGCAGACAATAGCAGATATTTTTTAAAGTATATTTGTATCCCATACAATTTGGGGGCATGCTTATGCTAAAGTTTTATTTGATGAAATTAAAATGTAACTGGGTATAATATTGCATATTTTATCAGGCTGCCCCACTTCAATGGCTTATAAAATTTAGGAGATTTCATCCTATTTGCCCTTCCCCAACCCATGCCACACCTCATCTTACCCAGAACTGACTAGATTGGAGTCCCGTAATTATGGCTGTCTGGGTATTTCATCACTAATGTTACGTAAGTTCCTAGAAGGGTGCTCTCTTACTCCTTAGGTTCGTTTGACATAGACTTTCTGCCTGAACTTCAGACCCTTCCCCTTAAAGAGATGTGGGGGAAGGAGAGAAGCCATATGCCTAAAAGTTCCCAAGCAAATATCTGCTCCCTAAGGTGAGGAAGCCAGACCCAGGTGCCCCACAAGCTCATTTCAGTATTTCCTTCAGTTAATGCCACAGCTGAGGTTAATACCCTCAAGATGTACAGATCATTCCTACAGCTGCATCTTTTACACATACAGATAGGTGCTGTAGAATCAGGACTTCAAATGAAACAGAATGATTTGCATACTGGCAAGCAGTAAATATCTCCTCATTCAACTGTCAGTTCTGTCTCAAGGGTTGTCACTAATGGTTCCACATTATTAACATAGAGATGAACAAAGTCTCTGAAGCATAGAAAGCCCTTGCATTTTTCGGGGGCCTATCATCATCACTTGACAACTCATTAGCATCTCTATTGGAAGTGAGCCAGAGGAAGGAAGTGATAAAACACCATGAGTCAACATGTTACTTGCCAGAAGTTCTGGTAAAAGGAGTGAGAATAAAGAAAAGGAAGAGGAATACTTACAAAACAAAGAGTTTTAGGGCATTGACCGGCTCCCCATTCCCTTTCACCTCTAAGTCAGAAACAATAGAGTCGACTCATAGTAGACTTCCTCTGACAGAAGGTTCTGGATAGAGACAGTTTCCTTTCCTGGAGTCATGAGAGATGTCCATCTTCATGCTTTCCATTCTACTCGGAGGTCGAACAAAGGTTAGAGTTCTCAAGGGGGAGGGATACAGCACCTTTAAAAGCAGCTGGATGCAAGATTCAGAGTGACTAGGAGAAAGGCAGAACCCCTCAGGAACACTATGGTTTTAAAAGAGGAGGTTCTCAAGGATAGGCAGACACAAAGTCTACATAAAGAAGAACTAAGTTGCCTAGTCCCCACAGGAAGAAGAGTTTTCTGTGTTTGTTTTTGGTAGTGTGTCTCTGAGTCGGGAAGACTAGGGATTAAGTGGGCTGTAGAAAGAGAGACAGGGTGAGGTGAAGGGTGAGCTAAGCAAACATGGCAGGGGGGAGGATGGCCAGAGAGAAACTGCCTGTGCCGGGGATGGCCGAGGGATGCTAGCACAGTAATATTTAGCATCCACTTTTTAAAAAATGATTTATTATCTGAATATTATTTGAAAATTTCAAACACATATCAAAAGTGAGCAAAATAAGATAATGAATTCATTACAATTTTAATATAATGAACCCCAATGCACCATTCTGAGCTTTGACAATTACTACCTCACAATCTCATTTAATCCAAAATTCTCATCCACTCACCTCTCTGCCACAGGTTGATTGGTTTGTTTTTAATTTTTTTTTTTATAGATGGGCACAATGCCTTTGTTTATTTTTATTTATTTTTATATGGTGCTGAAAAATTGAACCCAATGCCTAAGACATGCCAGGCAACTGCTGTACTACTGAACCACGATCCCAGCCCCTGCCACAGGTTATTTTGAAGCAAATACCAGACACCATATCTCACTGATAAATATTTTAGGATAGCATTAAATTTTAAATAGTAGCCAATTCTGGACTGTGTTGTTTACCTCCCAATTTAGCCAGTTCCTGTAGGAGCCTCACCAGTGGTGCTTTGGAGAAGAGGAGGAATAGAGAAGGAGTCAATTTCGTCACTGGTGGCAATTCCACATTTAGAGTTCTTAGCTGCCATAGTTCAAAGAAATATCTAAAAACCAAGTGACCATGGAAAATAAGTCAGTTTTGCAAGACTGACTGGGAGAACAAGAACCCCACAAGAACTTACCAGAAGATCAACACAAGAAGATTGAACTTCCCTCTCTGGGCAGGTGGTTCCCAAATCATCCAAACAACATCGTAGGACAGTTGACATCAGAAGGCATGTTGAAGACATTTCAGGCTATGCAATCATTTATACTTGAAAGAGTTCCTTTTTTTTGCTAGCTAATTCTAGACACGCCTCAAATGAGAGTATTATAGTTTGAATGTGTCCCTCAAGTTCATTTGTTGGAACCTTGACCTGCAGTGCAACAGTGTCAGGAGATGAGGTCTAATGAGAGGTGATTAGGTCTCCAATACTGTGCCCACTGAACTGATGCTGCTATCATGGGAGTGGGTGAGTTATCAAAGGAGTAGGTTAGTTATCACAGGACTAGGTTGTTACAAGAGCAAGTCGGGCCTCCTTTTGTTATCTGAAACTCTCTTGCCCTTTTACTTTCTGCCATGGGATAACACAGTAACATGGACCTCACTGGGTTCTGGCACTTTGATATTCAAATTCCCAGCCTCCGGAGCTAAGGGAAATGAATTTCTTTCTTTATAAATTTGCCAGCCCGTGGGCTGTGGATATAGCTCAGTGGAAGGGAGCTTGCGTAGCATGCACAAGGGCACACTGTGGGGAGTGTGTGTGTGTGTGTGTGTGTGTGTGTGTGTGTGTGTGTGTATTACTCAGTCTGTAGCTTTCTATTAGAGTAACACAAAAGAAAGAGTAATGACTAATATTTTGCATTATTCAAAATAGCTTAAAGAAATAAGGAACCCTGAATATTTATTTTCCTCTTTAGAACAACGCATTTGTTTAGAGAGAATTAAAGCAGTTTATAGTAGAATTCCCAGGCATGTTTTTCAGAATAAAATGATTCTCAGGATCTCAAGTCTGAGCTCTTCTCCAGGTGGAAGGGGTTAACCTTGCCCTTCAATGCCTCATTACCTGCTCTTTACACTTGGTAATCCTCCCCAATTGTTCCACCCTTTTACTATAGGCCTGTTGTCAGCAGTTTTTAGTAAATATCCTTTTAATTTTTTTTTAAATGTCATTTCTTTCCCAAATTAAAATTCCATAATAAATCTTTTCTCCCCTCCCCATGACTTTTTCTGACACCCATGAAGAATTTCCCTTTCAAAGTCCTGTCTTCTTAACTTCTCCACTTAAAGCTCCACTTGACACCTGCCTTCCAGGTAAGACAACACCCCTTAGAGCTCATAATCTTGCCAGTTTAGTCTTTAAATTATTTTATCCTGATAAAATCTTTGCTCACTCAGCATTAAAAGCTGTCGTCTGCTGCTTTGAGAACTGAGGTTTGTGTACTTGCTAGTGATCCGATAATGCCCCTGTAGTCTCTGGAAGACAAGGGCCCCACAACAAAGGGCTAATCCTCCTGTACAGCCCTGGTTCTCAGACACCAGCATGCAAAAGACACCAGAGGGCTTGTTAGGACAGACTGCTGGTCCCCACCCTGGAGTCACTGATTCGGCAGGTCTGGGTGGGCCTGAGAATGTGCATTTGTGCACAAAGATGAAAATGAGCTATACCTTGGCTCCTAAAACATTGCAGCCTCTTGGATAAATCCCTCTTTAGATCTGGGGAGTGCTTTAGAATTTGAAAATTGCTATCATATTTTTTAGATGTTTTTAAAAACAAAATCTCAGGGCAGTCATAGGAGGTAAGCAGTTACTGGATATAAGGTCAGAAAACCCAAGTTGGAATTCTAATTCTCTCAAATATTAGCTTTATGATTATGAAGAAGTCACATAAACCCTCAGAGCTTGAGCTATCCACAAAATAGGGAATAATAATCTCTCAGTTGATCATACCTGGGTTTGTGAAAATACTGTGTGAACTGCAAAGCTCTGTACAGACACATAATTGTGGGAATGCAGACAGCTAGGTCAGTTGCAGAAAGACCCCCGAGCATCATGCAAACACAGGAAGCAAGCAGTATTTTAGGCGGGCACAAGTGAGGATGGGATGGGGAAGGTTTTGTTGGAAAGGATTGTTTTCTTGGCCCTAAAGGTTTTCAGCAGGCAGAGAATTGAGTGGGGAAGGGAGGTATTGAGAGGTAGAGGGAAGACACAGGAAAATTCATACTTCAGAACCAGAGAATGTTGAGGGATGGCACTGACGATATAGCTGGAAAAGAAGCTTAAAATCACAGAAAACTTTGGATACCAGGAAAAGGAATCTGAACACCCAGTGAACCTTCCATATCAGCATGTTCTACATCCAAGGATTAACAAACAGAAATCTGCAAATATTGAGGCTTGTCATTATCAAGGAATGTAGCTATTAAGCCAGGCACAGTGGCACACTCCTATAATCCCAGCAGCTCAGGAGGCTGACACAGGAGAATCATGAGTTCAAAGCCAGCCTCAGCAAAAGTGAGGCGTTAAGATACTCAGAGAGACCCTGTCTTTAAATAAAATACAAAATATGGCTGGGATGTGGCTCAGTGGTCAAGTGCCTTTGAGTCCAATCCCTGGTACAAAAAAAAAAAAGAATGTAGCTATTAACATGGCATTTACAGTGTATTAGATATAATAAGTGATCTAGAGACAAAGTATATGAGAGGATGTGTGTAAGTTGTATACAAATAGAGCATCATGTATTTTGGTATCCACAGGGGTCCTAGAACCAACCTCCATGGATCCCAAGGAATTATTGTACTCAATGTGCTTAAGAAATACCTAACACTGTTATGGCTACGAGGTAGATTAAGAGGGGGAGAGAACGGAAGCAGGAAGATCTGTTAATAGTCTACTTTTCCTAACAACGCTGCCCACCCCTGCTTTCATGCCCACCTCTTCCCCTCCCACCAGTGGAGCCTTATAATAATTCCTTTTCCTCTGAATCATCATCTCTGCCAGAGAGTAACTGCACATGCTGGGCAGCTCTCCTCTAGCCCCAGCCCTGCCTTCTGCAGGGTAAGGCAAAACCACACGTACCCTTCCTCCTAGCTTTCCTTGGCAGCCCTCTAGTCCCCATTCAGGTTTCTCTTGTGGTTAAACATGTCTCCTCTCTTTTCTTGCAGCCTTTTCTCACTTAAGAGGCTTTTCTGTCATGCCTGTTACTTTCTCTGGATACATTAATTTCTCCCAGGAAAGAGAAGCTCATGGCATTGCCAAGGAACTTAGATAATTTAAACAAACTTTTGATGGGAGGATGAGAATTGAATTCCCACTCTGCCTCTTTTCTTATTAAATAACTATTTCCAGGGCTTGAGAGAAGTCAAGGTCAAGGTCCGAGTGGATTCCCACTTCTCTATGAAGTCATTTACTTTGGCACCTTAGCAGTATTTATATCCTTCATCTCATTCTGACTTGGATTTGCTCTGATTTATAGTTGAATCTTCTATGTTGCCTATTTTTCCCTTAGTGAACTTTAAGGAAGCCTGTCCTGTAATTTACACCCTCTTTTCTGTACCATAAAATATATCATATGGCTTGCTTCCATTTTCTGATAAGATTTTATATTTTTTCCTTTTCTCCACAATTTGGCACATTGTTACATGGCTGTTCCCTCAGTTCATTTCCATTCTCCCTGGTCCTGAAGTGTTGGTCTGTTGTGGCTATGTGTCCACATCTTGAATATTCACTAAGTTCACCCTAGGTGTCTTTAGCAGCAGCAGAATAGAAATGCACCAATAATAAATCCCCACTTCTCCTCATTATAGGGGTCAGTACTGTTCATGTCAAGGCCATGGTCAACATGCTATATTCATAAATACCATCACCTAGTGTTTATACAGAAGCCCTTGAGGTTTAAAGGTATTTTACGTTATCTTTAGACACTTCATTATTGTGCATAAAACTCATGAGTAGCCTATCCTCAGTTTCTACACCCTGAAAATATTTTCCAGTATGTGTCTCTTTCATTTCCTTGTACAATATAACATATGTATCTAAGGAAAAATAAGGACAGATTGGGTTTTCACTTTGTGTGGAAACACATTTCATGTTGCTTACAGAAGTAAAGGGTCTGTCTGAGCTCAGCTGATGGCACAAAAAATGTTTCTAATTTGATGAGATTTGTCTTTTATGCTGCTTGGTGTGAGAGGCATACTCAGCTTCATTTGGAAAACAATTTTCATTGACTGTGACTCATTAGAAGGAATGTCATGCATTGGCATTTCTTCACCAAGCAGGGAATCCTTGCCATATAGGGCCTTGGGCTCAGATATGATTCAGGGAAAAAAAAAAAATGGACTTCCGTGGGAGACTATTCACTCGACCAGGACCAGATGAATGCAAGTAACTGTGTGTCACCCTCTGAAACTTTCCCTGTCACTCTCCTGTGATGCTGGAGGAGAAAGGTTTGCCCTGATGGCTCTGAAGATTAGGAACACACCAGGCATGCTGATTTTCCCTTATGAGAACTAAAATAATCTGAGGACTACATGCTCTATTAATTAAGCCTTTGGGAATTTTTTTAAAAAGGAAATGGTACAGGAGGTACAATAAAAATTACATGATTTTATTTTTATGTTTACCAAATCTTGGTATTTTATAAGATACTGCAGGTTTGGATTCTTTCATGAAGCAAGTTGTTAATAAGTGAAAGACCCTACAACAAATGTCATACTGGATTATATGGTTTTGTTCTGGTCTTTACAGTTCTGATTATAACAGAAGAAGAATACTTGGCGTATAAATAATCCTATTCAAGAAATAAGCAGCTTTCTTATACCACAATTTTTCATATCATGAGAATTTATATATTCAATGACATTTTAAAATATTTTTTTTAGTTGTGGGTGGACACAATATCTTTATTTTATTTATTTATTTATTTTTATGTGGTGCTAAGGATGGAACCCAGTGCCTCACACGTGCTAGGCAAGCACTCTACCACTGAGCCACAACCCCAGCCCTTAATGACATTTTAAAAAGCCTGACTTCTTGTATCTCCATAACAAAATTTGAATTCAGAATGGATAAAGTTCTTCTATTTTTTTTTTTAAACAAAAATGGATCAGGAAAACCAAGAGAAAATCATCAAAATTCTCATTGTTTTATAAACAACTAGTTTCATGGTTCTCCTCTACAATGCTCTACTTGCTAACCTGCCTACCAGGTTGATGAGGGGGGCCATTCCCCTAAATGTGAAGCACCCTCACATGTACCCTCTCTCATGCTTACCCTTCTTGGATGTGCTCAGGATAATAAGTTGAGATTTTATTTTTGTTTTTTAAATTAATTTTTTTTGTTGGTGCCTTATGATGACACATAATTGGGATTTTCGGTTACATATTCATACAGGCTTACCAGGAGAGTAGGTGACAGTCTTCAATAGAGGAAAAGCCTCCATTTCCATAATCCATAGAGCCTTGCATCTTTGGAATGATTTGATAGATTCATGCTGCTATAAGGTGATCAGCATATTGTTTCTGGCAAAGGATAAATAATGTTGATTCACTGTGCTCCCCAAACCAAGGGCAAGGCCAAAGAGATAAGGGAAGATGATAAACCTTACGGCTGAGAAGGCAACCAATACTCAAAACACTTGACAGCAGAAGCCAGGGGAAGGATGATGACACATTTGTTCTCTGATGATTGGGGTGAAGAAAAATGAAAAATTCCAAAGTAGGGTAAGTAGAAGAAGGAAGTAAATTAAAAAAAAAAAAAAAAAAGCACAGCTGGAAAGAACAGTGAAGAGCCAGTCAATGAGATGCTTTTGTGTTTGAGAAAGGTAGAAGGATGAATCTGCAGGGAAGCCTCAAGTCAGGCTGGGGAGGTTCTCCAAAGGCTGGATCAAGGTTCTGTCCAACTGAGAACACTCTGTGCTGACCCCAACCCTCACCTTCTATGTCACTGCTTCTGTCACCTGGTCCTTCTGTCCATTGGTACCCTGGCTCCCACAGAAGAAGGGGATGGTAAGTTGAAACTCCAGTGAAGAAATGACCCAAAATAGTGGCAGAGGGAGATGGAGAGTTCTGTCAAAATGCTCATTCTTGACAGTTTCCATTTTTTTTTTTTTTGGTTGGTTGGTTTGTTTTTAAGAAACAAGGTCTCACTATGTTGTCCAGGGTGGTCCCAAATTCCTAGGCTCAAGCCATCTTCTTGCCTCACCTGAGTAGCTGGGGCTACATGTATGCACCATCATGCCTGGCTCCTTAAGATTTTCCTAAAAATAAAAATAAAAGTTGATTAGTGGTTGCTTAGGATTAGAGTGGATGGAAATAGCGAAACCATAGCCAAAGGATACTGAGGTTTTTTTCCTTGAGGTGACAGAAACCCTGTAAAGTTTACTATAGTGATGGTCATACACATCTTTGACTTATGCTGAAAAAAAAAATTGAATTGTACATTTTAAATGGTGAACTGGTATGTAAATTATTTACCAATAAGCTGTTTTGTTTTAACCCACAGCCATTAGAGGGAAGGGTCAATGTGGTGTGAGCAAAAGCTTTAACATAGCAACCTCACAAGACTACAAGGTAAAGACTGTGATCCCCACAAAAGCAAAGGTGTTAGCCAATGCTAAGGAAAGAATACAGGGAAACTTAAAATCATCACACTCCATATATCACTTCCTGTTAAAAGAATTCTGCCTCTCTGCCATTCTCTATATATCACTATTTCAAAAGTTGAATTATTTTTCCTGTTGGAGCTCACAAAGTGTGGGTGTGAAGAGTATGTTACTGCTTAAATATCTTAAAGGAAGGCATTATCCTTCCTATTTCCCTGCAGAATAAGGGGACCAACTAAAGGAGCCAATTATCTTGTCCTGCCTAGAAAAAGAATTTAGAAGAACAAATTGAGAACTGAAAACTGGAACGGATTTGATTCCTCTACATAACCAGGACGTCTTTTACTTCTATTTTTTGGGTGTCCCCCAGATTTCTCACATAGTGCCAGCATTCTCAGAAATTTAACAAATATTTGCTGCTTTTAATTATATTGAATTTCAAAAAGGAAGCTTCAAAGTTAGGCATTTTGTGATGGGTATGTATGCTCATTCCAAATGTAATAATTAGAATATATATTCCAGAAAAGGAGAAGGAACTGTACCCAATTCATAACTCACATAACTCACAATAAAATAAGTATGTATCAAATACTAAAGTATTTATCAAATAGTATTTATCAAATACTAAAGCTCTTTGAAGCAATGACCATGTCAACTTAACTGATTATTATGCATTTTATAAAAATGGTTAGGAAAAACTAACCCATTAGATATCTGAAACCATGAGATCTTCTGCTTAAAATAATGCCCTGTATTAGACTGTGTAAACACACAGGCTTACCATAGTGAGTCCAATAATCTTAGCAACAGCTCCCAAACATGCCAAGAAAGATATGTTGCTTTGGGTTACCAACGCTGGAAAATCAACAGACCAAAACATCCAGAAGAATTGGATTGAGAGAGGATTTAGCCTGGTCATCCTGCAGTCCCTAGGGAGCTGCAGAGTGACAGAAGAGACAGTGGTGCCCTTGAAAGGCTCCCAGCTGCTCTGACTATGAGGACCACAATGTGCTGAGGAAAAGAGGAGTATAAGAGGAATTCAATCCTAAGTTAGAGTTCACAGAACCACAGTGAATATTTTTTAAATTAATTTTGATCTATAGACATGTAACCAGAGCCAGAGTCTTTCAGATGCCAAGTGTTGTCTTTCTGTGTGCGTTTGCAAGGATGAAATCCACTGATTAAGTGTGTTAATTGGTCCTTAAGAGCAATGAGTCCTTGTGTGTACTTATTATGAATGCTCTGTGGGTGAACAAGTGTTTGGGAAAAGAGCCAACCGATTTCTTCCTTTCTGGCCTTGATTGCTAGTTCTGAACGCTACCAATGTCTCACTAGGCATCAACACATCATATAACTAGATATCTTCAGAGTACTTTAAATATGCTGTTTAGGGGCTGGGGATGTGGCTCAAGTGGTAGCACTCTTGCCTGGCATGCGTGCGGCCCGGGTTCGATCCTCAGCACCACATACAAAGCAAAGATGTTGTGTCCGCCGATAACTAAAAAATAAATATTAAAATTCTCTCTCTCTCTCTCTCTCTCTCTCTCTCTCTCTCTCTCTCTCTCTCTCTCCCTCCCTCCCTCCCTCCCTCTCTCACTCTCTTTAAAAAAAAATATGCTGTTTAAGTGAAACCAACCATTGTCTTCCTCACTCCCAGATGGAGTTAGACAACAAATCATTACAATTATATAATATGTTTATATTTACCAAAATGCTTTCAAACATCTTTGAACCTAGCAATTGATAGAGGCTGATAAATCCTTAATCTAGCATCCTCAGGGAAGACGAACAAAGAAGTGCTCAACAGAATCTTCAAGTTCATGTGTTATACTATCACAAGTCTAAACAACTATTCAACTAAATATTTTCTAAAGCACATTGCAGCAGAAGAATATAAACTAAGATCATGACTATTTTAAAAAACTTTCCTATCATTTTATCAAGTATTTTTGAAATTAAGTTATTATACCCAGGTTCAGAAAGGATACAAAAGAGAAAAATATCCTCATGGACCTTGCTGATGAGTTGAGAATTTTGACAATTTAGGGAGGCAATTTGATAATATGAAGCCAGTCTTATAAATTCTCAACTCATTAACCCTACCATCTTTTAAATAAATATTTGTGTATCAAACACTCTTCATCACTCAAGGTACTCTGGTGAACATACAGGCCAGATCTCTGCTCTCAGGATGCTTATATTCTCATGAAGAGAGAGAAAAACAATAAATAAGTACACAGATAAATAAAGAAGATAAATTCAGAAAGTGATAGTTCCTAGGAAGAAAAGTAAATCGTGGCATGAAGGAACCTACAGGGATGGAGAAGCCTGCCAAATCCAGTGTCTCACTCACCCTCCATAAGAAAACTCAACCAAAAAGTAAAACTACAAACCAAACCTACCTCTCCCAGGCTTCTGGAAGAGCAGGCTATCCACATGAGATGTATATTGGGAGGCACTAAGTGAGGTTTCTAGAAACGCTTCTTTAGCTGGGCATGGTGTTGCAGGCCTATGATCCCAGTGGCTCAGGAGTCTAAGGCTGGGGAATCGTAAGTTCAAACCTAGGCTAAGCAACTTAGAAAGGCCCTAAGCCTTGTCTCAAAATAAAAGATAAAAAAGGATTGGAGATGTAACCAAGCATGGTGGCACACACCTGTAATCCCAGTGGCTTGGGAGGCTGAGGCAGGAGGACTGTGAGTTCAAAGCCAGCCTCAGCAATAGTGAGGCACTAAGCAACTCAGCAAGACCCTGTCGCTAATAACATATTAAAAAAAAAAAAAAAAAAAAAAAGCTGGGGATATGGCTCAGTGGTCGAGTGCCCTTGAGTTCAATCCCTGGTACAAAGGGAAAACAAAAAGGACTGGGAATGTGTCTCACTGGTTAAGCATTTCTAGATTCAATCCCCATTATGAACGAAAGGAAGGAAGGAAGGAAGGAAGGAAGGAAGGAAGGAAGGAAGGAAGGAAGGAAGGAAGGAAGGAAGGAAGGAAGGAAGGATTTCTTTAAAGGGGAAATAAGTCTCAGGTCAATCATATATAAGACTTTAGAATTACCTGGGGAAAGTTCAAAGTTCAAAAGAAGTCAATTAATGGCTAAGGAAAAAGGCAATTCTGATTTAGAGATTGCTCTGAAAATATATGTCCTTTACTTTCTCCATTTTTTAATGAAATTGTTCAAGGTGTGGTGAGAACTTCTTGCTCAGGGGAAGGACGCTGTAGAGGGAGGAATGCTATGTAGCGTGTAGGCAGTGTAACTCTGTGCCCACATGTAGAGAAAAACTGAATAATGCATGACAGAAGGAAAATGAGGCAGAACGACAGCTGGACGGGAGCCTGCTTTCTTGGCTTCTTCTCCTGGTTCTGCTCTAACTAGCTCTGTAACTTCAGCAATTACAGAACACTGTGTATCCTAGCTTCCCCAACCTAAGGAAACCAGGCTGGTCATTTGTCAGGCCTTGCTCCTTTCTTCTTAATCTGCCCACCTTTACCATTATGCATGCACATGCACACCTCAAGAATATAGATATGGTTTGTTCAGTGTGCTGGAATCTTGTTCCTAATATCACAGAACTCAGATGCTGCAACTTTTAAGAGGTGAGAAGTGATCAGGCAAATGGGGCAGAGCTCTTGTGAATGGATGAATGTCTTTTCTCTTGAGTTAGATCTTCAGTAATTAAATTAGGTCTCAACAAACTAAATTAGTTACCTTGAAAGGGTATTGTTATAAAGTGAAGTCACCTCACAGGCTTGGCCCCTTTTGTATGCATTCTTCTTCTCTGCCATGAGTTGATACAGTATAAGGCCCTCACCAGCAGCCAGGCAGATTGCCAAGACCATAATCTTGAACTTCCCTGCCTCTAGAACAGTGAGTTAAAGAAACCTCTTCTTTATAACTTACCCAGTCTCATATATTTTGTTATAGCAACACAAAACAGACTAAGGCATACAGACACACACACAGAGATACACACATATACACATACACACACATACATAGACTAAAGATTAAATCCCACTCTGACTTTTATAATGAACTGGTCAATACAGAGGGAAGATTATAATCACATAATAATGAACTATGAATAAATGCAGGTCAAACATTCCTTATCTGAAAATCTGAATTCCAAAATGCTTCAAAATCCAAAACTTTGAGCAGTACTCAAAGTATTTCAGATTTAGGGTTTTCAGATTAGGAATGTTCAGCCAACAAACTCTATGCAAATGTTCCAATATCCCCAAATCAAAAAACTCCAAAATCTGAAAATCTTCTGGTCCCCAGCATTTCAGATAAGGGAGACTCAAGTTGTACAGGTTTAGGCAAATAAAAGAATATATATATGATCTTTGGGCATAATATTTTACATGTATGGAGGATGCATCTTGTAACCAAATCTATAAGGAGGGCCTTTATTTGTATAATGTTTTAGTGTTTACAAAACAATTTTATGTCATTTCATTTCTATTTTGAGACTCACAACTACTCTAAGAAACAGGTACAGCTCTAATAATACCTAGAAAGCTTTCTCTGAGTAAACTTCTTTCTAATTTTACTTTGAATAAATTCAAAAACATGAACTGGGGGACCATTGTGCACAGAGAAACCCATGAGGTCTTAACAAGCTTCCTTATTGCTGAGTCTTAAAAGTGATAAATGACTTGCCCAAGTGTGCACAGCAATGGACAGAGCTTGGACCTCCTCCCAGGTTGCTGGCACCTGTTCCCATGGGCCACACTGCCAGGTTACAGGAAGGACTACAGTCTGAGTGCCTCCCTCACCCCCTTGTTCTCTGGCTCAGCTGAAATCACTGAGAACATCGAAGCAAGGAAGCATTGTGATCTCCATATTTTATAAAACAGGAGCCATCACTAAGATACCTGCCCAGACACTTCACTGTCAATTGGCTGTAGCCACATTTTAGTCTACAGGGGTTTGCAAGATGCCTTGTTTCCTGTTCTCTTAAATTTTAGATAAGAGAACTTAAAATGCTAAAGGTCTTCATTTAAAAGCAGTAACTAGTATTCATAACTGAACACATCTTGAATGACCCACATCTAGACCAAATAATCCTGGTAATGTCTCTCTGCCTCTGCCATCCACTTTCAGCATGCCTTGCAACCCCAACACAATGTGAACTCTAAATCAAATCACTGCCAATGTTGGTGGGTTGAGAAGACATAGGGCTTAAGTCTTGTGTAAGATCCAGAAGTGATTGCCAAGATAGTAAATATATATCATTACCTAGTTAAGTAAACAAGGATATGTGAACATCATACAAAGAATGGACCAAAGGCCACAATTTTGTTATGATTTTTTTCATCTCCTTAAAATGGATGCCCCCTTCTGCTTTTTTCCCAAAAAAAACAGAACTCAGGACCTCACACAGGCTGGGCAAGCAGCTCTACCACTGAGCTATACCCCAGCCCCACTACCTTTTTAAGTTCTCGTGGCAGAGATCAGTTCTCATGGCTTTAGTATTTGGAACTCTCTCTGTGAGTAAATTTGTTTCTAATTTTCACTCTGGATATGTTCAGAAACATTAACCAAGGGACCGTTGTGTCCACAGAAACCTATGAGGTCTTAAAAAGAAACTGGCCCTCGACTTCATCCTTTCTCACACTTCACATTCATGCCAAACGGAAATCCCAATAGATCTACAGACATCCTGGGTCTTCTCACTCACCACCTCTCCTGCCAAGGCAGGGAGGGCTCTGGGTACTGGCAGCAGTCTTTCCAGTCTGCCTTGTTTCTGTCCGTGCTTCCCTGTGGTCTGGTTTTCTGCAGCAACCAGCCACAGAGATTCTTTTAAAACACAAAACAGACCTTATCACTTCTTGGGTTTAAAGCCTTCCAGGGCCTCCCATCTCACTCAGAAGAAGCCTCAAATCTTCACAGTGGCCCCGTCAGCCCTACAACATCCACCCCTTTGACTTTTCTTTCCTCAACTCCTATTCTGTACCTCCTACTCGCTCCATTTTGGCCACCATGGCCTTTCTGATCTTGTTCTTGCCTCACCCAGAAACTGTGCCCTGTCTGGCACTTCTGCCTGAAGCAAATCCACCCTGGGCCTCATTTGTATACTCTCTCACATCCCTACTCAGATATCACCTTCTCACAAAGGTCCACCCTGACCCTATTTAATTTTGCAGCATGCTCCACTCCTCCGCCTCTCGGCCCTCCTTATTTGGCTCTCCTTTTTCCCATTGCACTTATACATTCTAATTTACTAAACAGCAAACTTTATTATATTTACTTTCTTCCTTTCCTCACTATACACTTCCTAAAAGGAAAGATTTTTGTTTGTTCTTTTTCACTGTGCCTAAAAGAGTGTCGGAACGTAGAGGGCACATAAGAAACAGTTGTCGAAAAACAGAATGAAAACAGATGCCTAATCCTTGTTTTGCAAACCACAAAGTAGTTAACAAGTACAATTTCTAAGCTTGGATCCAAAAAAGATGCCATATATCTCCAACCTATCACTGGGTCTTCTACATGATGACTGAGGTTTTTGCCAATCTGATTCAATATTCATTGGCTTCATTCTGCAGTTAGAGGTTGTGAGGGGATAGAACCATCCAGAACTGAGCAAAGTATATGTAAAGAAATAAGTAGTAAACCAGCACATGGGTGCAGTGTTTCATTTCAAGAGTCAAGGACTCAGAAAATCAAGGATCATATATTTTCTCTCATCTACAAAAGCTAGGGAGAAAAAAGGGGGAACCTCATGAAAACAGAAGAGAGACTAGTAGGGCACAGGAAAGGAACTGAGGGAGAGAGAGAAAGGGCAAAGGGAAGTGCTGGGAATAAAACTCATTAAATTATGTTACCTGCACACACAAATATGCCACAATGAAACCACTATTTGGATCATTATTATGTATCATACACAATTTTTTAAAAAAGAGTGATCAAGGAAATACATATCAAAGCAATGAGAATATTTTCAGCTGATATGTTAACAAAGGCTCAAAAAAAATCATAACACTCAATGCTAGCAAAGGAACAGAAAAAAAAATGCACTTTTAGCAAGTAGAGCCCTTTTGGAAAATTGTTTAGCCAACAGGTCAAAAGTTAAAATAGTCAAGAATTAACTTGCAGGAATTTACCTTAAATGTAAAAAATAAATAAATAAAAGCTTAATGGAAAGCTATTGTATTACAGTTGTATTTATAAAAGCAAACCTTGAAAGCAACTTAAGTGACATTGAGACCATGATTAAGCAAGCTATACATGGTTCATCAACTCAGTCTGTTTTTTGGTTTGGTTTGGTTTGGTTTGATAACAGGGATTGAACCCAGGAGTTCTGGGTCACATCTCCAACCCTTTTTATTTATTTATTTTTATTTTGAGACAGAATCTCACTAAGTTATTTAGGGTCTTGCTAGGTTGCTGAGGCTAGTTTTAAACTTGTAATCCCCCTGCCTTGGCCTCCTAAACCACTGGGATTATAGGCATGTGCCACCACATCTGGCTCAATTTATTTTTAATGACTCATTAATAGTATTTTTTTTTTTTTTTTGGTATTGGGGATTGAACTCAAGGGTGTTCAACCACTAAACCACATCCCCAGCCCTATTTTGTATTTTATTTAGAGACAGGATTTCACTGAGTTGCTTAGCGCGCCCCTTTTGCTGAGGCTGGCTTTAAATTCGCAATCATCCTGCCTCAGCTTCCTGACCCGTGGGGAATAGTTTATTTTTAAAAGAGTGGGGGTGTCCTAGTGTGATGCTATATGATTTCCTGTCCCAACAGTTTATGGAAAAGAGATGAAAAGAAGATGGTAAAACATGAACAGAAGTGGCCAGGTCAGAGCCTGCTCCCAGATTACTGGCTTTCTGAATCCAGGGAGTGGCCCCCCTCATCTGATCCTAAAACCCTAAAGACCAAAGTGTGCCTATGTGCACACACTGACCTGCTCTGAGATCTCATAGCTTCTGCGGGAATTCTATGAATTAGGCCCCAGAGTGACCCTTACTCTAATTCCATAAAAAATGAATTAAAAATGATAAAATAGAGATATAAAAAGATAACAATTGTATTTCTAGAGATGAAAAACGAATCCTATCTTTAAAAAGTGAATCAGGATCAAGATTTACTAGGTACATAATTGACACATTTTGATGGGAATAATTTGGCCCTTCCAACTATTCCTACACTGGGAATCTGCCATGCAAACTCCACTCTATTTTATTTTAAACACACTGTAAAACACCAAAACCACTGTAATTTATATTACTTTTGATACACCCATTTCCATGGTGTTGCTTTTACAAAGTCAGATAATTGCATCTGCTCTGAGAATTTTCAGCAGAATAAATCACAAAGCTGATAAGCTTCAGATGTCGATGTGGAAATGGGAGCTCATTATCACATAAGGCAGAATATTCGCCCAAGCACTTTCAATCCCTCATGATATGGTTTACTCACCTAACACAGATATATATATTTTTTCATTTCAAAACCATCTGTTGAATACTGCACTCTACCTTGAGGGGAGACATGCTTTCTTTACCTACTGGGGTATCCCACTGTCAATTCTGACATTCTCTGGGGTTTACCTCAAATCCCTCAAGTTAAGAGTTCAGTCCCATAAAACCACCAGTGCAGAGGGGTCCTGAAGCCACCTGTACTTCTGCTTGGCTTACTACAGATTCAAGTGTTTTCATGACTCTCAACTAAGTTCAATAATACACTAGAATAACTCAACTGGAAAAAGTGCTATGATTATAATTATGATTACAATATGATTAAAATTGTATATAATGAACACAACTCATCAGCAGCCAATGGAAAAGATGCATAGGGTAAGCTATGGGGGTTGGGCTGGAGCACAAGGCCTCCATGCCCTCTCTGGGCACCAGCCTGGAGGTTCCTTGTTCAGGAGATGTTATTGGGGTCTCTTTGCCCAGGCATTGATTAAATTGTTGGCCATTAGTGATTGACCTCAGGCTTCAGCCCCTTCAACTCGGCAAGGTTGAGAGGTGAGTCCAAAAATCTCCAATCTTCCAATCATATGCTGTTTGTGGTATGGCCCGCCCTTCTCTTGAGACCATATAGAAGACCACTTTGAGTTATGTCATTGGCATAAACTCAGGTATGCACAGGAAGAGTTCATGATAACAGAAAACACTCCCATCAATCAGGAAGTTCCAGGAGACTTTGTAGCTCTATATCAGGAGCAAAGACAAACATATTTTTCTTTTTATTATGCCACAGTTCTGAAATGTGTTTTCAGGGTAGATCTCTTTGCTACCATTTTCTAGAACGGAACCTGAAGCTGACATATTTAGCATCTGTTCAGCCATGACCCAGATTCCTACCTCTCTAGATCCACCACAGTGCTAACACAGGTCTACATGCAAAAGATGTAGCTCAGTACACTTGCTTATAGAGCGTTTCTCGATTAGTTAACTGTCAATGCTGGTATATGTCACTTCTCCCAGAATAATGTTGGTGTTAGCAGAGCACGCTGCCAGAATCTCAGAAGACTTAGTGTCCTGAGAGAGTTACACCAGTTAGGATCAGAATAAGAGGTGACTTCCCAAACTAGCACTGTTTTTCCAATGCTTTTAGCAGCAAGAGACACAAATTCAACTTTGCTTAAAGGGGATTGATTTACTGAAGTAATTTTTGAGGCAGCTCACAGAATAAAAAGAGCTCTTGGGTTAACCATCATCAGAAATAAAGAGAACCAAATTTCTGAGACTTTAGGCACAAGAACCAGGTCTCCAACACCCCAGTGCCTTTAGGTCTCTGGCTTTATTTCTCTGTGTCTCCCTCTGCCGCTTCCCTAATATTGACTTTTTATTTTATTTTTAAGTATTGAATGTGTTCTTTCTTCTCTCCTACTGCTAACTAACTTCTCCTCTGACATTGGCAGCAACAGCCCTGAACTACAAGGGAAAAGGATCTCTCCACCAACCCATCTCAAGACTTCGGTTAGAAATAGCTAAGGCTTGTGCTTGAATTCTTTATTCTTTGATCAGTCACTATATAGAGTCCCTGACTTAGAATTTTTCAACATTACAATGATACAAAAATAACGAGCGTTTAGTAGAAATGGTACATTAAGTTTTAAATGTGGATCTTCTCCTGGGCTAGTGATAAGCAGTCGGAAACTGTCTTTTGCAACGCTGGGCAGGTCAGTGAGCTGCAGCTCCCAGTCAGCCACACAATCAGAAGGAAAAACAACCTGCACTCTACAGCCCACTGTGTTGCTAAGCTACCATGTTCAGTACATTAGGTGGATTAAAAGCATTTTTCATTTACTATATTTCCATTTACAATGTGTTTATTGGGATGTTACCCATCATAAGGCAAGAGCATCTATGGTTAGGGAGGTAGAAGAAGAGGTCAGATAAGCTAAAAATAATAAAAATACCTAATATTTATTGAAATTTATATATACTAGGCATCACTCTACTCTTTAGTTAACATTTAGAGAGCATGCTTTACGTGCCTTATTTTAGGTAAATTGTAGATATTTATTATTTAATCCTCACAGCCATCCTCTGGACAGGTGCTATGATTTCCATGTCACAGAGAAGCCCACTCAAGACATGAAAAGACTAAGAAACATCTCTAAGATCACATAGCTAGTGAGTGATAGAGCTGAGATGTGAACCCAAGCTGTCTAGTTCCTGAGTTGATCCCTTGACCCTGTGCTACACTGTCTCCTCACTGGACATGTTTTGACCTACTCATGAGACAACTTGCATAATCATCCCCATACTACAGAGTGGGAAAGGAAACACAAAACCAGGTCTGTAAATGGTAAGGTCAGAATACACACCCACAGTCTAAGCCCAAAGCCTGTACTTAGAATACTCCATTGTGCTGCAGAGCTGGGGGAAGAGGGGATGGTGCTGGAAGAAGGGGCAGAGGCATTAAGTCATTGCACCCATCATAGTATGCAAAGCCAGCCAGTCTCAGAAACTCAGCCTCAACCCTAAGCTGGGGATCAGGCAGCCTTAGCAGAAAAGCTGTAGTAAAGACCAAGTAAAGATCAAGGTCAAGGTCAAGAAAGAGTGTCAACAGACCCAAAGGAGTAACCCAGGTCCAGGATAAAGGTCCAAGAAACCCTTCATAAACAGTGAGTCTCTCTGAGAGACACATGGGCATAGCCACTTCTCTGTGATGTTCTATACAAAAGAGTAAAGGTCACATTAAAGAAACAGCTGGAATTCTTTCAGAGCTCCTACCGCATTGGTTCATTCTTACCATAGAAAACCAAAGGATTATGTCAATTTAGATTCCCTCAGAAATCCCTTCACTGAGTTACAATTTAGCACTGTATTCTTAGCTTTTATCAAGAATTCAGATAAGAAATGGTCACTTCAGGAACACTTTGTGGGTCTTCAGAAGATCTGCAACTGAATAAATGCTTCTTACCTCTTTCTTAACAAGCAGAGAATTCTGCCTAAAATTTAGAGCCAGAAAAAATTTCTATCCAGGCAACATGCGAGCTTGTGTGTGTGTGTGTGTGTGTGCGCGCGCGCGCACACACAGACGCGCGTATGCCCATGTGCCTTTTAGAGGGCCTCACACATGGGAGGAAAAGTGCCCTACCACTGAGCGCCCAGTGCTTTGATCAGATAATATTAACTACATAGCATGTTTCCCTTTTTGCATTGGCCCTTGAGAATTGTCAAAAATAAAGTCAGGTTCAAATTTTAAGGGTTTACGGGCATACAAAAGTACAGTTCACGAACTGAAAGACCTTGAAACTGAAAACTGGCATAGAGTTTCAGTGTTAACAGCAGTAACAGCACAGTTCAGAGAGCCTACAGAGAGAGCATGTTGAACTTTTTCATGACTGCCTGTCAGATTGCTTTGTAAGTCAAAATAGAGCTGCATGTGTTGATTTGTCTACAGCTGATTGGTTGAATTTCATTGAATAATCCTTACTTTTGTGATTTGTTCACGTCCCAGGTAGCATTTCTGGGGAAATCAGGATGACTTAAGTTTTGGTTACAAGGCTAGGAGCACTTAGCCTTGGGGTATCTAAACTGTGGTCTCTTTCTATATAAATTTTAAAAACAGAACCATAAGTGGTTGTGTTCGTGGATACCTCTAATGTAATGAGTTCTGTTTCCATTTCTGTCTTGAACCATGTTGTTTTGTTGTTGTTGTTGTCAAAGGTGGAGAAAAGTGTGCACACAAAGGAGATAGAAACTGCCAACACCCCAAATGCCCTTTCAGACTCCCCACCTTAACCCCTCCCTTAACATTCTGACTGTGATGCTGATCCCTGCCATTTCTCTTTAAATTTGTACCAGAGTGTATTTCTCAATAGTGTGCTTAGTTTTGCATTTTTATTTCAACTCTACAGAAATTGAATCATGCAATATGCAGTCTTTAGGAATTAGCTTATTTCATTCAACTTCACATTTGAGAGTATGTGCAATCATATGATGGTTTTCTCTGCAGTTCATTTGTTGCCACATCTGTGTGGCATGCCATTACATGACTTCATCACAACTTACCTATTCTACCATTCATGGACATGCTGGGTTCTTCTGTTATTGTTTTTGTTTTTGTGGTGACGGGGATTGAAACCAGGGTACTCTAACACGGAATCACATCCCTAGTCCTTTTTAATTTTTTTTTTTGAGACAGGGTCTTGCCAAATTGCTGAGGTTGGCTCCAACTTGTGATCTTCCTTACTCAGCCTCCCCAATTGCTGGGATTACAAGCATGCGTCCCTGTTCCTAGCAGACGTTGTGTGTGGGGGGGGTTTATTTGATTTTCCTTGATTAGTAATATGGCTGAGGATATTTTCATAGCATGATACCTCATTTGGGAATTTTTTTGAACCAAAGAAAAGGATTTTCCATTGTAGCCTCCAGAAGGAGCCCAGACCCAGCCTTTCCCACACCTTGAATTTAGTCCAGTGAGACCAATTTTGAACTTTTGACCTCGAGAACTATGAGATAATTAAAATGCTTTGTTTTAAGGTGTCAAGTTAGTGGTAATTTGTTATAGTAGCAGTAAGAAATGACTTATAGAAATGATTTTTTAAAATTGATGTGTAATTTACTTATGATTATACAGGCAGCTCATTAGAGCACTGCTTGACAAACGCTTACACCTGTATAACCAACAAGCAACTCAAGATATACAACATTTCTAAAACTCCAGAAATTGCCTACATGCCCCTTCCTAGTTATCCCTGCCTCAGCCACCCAGGCAACCACTGAAATGATTTCTATTTCCATAGATTAGTTTTGCTTCTTTGAGAATTTCAAATAAATGAATCATACAATATTGATTCTTCTGTGTTTGGCAAGAATGATGAATTTGAATTTAAAGATTCCAATACAAATTCTGACCCTTCCACTCACCAAATCTGAGCTTTGTCAGGTGTCAACTTTTCAGAGGCTCCGATTCCATTCAGAATATAGACAGCCCACTTCACAGTCCTGTTGAGTAATTGCAGGATATATGAAAAAACTTCTTGTCATATCTTAAATGACACTTGTAAACATTTATTTCCAACTCAAAACAGAAATTAGATAATAACAATCTTTGGGATACTAATAATCTTATTCTTAATTTTAAAAAAAATTCTGTATTTTATAATATTAAAAATATGTTAATGCATATTAACATATACTTAAAGATATGATATATGTTAACATGTACATTATTATATATTATTAGCATATATTTAAAAGTATATGTTAATATGTACAGTAACATTTTTAAATTAAAAAAAATAAAAATAAATTAGCACAGGAATATTTATCAACTCCTATTTTATGTTATAAATTTTTTTTCAGCTTTACCAAGGTATGATTAACAAACAAAAATTGTATATATTTACAATGCAAAACATGTTTTTATTTATGTCTACATTGTGAAATGATTGCCACAATCAAGATAATTAACATCCATCACCTCACATTTTGTGTGTGATGAGAACATTTTAAGATCTACTTTTTGTGATTTTCAAATATATAGAGTGGTATCATTAACTCCAATCACTATGCTATATACATTAGATCTGAAAAATTTGTTCATTGTAGCTGAAACTTCATACCCTTTGGCCAGCATTGCCCCACTCCTCCTACCCTCTGGCCTCTGGAAACTACCATTCTATTCTCTATTTTTGAGTATGACTGTTTCAGATTCCACACGACAACAAGATCATGCAGGATGGCGTGCCTGGCTTATTTCACTTAATATAAAGTCCTCTAAGCTCATCCGCACCTGTGGCAAAAGAGATTTTTCTTCCTTTTTCTTCCAACAGGCCATGACCTGTTCTTGTTTGTATCGCCAAGAACCTCATCAATATCTAACCCATAGCAATTGGATACATCTTTTTTCACATCAATTGTGATGCCATCCTTCTAACTTGGGCGCCCAATGATAAGCTGGCCCAAAATGTGGATGTTTAATTGTACAAGAACTTCACAGAAAATTCACTCTTCTCAACTTACCAAATACCAACTTAGAATTGTTTTTAGATAAAGTTTAAATTGTTTTTAGATAAAGAAAAATAAAGTTATTTTTATAAAAATGATTTAGCTTAAATAAACAGCGCAAATAACTGTAAGTCAATGATACCAATCAAATCTCAACTATTGAATGAGATCTATTCTTTGTAGTTTACAAAATGCTGAAGACCATTCGTGACGGAATGGGGCCTGCAGAATAATGGGAATGTCAGTGTTTACAACCAGTGGGAGGATAGGGGGCAGAGATACTATTATGAGCCAATAGGAAGACTTCCTGAAATGGTCTGTCTGTAAAATCCTTCCCACTGACACAATGAAAAAAGGAAGAATGAAGGAATAGAAGCCAGAAACAGACAAGAACATTGCCAAGAAGCGTACTAGGGAGGAGTAGTTGGAAACTCAGAGAATACCCCATAGTCAAGCTTCAAGTTTACGTTCTGCACAGAGGTCAATGTAATAAGAGCCAACACAAATAGGGGTCAATACAATAATGACTAACATTTATTGAGTCATTACTATTCAGTAAGCACTATTTTAAGCACTTTAAAAATATTAGTCTTTCATTTATCACTATAACCCTATGAGATTGGGGCTATTGTACCCTTATTTAACAGAAGGTCATTTATTTAGTGATCTTAGGCTCCCAATCATTACGCTTCTCTCCCTCCCCACCACTCCCTTTGTCAATGGCTGGAAAACGACTCTACATTTTAGAGTTTGAATTTTAAGCAATTGCAATCAAAAAAGCCTGAAAATTCTCACTTTTTCCTCATTAGCCTTGAGAAAAAGAAGTGATCTTTCAAACAGGCAGAGAATATGTAACTACATGGAATACTTATGAAGATCCAAATACAGTATATTTACTCAGAACAAGAAAAGTAGTAGTTCTAAGTAGGACTAGGAGGAGACACTTCCCCCAGTCAGGCTTCTTAAAGGTACCCTCAATTCCCTATGGAGAATAGTATAATTAACACCAGAACTAACATCTGTACTATTTACTTGAAGTGACAATTTAGCATGTAATATACAGTTTATTCCTTATACTACTAGGTTACTGTCAATTAATCCTTTTGATCATTTTAAAGTTCTGAATAAATAATCTATGTCCAAAGATTATTTCAGTATCAGAATCAGGTGAGCTAGTCCGTCCAAGGAAGTGAGCCCATTAAGAGTGACACCTTAGCAAAGCTTATTTCCCTCTGAGTGTGCTATTGTGTGTCACTAGTGTACTACTATCCCTTGGGTCCCCACAACAGGAGAGCCTCAGGGAGGATATCACTATTATTCTCATTTCATAAAAAAAAAAAAAAGAGGTCCAGAGATGTTAAGGAATATACCTAAATTCACAAGATCTAGAGCTGAGACCAGAAGCCAGGCTTCCACTCTTTCTGGAACCCTCATCCATTGGAGTGACAATTTCCCGATATATTAATAAGCAATAATATTGACTGGTTTGGCCTACCCTCTGGTAAGTTATCAATGAGTAGTGAAATGTTCTAAATGTGGACTAAGATAAAAAGGTAAAGCTTCTAGAACAGCCTGAGAAACTTTCATCATAATGTAAGAAGAGCTGCCATTTATTTTTTCTGAGCACCTAGAATGTTATCAGGCATGAGCAAAGATGATCTGCTTACCTACCTATCACTTATCTATCCATCGGTCCATCCATTCATCCTACCTCATTTATTCCTAAAACATCCCTGTAAAGGGTATATCATTAGCTCTGTTTTACTGACAACCATTAAACAGGTAAAGATCAAGGTTACCTCACTGTCCTATTTGACGGGCAGTTGTATTCAAGTTCAGAGCTCATCCCAGCCACAAGAATCAGCATTGACGGGAACTCCACAGTCTGCCTCCTAGACTAAGGATGGTTTTTCACCCTTGCTTTCTCCTCACCAATCAGCTCTGAACATCTAGGTTATCTCTTCCTTGAAATTTTCCTTTCAGTGCAGGAAATCCCATCAGGCCTCTGGGAGGCACAATGTTCTGTAGCTTTATAAAGGGTTTTTGTTATTGTCCCTATTTTAATTCAGAAGATTCTCAAGTAAAAAAAAAAAGTTGTTTACTTGGACTCAGGTGAGGAACAGAATTTAGGAAAAATAATATCTCAATATAATGTTTTTAAAAATTGAAATTAGGGCTGGTAGTATAGTTCAGTGGTAGAGCACTTACCTAGCATGCACAAAGCCCTGGGTTCAATGCTTAGCTCTGAAAACAAACAAACAAACAAACAAACAAAAAAATAAATCAAAACTTAAAATTAATGCTCTGAAAATCAATTTAAATATATATGGGATCCAAATCTATACTTGGCTGACTTACCTCAATGCCCTCAACCCAATCCCAGCCCTGTCAGATGTTGCCCATATTTAAGTTCTTACCATTTTGTTAATGAAGGGTTTTGGGTGGTTTTGTTGTTGTTTTTTGTTCTTTTTTTTTTAAGATGGCACTTTTTCTTGAAGACTGAGTTTTTTGGCATCTTCTAAAATTTTACATGCAAGACAAGTACCTCAGGGTCCTTACCCTATCCTGGTACTAGAGTGGGTACACAAAAGATAAAATCATAGATGGTGGGGTTTGATTTCTCTGTACCGTTTTCCTATGTCCCCAACATGTTGACTGTTCTCTATGTCCACCACATCAAAAAAGAAAAAAGAAAGAAAGAGACAGAGAGAGAGAGAGAGAGAGAGAGAGAGAGAGAGAGAGAGAGAGAGAGACTGAGACACTACCTGGTGCACACAAGTTCATAGCTGAGCAAGAATTCATTCCACCAACCCTGAGGAAGATGGAAGAAAGAAAAACTCTTCACCATCTGCCAAGAGCCATAGGAGCATTTTTTATTTGTTTACTTATTTATTTAGGTACCAGGGATTGAACTCAGGGGTGCTTCACGGAGTTACATCCCTAATCCTTTTTATTTTGAGGCAGAGTCTCTCTGCTATCCAGGCTAGCCTCTAACATGTAATCCTCCTGCCTCAGCATTCCAAGTTGCTGATATCAGAGGTGTGCTCCTCTACCCTAGGCTAGTAAGAAGAGATTTTGTTAGTTTTCCTTTTTTCTTTTTTTCCTTAAAGGACCCTTTTTATACACATCAGTTGAGCAATTTGCCAGGAAGGAAATCCCTATCTTCGATACCATCAAATCCGTGCTGATGTAAAATTCCAAAAATTGAATTCCCATCACTGCTTCTTTAATGTAGTGCTTCTTAATCTTTAAAAATCAATTACCTGGGGCTGAGGTTGTGGCTCAGTGGTAGAGCACTCACCTAGCATGTGTGAGGCACTGGGTTCAATCCTTAGCACCATATAAAGATAAATAAATAAAGGTATTGTGTCCATCTACAACTTAAAAAAAAATTTTTTTAAAAATCAATTACCTATGCCCAGGCTGCTCCCCATATTCGATGAATCTAGAATCTCCAGAGATTAACGCCTGGTCTCTGTCCTCACTATAGCCTCCTGGGCAATTTTAATGTGCAGACAAAGTTGAGAACAGAGTTGCTTTCAAGAAAGGCTGAGTTCTTTTCCTTGTTCAGATAGTTTTTCCTGTGATCCTTCCCAGAGGACACTGTCAAGGCTCCAGAGCCAGAGGATCCTGGATTCAATTCCTAGATTTCCCACTTACCAACTCTGGAACCTTGGACAACATATTTGACTTTCGCTTCCCCAGCCATGCTATGGAGATAATGCAATCTCCCTCTTGGACTGGTTTGAAGGAAACCAGCTAAGACATCCAAAATATCTGGCATGGTGCCTGGGGTACATGTGCACACATGTATTTGTGCATCCTCCTTCTCCATTATGAATCTATTCTTCCAAAAAAATTGGAAGTCCAATTCATAAACAGGTAAAGACAGAGCTGCTGTGTTTGAGGCCAGAAAGCAGGTAGAGAGACAGATCCCACTTCCCTTTCTCAAGAGCGCTCTGCAGAAACCCTTGAACTTCTTGGGAAATAATTTGAAGATCCATGGTCTGGAACAAGACATTATGGACACAGTGTGACTGTTTGGCGTGGCTTTTTCTTCCTCAGAACTGCTGGGCTCATCTCTAATTTCTCTTCAAGTGACAGGCATATGCCAGCCAGTTAGCTGGCTGGGCTCAGGGCCACTCTGTAGACACAAGAGCAAGGAGGGAAGGGCTTATTGGCCAAAGTGGCATCTCTGGCCTCAGGCTTATTAGAGGTCCAAGCAGCCACCAAGTTCACTGACCCACCCAGAAGATGCTACTATAAATTCCCAGCTCATTGGCTGGAAGAATGGCTCCATTAGGATTTTAGGTGTGTGATGATGGCCAGAGGCTTGAACGTGCTTCCTGTTCAAGAGTAGAATACTAAAGCCCTGTGCAGGAAGACCCTGTGGGCATCCTGGGTTGGCAAAGATTACTCCCTTTGGGAGAATAGCTTGCCTGTTTTTCCATCTGGGAGCAGCTGTTTTTTATTTGTTTTTTAGGCAGTGTTGATTGTTTCTGCCCTAAGTTAAACCCAACCAATCAAAAATCTCAACTCAGTTCAGACACCTCTGCCAGCCTCAGGCTGATTCAGAGGGTGAAGCAGAAGGTAGATTGAGATCAGCGTGAGTGAAGTTGGCTCTGCCTCTGAATTCATCTGTGCCACAAAATTGGCTGTATTTCCTTTTATCACGGGGAGACTGATTTGAGCCCTGCTTATGTGTATGGCTTCCATTGCTTCCTTTCATTACTTCCAATCAAAGTGTCTTTAATTTTTTTCATAATGCAGGGTTCTTTGTACCAAGTTAATAGCTGAACAAACTAGTCAACAGCGAGAGTATTTTGTTTTCTCTTCCCCAGGCTTGTTTGGGAAGCAAGCTAGTATTTCACACCATACAGCACTCAAAGCATGGCTATGATTGTTCTTTAGGGATGCTATTTTAGTAAGGCTCATAGTAGTTGGGCTTTTTAATTCCAAGTAACAGAAACCAGCTTGTGCCTGCCTTAGTTATACAGAGGAATTTATTATAAGGATGAAGGAGCATCTCATGGAAGCCAGGAGAGGAGCAGGGCCAAGCTTCAGGAAGGCACTGGGAATTGGAAAGCTGCCAGGGCATCTCTGCCACGTCTCATCTCTGTAGCTTTGCAAGTGTGCTGTTCTCTCCCTGCTAACTGGCTGTTACTGCCTGCCTGGAAGGAGAAATGTCACTGCCACTCAGAGGGCAGCACTCATCACTTCCACTCAGGAGATGTGCTCAGAATGACTAGTGTCTTTCTGAACCGATTCTTAAGGAAAAGACTCTGACTGGTCAGAATCCATCAGCCACAGCCAATGGCAACAGCTAGTGGCTGTCCATTCAACCACAGTTTCCAGATCTGGCTGATTACTAAAGTCACTGAGGGAGACTTTCTTCATTGTAAATAAAAGCCAGGTACCAAGTCTAGAATCTTTAAAGAGTAGGGCCTGGGACTACGCATTAAAACCTGAGAAAAGATTCTGATGATAAATTAGATCTGAAAGCCACTGAAACACAAGTCTTTGGTATCCATGAATCTTTCCACTAAGGTCTAATGACAGGCTGCCTACTATTTGTATAGGCTATTACTATAGTGCTGAAGTGAGCAATTCATTTCAGTGCAAATACACAGTGGCAACTCCTACTCTACAGAGCTCTGGCTGTAGAACAAGTCTAGTGGGAATCTGAGAAGCCAGCTCAGAGCTGGATCTAATATTACTACTTTTAAAGGCCTCATAGTTCAGACTCTTCAACAAGATTTCAAGAACAGTTCTCAACATGTGAAATCTGGCTATGTCAGCCAAGCAGATGATGCGGGTGTTGAGGGACAGTGAGTCAGGGACAGGCTTAGAATCTGTATCTTCACACTGAGTAAAAGTAGAATTTTCTGGGAAAATACCATCTCAGAGAATCAAGTTGTGTTTCATAATCCATATTTTTATTTCTTCAATTTATTTCTTCAAGTTCTTCTTTATTCCTGCTACATGGTAAACTAGTACATATTCTCTAATGTGTCTATTGTTTGTTGTTCAAGACTTAGTTTACATTTCCAAAGCCCTCTAATTCCCTAGCCCCTTAATCTTTATTTCTGCTCCTGTTTTGGCCACATTGATGAACACTTTGTAGTCACTTCTCTATCATTCCATTTTATGATGGGTGGTCCACAATCTGGCAACCAAATCTACCTGTGTGTGAACTCTCTATTGAATCCATCTAGTAATGTGTCTACCAGCTCTATCCCTGGCTTTCTTTCTGTCCCTCACATTTCCTTTATTCCCTCAGCCAAAGTTACATTGCATTTGTCAGCAATCTCAATACCATTCCAGGATCTGGGATCCTTAATTCCTCAATCACACAAAATATAAAAAGTTCTAGACCTATAGACACAAATCTAGCATGCCATGCCAATTAGGACATACTTTAGCATCAGCATGAATTCTGAAGGTATTGTATTTGTATTCTACTCTAAGATATTCACTAAATCAGCCATAATTCACTTGGCATAATTTAGACGTTTTCTCATTTGACTCCTACAACCACTGTATAAATTTTGTAAGGAAAATTGGAATCTCAGAAAGGTTAGGTAACTTACTGAGGCCACATCACTAGTGTCAGAAATAAGAACAAAACCTAGATGTGACCACAACTTCATACTCTTAGACACCACAATGTACTTTAGTCCCCTTCTGAAACTTAGTTTTCATTGTTAGCTGTCTTTCCTTTATATACCTTATTTTCTCAGGATAAAATATTTAAATACTCCTCAGTTGATGACAAACAATAAAATTATCATTGCTTTCCTAGAGGTATCTATTTAAAAGTTTCTAAAAAAAAAAAATGTGTGCCTAGGAGTGTTTGTATCTCATCTGCCTACCATGGCTGATGAAAAGATTTCTCCACAATTGTTCTTATTTTCACAAGACATTCCTGAATCCTAAAGAAGCCCAATTTCCTCCATATTGTTTTAGGCTTGTCCCAACATAGGAGGGTCTAGGAATGTGTAAAGATAGGAGGATGGCCCAGCCATAGCTCTAAGTACTCACAATAGTCACAAGTCACACAAGCCAGGCTCGAAATTGGTAGTCAGGGAAGGACTGCATACACAGATTTTTCCCTGCCATATCACTTGCATATTCAACTGGGCTGCACAAGAAAACATTCATCACTTGCCTTAAAGCATGAGTATTAAAAAGACACAAGCATAAGGGATACCAGGAATGGTTTGCCTCAATTATATGTGAAGTACAAAAATTAAAAATTAATCAGAATCATACACCCTCTCCACAATCATGGTTCAAGGGCTAGAAAACTAAAAAGATGCACTTACTAAAAAGATGCACTTAGACACAAGAGCAAAAGAAAATACAAACTATTAGATGAAGAGAAGACTGCAAGGAAGAAGCAGATAAGCCTTTTTTAAAAAATATGTATTTATTTATTTTTATTTTTTGGCGGACACAACATCTTTCTTTGTATGTGGTGCTGAGGATCGAATCCGGGGCGCCCGCATGCCAGGCGAGCGCGCTACCGCTTGAGCCACATCCCCAGCCCCCAGACAAGCCTTTTTTCTCAAGAGCTACAGCAAATTGTTCCAGAGTCTCAAATAGACCGTATACAGAGCATGTGCCGAACAGATAAATGATCCTACACTTCAGGGAAGTAGAGAAAAGACTGATTCAAGTAGCCTCATGTACCAACTCCAAAAAGTGTTAACACTTGCTTCCTCAGTTAGGAAACTTTCCTGCTAGATGCAAAGGGTAAACACATCTAGGCCTCCTGCAGGCAGAAAGCCACAGCATACCTGCAGTGTAGCAAATAAGCCCAAGCATCTGCAAAGAAAAGGGAACTGGCAGATTTGAGCAGGAGGAAGATGGGGTGTTCCCTGATTTGGGGAACAGAAGCACAGGTTGTGTGTGTTGTGGGGGAGAAAGGATGGGTGGTGAGGGAATAAGCACATGTTTGTTTCCTAATACACTGGATTTAAGGTAATATCCATAAAATATCTAGGAAGCTTATGGAGAATAACTTCTGGAACTCTAAAGAGAAGTCAGGGCAATAGATTTTAGGACTATCTGACACAGGTGACAGATAAATCTGTCCACCACAGGAAGAAAATACATCCAGATGAGGACTCAAGTTTAAGGAAACACACTGAATAAAACGTTCTGGTTGTACAGATTCCAAATTCTTCCTCTTTTTTGTGCAAAAATTTCTCTGAATCTTGAGAAATTCTAATGCTAATTTTATTCAGTTTCCTTCTATCTTGAAACACAGTAGTAAAGTTTCACTGCAAATCTAAAATAGAGCCCAGGAATAAGTGATTTTAGTACGGTCATAAAAAATGTGGAAGTAGAATATGGTCTTTGAATAACCTTTCTCAAGAATAAAACAAAAGGTTTCAAAGACAGCATCACATTCTTATTGCATATCACCAGTTTGTATATCTGAACAAAGAATCACATACAAGAACATTTTAAATTGTTAAGTTGAAACTTTCCTACACCTAATTTTAAAATCTCCACTTCCTTCTTGATTTTTTTAAAAATATATTTTAGTTGTTGATGGACATTTATTTTATTTATTAATTTATATGTGGTGCTGAGAATCAAACCCAGTGCCTCACACATGCTAGGCAAGTGGTCTACCACTGAGCCATAACCCCAGCCCTCCTTCTTGCTTCTTGAATCACTCAATGGTTCAACAAAGGCAGTTGCCTACAGCAAGCAATGTAGAATTTAATGGAACTTTTATGACTTAAGGTTTCTTTATATATTTTACCTGTCTTACCTGAATTTCATGAATCATCCAAGTTGTTTGGATTTCCCACATTTTTATCACTATGAACACAGAATGAACAAAAGACACGGTTACTTTCCCAAAGTACTCATGACATTTCTTAAGCAAGGTAGCACAAGTGCAGTGCAATCACTGAAACACTCAGCCCAGCAAGTGGTAGTTTGGCTATTGACACTGAAAACTGTTTCAGTACACTACACCTAAGCGTGTACACAGTTCCCACATGGCTCAGGATGAAGCAAGCACTAGACTGGACTAAACAGGGGAAGAAATAATAACCCAGGTGTGCCTGATATTATCAGGTAAAAGGAATCTACAAGACTTGGTGTTGCTGCTTGACAAATAGACTTTATGACATTAATGAGGCAGGGGCAGGTTTGTTTTATGCTCCTCATACAAAAAAATAACCCAGTTTTCTCAGTGCTCTCTAAACAATTCCTAAGGAAGAACTTTAAAAAAAAAAAGAGCACATTTTTATCACCCATGAAAACATTTTATGACTATATACAAATGAGGACAAGTAATTTCAACACTCCAGGACAAAGGACTTAATGTGAGTTATGTTCAACACTAGGGGTACTTCAGAATTTTCTAAGGGTCCCTGAAGAAGGGTATTTTAAAGGAATCTTCCTCCAAATTCTTCCCTTTCATATATATATATATATATATATACTGGGGATGGGGGGGCACTTACTGGGAATTGAACCCAGGGATGCTTTACCCACTGATCCCCATCCCCAGCCCTTTTTAATTTTAAGACAGGGTCTCACTAAGTTGCTGAGACTGGGCTCAAACTTGTGATTCTTCTGCCTCAACATCCTAAATCACTGGGATTACAGGCATGTGCCACCAGTAACCAGATCCTTTCATATATACTCTTTCCTCAAACTGAGAAATCAAAAAAAAAAAAAAAAAAGAAACAAAAAAACACAAAAACACTGCATTCACATTATTTTTTTTTTCCTTCTGCAAAGCCAAGGCCCACCACTCACCTCCCCAACCCACTCTAGGCTGAGATATTAAAAGTCCACAGGGCCCAAAGGCGGAAGCCTCCAACAAAGCTTCCTCAGCAGTTTACAGCCTCAAGGCTTCCTGAATTTTGCTTTTAAACTTTTGTTAAGAGGATTTACAAATGAGGATATTTGAGGACTTGTTAGGGATGTTCAAAATTTAGATATGTGGGAAGTGCAGTAAAGTAGAATTAACAATTTTTATTTGACAAATTGGCCACTTCCATCTCCAAGACTCCTATCAAAACATTCATCACTCCGGACAGAAATTCCACCAAGGCAGCAACCATCTGTAAGAAATACTAAAAGTAACAAATAGCTGTCCTCCTGTTTTCCAACTATTTAAAAACACCCTTAGAACAATCACTGACTAAAAGAAACCTTTGGATAGTCAAAACAAGAACATTTTTGTTATGTTTATTGTTATTTCTACTATTAATTTATTCTTTGGTACTGGGGATTGAATCAACGGGCATTTTACCACTGAGCTACATTTCCAGTACTTTTTTTTTTTTTTTTTTGAGGCAGGTTCTTGCTAAATTGCCCAGGCAAGCCTTGGACCTGAGCCTCCTGCTTCAGCATCCCAATTATAGGTGTGCACCACCATAGCTACTTTATGTTTATTATTTTAATTGTAACTTGTGATATTTTTAGGTATACCAAAATTTTTATGATGTACTTACTAAAACTTATAGAGAAAATTTTTAGTCCTATCATGAAACCTGCACTCCAAATGCAAATATTGATTTACTTACATCTTATGAAATACAACTACAGCAGAAACCAAATTAGACTCCACCTGACAGTTTTTAGCAGTATGTAACAGTCTGATCCTATGAGTAAAACTTTTACTTTCTGATTGCTAATTCTACCAAACACCTTAGTTCAATATATGTACACACCTTTTACTGAAAAAATATCTTGTCTTTACCAACCTAATTTCTTCCTAAATAAATTAAACAAAGATGACTACGATTTATTACAAGTTAAATAATGAAAAATAGCATACTGATTGATCTTAGGGTTCTTTTATTATGTAAAATCTACAATATTTAAAATCTTGACTGTTTCTAGTAATCCTTTATAAGAGGATTTTTTATAATCGTCTTCAAAATTAATTAACATACCCAGCTATCCCACTCCTCGGTTTATACCCAAAGGACTTAAACTCAGCATACTACGGTGATACAGCCACATCAATGTTTACAGCAGCTCAATTCACAACAGCCAAACCATGGAAGAAACCTAGATGCCCTTCAATAGGTGAATAAAGAAAATGTGGTATATATACACAATGGAATATCACTCAGCCTTAAAGAATGAAATTATGGCATTTTCATGTAAATGGATGAAGCTGGAAAAATAAACTAATAAGCTGGAGAAATCCTGAGAGAAGTAAGCCAATCCCCCAAAACCAAAGGCCAAATGTTTTCTCTGATATGTGGATACTAATTCACATTAAGGGGAGGGGCTAGGGAAAAACAGAGGTACTTTGGATTAGGCAAAGAGGAGTAAAGGGAGGGGAGGAGGTATGGGGGTAGGAATAGTAGAATAAAACAGACAGTATTACTGTGTGTGTGTGTGTGTGTGTGTGTGTGTGTGTGTGTGTGTATGTATATATATATATATGATTACATGACCGGTATGATTCTACAACATGTACATCCAGATGAGAAGTTGTACTCCATTTATGTATGATGTGTTAAAATGCACCTACTATCATGTAAAACTAATTAGAACAAGAAAAAGAAAAAATTTCATGAACATAGTATTTGAATTTTCAAATCAAGACTTTTCCTGACAAAATCAGTCCAGTTTTTTTAAGTTAAAAAAGTAACAGATCCAATTACTAATCACTACTAGATGGTCTTGGCAAAGCCCAGTAAGTGTGCATCCCCAGATGTGAGAATGAATAATTCTAAATTTGTTAACACCTTTAAATGTCAGACTTCCATAGGGATACTGCTACAACGATGTTCATAGCAGCACAATTCACAATAGCTAGACTGTGGAACCAACCCAGATGCCCTTCAATAGATGAATGGATAAAAAAAAAATATGGCATTTATACATGATGGAGTATTACTCTGCACTAAAAAATGACAAAATCATGGAATTTGCAGGGAAATGGATGGCACTAGAGCAGATTATGCTAAGTGAAGCTAGCCAATCCCTAAAAAACAAATGCCAAATGTTATCTTTGATATAAGGAGAGCAACTAAGAACAGAATAGGGAGGAAAAGCATGAGACGAAGATCACCATTAAACAGGGACGAGAGGGGGGAGGGAAAGAGAGAAGGGAAATTGCATGCTAAAGGAAGGAGACCCTCATTGTTATACAAAATTACATATAAGAGGAAGTGAGGGGAAAGGGGAAAAAAACAAGAGAGAGAAATGAATTACAGTAGATGGGGTAGAGAGAGAAGATGGAAGTGGAGGGAAAGGGAGGGGAGGGGGGATAGTAGAAGATAGGAAAGGCAGCAGAATACAACATACATTAGTATGGCAGTATGCAAAAAAGTGGATGTGTAACCTATGTGAATCTCCAATATGTATACGGGGTAAAAATGGGAGTTCATAATCCGTTTGAATCAAATATATGAAATATGATATGTCAAGAGCTTTGTAATGTTTTGAACAACTAATAAAAAAATAAATAAATGTCAGACTTCCAATATGTATTCAACAACAACAAAAATGATCAGAAACCTAATTGTGTTGTGAGCTGAAGGATTATTTAAGAAAAAAATCATTTTTAAGACAAATCACAGTGTGACCTTTGGCATGGAATTTAAAGAACTAACTGCTTTAGTAAATTACTTCCATTCCTCTTCATGTAGGGGATACTTTCAGCTTTTATAAAAGAAATAAAGAACAGAAGAATTGACACTCAACTCTCTTTCATTCTAGCAATGTCATATTTATCAGAGGTTATATAACTTAATTGGAAGAAAAAATAGCATTAAAGTATTTCCAAAACTTTTACATTTCATTTAACAAGTATCAAAAGGGTTAACATATTTATATTTCAATCTGTTACAACAATTTTAATAACAAAATAGAAGGGAAATTTAAAATTTTTGATGTATGTACTTTTCCTGCATAGATGTATGGTAGAATGATCAAAATGACCTTCAGGAATAAAAATATATTTGAAAATCCTCTGACAGCAACCTCCAGGAGAAACACAACTGAATCTAATGGAACTGGCCCCTGTCTTCTGGTCCAGTGCCCCATCTCAAACACAGGAGCTGAAAGCTCTAGGCTTCTCTGGGGATAGCAGGGGTTGATGGTGACCACAAAGTGACTGCCTTGGGACTTTCTAAGTGTAAATGGTCAGTTTGTACAAGTTTTGCTACCCTTACTTTTGTCCTTTTGTGTGATAGTACAAACTAAAACACACTTTTTTAAAAAAGTTATATTTGCAAAATGACACCACATTTTCACCACTTGATTTTTACAGGTTCCACAAAGGCATTACAATGGTTTTCCCCATATTTCATTTAGACAAAATGTTGTGGGGAACTTGCAATGAAAATGTGGAGCACACAGACTGAACAACTAGGAAGGAGAGCTGAACATTTGTTTGCCTTTTCTGGCACCTAGAGGGAAAGCCATGCACAGACAGGGATTCAAGATTTCTATTCCTCAGTTGGAGCTTCTAAAAATGTATGGTCAAGACATATGCTTTCTACTTTATAAAACATTTGGAAAAGTATTGACATTATGAAATATATTTTACCATCACTAGTTTTCATTCAACACCTCATATGTTAGGTTCTGGGGATACAACATGTAAGAACATGCTTGAAGAATTAGCATTATTATTGGGAGGAGAAAAAAAGATCCCAGAAAATTTTAATCTCTGTAGCAGAAATTATGAACCCAATAAGTTCATCAAAAGTACAAGGAGTAATGGATATGTTGCCAAAGGGCAGGGTACTCTGGGAAGAAAAGACTAGAATCAAAGCAGAACTTTTAAAAATTGGAATCAAGAGAACAAGCTTGCTGGACTCACTTCCTGGACACAGAAGTAGAATGGGGTAGGTGTATGCACATGTGATGGTTAAGAGAATGTGATTAGTTCACAACTGACAGCAACTGTAAAAGTTGGAAAATAATAAGAAACCACAGTGTGGAGGGTCTTAAAAGCCAAGGGAGTGTTGTTGGTTTTTATTCTGTGAGAAATGAGTTTCTGAGATCAATGTGCAAAACATTTTAGGAAGATCTATGACTGGAGCACATAGGAAGAGAGTGCTATGGTTTAAATGTGTCCACCCAAATTCATGTGCTGGAAACTTAACCTCCGAATATGCAGATGATATTTGGAGTGGGGTCTTTGGGAGGTACTTACAGTTACATGAGGTAATGGGGACTCAGGGAATTCCATGGGTGGTCACAGAATGAATGCCTTTCTAACAGGAGTAGACCTAAGCTGGCACATTGTTACATTCTCTTGCCATAGGATGCCCTCTCCCGTGCTATGTTGCTGCAAAAGGGCCGGTGCCAGATATTACCCCCTTTATACTGAACTTTCCAGTTTCCAAAATTGGAGAGACCAATCTCTGTTCTTCATAATTTACCCAGTCCATGGTATTCTGTTATAGCATCATAAAGTGAACTAAGACAGACAATGGGTGAGAAAAATTAAGACAATAGCAGAGAACAGCCAACTAAATTTTAGCAAAAGTCTGGGGTATCTAAGATATAAGTACTGATGCAAGAATAATATGACTGAAAAATAATCAATGGACATTATGCTAACTTGGGGAGAGAGGACCATGAATAATTCCAAGGTTTCAAGCCTATGTAATTGTGATAGTCATGGTCCCATTTACAAAACCAAAACCAAAGGGAAAACAGATTTCTATTCAAAGGAACACATTCAGCAAGTAAAAATAGACATTTGAAGGGAAAAGTTCAATCTGTGTGACCTCTGCCATAACTAGCTATGTTGCAACTCAATATACTAGCATGGAGAAAAATCATATGCTATTTTGTTCTCTTCGCTCAATTAAATAGGAAAGGAGTTACAGTCTAAGACTGTTATTGATCATACTATTATACATGACACTACAATGATCAATCACTATTCACTCCAGAAAAACTGAAAGAATTTATCTGGAGAACAGACATTTGGAAGTACAAAAGCAAATCATGTCTAAAGCCTCAGAATCATTAGTCCCTCACCTAATATAGAATCCAGGAAAACAACTAGTTGGGTTCCACATCTGTAGAATTCAACCAGACTGAAATTAGTGAAAATTGCATCTGTACTGAACTTATAGCATTTACCTTAGGTATTTACTATAAAGTAATCTAGAGAAGATTTAAAGTTTACGAGAGGATGCAAACAGCTTTTATGCAGATAGTACACCATTAATACAAAAGACTGTAGTAGCATACTCAGTTGTTTATCTGTAATACTCCTGGAATCAATCTCCCAAAGATACTATATAGGTATTACTACACTGCAACTGAAATCTTTTTTGCTTCTGTCCCATTATTGACTCACAATAACATTTCTAACCCTACATACACTGGAAAAATTTTTAAAATCCATTTTCTTTCCCACCTATTCCCATCCTCCAAAAGCTTCAGAGCCTATTACATCTGATGTGAACAGTTATTTTACATTCCATACAAAGAATGAACATCAAATTATTTCCTAATGTAATATTTAATACAAACACTGCAAATGTTTAGCAACAGGAAGATGTTTGTATTATGTGACACAACCCATCTGTTCTTAAATTATCAAATGAGCTAATGTCTATCAGGAGGTAGCCTAGTATAGGGGTAAAGCACAGAAGCACCAGTCAGACTGAGTTTGAAACTGAGTGTTCAATAAATATTATCATAGCTCAACATTCTGCTCTATAGATTATCCTACCAATTTCTTACTAATTGATGGAACTTATATATTGCTCGAGATCAGAAAGGTAGGGATAAGCAAACTTTTTCTGTAGAGGTCTAAAAGTAATAGTCTAAGCCTTGCTGGCCTGATGATTTTAGTAGTAACAATTCAACTTTGCCACTGTACCATAAAAACAGCCCCAAATAACATGCAAACAAATGAGAATGGTAGTTCTGTTCCAATGAAACTTTACGTACAAAAGTGAAATTTAATTTCATATTTTCATGCTACGTATTCTTTTGATTTCATTAAAAATTCAAAAACCATAGTTTCTATGCCATTAAAAAAAAAAACAGACAACAGGCCAGATCTGGCTCACAGATGAGTTCTCCAATCCTTGCTCTATATTCACAAATCTATTCTTGGGAAGTTTAATGGGAGCAGGGAGATCTGAAATATAGGTTGGTGGTACAAAAGAAAGAGAAAGCTAAATATACTAGAAAATAAAGACTTAATTTCAATTATTATCAAAACCACACTCAACTATACAAAACATTTTATCATATATTGTTGGAATCAAAAATGTTACAAGTTGTAGTCACTGCCTTCAAGTAGCTTATACTTCTCTACAGAAGCATAGAAATAGGTCTTCCTTCCAAGCACAGTATATTCTTCTCAGATTTTTCACACACACACACACACACGCACGCACGCACGCACGCACGCATTCATCCATGAGACAAGTGGTTTCTTGATTGCTTCCACCTATAGCTTAGGCCAAACATGCATTATTTATATTGACCACTCACCCTTCCTCCCCTCCCCAGGAATTTTACTACCAGTTCTTCCCCTCTCCTCCAAATTACTGCTTAGCACTATCATTTGGGAGATGATATTCAGGATGATCTATAAAAGGTCAACTGGTCCCATTTGTTAAAAATATACACAGAAATAAACTAATCTCAAGAGATGGCATCTTCCTTACATGTTAGTAACTCCTGTGGTTTTAATTTCAATCCAGGTTAAAGAAACCTATCCCTACCAGGCAGGACAAACAGGTCTTTCTTAAAGCAGAAAAGACACATTAAAAAAAAAAAATTTTTTTTCTTCTGCCTGATCTAGTAAAAAAAAATTATTTTTCAGAGCAAAATGTTAAGTATTTTATCTAAAAAACACAAAAACTAGGCAAAATACAGTGCTCCAGTATATACTTCAGTTGGTTCTAACAACTGAATTTGAAAAAATAAAGCACAAATCCAATGTCATTGAGTCAGAGCAAGTGAAACATAAAAAACAAGAAAATTAGCATAACTAATGATTAATAAAAAGGATTGTTTGCAAAGAATATTAATGTTCATAATATTGACATTAACAAGAAAGTATCAGCAAGTATTATCTTGACTGAGATACTAAAATGGCATTAATCTCTTAAGTGTTTTCCTTATAAGAATTATCTGTACTCTATACCTTAAAGATAACACAACACAACAATAATCAAAAAGCAAAAAAGCAGTACTCCTAATGTTTAAGATCATTTCATTAGAACAGACCTGATTCATCTCAGAATCTTAAATCATATTGAAGGGGAGGGAGCAAAGACTCAGCAGTAGTTAAAAAAAACGGAAATGAGGTCAAACTGTTATGTGCAGGTATGAATATATTACAATGCATTCCAATTTTATATAACTATAATGTACCAATTAAAAATAAATAAAGAGAACACGATTGGGGAGGTTGGAGGGAAGGGAAACAGCAAATAATGAGGATTGAGGTGGAATAAACTATATTCTATGCATTTATGAATATCAAAATGAAACCCACTATTATGTACAACTATAATGCACTAATACATTTTTTTAAAAAAGAAATTAAACAGTAAAATATTTGGTTGAGCCAAAAGGGTACTGAGAATTTATAATAGTGAAGTTCTTCAAAAGAAATGAGTTTTTCAGTACTTGGGTACTTGGCAAGAATAAATAAACAACTTGATAAAAAAAAAAAGTAAAAGGGCAATTAATATTTCCTTGCCATTCTAAGATTTTCTAACTGTAGTTTCATCTATTCCTAAGCAATTATGGAAGTAGGTGGGAAGGAATTAGTTTTACTAGGGCATGTATTTGATCCTCTAGTAAAGTGGCTATGTAGAAGAATTACCTAAGGAATATGTCTAGTAGGCTTCCTGGCATCCAGAATCAACTCAACAATGACTTGCTATATTCTACTCCTTTTTCCTGGCACAGTAAGAATTTGGAGGAAATTATTTAAAACTGTTAGGATACTTTATATATCCCTCTCACTCCGAGTGTTTACTGTAAACTTAAAATTTCTGGATTCACTGTTTTTACTGTAAATTTAAAACTCCTGGATTCACTGTTTTACTATAATCTAAGTTTTATCTAACATTCATTCTCTGTGCCTTATGTTACCTACATAATATTGTTCATTATTACATCATTATTGCTCAAAGGCAGAACTTCATTGGGTCAAATAAGAAAACCACAACCCTGTGTGGAAAATTCTCATGCCAAGAAAGTATCTACTTTCATACTTTTCTTCTATACATCAGTGTCAGGAAATCTTTGCTAATTCATTTGATTACAATACACAAATCACTAAAGTAGAATCACAAGTATTACAAGGTAAAAGAAAAGCAAGCAATGTCCATGAGAAAGCCACAGGAAATTTAATTCTTAAAAATACATATTTTAGTCTCCAATAAGAGTCTTATTTTATCAACTTTACTAATCCAAAAGCCATCTTTGTTTTTAGAATTAAGAACTACTCAATATCTAGTGGTCATATATTAAGTGAAGTCTGACAATCAAGAATATATTGACTAACTAAACAACACTAGTGGCCAACGGAGGTTTTAAAAATAAAAGCATAAGATATGGTAGGAAACGTTATTTATAAAACTAAATACAAATGTAATATTAAATGGCTACTCCTAAGTGTGGCATCTTAAGATTTAAGAATTAGGGCAAATATGTCATAAGAGGGAAGGAAACTAATCAATCAAATCCAAAAGAACTCACTATTTTATAAAGTTTGAGCAACAGCCCTATGAAATAGTATTCATTTTTTACTTTTCATTAATCTCTTTAGTAACTTAATTTTTAATCCTATAATCCATCTCAAGTTTTGCAATTAAGTCAAAAAAAAAAAAAAGCAGATATGTACACCAAATATTTTTACAAAACTCGCCATATATCCAGTCTGGGATCCACATCTGTAGATTCAACCAACAATAGACTGAAGACATTTTGGGGGAAATTTTCCAAAAAGCAAAACTTGAATTTTCCACATGTCCAGCACTACGCTGAAGCTTCACACACACACAAAAAAAGTGATGTGTGAGCACACCCTGCTGCAGCCTGCCATTCCACAGATGCTTAGTTTCTCTCCAGCACATGTTGTTTGGTCACTGCTGGTCCCAAATCTTGTTCCTGTACTATGTAGGTTAGTCTACACTGTTTGTATCAGAATATAACTTTTTTCCTTATCATTATTCCCTAAACAATACAGTACAGCAACTATTTATATAGTAGTTATATTTATTAGGTGTGATAAATGAGAGATGATTTAAAATATATGGGAGGATTATGTAGGTTATATGTAAATACTATGCCGTTTTATGTAAGTGACTTGAGGTATCCACACCGGGTCCTGGAACTAAACCCAAGAGTACTGAGAGAGGACTGTAGCTGAACTTCATATATAAACTTCAAAAGTCAAGAGGACTATATTTATAAAACCCAAAGGTTAACATAGGCCTACCTTTCAATTTTTTTTTTTGGCATTTTAAGAATGATTTAATGAAATGATGTTAAATCAGAAGTACATTCTATATCTCAACATCAATAAAATATGACATTTAAGGGAAGAGTCAATAAAATTTTGCATTTTAAAATCAAAAAGAGTACATCTTGGACACCTTAAAATCTTGGACAATTTAAAAAATTTAGTTATAAGCAGGACATTACTGTGTAACAAATACTGCTCATATCAAAAGTGCTGGTGAGAAAGAATTCAATATGCCCTCCCACAAAATCTGTTCACATACATAATATATATACATATAATTGTAACAAAGATTTTTCATGTTTAAGGTGCTTGAAGTTTGTACTGCAGTCAATGAGCATCCATCTGCTACCTCTTTTGTAGTAACTCCAGTTAGAATGTTCCCCAGACAAAATGCTATTACTTTCTAAAATGTGGCATTTGTGGAGCTGGAGTGCCCTCTATTGGTAAGGAAGAGGACACACTCATTAGTTGTCCTGAATGCATTTTCTCATTGATTCGGAGTTCACATCCATCTTGAAGCATTCGCACTGCTATTCGTGCAATGTTCTTAGAGTCATCAAGACCACTATGAGGTCGTCCATCATAATCCATTCCTAATTTTTCAAGCATTATTGCCAGTTTTGTTTGGCTTCTAGGAACCTGAAATATAAACAATAATTCTTTAGTGTTATAAACTGTAATATAAAGCCACAGAAAAATAAGAAACTGAAAATAGTAGTAATAAAATTATGTTGGGCAAAGGACAATATTCTTGATCAATGAGCAAATAAATAACTCAAATTTTCAGAGCTTTAACAAATGATCTTAGAATTTTAACTGAAAATATAGCTATAATCCTCAGACATTGAAAACCTTTGCAGTACTATACTTAAACAAATCATTTATTAAAGGAAATGTACTGTTCTGAACACCTAAGTTGAAGATTCACATTTTTAACCTAATATTTTTGCGTGATATTTTTCTACAAATACTTTAGATAGTAATAAAAATATTTACCATTTTTAAATAACTAAAAATAAGGAAGCTCAAGAATGAAAGATGATGCCATGGTATTTTTCAACCTATTTTAAAAAACTGCTCCATTGTGATAAACCCCCAAATCTCACATTTCCCAAATTCTAAAAAGCTCCTTCACTTCTGAGAACAACTTTTATATTTTCTGCATATTCCCATCAAGAAGATTTAAGTTTAAAGTTCTATGGTTTGTATAGCTATGTCACCTGAGTATCACGGAGCTTCAGATTCATCAATAACATAGGACTAACAGCTGTATTGTTTATTCAAAGGGTTACTGGTAGAATCACAAAGCAAAAATGATATACAAAAGAACAATGATAATGTAAGATATACAACTACAATGCACTCTATGCCTCCTCTAAATATCACCTAGAAAATATGGTTCTAAAAATAACCTTTGCAATACAATGAATAACTTAGGTGGAAAGGACAGATTCCTGGAAATAAAAAAACCAAAGTGAATCATAAAGAAATAGAAAATTTGACTAATGTATTCTTAGACAGGAAATTGAATCAGTTAATTGAGAACTTCCTAATAAAAGAAAAGCCCTGGACCATATAACTTCATTGATAAATTCTACCATTTAAAGAATCAACATCAATCTTTCTCAAACTACTCCCAAAAAAATGAAGAGGAGTGAACAGTTTCTAACATACTCTGTAAGGCCCACACCACTTTGATACCAAAACCAGATGACAGTAGAAGAAAATTATCGATATCCCTTCTGAATATCACAATACAAAGTCCTCAACAAGCCAGGCACAGTGGCACACACCGGTAATCGCAGTGGCTCGAAGGCTGAGGCAGGAGGATCGCTAGTTCAAAGCCTGCCTCAGCAAAAGCGAGGCACTAAACAACTCAGTGAAACCCTGTTTCTAAATAAAATACAACTGGGGATGTGGCTCAGTGGTCAAGGGCACATGAGTTCAATCCCTGGTACCCAAGAAAAAAAGAAAATCCTCAACAAAATAAAAGCAAACAAAACTCAGCAACATAATAAAAGGATTACCATGGGCTGGGGATATAGCTCAGTTGGTAGAGTGTTTGCCTCTCATGTATAAGGCCCTGGGTTCAAGCCCCAACACCACCAAAATAAAAAAAGGATCATCACAATGACTAAGTAGGATTTGTTCCTGGGATTCAAAAAGGTTCAGCATGCAAAAATCAATGTTTTACCACATTTACAGAATAAAGGTGAAAAAAAATCACATGACCATAAGAAGTGATGAAGAAAAAAGCATTTGACAAAATTAACCTTTCATGATTAAAACACTCAACAAATTAACAGAAGAAAAATACATGAAAATAAAGACTATGCGAAAAACCCATAGCTAACATCATACTCAGTAGTCAAAGACTGAAACCTTTTCTTATAAGATTAGGAACAAGACAAGATATCTACTACACTCTCTTTTTTCAATAGAGTATTAGAAATTCTACCCAGAACAATTAGGTAAGAAAAAGAATAAAAGGGCCAGGTGCAATGGCACACACCTGAAATCCTAACAACTCAGGAGGTTGAGGTAGGGGATTACAAATTTAAAGCTCATGTGTGAGATTGGTATCCTGTCACAAAAAATAAAATGGATAAGATGTAACTCAGTGGTAGTATGTATGTATGTATCTCTCATCTCTCTCATCTCTCTCTCTCTCTCTCTCTCTCTCTCTCTCTCTCTCTCTCTCTCTCTCTCTCACACACACACACACACACACACACACACACACACGAAAAAACAACAAAAGCTATCCAAAAGGGGAGAAATAAAATTACCTATTTGTGGGTAACAGGATATGTGTAGAAAATCATAAAGATTACACACACACACACACACACACACACAAAAAAAAAAAATCCCTAATGGATCTATAATATAAAAAAACAGCGGCTGGATGCAGTGGCACAAACCTGTAATCCCAGCAGCTCGAGAGATGGTGAGGCAGGAGGACAGTGAGTTCAAAGCCAGCCTCAGCAATTTAGTGAGGCCCTAAGCAACTCAGCAAGACCCATCTCCAAATAAAATACAAAAAAGGACTAGGGATGTGGCTCGCTGTTTGAGTGCCCCTGGATTCAATCCCCAGTAACCAAAAACAAAACAAAAAGCCACAAAGAAGCAGGATCAAAATCAACACACAAAAATCTATTGAATTTCTATACACTAACAATAAAAACCCAAAATGAAAATTTAAAAAAATAATCCCATTTAAAATAACATCAAGGACGGCAGCATGGCATCTGGGGCCAAACGAGGCCTTAGTCGAGGATGAAGACGAAGACGATGAGGATAATGTCGAAGAAGAGGATGAAGACGACAAGGTCCTTGACGAGGAAGTGAATATTGAATTTAAAGCTTATTCCATCTCACATAATAATTATGACGGAATTAAGAAATTACTGCAGCAGCTTTTCCCAAAGGCTCCTGAGAACACTGCAGAACTAACAGATCTCTTAATTCAACAGAACCATATTGGAAGTGTGATTAAGCAAACAAATGTTTCAGAAGACAGCAATGATGATGATGCAGATGAAAATGAAATTTTTGGTTTTATAAGCCTTTTAAATTTAATTGAAAGAAAGGATACCCAGTGTGCTGAACAAATTAAAGAGTTGGTTCTAAGCTTCTGTGAGAAGAACTGTGAAAAGAGTGTGGTTGAACAGATGGACAAGCTTTTAAATGACACCACCAAGCCTGTGGGCTTTCTCCTAAGTGAAAGATTCATTAATGTCCCTCCTCAGATTGCTCTGCCCATGCACCAACAGCTTCAGTAAGAGACTTCTGAAAATGCCTTCAAACAGTAGCTTGTTTGGTTTTTTTTCCCCAAGTAGACTCAGAAATGTGATTTAAATGGAATATGTAGGTACAGAAAGAGTCCTGGCCTGGACTGAAACAACTGTAATGTGAGGAGGATGGAAGAAAGAGTCTAAAAGCGGCTTTTTGAAGAGTTTGGATTATTTGTAACAGTAATTTCCATATTTTTAAAGATTTTAAATGGAATAAAGTGGATTAATTTCCTTTAGACTTTTTAGCCCATTTGCATGACATTTTTCTCCTAAAAGATTTCTGTAACATGAATAAAATGCTGAATAATAACAGCAATAACAAAAAATAAAATAACATTAAGGAGGATGAAGTACTTAGGAATAAATCAAGACAAAAGAATTATGCAGTGAAACTACAAAATATTTCTGGAAAAAAAGCAACAATAAATGGAAAGACACCCCATATTCATGGACTGTAAGACTTATTTTTAATATTAAGATATCAACATACCAATATGGTAGGGTATGTCTGTAATCTCAGCAACTCTGGAGGCTGAGTCAGGAGGATCCCAAGTTCAAGATCTTCCTCAGGAACTTACAAGACCATGTCCCCCAATCAATCAATCAATCAATCAATCAATCAATAAACAATCATCCATGGGGATTTCCAAATTCTATGCTATGCCTATCAAAATCCCAATGACAGCTTGGTGTGGTAATGCATGCCTATAATCCCAATGGCTCGGGAGGCTGAGGTAGGAGGATCACTAGTTCAAAGCCAGCCTCAGCAACTTTTTTTTTTGCAGAAATAAAAAATTCCATCCCAAGATTCATATGAAGTCTCAAAGAACCCCAAAGAGACTGAAACAAATGAGTTCTACATGGTTTGCCTTTATGAAGACATAAACCTGTGTAATTCATGCCAAATGTTTAACAATTATGTGAAAAGACATCCAGCTAAGCATATTACCTACATGGATCTACTATGATGAAAAACATTTCACTCTCAAAAATTTTTTTTCTCTTCTGTTATTGGTAGTTCAAAACATTAGTTATTTTTTCCCATGGGTCAAAAGATAACTAAGTATATGATTTTAAGTAGAAAAGTAGGTGACAGAAATCAGGTATTAGCAATTTCTCCATTTTTCTTTGTGTGTGAATTATTAATATAAATGTGGGAACATAAAACATTAATGCAAGTCAAAAATATTTCAATGTTTTAGCAGTTTAGCTTTATAAAAATAATAAATAAAACTGTTAATCTTTTCTAGATAATGAATTTGAATTTTTTAAAAACAAATTTTTTTTTAAAAATTCTTATGGATGGTTAAAAGCAAAGGGGAAAGGGGCAGAGAACTTGCTATACATGTTTATACATTTCTTTGAGGATAAAACACAAACGGCCAATAAGCACATGAAAAGATGTTCAATATTACTAAAAACTAGGTAAAAGCAAATCAAACCCATAATGAGATACTATTTCATACGTAACAGAAGGACCATTACAAAAAGAAAGCAAAAAATAACAAGCATTGGTAGGGATGTGGAAAAATTGAAATTTGTGAATTACTGGTATGTGAATTACTAGGAGAAAAAATGGTAAATCCACTGGAGAAAATAGTATGGAGATTCTTCAAAATATAAATTAAACATAGAATTGGCATATGACCACCACCTCCAATTCTCTGCATATCCCAAATTGAAAGGAGTAACTTGAACAGATATTTGACTATCCATCTTCATAGCAGTATTATTCACAATAGCCAAAAAGTATCTAGCAAGGGATGAATGAATTTTTAGAATGTGTGATCTATATATATAATGGAACATTATTCAGATAGTAAGGAAATTATTATACAATGAATATTATTCAGCTTCAGAAAAGAAATTCTGGTACAAGCTACAATGTGAAAAAACTTTGAAGATATCATGCCAAGTAAAATCACAAAAGAATAAATACTGAATGATTTCACTTATAAGAGGTACACAAAGAAGTTAAACTCATGAAGACAGTAAATAGGATGATGGCTACCAGGTCTAGAAATCGAGGAAAGTTCAACAGGAACGGAGTTTCAGTTATAGAAGATAAAAAAGTTCTGGAGATGGATATGATGATGGCTGTACAACTATGTACTTAATGCCAATGTACTGTAAACTTAAAAATGACTAAGATGGTAAATATTATGTTACACATATTTTATCACACATAAACAAAAAATCTCAGAGATAAAAAGTCCTGGATAGTGCAAGAAAAACAGTTAACTTAATCAAAGGCAAATTCATTTCAGGATGTTGGTTTAAAAAAAAAAAGTGAAAACATGGATAGAGAACACATAATCCTCCTGCTTCCTCTGACTTAGATGGAAAGTTCTCAACAAGGTGTTGCTGAATGGTGAATGGCAGGAAAACAAGCAGGAGATTTTGTAGACTGGTTTAAAGATGAGCTGCAAGACTCAGCCTACTGACTTTTTATCACAACCAGCTAAACAAGTCCTGATAATACCATGGAGAAAATGATCCACTTCAAGTAACAAATCAATGAAGTAAAAAGAAACCCAGTCTTTGAAATAAATGTCACAAATGGAAACTTAAAATATTCACAATTTTGCTTGGGCTTCATGGTGAGGAAAGTGATTACAAAGTATCAAGTCTTACTGAAAGCATTCTGGGAAAACTAGGAGAAAATTGTTTTTACTCCCTTCATCTAGGAAACTAGGTGAGAGAATCCTTTCTCTAACTCTTCTGCTCAGCCAATGAGAAAGAGCTCTGTAGGTACAATCTGATCTTACACTGGAGACCTAATGCTTGCCTTGCCCCCTCTTTCTGTAAGAGTTCACAGGAATGCAGTGAACACTTCATTGCATTTTTGGGATTTCTACAAATGTAAACAAGCCTTTTCTGTTTCTAGGGAGCATGCACAAAAATGACAAGTACTATTAAATTTCTATGGAAAATAGAAATCATGTGAGCTTAAATTCTTCCCAGAAATGAATATTTGTAGAGGAAGAAACAAACACACACACACACACACACACACACACACACACACACACACACACACACCAAGAACAGGATTAACAGGAAAGAGATATATTTTATTCTTCACTTTGACTTTAAAATATCATTTTTATGAACATATAGGCCTATGAAAGAAATATCACATTCATATAATTTTATAAATGCTAAGCCCGTATCATATAAATGATATGCCATGCAGAAAAAGTAGTTGAGTTTTCCCCAAAATCTTGTACAAATCTGTCTTAGACTTTATTTTAACTCACACTGTTTCAGTCTACTTTTATTTTTTTTTCAGTTTTATTGATTTTATTTTTTTAAATATATGACAGCAGAATACATTACAGTTCTTATTATACAAATAGAGTACAATTTTTCATATCTTTGTATATAGAGTATGTTCACACCAATTCATGCCTTTATACATGTACTTTTTTTTTTTATTGTTGGTTGTTTCAGTCTACTTTTAGAAAAATCAAATCTCACTTTAGTTTAAGCCAGTGTTATGGTTTGGATCTAGAATATCCCCCCAAAAGCATATGTATAAAAAGCATGGTCCCCAATGAACAAGGTTCAGAGGAGGGATTTTTAGGCAATGGTAGTACTGTGAAGGTTGTAACCGCATCAGTAGATTAATCCATTTAATCAATTAATAATTTGAATAAACTACTGACTGATAACTGTGGGGAGGAAATGTGGCCGAAGGAAGGAAGCCACCAAGGACATGGTCTTGGAGATAATTTCTTGTCCCTGTCCCCTTCCTGTCTTTCCATCTTTCTCGCTCTCTTGCTATTTCCTGGCCACTATGAGCCAAGAAGCATTCCCCTGCCATGTTTCTTCCTTGGAGCCAGCAGACCATGGACTGACTCTCTAAAACTGTGAACCAATGTTAGTCATTCATCCTCTAAGTTGTTCTTGTCAGATACTTTGTCTGACAAAAAGCTAATTAATAGAGTTGGTTATTTCACAAAAATATACAATGTTAGCCTTAAGATTTTTGTTTGTTTGGTACCAGAGATGAACTCAGGGGTGCTTAAACAGTGAGCCACACCACCAGCCCTTTTTACATTTTATTTTGAGACAAGGTCTCCCTAAGTTGCTTAGGGCCTCACTAAGTTGCTGAGGCTGACTATTTTTTAATAGTTTGAATCTATAATCCTCTTGCTTCAGTGATGAGCCATTGGGATTAAAGGCATGTGCTACCATACTCAGCACCTTCCAAATTTTTAAATTTATGAAAAGTAAAAAAAAATTACTCTCTAATTATCCATTTCTACCCTCCACTCTCAAGAGATGTAGGGTAAAAACTCATTTTTTTTAAAAAATGGGAAAAAACAAAAACAACTCTCGTATAAACTACATACCATCAAACCATATGTGGTTACCACCATACACAGTAGAAATTTCTGATAAAACTGAATAAAGCAAACAAAACAAAAAAGGAGGAAATTTTTAAAAAAGGAAACTGTAACTTTCTTCTACTTATGTTTGTAACTGGCATTACGATTGGTATCTATTATGAAAGAGGGGAAACCACACCCAATGAAATGGCCAAAATCTACTCAAGAGCACTGGCAATTGTATTGCCTTGTAGTATCTGCATTATAGTTATAATTACAATAATGTTTTACAAGCTATAGACATTTTTATTCAGACCTAAAAATCATCTTAAGATTTAGTTAACTATTAATAAGTCTTAAATTATTCATCTAAGTTCCAAGTTTGAGAAAGAATGGTCTAATATAAGGATGCATTATCATCTGGGAACTATAGCAAAAAAGATCCTACAGGTGATCGAGCCCCTACAAAGTTACATAATCTAAGAGGACAGAGGCACCTTTGAAACTACACTGCAGAATACAATAGCAAAATTTATACTACTGAAAAAAGAATAACTGTTCCTTTAAAAAAAAAAAGAAAGAAAAGTACAATAATTGCTAGGGGGGAAAAGGGAGAGGAAAGAAAACTTACATGACTACTGGACAACAGTAGAAATTACTCTTAATTATTTACTGCAATAATGGTATATCAAAAGAGCCTATTTTATGAAATAGTTACAGGTCAAATGAGATGACGTCTGCTTTGACTCAAAATAATAAGGAAAAGAAAAGTGCGGATATAGCTGAAACAAGATTGCCCATGAATTTATAACTGTTGAAACTGGGTCATGAGGATTCATTACACCTTTCTATTCTATGGGTTTGTAATTTTCCATAACAAATTTTTGAAATCATAAATTGAGTGAAAAGAAAAATCAAAAAAGGGGGAAAAAATTATCAAATATAATCAAAGAACTAGAAATAAAGATCTATAAACTAATAATGAAAGGTCTATCCAATTTCAAAAACTGGGCAAAAGACTTAAACAGGGACTTCACAAAAAAAGCAATCTATATGGCTAATAAGCATACAAAAAAAAAAAAAAGGAGCTCAACCTTATGAGTAAACAGGGAAATACAAGTCAGAAGGTTAATGACATGGTTACACACATCCATCAGATTTACAAACATTTAGAATTTCTGGCAATTATCAGGTGCTGGCAAAGACCTAGACCAAATGTAAAGTCACACACTGCTGATGAGAGTGCAAACTGGTACACTTTTGGAAAACTATTTTGGAATCATCTAGTAATGTCAACAATACACTGACCTAGCAATTCCACTCTTAGGTTTAAACCCTACAGAAACAGATTGCACAAAGCCATCAGAAGATATGTATAAAAATGTTTATAGCAGCAGTATTTGAAAAAGTATGAAATTAAAAATAACTCAAATGGTCAGCCAAAGTAGAACTAATAAACAGGTATATTCACACAATGGAATTCTGTAGAGCAATAAAGTAAATGAGATGCAGCCATATATACAATGAATGGTTCTCAATCACAATGTTAATCAAAAAAGCAAAATAAATACTTCAGCCATTATAATACTAATTATATCATGTTCAAAAATAGGCAAAGTCAAGTTACAGAAGGATATATATTAATATTAAAGCTATTAAGAAAAACAAAAAAATGATTACCATGAAATATAATTAGCTGGGGGGGGAGGAAAGAGTAAAGCGGATGGAAGTTACAAGGGCATTCACTTTCAAACAATGTGTCCAACTCTACTCTTCTGTATACATATTTCTGGTTTTATTAAATTTATTTATTCTAATTTGTTATACATGACAGCAGAATGCATTTCAATTCACAGTACACATATAGAGCGCAATTTTTCATGTCTCTGGCTATACACCAAGTAGTGTCATACAGTTCGTGTCTTCATACATGTACTTGGGGTAATGATGTCCATCTCATTCCACCGTCTTTCCTACTCATCTGCCCCCTCTCTTCCCCTCCCTCCCCTTTGCCTTATCTAGAGTTTATCTATTCCTTCCATGCTCCCCCACCCCATTCTCATTATGGATCAGCATCCTTATATCAAAGAAAACATTCAGCATTTGGTTTTTTGGGATTGGTTTACTTCACTTAGCATAATATCCTACAACTCCATCCATTTACCTGCAAATGCCATGATTTTATTCTCTTTTATTGCTGAGTAATGTTTTAGTGTGTATATATATACACACCACATTTTCTTTATTCATTCATCTACTAAATGGCATCTAGGTTGGTTCCACAATTTAGCTATTTTGAATTATGCTACTATACACTTTGATGTGGCTATGTTTACTATAGTATGCTAATCGTAAGTCCTCTGGGTATAGAGACCAAGGAAAGGGATAGATGGATCAAATGGTGATTCCATTCCCAGTTTTCCAAGGAATCTCCATATTGCCTTCCATATTGGTTGCACCAATTTGCAATCTCACCAGCAATGTATGAATGTGTCTTTCTCCCTATATTCTTAATTTTTTTTAAAAAAACAAAACGTTAAAGAGACAACAAAGGTTTTTAAGGAAAAGCACCTTTTCTCATGAAACTACTTTAGAATGTTTAACCAAAATGAAACTGAAGGGAGAAAGATCACAGAGGGTATTAACACATAATAGAGAAGCAAAGGAAATCCCCTAGGATGATCGTAGAAGACTAAAGAACAAATTATTCAGCTTTGAACAAGATTAAAGGCTTCAGGTAAGTAGTCCTTGAACAACCAATACACAACCTAAGTATTTTCAGTATTGAGAAGTGACTCAGTTTGAAAGTAATGAAATAAGTAAAGAGTAAAGAATTATTAAATCTAGAGAAAAGTTGTGAATACTCTCTAGTCAAAGACCATAAATAATAAATAATGATTTGACTACAAAAGTAATACAACTAAATTCAAAAGATGCAGAACAGGAAGGACATGCAGAAGCAGGAGAGGGTTTATGGAACTAACCTTCATCTTTCAATGCAGGAATTCAACAGATATATCAAGTGAAAATGCAAGAAACAGTAAATGCATGCAATTTAGAAATATAAAGATGAATACCTGACAAAACAGTTTAATACTTGAAAATGTATGCCTCAGGAGAATAAGAACCAGTTCTGCTGAGAGCCGTGGCAGATGACCGAATTTGTTATAAGGATTGTAGTACTACTTTTAAAATTTACACTACACACGTTCTAACTTTGAAGTAAAGTAAAATTAAAGTCCGTTGTGGACTGTTTGTTCCACAAACAGTTCACATATGAATACCCTTAAATTGTTTCAAACTTTTGCCATTTCAATATATAGTCTGCATATTTAAATAAACAGATTGAGAAAAATGGTCTTTCTAAATTGAACATAACTAAATGGGAATCTAGGAAGTAACAATTAATTATATAGAACTCCTCTGTAAAAAAACACTTAGAAAATCACATATTAGTGTACATGCAAAACATCAAACTTTTCATTAAGAATAGGATAATCAGGGCAAAGGGAGGAAGGGAGGTAAAGAGGAAGCACCAGGGACTGAAATGGAGCAATTTATATTCTGCATTCATATAATTATGTCCAAATGAATCCCACTGTTATGTATTACTATAGTGCACTAATAAAAACATTTTTAAAAGAATAATACAATCAGTGATATAAAAATCTTACCTTGTAAAAGTTTCCATACGACTTTCGAATATTGATCCACTTTTTAGCAAAATGAGGATATTTGAGCCGGCTCAGTTGGCACTGCATGTTCAAAAACTTACTCATATCCCATGAACTTATAAATCAGAAACATAGGGGAAAAGAGGATAAAGTAAGGGCTATACTATTCTCACAAATGAGTATTTTAAGTCATTTTATTTGTTTTTTTAATCTACACATATCAACTTTCCCATATTCACACAAAACATCAAGCTTACAAAATTAAGAATTAATTTTTACAACACCTTACTTCAAAAATTAACTTTAAAGGTGGGATGAAAGTTGGCATATTAGTTTTTTTTCACAAACTAAATTTGGTTAGGCTCAACTTGATTGTTTTTATGGTGCTGATGACTGGACAGTCTTCTGTCTTGTTAAGTTTTTTTTTTTTTCCTTCTCTCTTTTATTTTGTAATTGTTAAGATAACTGTGTAATGCCAGGTATGCCATATTAGTAAGTTCTTAGATAAGTTTTAAAATACAACAAAAAACAAAAACAAATACATAGAATGATTATATATAATGGGGTTAAAATGTCTGTTTTGCAACCTATATCTTTCTGTAACACCAATCAACATGTTTTAGTTAAGGTAGTCGATACTGAATATGCAATATAGAAATTGTGTTGGTTCATACATGGTTTTTCTTAGACAAGGGGAATCAGAATAGCAATAGAAATTATAACATTCAGCAGGAAATAAAAAAGGTTTCGACTCAGCAGCTACCCTGGCACAACAGGAAAGCTTTCAAATGTATTTTAGGAAAATTAAACTCAAGTGCCTTTTTCTAGGATCCTACTGTTTCTGCGTACTTTTAATATCCTGAAGCAACCTCCAACGAGCCTGAGAAGTTGCTTGCCTGGCTGTCCAAATATTTCTGAAAGTATCAATTACTGTTTTAGTTTTGCACAGGTTTTCCAATGATTTGTCCCAGAATTTGAGGTGTTTACAGAACTGCATATACTGTGGTATGATAGAAGCACCTGTCAACATTAGCAGGAATATTGCTTATTCATGTTTAAAATCAGTGACAGATTTCCACAAAGGTCCATCAACATCTTCCCAAACTTCTAAACTCAACTATGATGTGATTAAATTCAATGTTCTTATATGAGAGATTCCCAAATCCTTCAGGTTGGCAAATCTCAGCATTAGAGTACAAACCATCTACATTTTAAAACAGAAATTATTTGGGATTTTCTTCTTCAACCTTATTGGCATTATGGCAGAGGAGTTGCTCTTGCACAATGCCTGTAATCCTGGTTTTAATCTTTCTGATCTTCCCGTTTAGCCTTTCACTTAACAAATGCTTGTTGGGCATATACTTTGGGCTCAGCATTTAAGCATTGTGGAAGACTATTGGTTAATAAAAATCCTTACCCTAAAATAATTTTTAATTTCCTTGCAAAAATAAGTCCTACATGAATAAACATTAGATATAAGAATATGTAGTCAGAATGAAATACATCATATAGGGTATAAGACTTTAACAAACAACGTGAAATGTAAAATCTGGGTAAAAAGACTACGTTAAGGCTTTGAATAATGACAAAGAAATAATGAGAAAGAGATTCTCAGCAGACAGGAAAACATGAAGTACACAAAGAAAGCATATACCATGTAAATTCATGGGTAGCCTGACTAAAAATGAATAATGGCAGGTGGATTAGGCTAAATGGATACAGTGGGATGAGAAACCTTGAATGCCAAGCTGAACTTCTGCAAGAAGACAAATGTGTTTAAAATCAGTTTTAGGAAAGACATTTAGTTTCACATATTAATATTTATCTTTCTAGACTTCTAGTCTTTCATAACTTCTAGCAATGTTATCATTGCTTTCCCTCCTCTTTGATCTCTAGGATTCAAAATTTAAGTAGGAGTAAAATTAAGAAAGGGAAAATACTATCTCCTATGGGATGACTCTAGAGCCTTTAGCAAATATTTATTTATTGAAATATTTTAATAAATATTTTTATTTATTAAAGGCCCTAGAGTGGCATCCTAAGTTAAATAAGGTAATTTTTAATCCTAAAAAATAATTTTTAAAAAGGTAAATTCCCTAAATACTTACCCATCTGTTAATATGCAATATTTATACTTTGTTCCTAATTCCTTCAATTTCATCCAGTCAATTACTTTTTTCAGTACCTGAGGAAAAGTATCAGCTCTGTCAACCTGATCCTGAAGAAATACAAGTAAAATATGTAAAAATTAAGACAACCACTTATAGTCCTACAAAACACCCTGACATATACAAGAAGAAAATTATCAATAAGAGGATGGCTTATTTGTTTTAAATTCTTCATAGTTTCCTTCAGTTAGATAGATCTACCATCTAAATAATTAAAAATTGTTTATAGCCAAGTAGTAGATATTACTTTCAACTGAGGTATATAATTCTCCCAAAATTAAGACCTAAGACCATCCCCAATGGTTCTCTTTTTAGAGGCCTTAACCTAGTAGCTTACTGATTCTCAGAGTAGAAAAAAGGGCAATCTCTTATCTGCTCAAAGCCATAGCCTATGAAGTGGTCTTCCCAACTCAAGTCTCACACCTTTACACACCACACTATATACACACTGCTGCCAAACTGGACTTACTAAAATGTAAATCTGACCTACTCTATCACTCTCAATATCTTCCAGACACTCTTCAAGGCTTTGGGATAAAAGGACACACAAGAGCTTTCATGATCTGATTTGCCTCTGGCTACCTAGACCATTTTTTCACTAGCCCATGCACATTTGAGCCATCCTGAACTATATGTATCTGCTGTTTCACAAGTGAAATGCTCAACCCTCCTTCCTGTTTACTTACTATCATGACTCAGTCAAAGATCACCAACATGAGGAAGCTTTTCCTAGGATAGCCCTCTACACATACAAAAATCCTTTTTATAGATGCCCACAATACCCTAATAAAATACTATTTTGTCACTCTTCCTAATTACGTGGATTATTTTGTCTGACTTATAGATCATAAGAAAGATGAAGACAGAGACTGACTAGACTGATTCCCTAGTTCTATAACATATATTTCAGTAGATAATCAAATATGTGTGGAGTAGATAAATGGATGAACGAAGGGCCTACTTATTAGAATACTACAACAAAAAAAAAATCACACTAAAAAACAAATTAAGGTACATATACAGTCAAGTTGTACACACATACATTCTAAACCTTATCTTCAAGTACAGCACAATAATACTGACTTTGCTAATGCTCCATTTTACACAGGAAATCTTTAGATGCACAATTACAACTCCATAAAAGAAAAGTAAAATGTGCTTTTTGTTTCTGAGATGCAGGTCTCACTATCTTGCCCAGACCAAATGAGAACTCCTGAGCCCAACACATCACACCTCAGCATTCTGTGTAGCTAGGGCCAAGCCCTCATGCCAAGTTCTAAGTCTTTTTATTATAATGTGAAAGATCTTTACCAAGTAAGGAAAACATTCACAGTCTAGTTAGTCTGTATCTTCAGTATCCTTACAGTCTGGAAGTCAGGAGGATAGGCAGAATAAGCCAGTGGTCACAATACAGTTAAGAAAAAAGACTTGCCAGAAATTGTTCATAACAATGACTTTTTAAAAACATCTATAAAATAAATCCCAAATTAAAAAACGTCTTTCAAACTTTAGAAAAAGGAACACAAAATTATAACCTGAGTAATTCCAGTAAGACTGATGCAGAAATCAGAAAGCTGAGTGTTAATCTCTGGTCTTACATATTGCTGAAATGTATCTTCCTAAAGAAAAGGATAACAAGTTAAAAATATGACCCAATATATGACAGACCCTACACAACAAATTCAGTCACCAGAATTATCAGGTAATTGTTTATTTGTGGTACTGGGGATTGAACCCAGAGCCACTCGACTACTGAGCTACACACCTAGCCTTTTTGTAGACAAGGCCTTGCCAAATTGCCCAAGCTGGCCGTGAACTTATTGCCTCGAACTCCCAAATCACTGGGATTATGGAAGAGCTCTCAACAGAAAAAGCCATTCATTTTCATGCAAAGCCTTTTTATACTTACTGCCAGTGTGTTGGTGGCAATAGAGTTATTACAGAAGTGATTTTCAGATAGATAAGATGTTCCGATATATACTCACTCAGATTATATAAAAGTACTATTCTGGGGAATTTATTCTATGATTTCTTGAACTATGAATGTACTAATAATAATTATCTAAAGCATACATACTATGTTGCTTAGAAACCAAGGTTATAAGAGCTGTTTCCTCAATAAACTTTCCATCAAAAAGATGGCCAGTTATTTCTATAAATTGTCATTTTTAAAGATTAGTTAAAACCACCTGTGACGCTTTTTAAAAAAAATATGCTGATGTCAGGGGCCCTATGACAGAAACTAAACTAGCACCTCTGGGAATAGAACCAAACATCTGTTGGGTTTTTTTGTTTGTTTTAGTTGTAGTCAGAATACCTTTATTTTATTTATTTGTTTTGATGTTGTGCTGAGGATAGAACCCCAGAGCCTCAAAACATGCAAAGTAAATGCTCTACTAACTGAGCTACAAACCCAGCCTAAACATTAGTTTGATTTTGTTTTTTTTTTTGTTTGTTTTTTCCTCCCCAAGTGGTTTTGATATATACTGAGATACAAGCAAACAAAAAACACTATTATAATGTTAGCTACTGGAAAGGGGGAGAAGCTATTTCCACTATTGTTTGATTATAGTTTTTTTTTTTCTGTTAAGCTAATATAAGAGCAAAAAGCTCACTTTAAAATTCTATTCTAGCTAAAATGGCAAATGAGACCCTCCAACTTAGTAGTGAACACCAAAATAGTTGCTGCTAAAAATAAAATGAAGATATAACAATTCACTTACTATTTGCAAGGTATGAGTATTCAATAAAACAACAGGAAACTCAATTATTTCATGTATGAACTCAGGTGGATTACCCTCTTCACAAGTGGCTTCAAAGTCAATAATACAAATGTAGTCATAGTAACTATCAGCACAACTGCTCTCTTTCAACATTAGCTTCTGCTTCTTATAATAGTTTTTCAGTCTCTTCTTTAATACATCCTTTACACCTCTAAGTAAAAGAATAAAAAACTTACTTAGGTGAATTTTACAGTCAAAATTCCGAACTCTTACCTGCTGGCAATAGGTTGAACACTGACAGTCATGGCATACTTTAGCTAAATTGCAAAGTAAGACTCAAAGCTAAATCAGAAAAATGCATAAAACAACATCAACATTTTCCTTCACAAGTAACAGTTCATTTTAATGGTATAGAAGAGCATTTCTCTAATATATATTTGGTATTTTAAATCATAAATTTTGTCAGCCTATACCACTAACTCAGCCATACTGCCTTATCTATTAAGATGACATGATATAAAAACTAAAAACTAATATTGAATCATTCTGTTGGCCATATACGTTTGAGAGATAAAAATTTAAGTAAATTGAACATACTCTACTATCTCCTCCTTTCTTTTGGCATTTATAGTTTAGACAACTAAAAACTCCATGTGATACAAAAGCATTATGAGCCTAGAACATAAAGTTGACTATCTGTATAACTAATTTAGCAATACCATCCTAAGAGTAAACTATAATCCACAGAACATTATCATAGAAGTTTCTTAAATTACCTTGGGGAAAATATAATCTGGAAATTTCAATATTTCACAAAGCTTTAAAATACATATTCTACAAATGAGTAGGGGAGAAAGGAAGGGTCCTCCTACATAGATAACAATGGTTGATAAACAGTGATCACATATTCAAACAATATGTATTTCTTCAATAACTTAAAAATGTCACAGCCAGTGCTTATGTTTCCTTCACTGTTACTTGGCTCAATAATGAACCGGCCTACAAATAAATACAAAACTGTAGTAAAAATAAAAGGCTCTAGCTTATAATTAATATTTAGTTGCCAAGTAAGGTATTTTGGTCACATTGCCAGTTAGGAACTTTAAGAAAGGTTTTTGTATTTTTGTTTTCTTTTTTGCCTGTATTCCTTTCTTAAGTTCAACAAAGCAGTGACAAAGGAATCCTACCCATGATAACACTGATAATCAACTAGTTGGTTGTTTTAAGACAAAATGTTTTATGGGATTTTCCAAATCACTGAAACCTAACAAGCAAATTCTTCAACCCCTTTCATTTTAAGTCATTGTAAGTGACCTCTGTTACTTCAGAGTACTTTGTCTTAAAATTTCTTTTCCTTTTTGTTTTGTTTATTTGTTTCCAGGGGGAGAAACCATACTAACTAAATGGCTACCTGAAAAACCAAACAGTAGTGCAAACATATAACTAAATACTCAGGATAAAAACCTGTCATCCTTAATATCTCCCTTGCTCCCTCTCATACTCAACCACTTTTACTAATTCCAACTTCAAAAAAAACATTCAGAATCTGGTTTTCCTTAATTCTCTTTGCTATAGCTCCCATCAGCTTCTTGCACTATAGCAAATTCGTTCGTTACCTTACTTAAGAACTGAGCATCAATGCCAACTTCCTACCCAACCATCTTTACAGGTCCATTCTTTTTACTTGGTAAAATGTAAACTTCAGTATAGTGCTCCTCACACTGCTATGACCTATCATTTCAGTATCACTGTTAAACATCCCTGCATCCCCACTGCACACCAGTATATCAGATACTGCAGACAAAACATACTATAGGCCCTGGCCTCAATATGTGGTATGTTTTCATGTTCTGTAACTGGTTTATAGTAGTTTTTTTAAAAAGGCAAATCATATAACAAAAAAAAATCTAAAAACAGGAATCAAAAGATTTTTAGTCAAAATTTTCTTCACAAATGGTGTCAAATATTTCTTCACAAAAAAAAGCCTGAAATATCCTCCTCTAGCCATTTTGTGTTTGTTACAAATGTCACCTTCCTGAATTCCTGAGAAACACACTCTCCTGTATCCTTGTGCTGCACTTGGCCAGGCCTCCAATATAGTACTGGCCACTCTGTACTGTAATTATTTATTTTTGTGTTTTCCTAAAAGACTGTGAGATTTCCAAAGCAGGGAAACATATCTGTATTTACCTTTATAACTTCAATGCCTAGTGTAGTGCTTAGAATTCAATACAGGCTTGTTGAATAAATGTATAAACATACATCTAGATCTCTAGCTCCCATGTAAGCCAGAAGCAAGCAAATGATCTTCACACCTGGGAAGGATAAAAATTTTGCTCAGAAAGTCTTCTGTAGGCTATAGAGTGGACCTTCATAGTAGAAAGAGTCAGGGAAAAATGAAGTCAAAAATTTCTTCACAAATTATGATACAGACAATTTAGAAGGGAAAAAAATTATGTGTGCTCTTCTGAAAAGTAGTGAAGCTCTATCTTAAAGCAAAGAGGAGGAATTCTACTGAGATAGGAATAAGGATTTAATACCTTTTCATCTATCACATACAATTTCTTTCTTGATGCCTAGCAATTCTACTGTTCATTAAAAATCTATACATTTTTCTGGACTCCAAGTCATTCCTTTCCTATACTCAAGAAAAAAGTAATTTGCTTTATAAAATATATTAAAAATTTAGGTATGTGTTTATCTCACTAAAAATACAGAAACAGCTATCTAAGCTACATTTTTTCTCTTTCAATACACAGTGAAATATAATACACACAATCATTCTGTATTAGTTTTAGAAGTTAAAACAATAAAAAAAATTTCTGAAAAATGAATGATTTCTTTAAATTACCTGGTTTCAGACAATTCTCCTTACAAAAACAATACAAATGGCCAAAGAAAAATAAAAACAAAAATATTCAACATCATTAATAAGATATAACTATCCATCAAGTAAACAAAGCAACCATACAAAAATTTTAAATGTATTTGTTTTGGTTAGATAGACTCCTAGCTATGCTAGCAGATATTCCTGGATTTCGATTGAATAGTGTTATTTTATCATTTAAAAGACTGATAGAAATAGAGTTGCACACAAAGATTTATGTACAAGAATATCAATTACAATTCTTACTTGAATTGTCAATTGTTATTCAAGTATGAATACAGATAATTTTTTTCAGTATTTTCACAATTTCCTAAGGTGAGCATGTAATTTTTTAAAGTTATTTTTAGTTACCTGGTTTCAAGCTTGAATTCTGAAAGCTTAGCTCTGAGTTCTTCCTTACTCATTCTATTAATACAGCCATTTGTAATAGCAATCTCTTTGTAAACTGGGTCACTGAAATCACTTCCATTGGAGGTAATGAACTTAGATCCTTTTGTTTCTTGGCCATCAAACCTACATCGATGCTTTTTCTGTGGGAAAAAAAAGTAGGGAGAGGATACAGCTTATCAATAGTACAAACATCTTATATCTAAAGACTCAAACTCCTGAGGCATCTTCATGCTACATATTCAAGGAAAAGCACCCATTGCAGCTTCTGGAGGGAGGACAGGATGAAAAATATATTTCAAAATAATTTATCCTTCTCTGAGTCATGAGGCTCCTCAAAGGAGATGAAGCTAAGCAAAAAGGTGTTGGAGTCAGAGCCACCTGAGTACAGAATCTGAGCTGATCATTTACTAGCAGCATAATCTTGGGTGGTTACTTATCAGCTTTTGCTCTTAAATTTCCTCACCCATAAAGTAAAAGTGTATTTATCTCAAATGGTATTTAGTAACCATAACAGTAAATAGTATATGGGCAGAATTATTATAAGCATGCAATAAGACCATATATAGCAAGTTCCTAATACCATATCCAGCAGTGATTATTAATAAATGGCAACTTTATTTATTATCATCACAGGCAGTAAAAGAGACCTTTTTATAAACTTACAAAATAGCTAATTTTTAAATGAACTTTCACACTATACATGTGTAAGTCAGTGACTTCCTGACTGAATCTTTTAATTCAATCCAATATAAAAACAAAATATGCTATAAATCTAACTCAAAACTTCCTAGTATAGGGCTGGGGCTATAGCTCAGTGGCAAAGCGCTTGCCTAGCATGTGTGGGGCACTAGGTTCGATCCTCAGCACCACGTAAAAATTAACAAATAAAATAAAGGCATTCTGTCTATTTACAACTACAAAACAAAATTAAAAAAAAAAAAACTTCCTAGTACCAAAACAAAGGTACTGTATTCAGTTTTAAAACTCAAAAAAAATTTTTTTAACTTTTTTCAAGTCACACATATCCAATAATTCAGAACTATAGTTAAGGTATTATAAACCTATTCTCATTTTAAGTCTGTTACATGACTTAATTCTATTCTCTCTACGGATAAACCCAAACTACAATCATGTTATGCTCCAAAGATTCATTTATAATCCAATTATTTCCCCTATGTAAGGTTTCAATATTAGCTGTTTCAGAATTTCCAAAAATACTTTGATACTATTAACATATTAATGCTTATTAACTTAGTCAAAATTTACTACACTATTCCCATGTGAACTCTGAATTACAGACTAAGGAGGGATAACAGCAAAAAGCCTCCATCCCTGGCTTAGAATTACTCCAATGGTTCAGGGGCTATTTCTCACTCTAAACTCTTACTTTAATGCAATACATATTTATTGGAAATGTAATGCTAGTTACTGTGCCAGAGTGCTCATTCTCATTTCCTTTGAGGAAGGGGTTAGCAATTTCACTGTACGAATTCCATAAATAGGATTAAGCATGAGATTCCTAGTTAACAATCATTTCAAAATAAAAACAAATTTTATTATATTGCTTTTTTGACTAACAAAATAATTAGCTTTTAATACATTAAATTTATAAAAGATACCTGGCTACTGTCTTTACAATTAAACAACATAATTTATTCTTTTGTATTAAAACCTACACTGAATTTTACGTCCCATCTTACTAAAACAAACTCTCACATAGTTTAAGCAAATTTTCTCTTTGGATAAATCCATTCTCAGATTCACTTGGAATTCTTATGTAAAACTACAGCAACAAAATTTACTACAAATTAACACACCTCTTCTACATATGCTACAAATCATGACTTTTATGAAGACTGGTTTCTGCTCCTACAACCAACTGCAGACCTCTTGTTTCAGTGAAGTTCTGAGCACAGTCAAGGTCTTCCTCTCAGTGATTAGTGTTTCTTCAGTTCTAGGACACAAGTTAATCCACCAAGAAACAGAAAGAAAAATTTGAAACCCCATGTATACTATTAATCTGCAAAAACACATTCATTTACTAAATTGAGATTGGAACTGCCTTCTGCTCCAGTCTCTATGTCCATCTGTCAAATGTCACTTACAGTACTAGCCATAAACAAAAGAGGGAGATGGATTCTGCAATAAGAAGAGAAAGATTCACCTCACAGAACGGTTAACATTAAATATTCCAAAATTGCTATCCTTTTTTATTTGTACTGAGAAGGGGATGATAGTTTGATCTCTAAAAGTTTGGTTTTTTAAATGAACACAATCTATTGTTTCAAGATATAAAGTATGGTTTAAAAATAAGCTTCAAAGTAACTGCTTATCAAAAAGTATCTTTTTCTGTTAAGAAAATCTGAAAACAGTGTCTTAGTGTTTCCATAATTTTGTTGCAAAAAAACTACATTAACCTATTTGCATCTATACATTAAAAAAACACAACTTATCTTGATTAAAATTCTTCCAAAATAAGAGTTCTGATAAAATTTGAACCTACCTGGTAAAACATAAAAATGCAACAGCTTTTATTAATCTACAAAAGCATCAAAAACTAGTAATAATGGAAATTTACTAGCTGAATATCAACAAAAAACAACTTTGCTTTTGATTGGAAAAAAAAAGTCTGTTCATTTATTTAGAGCATCCAACAATAAATTTTTAACAAATATGAATATGATGGTCATTAAAACAATCTGGAACATATGGAGGCCTCAAATAGCTAAACTTAAGAAGTTTCAAAACTTTCAAATTAATGAAGTATAATCAAACACACTTCTCTTATTAAAGTAAACTTTTGAAAAAAATTTTTTTAAACTGACTTAGATGATGTTACTTACAAAATCTATCTCAGAATAAAGGAGGTGGTGGGGTGGAAAAGTTCTCCACAGGGCACAAGGAAGTCCTCTTTGAGAATGAGACAGCTTTGCAAAGATCCAGAGGAAGAGTATGCTGGGCAAGAGAACCTATAAAGACCCTTAAGGAGAACCACCTTCCATTGTAAAAAAAAAGACAATGAAGCTAGGGGCTCAACGCAGGAAAAAAGGATGACTGTGTGAGATAAAACTAGCAACAGAAAGGGATACGATCCTGCGGGCACCCAACAGAAGGAATGGAATAGTCACCCAAATTCAGATTATTAAAAGATCATTATGCTGTACGCAGAAACCAACTCATACATGCAAGGAGCAAAAGACCTAGGAATCCTCTTGCAAATACTCACTTTGTAAGGGGCTCAACAATGATCCGTTATTACGAGGTAAAGACCAACTTCAGCATTATTTACAATGTACGGCGCTAATCAAAAATAATCATCTCCAATAAATAAGACGAATAAGTTTTAAGCTTGCTTTACATGTTTGCCAATGTGACTAAGATCCAAGAGTGAGATGTCAAATCATTAGGAAAATCAATCACAGACTATAGGTCTATGAGATGATAGAAGAAAATGGGCAGAAATGGGAGGCGAAGACTAGGCAGGCAGACAACACAGTCATGTTCTGTGAAGGCTGTGAGGAAGGAGGCAGGCTTCAAGAGACATTTCCAGAGCAAATGGTACTATTTAAAAAACAAAACAAAACAAAACTTCCCAATTACTGATGATGGAATGGCAGCAGCAACAGTGAACGCAGAATGTTTAGCGCAGAATTCCCACCCAGAACTTACAAAACCACAGTCCACACAACTTCTCTTCTGGACCACTTACACCCATCCTGATTGGGCCCTGAGGGGTCAATGACAGGCGCCCCGAGCTGGGGACCCGGCATGCCTGGGGCAGCGGTTTAAGCTGCACAGCAGGAGAAAAGGGATGCCCAGGGGCGACCGGGGCCGAGGGGGACGCGGGCCCAGCGCTCACCTCGCGAGGCGCGTGCTGCGGATCCTCCCCACCCTCCGGCTGCGGAGCCTCCAGCTGCGAGAGCGCCACGGCCTCGCCGCTAGGCTGCCCACTCTGCTCTTCCTCCATGCGGGCTCTCACGCCAGAAGCCAGCTGCTGGAGGCACACACTCGCTCACTCCCCACCAAGCCCCAAAGCTGGGCTTTTCTCCGTTGAAAAACCACCCAGCTCGCGTTCCCGCGGCCGCCACACAAACTCCAGCGGACACCTCCCACTTCCGGGAGCGTGTGGCGTCCGCACGCCGCGCAGGCGCAGTGAGCTGGCGCGCGCGGGACGAGAGCGCAGCTGCCAAGGGCGGGAGCGGGAAGAAGCCGGAGGCGCGAGCTGGGAAGCGAGTGGGCGTGGACAAACCGCGCGCTGCCAGGGGGAGGGTAGAGAGGAAGACCCTGTAGCTAGACGCAAATCATCTGAAAAAAAAGTCGTCCGTCAGCATTTCTTGAGGGAGGAGGCAGGGACATCACAAAGAAAAGGCTTTTCTTCCATTACATACACAATTTAAGAAATAATTTACAAGACTTCTTACCTTGCAGCAAGAAGAGAAAATGGGTCTGCAGTTGATGTCCCGCTCCAAAAATTAGAAAACCGAACAACATGTAGATAACAACTCTTTTTCTGACGTTAGACAACAGACTGTTCTGGATTGTTTGCCTGAGAGAAGAGAAACAAAACAAGATGAGCACAGCGCATGCCTCCTGGACTTTTTGCCTACTGGCAACTGTCAGTCTGGTTCAGGGAAAGGAAACTCATAACTAAGGTCTCACTGAGCTGGGAAGACAGGAGTAGAGTTTAAGAAATTGGAAGAGGACACGTTGGTTGCACTTTTAGGGGAGCAGAATTCTGGATAGGAATGAATAACACGTAAAGAGCTTCAAAACCCTGCATAAGAGTATCTGAAATTTTAACTGAATGAAAATGAGTGAATATATCATGTGAAGCTCCACAAGGCCAGGAAAGAACAATTATTGTAGAGCAGTAAGTCAATTAATAGCTCACACAGGACTGGAAGTCCTTTGAGTTCCAGGCAACCAAGTCCAGAAACTTTGCTGACTAACAGGCAACTTGCAGTAGATACCCTACAAGTGTCATGCCTCAGTAGTGGGATAAACTTGTCCCGGATTGTAGGAATCAAAAGTGAATTAATGCACCCTTCAGAAGCTTAAAAACAAACCCTGAAAGGGTCAAACTACTCAGTAAGAAAATTAACTGCTTGCAGGAACAAAGTCTAATCCTTTATAACGACCACAAAAATAATAAAATTTAAGATTCAACAACAGATTCAAATGTCAGCCATCCAATCAAAAATTAACAGACATGTCAAATGCTAGGAAAATATCTTATAAATCAACAGAAGCACATACAGAAGTGATAATAGTGATGGCATTAACAGAGAAAGGCTTTAAACATGTATTGTAAATGTGATAAATATTCTCAAGGATTTAAAAGAAAATATGATTGAGAAATCAGAGAGACTTAAAAAGAAGCAAATAGAATTTTCTGGAGCCAAGTATGGTAGCACTGCTTGTAATCTCAACTACTAGGCTGAGGTGGGAAGATTGCAAGTTCTAGCCAGACTGGGCAATTTAGTGAGACCTGTCTCTCAGAATAAAAAGGACTGGGGGTGTGACTGAACACTGAAAAGTGACCCTGGGTTCACTCTCTAGTGCTACCAAAACAAACAAACAAACAAACAAAAACTTGGAAATGGGAAATACAATATCAGAGATAAAAATTTCTCTCGATGGATCAGTAGCACATTAGGAGGTGCAAAAAAAATTAATGAATTTGAAAACAGCAATAAAAACAATTCAAAATGACCCACACAAGGAAAAAGACTGAAAAAAGAATGAATAGAACCTCAGTAACTTATGGCACAATATAGAGAAGCCTAACATATACATAATTGCAGCCCCAGAAAGGAAATGGAGATGAACCAAAAAAAAAAAAAAATCAAAGAAATAATGAACAAAAGTGTCCCAAATTTGATGAAATCTATAAACTACAGATCCAAGAAAGTCAAAGAAGCCCAAATAGGATAGACATAATAGAGGATAGGAAAGGTAGCAGAATACAACAGTTACTAGTATGGCATTATGTAAAAATGTGGATGTGTAACGATGTGATTCTGCAATCTGTATTTGGGGTAAAAATGGGAGTTCATAACTCACTTGAAGCTAATGCATGAAATATGATATGTCAAGAGCTTTGTAAGGTTTTGAACAACCAATAAAAAAAAAAAGGATAGACATAAAAGAAACTATACCCTGGCATATCATAAAGACATTGGTAAAAAATAGAAAGAAAATTTTAAAAGGAACCAGAAGGAGACAAAAGGAAATTAATTACATGCAAAGGAATCATAATTTTCGTAGACTTTTCATTAGAAACCATGCAAGTCAAAAGAAAATGATAATAGTAAAAAAAATTTTTAAAACCCCAAATCTTTAAAATAAACAAAAAGAACCCTGTCAACCTGGAATTTTATACTAAAGTAAAAATAAAATCTATAAAATATAGGGGAGGGGGGATAGTAGGGGATAGGAAAGGTAGCAGAATACAACAATTACTAATTGGGCATTATGTAAAATTGTGGATGTGTAACCGACGTGATTCTGCAATCTGCATTTGGGGTAAAATTGGGAGTTCATAACCCACTTCAATCTAATGTATGAAATATGATATGTCAAGAGCTTTGTAATGTTGTGAACAACCAATAAAAAAAAATCTATAAAATATAAAGATATTTTAATTTCACCAGCAGGGTGATACAAAGACTTTTTTGGACCATAAGCCCAGGAAATCTACATCCTGAAATAAAGCTGTCCCAGCTGGTGAGACTCCCAAAGTGATAGGCCAGAGTAGGGTGCTCGGCATGTGGAATGCTTGGAAATAACGGAAAGTAGCTCAGAAGAAATATCTTTCTCAAGTCCTTTCTTCTGCTTCTCTTTCTCTGCCCTCGCAAGTAAAGATACTAGAACCCAGCTACCCACCAAACCAGCCATAAAACCTAGAAATAATGAGCCCCACCTTTCTGGGTACAAGCTGGCCATAAAGAAATCCTCTGACCTATCTATCTTGTCTGATAGTGGGTCATAAGGCACTCATTCTGGGGGCTCTACCCTCTCCCTAGGAGGAAGACAAGCTGCCCAGAGTCCTAGAAGGATCTGGACAGGCTTTTCCGAGTTTCCCCATTTAGTCCGTTACAGTTGAGTCATACTCTTTTTGTCCAGTCACATTTTTATATAGCTGTCCATTCTTTGCCCAATCTAAGCATTAAAAATGACAGACTTTCTTGATCTTTAGATCTTCACTTCTGAAGTCTCCCTCTTATGGCATGTAAAAATTTGACTAAATAAACATCACATTTTCTTCTGTTAATTCGTCTTTATCAGCTTTTATTTCAGACCTTGCAGGAGCCCTAGGAAGGTTGGAACCTTTCCTCCCGGACACAGCTGACCTGCATATCTCTGAGAAAAAAAAAAAAGGTTTGTTGTTGTAAACCATTGGGTGGTCTGTTACTCAGCATTCTTGAAAAAATAGTTGAGAAATACAGGGTCACTTCAAGTTTCATGGCAGTGATGAGGACATATGATTTCCCGGTAAAGAGAGACACAGTTAGAAATGTATCACAAGGTGTCTCCTCAAATAATTTTCTTATGGTTTCTGTTGTCATTGTTTACCTTATAACCACAGACTTAACCTTTGTGTTTATAAACTGAAGTACATAAATTATAAAAAGACACAACTCCTGTCCCGTTTTCTGGGGGCAAATTTATTCACCTTCACTTTAGATAATAACACTTTGGGGGATCCCTAATATACAACTGCAGAGAAGTTAGGGGAAATGCTATCCTCTGTCTCTTCCCTAGAAAATATCTTTTTTTCTCAGAGAAGGAAGAATAACTAACTGTCCTGAACAAGATCAAGATCCATATTACATACACATTAATAAGCACTAATTACAGGCTGTTGTAGCTAAACATTTTGGTTTGATATGTGACATATATTTCAACTTTTAGTTAAAGAAGATTCACCATCAACTACTGATAATCTATGCTAAAAAATGTTGGTTTTAGGCCTTAGTACTACTGCTTGGATCTACAGGAATGCTTCATTCATTCAACAAATACATTTTGAGCACCTTCTCTGAGCCAGGAATGAACAGAACAACCATAACTCTTTGCCCTAATGGAGTTTACATTTAAGAAGTGGAATACAGACAATTAACAAAACAAAAGAAGAAAGAAAGAAATGAAATGGTTACAATAGGGAGAAAAATAAACAGGGAAGGGGAGTGGGGGGTGTCCATGCAGGAAGGGAAGTTGACATTTTGAATAGAATAATTATGGAAAACCTCTCTAGTGATGTGCCACTTAAGCAAAGACCTGAAGAAGTAAGGGAACAAACTGTGAGAATATTTAGAAGAAAAGTCCAGAGAGAAGGAACAGCAGGTGAAAAAGCCCTGAGCTGGATAGATGCCTGGACTGTTCAGAAAATATCACAATGTCCAGTACTGTCCTGTGAGTGTGGGATGGATCAGCCTGCAGGAGACCTGAATTTTTTAACATGTTGAGTGCTGTAACTTGCCCCCAAACACTGAAGGAGAAATCCCAGTGACACTAGCACCTCCTCCTTAAGCAAATATGTGCCTCAGTTGGACAGCTAAGGATGCTTCCTTATGGCATAGCCTAAAGGAGAAATTTAGGAACTTGTAATCTAAATCAGCTCTTCTCTGATTTCCCTCCAGTGGAAAATACACCTGCCTCTCATTGATCTGTCACATCTCTGGATTCATCATAGTTAGTGATAATGTAAGGGTCTGGAGAACATTGGAGGAAGAGACCACCAAGAGACTGGCTCATGCAATCAGCAAAAGGGGATTTATTAAGAATCCAGCAAGCTGGGGCTCCGTGCTCACTCAAGAAGGGAGAGCAGCCCAGAGCCCAGAGCAGAGGTTAAGCAGTGCTTAAGTACACTTTTTTTTGCATACATCAGAACAAATCATCATGAGGCGCGGGAAAATTGAACAACAACTCTCATACATGATTAGCACATTCATTGGTGGGAATAGGTCGGGCGGGGTGGGGGGGGTGATTGGTCATTCCTAAGGAGGAGATACATTCAAACTGATTGGTTTGGGCCCTGAATGCCTACGTGCCAAACTGCACAGGGTCCTAGGTTATTAAACAACTAAGTGGTCAGTACTGGGCATTGTCTTAACTGCCTCAGGAATTTCAGGTTCTGTGTGCAGTTCTGAAACTTTACAATACCTAGTCCTTTACTTTTTAACTCAGGTTTTGCAGTTTAGAAACTTTACCCTTTCAATAAATCTGTGTATTCTGAGATAACAGGATTGGCAAATTAGATTTGTGACCTTTGCAGAGGAGAATGACATTTGTTTCTATGGCATTTTCCCATTGCTGCCTGGTGCCACATGTGTATTTGTGTGTGTGTGTGTGTGTATGTGCGCGTGTGTAGAATATATATTTATATTTAATCCTACTTTGTTCTTCTATTTTTATCTTCTCCTACCATCTCCTAGTTCCACAATCTGATTTTACAAATCTCTTCTTTTTAAGCTGAATCTGTCATTTTTCTTCCCACCTCTTTATTATTTAGTCAAAAAATAACTCTAAGACCTTCAGTTAATTTTCTTCAGGAATTTAGTCACATGAGGAAAGCAGTCATTAGGCTGGTGTTAAAAAACAAAGACAAAAGTGGGATTTGAAAGAAAGCGAGAAAGCCACACTTTGAAAGAATGGTGTTTGCATCGAGTAGGATTGTAAGGGTCCAGCGGAGCGTCGGAGGGAGAGACCACACAAGAGACCAGCTTCATGCAATTGCAGGGGGAAGTTTTATTGAACCAGCATGGTGGGGCTCAAGGCCCACTCAGGAAGGGAGAGCAGCCCAGAGCCCAGAGCAGAGGTCAAGCAGAGCTTAAGTACACTTTTTGGAGAGGGTGGGGGGCTTTGCATACATCAGAACAAATCACCTTGAGGCGCGGGAAAATTGAACAACAACCCTGAGCCATGATTAGTACATCTATTGGTGGGAACAATCTGGGCAGGGGTGATTGGTCACCCCTGAGCGGGGTACACATTTAAACTGATTGGTTTTGTGGCCTGGATGCTTACGTCTGAGCTATTTGGAGCCCTTAGCTAATAAACAACCAGGGAATCAATGGAAATATTTACTGGGCAGTTCAGGTATTGTTCTAACAGCTACAGAGATTACAGGTTCTGGGGGTAGCAAAGGAATTTTAACAATACCTGGCCTATTATTATTATTTTTAGCCCAAGCCTTTCAATTTAGAAACCTTACAATCCCCAGTCTTTTACACTTTAACTCAGACTCTTGCAGCTTAGAGTCAGCTTAGAAATTTTACCTTTACAGGATGAACTCGTCAGATCGAGTAGCCAATAAGAGTCTCACAGAAAACCATTGAAATCTTTTGTAGACTTTTTTTTTTAACTCTGAAATTTTAACTAGGGTGCCTCTGCAACAGGTGTTTGTCGTGGCTGCCAGTGTCTTTGCATCAGATCATCTACCTTTTTGAGGCCAAATACTATTTCTTTCATCAGAATTTTTCATATCTTCTATTTCAGTTATATTTCTAATATTTTCCTTTATCTCCTGAAGTATATTCATCATGTTTTTTTCCCCTTAAATTCTTTTTTTTTTTAAGAGAGTGAGAGAGAGAGGGGAAGAGAGAGAATTTTTTTTTAGTATTTTTATTTTTTAGTTATTGGCGGACACAACATCTTTGTATGTGGTGCTGAGGATCGAACCCAGGCCGCACGCATGCCAGGCAAGCGCGCTACCGCTTGAGCCACATCCCCAGCCCCCCCTTAAATTCTTGATTCATGTGCTCTAATGAGTCTGACTCAGTTGGTATGTGTACTTCAGTAGCTGTCTGCAAGGCAGAGTCTCTTTGTTCTTCCATAGGTGCCAGGTTATGCTCACCTGTGAGCTCATGTGTTTTGGAGTGTCTTGTGATGTGAACTAGGGAGAAGCCAATGAGCCACAGTCATCATAAGAAGGATTGCTAATCACTTTCGTTTGTTGCTAAACAGGCAGCTACCCTGCTCAGGGCTTTATCTTTAATCCCTTAGTGAAACTGGAGTTTGAGATAAAACTAGATTCTCTGCTTCTGCTGGAAATGGGATCTGTGTAAGCTGCAGGCCTCTGCAGTTGAGAAAGCCTGTTTTAGCATTAGCAGCTAATCACAGCGGGGGATAGCTGCAGGTATCAGCTCTGAGGGTCACAGCAGGCAAGGATGGATTCTTCACTACGATCAGGTGGTGTGTGGTGTGTTGTAGCTCTTAATGGTGGGCTATGCCCTCCAGTGTCACAGCAGATCCAGCAGCTCACCGAAGATTTCTTTCCAGGTTCTTGTCTCACAGATTCAAAGAATGAGATCCACAGACACTAATAGAAGGCAAGACAGGAAGGAATATGACATATTCAAGTGAGAAGAAAAGAGACACATCCACAGAGGCCCAAAGGGACCCAATAGGGATTGCCCACTTAACTGTACTAGTCTAAGCACTTACATAGCTACTGGGTAGGGACGTTGATCAAAATCTATGCTGATTAGGTCTTAGAAAAGTACCAAGGCTATTGGTCAAAATCGATGCTAAACAGTTATTGGGAAAGTACCAATGTGTTTGGTTCAGCCCATGACCTTCTAATTATCTATGCCCTTTTAGCCTTGAGTTTGAAGATTACTCTAACTTCCATTTGGGTCTGCCCCCACATCCATTTCCCTGCCACCCCAGGACAAAGACTTGGCTGAAATGTTTGGAATTTTTTTTTTATTATTTTCATGGATAGAACTTTACATTTTGAAAACAACCTTAATTAGGGCCCATTACCTATCCTATCTTACTCGTTAGCAAGAAGCAACTTTGCAGACCAACTGAAGCCAGATTTAAAATTAGGTTGTCAGTGTAGTTAGGTAAATAGGGTGTAATATTGAGTGAAATCTAAATGGAGGCCATGTTGAGAATGAATTCTTGGAAAAGTTGAGCAACTCTCCTGGAAGTCCAGGAAAAAGCCCAAAGCCAAAGTCCATCCCAAAGAAATGTTAATGAACAGCCCCAGCAGATTTAAAGATAGCCCATCCCAAAGAAATGTTAATGAACAGCAAACTTGAAGATGCTGACTCATTACTTCTTTGGCCCACCTGTGTTCCAACCCCTCGGGCCTTCCCACCTACATTCCATCACCGAAAACTATAAAATGGAGAGACAACCGCACTTCCACGGATTCTACTTCTTGGGTCCCCTTCTTCCTCCGGGAGAAGTCTTTTCTGCTGTCCTTTAATAAACTTCTAATTTCTACTCTGACCTTGCCTCGGCCTGCTTCTCTGGTGTTATTCTTCAACATTGGGGAAGCAAGGACTCGTCACTGGTCAACAGCGGTAACACAACTGCACAGATCATAATCCACCAGCGCTGGGACTTGGTGGGGCTGGCACAAAGGAACTGATGGCTGAGGAGGGTTGGCTAGCCTTTTCTTGTTTTCATCATCTCCTCTCCAAAAAGGCCTCAGTAACAACCTGATTACCTGGCTTCCTTTCTTTCTAGTTATTCCTATTCAATCTCCCTGGTCCATTCCCCTTCCCACATTTAATCACTTAATGCAAGAATTCTCTCAAGGCTGGATCTTAGGCCCTCTTCTATACTCTTATAGTTTTACCTCTGTACAGACTTCTGCCCCAAGTGATTTTATCCATTCCTCTAACCTTTTTACCATGCACTTGCTAACAGCTCCAAGTTTTTTTTTAATTCTGAGAAACTTAATCTTACTTAGCCCTGAACACTAGACCCAAATAACTATTTCTATACTCACAAATACCTCAAACACAACACATTCCAAAGTGAAAACATTGTTTCCCCACCGAAACCTGTCACTTCACTGATGTTTCTTTTCTCAATAAATGATTCTACCATCCACACAATTGATCACACCAAAAAGATGAGAATCACTTTTGATTCTTCCCCATCTCTCTTGATGCCTGCCTACAAACCTCAGAATGATTTGGGTTGTGCTTATGTTTCTTTTTTTTTTTAAAATATGTGTATGTGAGTGCGTGTGTGTATTTATATATTTATACATATTTACATATATATATATATATATTTAGTTGTAGATGAACACAATACCTTTATTTTATTTTTATGTAGTGTTGAGGATAAAACCCAGTGCCTCACACATGCCAGATGAGCACCCTACCACTGAGCCACAGCTCCAGTCCCATTCATATGTTTCTTGATTTGGCACACACTACCTTCTTTCTTTCTCTTCCTATTATTAACTTATTTTAATATCTCAATATGCTAAGCCAGTTCACATTTCAGAGCCTTACCTACTTTCTTTCACTTGTTAGACTGGAGATTAAACTTTACTTACTCCATACTTTTTCCCACAAGCTCTCAGATTTTGTGAGATTCTGACCTTTGTGGGATCTCTTTTTGTTGTTGTTGATTTGCTCTGGGCTCTGGGCTGCTCTCCCTTCCTGAGTGAGCCTTGAGCCCCAGCATGCTGGTTCAATAAATCCCCTTTTGCCAATTGCATGAAGCCGGTCTCTTGTGTGGTCTCTCCCTCCGACGCTCCGCCGGACCCTTACAGTTTTAAGAATAGAAATTTGTCTATATGTTATGGTATGAACTGATGGATATAATCAATAAATTATAGACATGGATTATAGGTATAAGGCAAGTTAACATAGATGATCAATAGGTCATAGACATAGGTTATAGATTATAGGAATAAGGTAAGATAACATAGCTAAGCAACAGTAAGACATAAATTCATAGATAAGTTCATCAGGAGTAAGCCTAAGTAATAGTAATAAAATCATGTAACTGTCAGACATAGGATGTAAGCCACAGGAAAAAGATATGGGACAGTGAAAGGTGATAAGTCAGTACGCCAGTGTAGTTAAATAAGTTGGTAGGTTAATATAGATATAGACAAGGTTAAATCAATATAGTTGTGAATTATTTGTATTAGCTTGATCATGTAGACATAAGGCTTATAGATATCAGTAGTAAAATGATGAGTAAATGAGAGAACTGCAAGCATCAAATAAGTTACTAGTACTGGGACAGCGGAAATGCACTCACTGTGGCTGTATGAACAAGAAATGTGGCCGAAGGGACTCCATCTTAGCTGTTGTAGACTTTATCTTAGTTTTTCTGTTACTGCTCCTGTGAAAGAGAGAACTACATGGCTGTTTTCTTATAAAACTTGTTTTTCCGTACTTTGTACCCCACAGAATGTACCCAACTCAGGATATAGTGGTGGTCGTGGTGACCATGACTTTGAAATAGATTATCGCCCCCACTCAGCTGAAACTCAGGATTCTAACATTTGTTTGGACCCAAGATGAGGCTGAGCTAACTGCTCTTTTGTCTTCTGTAACTTGCTTGCTTGCAAGACCCTGAGAACAACCCCTGAGCTGTGGTTTTCATCCTTAAATTCCCAAGACACAGGCCCGGAAATTGCTGTTCTCCCACAGATCATCAGTCTCTAGTGCCTGGCCAGGTAAAATATAGCTCTCTTTTGTTTGAATTCAAACTTAGAGTGTTTTCTGAGGCGGCTCCCCATGATACATATGAAAAAGTCTGTAACTATGGGTAGCATCAATAAGACAGTTTCCCTTTGCAGTTAAAGCTTGGCCCTAGAATGCAAAGATGTCAAGGCCCTAATTTCCTTTTGTCCTGTTGTGCCACTATCCCTAGCATGTTGTCCTCATCCTCATCTTCAGACAATTCCACATTCCATGAGCATTCCAGCCAGTGTCAAGAGGGACACATTGAAAGGGCTGAGGTCATATCATAAAGTCATGCATATTATTTCTGCTTATGTAACATCTGTTGGAAAATAGTCACACAACTACACACTAGTTGAAGAGAAAGCTGGAGAAGTTATTGTCTTACTTCTGTGAACAGTTAACTATAAGAGTTGAAAGTCATTGCCATGGAAGGAGAGATCAAACATTAGGGCAACTAATAATCTCTTCTGTAATCCTGGTCACCCTACACATGCATGCACAGCTTTCTTCCTGCACATAAAACACCCCTTTCCCAGTGGAGACAATCCCAGATCCTGATCTGTGATCTCTGGGTGATGTGCTGTCCTCTCCATCAAGCTCAGCTAGGGCTCCTCTAGGTCTAGCCACATAAAACCCCAAAGACAAGTTATCTGTGTCTGACATACATGATATAGAGTAGCAGGGTAACACAATAAGAACGCTTATTTGGAAGAAGGGGAAGAAGAGAATGAAAAACATAAATAGTGGTTCACAGAAACAACCAATTGTGGTTGGGCAGGAACTGAAAAGACTGGTCCCACACTGGTTAATTCATGCCATGAAGGCGGTTTCTGCTCTGGTGGGCAGGAGATAGGAGGACGGTCTCTCCCATCTCTGTCTTCCATAAATCCCATTTAATTATATCAATTTTGCTTATATTTTCTTGACATGAACTTTTTTCTATATAAAAATTTGGAGGTTTAAATTATTTTATTCATTTTACATGCTTATTATCTATATAGTTGGCAAGCTGAACAATTTCTTGTTCTAATAGTTTTCTCTTCCTTTTGGTATTGCACAATCATTTGGAAACATTTGTGGGACCTTGTATAATTCATGTCCTGTCTAACCTTGATCCAAAACAAGCAGTGCCCTCTTTTTCACTTACAGTATGGGAATGTATCCTCGTTTTTTAAAAATATTTATTTCTTAGTTTTAGGGGGACACAATATCTTTATTTTATTTTTGTGTGGTGCTGAGGATCGAACCCAGTGCCTTATGCACACCAGGCAGGTGCACTACCACTTGAGCCACATCCCCAGCTCCAGGAAAGTGTCCTCTTGTTCATGAACACAACTCACTCACAGAGAAGGTGGGAATAATCTTTGACCTTTTCACCAAGACTCCAACCCAGAGAGCTGGGGATATAGCTTAGTTGGTAGAGTGCTTATCTGCCATGCACAAGGCCCTGGCACACATACAAAAAAGAATACAATCCAGGAAAGTTTGTTATGCCCATTTTTATAGGTATTTGTTGAACAAGCCTGTTTAAACCTACATATTAAAGAGTTATTTGAGCCAGCATGATGGACTACACCTGTAATCCCAGCAACTCAAGAGGCTGAGGCAGGAGGATCACAAGTGCAAGGTCAGCCTCAGGAACCTATCTCAAAATAAAAAAATAAAGGGCTGGGATGTAGATGAGTAGTAGAGTGCCCTTGATTTAATCCCTAGTGCGCGCATGCGCGCACACACACACACACACACACACACACACACAAATTCAGATTTGTTTTGAAGTTGAATGGAAGAAAATCAATTTGGGATTTTAGTGCACAAAAGAAAATGAACTCTTTATTTCTCTATTATAATAAAACTTCAGATACTTATTTACCATTTGCATTATAAGTGATTCATTTGGGGGTTATCAGAAGTCAACTAAGTGCAACTGAGAAGTAAAATAGATAAAGCAAACATTATAAATAGGTTGTATTTTTAAAACATACATATTTTATTGTATGTATATAAAGATTTGTATTTTTGTTCAGCTTCCTAATGTCTTATATTAGAAATTCATCAATTTATTTTGAAAATTATAGCTTTCCTGTGATTAGAAAATCCATGTATGCTCTATTGGGAAAATTTTTTAAATAGAGGAATATCCAGGGACTATTTTATTTAATTTTTTTTAATATGGTGCTGGGTATTGAACCCAGGGCCTTAGTGCATGTGAAGCAAGCACTCTACCAACTAAACTATATCCTCAGCATCAAAAGATAACAAAATCATGGCATTTGCAGGTAAAGGATGGAGTTGGAGAATATCGTGCTATGTGAAGTAAGCCAATCCCAAAAAAACAAAGGCCAAATGTTTTCTCTGATAAGTGACTGCTGATCCATAATGGGGATTGGGGGAGCATGGGAGAAATGGAGAAACTTTGGATAGGGCAAAGGGGAAGGAGAGGAAGGGAGGGAGCAGTGGGTAGGAAAGATGGTGGAATGAGACGGACATCATTACTCTAGCTACCTGTATGAAGACACGAATAGTGTGACTCTACTTTATGTACAACCAGGGAAATGAAAAATTGTGCTCCATATGTGTACTATGAATTGAAATGCATTCTTCTGACATTTATGACAAATTTAGAACAAATAAATAAATAAATAAATAAAATTTAAAAAAGAAAATAGAGGGATATATTCCATTTTGGTTTAACAGCACCATATTTCCAAGTTGTCTTAAGAAGTTAGTTTCTTGATCTGCCACCAGAGGGCAGTCAATCCATACCTTGCTCTGCTTGATGTCCATAAAGGGCTCCATGTGTTATTGAAGGAGCTAACAGGTTTTCAGCATGTTTGAGGAGACACCAATTGATAAAGAGAAATTAAATTTTTTTAGTCACTAGGAAATATATCTATATAAGCATTCAACTTTTGAAAAGGTTATCATCCATCATATGTTCCTGTATGTAATAAACATTGAGTTTTTACTATGTATTGTGATAGTACTATAGAGAAAATTAGAATAAAACTTTTTCTTGATGTTTTAGGACACTTGCTTTTCCTGCGGAAAGAAGCATACATAAGCACACAGATTAGGATCCAATTTGTTGTGCATTGTACTCGGAATTGTTCAAGGGCAGGATTAATTCTGCAAAAGGCAGATGAATCAAAAGAATGTTTGCAGCAAATCTGAGTCTTACAAAAGAAATAGATGTTTTTGAACTTCCAGGTTAAAGTAGTGGCTTGAACCTAAGCATTTCATTTTCTTCCCTCTCAAATCTTATAAAAATAGGAATTATTTTTTAAGACCTAAACCCACAAGGACTACAATAGGAGAGAAGACAACAGCAACAGCATTTTGGAACCTGAACAAATGATCCTTCAGTAGTGAGTCATTTAACTGTCATTTTGAGAAAACAAAATCCTGTGTTGCCAAGTGCGAAGGCTGAGAACCAGCCATATTTACATAGCGCAATCTTCAAAGAGTGGAATTCCTGAGCATGCTTTAGGTATTCCACAGTACAAATCTAGTCCTGCAGTCCAAAGGAGAGGAAGCTAAGATAAGGAAGACCTAAGTGAAAGCTAAAGAAGCAATTAGAGCCCTGGCCCCTCCCTCCCCATGGCAGATGTCTGGATGTTTATTCTCATGAGGGGGATTAAGAAGTCATCCTCCGAAGCTCCTCCTAAGCTTGGTCCCCAGAATGCAGCAGCTAGACCTTTATCTTCCAGGTACAACATTGAAAGACTCTTCCCTGGGGAACTCTGGCCATCCACAAAGATGGCATATATGTTCCTTGACTCTTAATGTAATTATAAGCCAGTTGAAAATAAATAAATCAACAATGCCCTTTTATTGCACCTAACCTACTAAACATAATAGTTTAACCAAGTTTAACTTAGACATGCTCACAACATCTATATTAGCCTAGATTGGGCAAAATCATCTAACACAAAGCCTATTTTATCATCAACTATTAAATATCTCAGGTAGTTTATTACTTCTGTACTGAAAGTAAAAACCAACTGGTTGTATGACTATACTTTTACACCACTGTGAAGCTGAATGATCGTTAATTGGAACCATCACAATTTGAGCAAGGTTTGTACTTGAAGATACCAATGGCAAGTTACCCTCCTCAGCCTTTTCTGTAAAATCACTCTCTAGTGAACACAAGCTCAAGAGAATGGTATGTTCAATGTCATTATTATTAAGATCTTGATGCTACTGCTGTCTCAACAGGGGAACACAAAGTCTGGTGACTCTGGCGTGACTTTGATCTCTGCTTGCTTTGTCTTGATGGGGACTTGATGATGTCACTACTCTCCCTTCCAAATCCTGTTGCCATGTGAGCTGAAGATACTCATTCCATCCCTCTCAATTACTCAAGAGGCAAAGGCAAAACAGCATGCTAAGAATAAGACAAAAAAAAAAAAAAAAAAACCACTGCAACTCGCTCCATTTGATCAATTTGCTTCTGGGGTCTGGAGCTCTACTCCATAGTTAGGTTAGATGCCCCTAGGTGCCAAGTTTCCCAGGCCTCACTTGTGATGTCACACTGACTTCCAAAGGGCTCCTGTCAGACATCAAGGAAGATGAAGCCAGATATGATTCAGGCTGTTCAGATCATCTAGAGTCTTCATCCAGTGGGCACTATCCTGCCCTTGCTGCTAGGGAGAAGTTTGACTTTGTCTCTCAACTTTTCAAAACTAACAATATGATTTACACATAAAGTCCTAAACCAAAAACATATTTGTAAAAGGCTATAAAGGAAAGTCTCAGAGGTGACTTTTAAAGCACCCAGGCCTATTTCACATTCCAGATAATGGATACAAAATTATTTATATTATTATTATTATTATTATTATTATTATTATTACGTATATACTTACATGTTTTTAAAAGTCTTATGCTTATGAGTCATTTCACAATTTTAAAAATGCACAGGATAAAGTTACACAATCCTGTTTTGTTTTTGAACAGTATAAGCAATTATAAATTGAAATGTTTTATTAAAACATGACAAAATGTAAAAAGAACAGTATGGATAAAGGGGAGAAGTCTTGAAGTTACCTGGTATGGAACCCATAGGGCCAATAATCAAAGGTACAATGGGAAAAAATCATCCTGTGCTGAAACGATTCTTAGTATGAGAACAGGCAAAACTAAAATGAAAAATTTGAAAAATTAAAATGATAAAAGATTATAGAAGTGTCCAGGCACAAAAAGACTAGAGCTCTATAAATAGAACAAAAACTAAACTGTCCTCAGATTCCTTTGAAATACTAAATTCCAGCAGTCAATGGATAATATTTAAAACATTTTAAGGGGAAAGTTTGCATTCCAAGAATTTTAAACTCAACTAAGCTACCTGTGAAGTGATTTAAACAGAAATTATCAGATAGACCGGGGTCCTGTAAAAATGTCTGAGCAAGTACTCTCAGCAGTTGAAAATCATTTTGATTTAAAATGGGAGTTTCATGATGTAACTTTGTTTATCTTGAAGGCATTTCTGGGAGTAGTATTAAAATCTCCAAGCTTGACCCTATAGAAATCTTAAAAGGATATCTCTTAAATTTTAGTGTGTGTGTAAGAATTTAGATTTCGGGTTCTTATTCCAAGATTTGACTTCAGAGATCTGGGGAGCCTCAAAAATTTTCATTTTTGTTTCATAATACAGAAATTCAGAATATATAAGAAGATCAACCACAGTGGAAGAAATAAAGCAAGAATAAACTACTAAATTTCACACTTATTACAAAACAACTGATATTCAGGAAAGGAAGATAAATTGAAAGAGTATTTAAAACCTGTAGTCAGAGGAGCACCATGTATCTATAATATTTTTTTGAAAATTTTGTTTTAGTTGTAGGTGTACACAATGCCTTAATTTTATTTTTATGTGGTGCTGAGGATCAAACCCCGTGCCTTCCACATGTGAGGTGAGCACTCTACCACTGAGCTACAACCCCAGCCCTCTAAGACTCTTAAGAGAGAGGATAGATGTGAAATAATATTGCTTAAATTATAAATACATTCATAAGTTTAATTTATTTGGAAACAATTGTAATTATATAGAAAAGCTGCAGGATTAGTATGAAGAATTCATAAACTCACTTCACCCCAATTCCCCATATTCCCCTGAGCTTGATCTTCCTTTTTCCCTCCCCCACTTCCTGTCTCCCCCGCCCCCTCCCAGGTCTCCATCTTTCATCTTTAGTCTTTCATTACACTTTAGTCTATCCCAAATCATCCAACTTCAGACAGGATGTGCCATCATTTCCATGTACTTTGGTGGGTACCTTTCCCCCCCAAATTTTCACACAACCCTTTCAATCAGAAAGTCAACCCTACCATCCATTCAACCCACAGACCTCTTTCAAATGTTGCAGCCTCTCCAACCTTTCCCTTGCTTTTGTGATTCAGAGTCCATTTCAAGATCACATTGCACCTGGTTGTCAAGTCACTTTAGCCTCCTCCCATCTGGAACATTCCTGGACTTTGATCATCTTGACAGTTGTAATGACTACAAGCCTTCCCTTATGAACACTTCCCTTGATGTACATCTGTCAGGGTTTCATCATGAACGGAGTCAGACCACTCAGTGCTGGCTGAAGGACCACAGAAATTCTGTCGTGGTTTTCTTGACACATCACATCAGAGGGAACATGCTGTCATCCCACTTCAACATAAGTGATAACAACGGGGGCTGCCAGAACAAAGTCCCACAGACTGGACGACTTAAATGACAGAGATTTAGGCTCTCACAATCCTGGAGGCTAGAAGTCTATGAATTTTGTGGGGAAAGAGTTCTCTCTTTAGCTTGTAGATGACCATTTTCTTTGTGTCTTCACATGGTCTTCCCTATATGCATATTGTGTTCAAATTTCCTCTCATGAAGACATCAGTTATATTGAAGTTGGCCTTATCCTAATGATCATATTTTAACATGTTTCTTTATATCATATGGATTCATGTCTTTAAAGATCCTCTGGCTGGAGATGTAGCTTAATAGTAGAGTACTTGCCTAGTATATGCAAGACCCTGGGTTCAATTCTAGCATTGCATTAATTAAAAAAGAAGAAAAAGAAGAATATCTTAAGGCCCTCTTATATTAAGATTTCAATTTGTAAATTTGGAGGGGCACCATTCAGCCCACAACAACTTTTATCACCTGATCACCTTGGTATGTCTGTCAAGTGTCTCTAGTATAATGTCTCCCTAATTCCCTATGCAATGGATATTTTATGGAGAAGCACACTGAAGCTATGTTGATACGTAGGGTCTTATGAAATCACAACCCACAGCTTTAGCATCAGTTGGTAACGTCTATCCAAATCAACTATTATTATATCCATCATTTTTTCTATATAATTAACATTTACTGCAAAGACAAGCTTCTCCGCCCCCATCAAATGGACTTAGATTTGACCAAGGGATTCCCTTCAAACTAGTTCCTGGATCCTTTTAAGATGTTTCCATTTAATTTTTAAGCATTTCCTTACTTTCTTGGGCAATGTTACAAGTTTATCATATGTTGTCCTTGTTCTAGCCTTGGAATTAACCAGTTCTCCAAGAAGTACTGACTCCTTTTAGTGAAATAGAATGTTTGGAAACCAGTATACCCTTTGTGACTGGGGTGAGGCAAAGTGACTAGCCCTGAGCTCTCTGATGAACAGAAATAGAAGATGCACACATAACCTATGTAACTCTTTCTGTCTTTATCTAATTCCATATAACTATTTCTATCTTTGTCTATATAAACTGGGAGTCATACTGATATTATCAGTTTCAACCCAACATCTTAGGGTTCATCTCCCTGCTCCCGTATTTATATCTTCCACAGTAAAACACACATGCATGCACACACACACACATAAATAAAAACCCTGAATCCCATTATTCTCATTATAATTGTTTATTTGCTTATTCCATCCTCTCTACTATGCTGATTTTTGTTTGTTTGTTTGTTTTGTGGTGCTGGGGATTGAGCCCAGGGCATTCATTATGCATGCAAGGCAAGCACTCTACCAACTGAGCTATACCCAGCCCCCAACCTCTCTTCTATGCTGTTTTAATCTCTGTCCTTGGCCCTTGCTATCTCCTTGCTCAGTCATCTTATCTGAGTTCATATTTATGCTGGAAGTATCATTTTTTATACTTATCGAGAAACACTAAGCTTTTCAAGGTAAATCACTGTAAAAACTTAGTTTGCATTCACTCCTACAGACATGACTTTCAGCTACAAAATACCTCATGATCCCAGTTATAAAACACTGAAAAAATTTTTGCTCTATGATATATACTGATTAAAGAAATTGGAATTTGTTTTCTGAAGTAAAAGCCATGCATTTGCTGACTTATCATTATATGGTTCTGTAGGTTCTTCTATTAGTCAGAAAATTCCCGGCCTTGAGGTATTGCCTTCTCTAACAGCTTCCTCTATATGGTATGTATGTTTAGCAGATGTCAATCTAAACACAACAGCACAACTGGTTGCTCTGAGCACTAATCAGCTCCTTTCATAATTGTGTAATAATATTATTACTATTTCATGCATATCTGCCCACCATCTTTAAAACAGCTCTGTGAAAGAGGCACAGTGGTGTACTCATGTAATCCCAGTGGCTCAAGAGGCTGAGGCAGGAGAATAAGAATTCAAAGCCAACCTCAGCAAAAGCAAGGTGCTAAGCAACTCAGTAAGACCCTGTCTCTAAATAAAATACGAAATAGAGCTGGAGATATGGCTCAGTGGTTGAGTGCCCTGAGTTCAAACACGGGTCTCAGGGCTATGGTACTGTGGTCTCTACTCCATTGAGGAAGAGAGCAAGGCTCTAAGAGATGCAGTTAGTGCCCAGCCCAGGCTCTCACAGCAGAGAGTTGACTGACCCCAATCAAAACCATGTCCCCTCCAAATTTAGCCAACGTTTTATCTTTTTATGGAAAAGAAAGTATAAAAATAGAAACTGCAGTTATATAACCAAAAATAAATAAATAAATAAATAAACTCCGATGTCTTTGCCAACTGGTAAAAACCTTTCAGTTTAAGAACCTTTTTTTGCCTAGAAAAGTCAACCTTAAGAATCCTTTCCAGAAGCGTGGACAGGGGAACCATTTGGTTCCCCTACTTTCTCTGCTGAAGGAAATGACAGTCACTCTATTGCCAGATGAATCAGATGTTAATCTTTCCACATTGTCCTTTTCACCAAGCACCTTGGCCCTATATGCTCACCAAACCCTTACCCAGCAAAAATGCTGCTTCACCTTTGCTCCATGTGGCTGAGTTTCAAAGTATCACTGACCTGCTATGACGGGTCACAAATCCACTGCTTTGCTTAAGCTGAACTGCTGCTAATCCTCCCAAACAGATGAAAATCTCTCCCATTCTGAAAATAAAACTGGAAAAGATATTCCACAACAGCAAGTGGATGAAGGCTATTTGGAAAAGAAGTGATTTTTTTCAATATCCATTCCACTTGCATATATATGTATATTTAGATGTTGATGGAACTTTATTTTATTCATTTATTCATATGCAGTGCTGAGAATTAAACCCAGTGCCTCACACATGCTAGGCAAGTGCTCTTCCCCTGAGCCACAACCCTAGCCCCTCCACTTGCTTATTTTAAACTACCTACAGGTCCTATTTTATGTCCTCAAAAATTATTAACAGCTAACATTTATTGAGCGCCATTTAAGTACTCTTTACACATAAAAGATGTAAAAATGTGGCTCATCCTTTCCTACTAGTGGCTCAGGCATGAAGACAGTAAATATTCAATAGCAAATTAAGCTGTAGAACAGATCTCCCCAGGAGGACCACAAAACAGGATTTAGTTGAAAACTTGTTTCCAAACTATGACTCTTTTAGTCAAGACAAATGCAGTCACGTGTCATTTAACCACAGGGCTATGTTCTGAGAAATTGGCCATCAGTTTGTTTCATCATTGACCAAATAGCACGGTGTATACTTACACAAACCCAGATGATATAGGTCAATCACTCCACGTGGCTTCTTGATATAATCAAGAGCCGTGGTAAATGTGGGTTGTATGAAGCTGCTGCCAGTGTAACACAGCACATTTTAATAAGTAGGAGTATACTCTAAAAAAATAATGTCACAGTAAATATATAAACCTGTAATATAGTCATTTATTATCATTATCATGCATTATGGACTGCACATGATCATACATGCTATGCTCTTTATAACAGGCAATGCCGTAGGCTTGTTTACACAACAAACTTGTGAGTAATGCATTACCCTAGAATTTCATCAGCAACAGCAGTTTTCAGTTCCTTTATAACTTATGGGACCCCTTGGTCTAAGCAGTCCATGGTGGAGGGAAATATCATTACGGAGTGCATGCCTGCCTGCCAAAGAATTCAAACTGAGAAAATGTTTTTGAAGAAAACCTATTTGGAAAGAGATGCTCTAAGGTTCCTTTTGCACAAGGGCCAAAGGGGTATGGTGGGCAGGTTTCCTGCTTCATCTCAGGTCAAGAAAGGTTTGCCCGGAGCTGTACAGAGCTTGTTAAATGTTCCCTGCCAGGAAAATGCACAGCAGACTGTTTGTATGACTTGCACCCCAAGAATCTAGAGGGCAGGGGAGAAGGATAGACCAGCGGTGTCATTATCAGGGTGAAGGAAGAGTTGTTGCTGCTGTAAGATCAGCCTGTGCTCCCTGTTTGTCAGGACGAAGAATTTATCCATGTCTGGACCATGAGTGAGGGGGCCTGCTTGAAGCCCCTTTAAACCCTGGAACAATGGGTTTAAACTGAAGGTAGAAGCAACCAGAAGAAAATTCATTGCCCTCAACATGGGAAGTGTGGTTGAATGCCGTGGTGGGGGACATTCCACACCTTTACACATCTGCCCAGACAGATAGTGGGAAGCCATCTTCAACAGACCAGGTAAGTAAGGATTCACCACTACCATACCTCCTTCTTACCTTTCCTCTCACGTTACTGATGAGAAACCAGGTTTATCTGATTGGGAGAACAAGACTGGAGGGTTAATATGAAGGAGAAGAAGACAATCATGTCCCAAACCTGGCTTCTCATTAGAAGAATCAGGAAAACTAGGTGAAACTGGAAGCTTATATTACTATATGGGATGTGACATCTTAAGTGCCAAAATGAGATTGTGCTTTGCAACTTAATGAAGTTTTAGAACCATTTAAAGATAATCAGAAATGTTAGGGAACCACCTGATTATTTATTCATGGGCAGAGAAATATCTTCCAGTGAATAAATTTCAAATGGGCTCCCTTTTTATTATAATCTTATGTCTTGTTTATATAACGTGTTGGTCATATGTTAATTATTATTGTATTTGATCCTCACAGCAACTCAATGAGGCAGACCTATGATTATTTCTATTTTTACAGATGAGGAAATAAGGCAAATAGAGGTTAAGGATCTTATCTAAAGCCACACAGTCAATACAAGGTGAACTGGAATTTGACTACAGAGTTTAAACTCTTAATAGCCATCCTATATTTGCTTCATGGAAATCTCAAAGAATAAAAATCTGTAAATATTGGACAACAGTTTTAATATACTGTCTGTCTTTGTTTTATGTTCTAGAGAAATTCCCTACAATTCTGCACTTGTTTTCTTATAAGACTGCTCTTTTTTGAAGGATCATAGTACTGTGAAATTAGATGGTTCTTTGTCAACTTTAGAGCAACCTAGCATCAAGTAAATAATGTATGTTCACAATATTTCTCTATGATAATGAGCACAGATACCATTATTATTCCCTTATACAGATGGGAAATCTGTACCAGTCATTGTTCTTTCAGGAAAACTGAAAGCAGAGAGAAAATTAATTCAGGGAATGTTAACAAAGGTGTTTGTTTTAGTCAGTTTTGTGTTGCTGTGACCAAAAGACCTGAGAATAACTACTTAGAGGAAGAAAAGCTTATTTTGGCTCATGGTTTCATAGGTTTAGTCCACAGTTGGTGGATTCCATAGTTCTGGGCCCACAGTGAAGCAGAACATCATGATAGAGGGGTGGCAGAGGGAAGCAGATCAAGGTAACCAGGAAACAGGAAGTGTGTGGTGGGGAGAGCTCTCTGCTCACCACGACAAACTATAAGCCCTAGAAGTACATCCCCAGTAACCTATTCCTTCACCCACACCCTACATGCCTATAGTTACCAACAAGCCAATCCACATCAATGTATTAATCCACTGATTGAGTTCTAGCTCATATAATCCAATGATTTCACCTCTGAACATCCTTACATTATCTCACACGTGAGCTCATAGTTAAACCATATCATGTGTAAACCACAACAGTTTTGGCAAAGCTGGAAAGGCAAAATGAAGAAGGGGGTTGCTACCCAGAGGTCAGAAGCTGCTACCGTCCCAGGGCTGGAACCACTGTGTATCTGGAGACACTGACCCATGGGAACCTCGAATACTCTTTGGGCCCCCTGTTGTATGCATTTGCTGGTGCTGCCACCGATGTAGGCCAGAGCAGGATGAACCACTGCAAGATCTTCCCCTGAAGCAAGGGAATATGGGGGATGGTGCAAAGGAAAACAGAAAAGGGCGGAGTGAGGACCCCTATCTGACATGGACCCAAGAAGAGGATCAATAATTATTCAGGTTAATGGTAATCAGGACCAGAAGACAGGTCAGACATCAGGAGTCTCCAGGACATTCCTTCATTTCTAACACCAACTGCCAGTTCAAGGGTCCTCAAGACCACAAATAGTTTGCATAATTTGTTACAAGAACTCAAAAGAACTCACTGAAAGCTGATATATTCACAGTTAACGGTTTATCATAGTTAAAGAGAACAGATTTGAATCAACCACGGGAAGAGGCATGTGGGGCAGAGTCCAGGAGAGTTCCAAGTGCAAAGCTATCCCAGGCATGAATGCTATTCGCTCCTCCCAGCAATGGTGTGTAACAATTCATCGGAATGTTACCAACCAACCAGGAAGGTCACTCAAGCCCTGAAGTACTGAGTTTTAAATTGGGGCTCAGTGACGTAGATATGGTTAGCAACATGCATGGCTTCACTTAGTTCCCAGTTCTTTCAAAGTTCAATCTGATACCGTTGTGACACAGAGCTCTCACTGTACAGGACGCTATTAGTACAGCCTATCTACTTGGACCAAGGCCCCCAGTAAATTATTAGTCAGGACATTCTTCCCAGGATCTGAAGGCCAAGGCCAGACCTGTCTTTGGACAAGGTCAATACTGTACTGTACACCAGGTCTTCTTCCTGATGGTCCTTTCATTATTCTAGTTCTTTATTTGGTCCTCAAAGCCATGTTATAGTATAACCTGGTGTGTTAGTTTCTATCACTGTGTCAAAATGCCTGAGATAGAACTTTAAAGGTTTTTATTTTGGCTCATGGCTTTGGAGGTTCCAATCCCTGATCAGCTTGCTGTGTTGCATTTATGTCTGTGGTGAAGTAGAATGTCATGGTCGGGAGTATGTGATAAAAGAAAACTGTTCACCTTGTGGCCATTAGGAAGCAAAAAGAGAAGGAGAAAGGGTCTGGAGTCCCAATATCCCCTTTCAGGACACACCCCCAATGACCTAAGTTCCTCTCCCTAGGCTCCACCTCCTAAAGAATCCACTCTCTCTCCATAGCATCATCAGCTGGGCACCAGGCTTTCAACACATGCACTTTTGGGGGACAATTTAATATCTAAACCACAGTACCTAGGATGCAAAAAGGTATTTAACAATAATTTCATCATTTTACAGAGTATATAAAAAGTAGTAATTTCACTTATAAAATGCATTTTATAAAGCAGAAGGACTGTAAGTTTGAGGCCAACCTCAGCAACTTGACAAGGACCTAATCAACTTAGTGAGACCATGTCTCAAAATAAAAAATAGAAGGGGCTGGGAACATGGCTCAGTGGTTAAGCAACCCTGGGTTTATTTAATTCCTGGTACCAAAAAAAGAATTACAAAGTGAAAAAGTGAAATAAAATGTTTAAAAAAAGCATTTTATTTAGTGTATGTTTAGAGTTTATTTTATACACTCCTTAGTAATATTTAAAATACATAGACATATTCAGATTCTCCACATTTGACCATAACATGTTATTAATTTAAATGAATTATATAGCAAAAACATAAATTAGAAACAAATTAATTCAAGAGTAGTTTGTATAGTATATTATTTTAGGATCAAATGTATATTAAAATCTAGATTAAAATTTAAAATTATGTGCTATGGCAAAAACAAGCTGAGTGCCACAGATTTAATGTCTTGAGTATGTTCATAAAAAATTGATTTATTACAATTTCCATTTCTTATTTCTATGATGAATACAGAGAAATTATTTTAAACTTCTAAATACAGGTATTTCTGTTCAAACAACATATTTCAGGTAGGAATAAATGTTTTGATTCAAAGGAAGAGTCGAGTTAGATTTAATTGACATATTTTCCTTCTCTTAATATCAGTTTTAAAGTACTAGAGGTGTTTTACTAGGCTATATGAAACTTCTGTTGAAATAAAAATTATATGTAGATATTCAATGGTCTCCTTGTGAATTTGTGAATTTGTATAATTATTATCATTTTAATAGCCTTCAACAAGTTGTTGGAGATACATACACACACACACACACACACACACACACACACATATATTTCCTTGTAGGGTCATGCACTCTCCTGGATTTGTATCTCCAAATTCCTTGAGTATTTACAAAACCCTGATTAAGGCATTCCCATCCTACAGCTATGAACTAATTTATGTGATTAAAATTGAGCAAGTGACATGACATGCTCTAACTCAAGAAAGGAACAGAGTAGAAATCCAGTATAATTATTTTGGGGAAAATAAGGCCCAAAATTTTAGGGATGCTTTAAGGGAGTGGGGCCAAAATTTCCTTCTGTTTTTAAAAAATTTTTGTTAGTACATATTAATTACTCAGCATAGTGACTTTCATTATGGCATATTAGTACAGGCGTATAACATATTTTCATCAATTCTATCCTCCGCTATCATTATCTACCCATTCCCTTCTCTTTCCCATCCACCATCTCCTTTCTTTTCTCTAATAGTCTTCCTTCTACATTCATGTCATCTTCCTCACCCCTAGATTCCACACAGGAGAGAAAATATGTGGTACTTGTTGAATTTGACTTTGGTCAGGTAACATGATGACCAACTCCAGTTCCAACCATTTTCCTTCAAAGTACATGATTTCATTCTTTTTTTTATTGCTGAATAATATTCTACTGTGTATATATATACCATAGTATCTTTTTTTCATCTGTTGATGGGCATTGTAGGCTGATCCCACAACTTTGCTATTGTGAGTTGTGCCATGATAGACATAGGTATGCAGGTATCTCTATAGTATGTTGGTTTTAAGACCCACATTTCATAACATCATTTCCTTTTACTTCCACTAGTGAAAACACAGCTACATGGCCATACTTAGCTATAAAGAAGACTAGAAAGTCGAGTTTTTAGCTGGTTTGGCATTTTCCAAATAAAGAAGGGGAACATGGATTTGGGGTGACACCTAGCTCTCTCCGGTGCTGTATGGTAATCAGGAAACAACATGGAAGCTTACTGCACTCAGCAGAGGCTGCCCTGATCGAGTCACGGAATCATTAACAATCCTACCTGATCTCCATTAATCACCTTGCATTCTCAGTTGATATATACTCAATGGCTCTCAAATTAGACAGAGATATTTGTCATGGTTCACCTCTAAACCTGGACAGTGAAACAGGTACCAGAACACTTTCTTTAAAGAGTGGATACCCACAGGCCTTTAGCTGAGGAATGTTGCCCTAAACCAAACAGGACATGAAACACTGGTGACAACATGGGTACCAGCGCCGACTCCCAGGAGTACACAGCTCTCCTCTATTCCTATCCTCTAGCCCAGTCCCCCTCCTCACTGTATCTCCCAGGAGGAGCAACACTGATCTGCAAGGGTCAAAGGCAAGGGCATTTACTTCCACTCTCAGAGGGGTCGTTCTCTGTTTTTGAGATTTGATCATTTGGAGGATTTGCTTCATTAAGTTTCAAAAGCAGAGGCCATCATGCCTGTGGCCGTGGCACTGCTCCTGTCGGCATCAGCCCTGAGCAAGGTCTGGGTCTTGGGTTCTGTTTCTAAGCCTGTTCTCCAGCCTTCTCAGTAAGAACAGCAGCTCCTGAAAATTCCTTTATTAGATGACTTCCATCTTAAATCATTGGAGTTGGATTCTGATTACTGACAGGTACGGTTTGGGGGGGTTAAATACACTCAGATCTGCTCTCGGGAAGGAGCTCATTCCCTTTTATTACCCCTTGCATTGGGCTTATCACATCAGACTGCCCAAGAGGCTGCATTGGACTTGGCTTAGGGCAAAGGAAGCCCAAGAAGCTTCTCAGCTCTCTGTTGCAGGTACAGCCCAGAGGCCTGTCTCTAGCCTGGCCCGTATGAATTCTTCACATCATTTATTCCAGTTCATGACTTTCCAGAGGATTAATAATGACAGCCATCTTTATCTTCTCTTGTCTTAGGAAATGATTTAAGTGATTGAGAGCCTGGCTCTCGCAGCCTGCGCTTTCAGACTTAATACGACAAAACATTCCATCACCTTCGACCAGCCTAGAGGACCACGCATTATATGTGAAGTTCCTTGTCCATTTTGTGGGAACTTTACAGCCAGAAAGTGCTGGCTACACAAGTCTGGAATTAGTATTTATAGAGCATAATGCACAGACCACTAGACATGGGACATATTGAGAGAAAAATGAATAAAGCCTCATATGGGCTTTTGTGGAGGAGGATTAACAAGGCAGAGGTTCAAAGTTGGGAATGCCAAAAAAAAAAAACTGGGGAGAGATCCAATTATGAGCACAAAATCTACTAAATTGCTTTCCCCAGCCTATGTTCAAAGGAGAAGCTGCCTCAGAATATGAAATCACTTAAAAAGATTTATTGTCTACATTTTCTTCATGGAAGCCAATATAATGTGTATGGATCTTCCAAGTTTTATCCCATTAAATAGTAACAATGGTGGTAATGAAATAGCAGTTATCTCCTGATCACTTCCTCTCAAGTGCCAGCTAAGTGGTTGCCACCAGAGTTCATACTCTCAACCCTAGTCATAGGCTGGTGTTGTCACTTACCTTCTGTTGCAGATGACACAGAGTCATATACAAAATCAGTATTTCAGGACTAACACAATATGGTGGCCCTGACTCTCTTTTCCAGTATCCATATCTATTTAATTATTTTGTAAAAAGTACTTTCTCGCTGCAAAAGGGAAAATTTTCACTCTTCCTTTGTTTCCAGTCACCAGTAGGTTCTCCACTCCAACTATAGGATAGAATGGTGAGTCTCTGTTGTTGCTGCTGCTATTGGGGATTGGACCCAGGGCCTCACTCATGCTAAGCACGTGCTCTACCACTACCACTGAGATGCACCCCCAGACTGTGATGAGCTCTTTAAAATCACTAATAACAAGTTGGGCACAATTCTGCATGTCTGTAATCCTCAAGAAACTGAGACAGGAGGATCACAAGTTGAAGCCAGCCTCAGCATCTTAGTGAGATCTTGAGGATGTAGCTCAGTGGTGGAGTGCTTGCCTAGTGTTTTGTAAAGCTCTGGGTGTAATCTCTAGTAACACACACACACACACACACACACACACACACAAACACATACACACACATTACCAACACCAAAGTCATACTTTCAGCCAGTTCAGTCAGAGTACCACAGGTAGATATCGCTATAGAATAAGTTAAGCTAACTGCTATCAAACTAAATGACAATCAGAGAAAGTTTCATTACAGTTTAATTACATTTATTTGAGAGGAGCACAGTCTTGCACAGCCTTGCAATGGGGAATACATGTGTCAGAGTAAACTATGAGCAAATTCAAGGAGGTTGGTGAGGCAGGGGAAGTTTTTAAAAGAAGAGGATTACAAGAGATATCTTGAAATAATAGTCCTTGGCTATGAAGATCAACAACATGGATGGTGTCAGTCCAAGATTAAACGAACAGTTGTTGGACAGATGATCACAACGTTACAAAATAAATAAATAAACAAATAAATAATAAAATTTATTTGTTTATTTATTTATTTTGTAACGTTGTGATCATCTTTTTGCAAGGCTGTGGTTCTGGCAAAGCCTTTTGTGAGTTGAGTAGCTCTTATTATCAGGCACACATGCATGAGATCTCCCTCCTTCACCATCTCCCACGTTTCTTTTTCTTTCTTTCTTTCTTTTTTATTATTTTCTTTTTTTGGTTAGAATTGGACAAAAGTGACTCCATTTTAGCCAGGTGTGGTGGTACACACCTATAATCCCAGCAATGTAGGAGGCAGAGGCAGGGGGATCACCAAGTTCCAAGTCAGCCTCAGCAAGTTTTCACCACTCAGTCTCAAAATAAAAAATAAATAAAAGGGCTGGAGATGTAGCTCAGTGGTAAAGCACCCCTGGGTTCAATCCCTAGTAGCAAGAGGGGGAAAAAAAGTGACTCTGCTTTGATCTTGACAACTTTCACACCACATGGATGAAGATGGAAAAAGAACAAAAGACTAAACTTGTGTTGAAAACGTGGTGGCAAGTTCATGGTTAGAAGAGTATCACTTAGAGGGAGAAGAGCACAGGACCATGCTGTTGGCCTCAGTGAGTGAGGGATTACAAGGAGAGTAATGAAACTAATGGCGAGTCATCGGTTTTCCCATTTCGTAGCGCGACATGCTAGCATGTATATCTTGAGCTCTGAATTTGGAGGGAGAAAACAATCAAAATTTAGGGGTAATTCTCAAAAATAATATATATTTAGTATATATGTATATAGATAAACATATATGTGTGTCATATATATGTATATATATATAAATTAAACAGCTAATATTTGTCAGGGGTAGAGGACAACACTATGGAAATGGGTCCAGGCATCAATATATTTTAAAGATTTCCCAAGAGATCCCAAAGTGCAGCCAGGCTTGGGAATTACCATCCTACCTCTCTCCCCTCAATCCAGCCTTCCTGCACTGTGCACGTCTACTCTGCTGTTTGGTAGATGGCATATGGATCTCTGTGAGATAAGCAGACAAGCAAATGGCACTCAGGCCTGCAGAAGGGATGCTGTGCTCTAGCCGGATTGACATGGCATCTACAGCCAGGCAGCTGTTTGGAGACAGAGAGGCTGAGAGTACTCCATCTCCTTCTCCCCTCTTCATTCACTCATGGTTGGTCACGCATTTGCGTCATCCCTGTTATTCCCCATGACTGAGCTCCTAAGGCAGCACCTGGACTTGGCGCCAGCTGCAGCTTCAAAGTGCCTGGAGAAAATTCTGAAGACCTGGCTCTTTTTGTCTATGAATAGACCCGTCATTCCATTCCTCTCCCTCAGCGCCAGGCAATAGGAAGGGACCCTTTCACAAGATCTCATTATATTCTTTGATTTCTAAGTCAGTCTGATTTTTCAGGAACTTTGCCTTCCTTTCTTTGATTCAAATCTCAAGACAATGATCAAAACACACAATGTTCCTGTTAACTCAGAGTTTTATCACTTACAAGAGTGATTTGAAAGGTAGAATAGGAGCTAGTGGTATAGCTGGGTGGTGGAGCATTTGCCTAGCATTTGCAGGGCTCTGGGTTTGGTCCCCAGAACGGGGGTGGGGGGGGTGGGGGGGGGAGGTGTTTTTTACATGCTATCAAGTAGCACTATTGGCATAAACAGTTTTGCCAAATTTTTAATATCCCATCAGATATATATGTAGGAAAAACCATAAATAGGTTTATGTTATCTGAGCCCAGAATTTGACCCATTTTATTTATAAATATAAAATATCGTTTACATGATTTCAATACACACTAAATTTCTGTGAATGTGTCTACAATGTGAAAGAGAGAAGATTCTACTTTTTTTTCCCCCTTATTTAGTATGAGTTATTGGCCATTTCAGAGAATTCCACTGGTGATTTGGGACATTTTACCTGCCAATATTGAGATGGGAATTTGGTGTAAAGGGGGAGATATACTGAATCTCAAAGAAAGCAATGCAGAAAATGCCCATGACCATAGAAATCTCACACCAATCTCCCTCAGAAAATGGCCTACATCGTCCCTTGAAAGTGTACTCTTGCTTTACCCCAAACTCCCCACTCTTGCGACAGCCTACATTCTCCCTTGAATGTGCCCTTGCTTTCCTAAATAAACTTCTGTCTATGCCTCTGGCAAGTGATGAAATTCTTTTCCATCACATTTGCCAAGAAACTTGCTGGTCCTCAGTCAAGTTCCCCTTCTCTCATAGAACTCCGCAGACCCTTTGTTGGAGACACCTCTTCTCCTGCGACAATATGAGATGCCTGTATTAGTCTTCATTGTAGTCACTTTCTTGGTGATTTTACATATAAGGACAAGCATATGTCTGCTTCTTTATGTCCCCTCTGCGCCTCTGTATATTATATCATTGTTAATCACTTTCTTTTTATTTATCCTTTATATTTTAGTTGGGATATTATATCAATTTTTCTTACGAAATTATGCTGGAGGTAATTAATATTGACTGAATCGCATTTGAGGATAATTAAGATGTTACAGAACTTGTTGTGATATAGAAAATAAGCATATGAGATGTTCCACATTATAAGTCAGCAGGAATGTATAAATTAAACCAACAAAGAGATGCTGAGGTAGGTGGACTCTCCAGGAGACAGTGAGAAAGACACTTAGCAGGGGAAGACCCAGATCCAAGAGCATGACCATCCAGGCTTGTCTCTTGAGCCAGATAAACAAAACCTCCAGTGCATGCTTATACCCAATCAATTAGAACAACAACAACAAAAAATGAATTTAAATGTCACCAGATTCAAAGACCTACACAATGTGTCCACAATTGATTTATGACTAGAATGCTTAACCTAGCAGAAACATTCTGAACCCCAAATATGAATGGGATTTGATTTTCACAATAGCTGGCTTAGGAACCTGCACATTTCTTCCCCAGGAAAAAAGAATATATATATATATATATATATATATATATATATATATATATATATCAAGGAAGCCCAACCCTCACATGTCACTTGTCTGATAAATAAGGGATCTCCATACCCTTCTTTGGGGATGCATATACCTTTGTTACCATAATATGTATGTGTGTGTGTGTGTGTGTGTGTGTGTGTGTGTGTATATATATATATATATATATATATATATATATATAAATTTTTGCTTATACCTTGCTTTTAATGTGTCCTGAAATTGCTTTCAATGGTGTAAGGCCAGAACCTGTCCTGACCAAGCTAAGGTCCCAATTCTCCCTTGGAGGGACTTCCTTGAACCCTTATCTTATGACAAATCTACTACATGACTATTAGAAAGGCCCAAATTTAAAGCATTGACAGCATCAAATGCTGACCAGGATATGGAGCAACAGGAATTATCATTCAGTGCTACCAGAAATGCAAAATGGTACAGCCACTTAGGCAGTTTCTCATAAACTAATCATGCTCTTACCAATATAATCCAGCAATGATGCTCCTTGTATTTTCCAGATGAATTAAAAATTCACTTGTACATAAAAATGGGTGGATGTTTGTAGCAGCCTTATTCATAATTCAGAAGTATTGGCTACAACCAAGATACCTTTGAATAAGTGAGTAGACAAATAAACTGTGGAATATTATTCGGTACTAAAAGTAATGAGCTTTTAAGTCATGAAAACATATAGATAAGAGGGAAATTTAAACACATATTATTAAGTAAAGGAAGCTAATCTGGAAAGACTACATACCATATGATTCTATATGACATTCTGGAAAAAGGAAAACCTTAGAGACAAGTAAGAAGATCATGTTTGCCAGACAACAGGGGAAAGGGAGGAAATGAATAAACAGCGCAAAGTGATTTTAAGACAATGAACCCTAAAGACAGAGTGAATCCTAAGGTAAGCTGTGGTCTTCCCTGTGTAATGATGTGTCAATACAGGGGCATTGATTGCAACAAGGTATCATACCACTCTGATGGAGGAAGCTATGAATGTGTGGAGGCAGGGGGTACATGGGAAATCTCTTTCCACTCAATTTTTCTGTGAACTGCTCTAAAAATTAGACCTTTTCCAATAAACCATACTATTTGTTGCTGATTTTTTTTTTTAAATAAAAAGTGAGCATTGGGCCAGGCATGGTGGCACATGCTTGTAATCCTAGTGGCTCAGGAGGCTGAGGCAGGAGGATCACAAGTTCAAAGCCAGCCTCAGCAAAACTGAGGCTAAGCAACTCAGTGAGACTCTGTCTCTAAAGAAAATGCAAAATCGGGCTGGGATGTGGCTCAGTGGTTGAGTGCCCCTGAGTTCAATCCCCAGTAAACACCCCCCCCACCACCACCAAAAACAAAAGTGATCATGGGTCTGATAGACTTGAGAACTCTTCCTTTAGAAGAAAATGAAGCCTGACTTTTTAGGCTGAATCCAGAGGAATTAACTAATATAAGAACTTAAACCAAATACCTGCTCTGAATTACAAAGTTTCAGAATAAATGTAGTACTATATGTATAAGACATAGCCATTTGTTCTGAAACTATGTCTTGTACATGATACAATTATGTAATTATAAATGCATTCCACGTTATATACACTGTGTATGTATGCATACTACTGAGGATAATGCAACTCTGAATTCCAGTTATTTCCTTCTAACCCGATGAGAAGAGCATCCGTCAGTTTTTTTTTTTCAGTCAAGATAGTACACAGTAAGTAGAACTTCATCATGAGAGCATCATTGTCATACATACAGGATTTTCTTTAGGCTTCCTAGTCAGGCTCTCCCTTCTCAAGCCTAAAAGTAGATCCCTGCCTGTGATCCCAGCGCCTGGCCTGCTTGGGAGGTTTCCTCCTGGACCCTGGTGGAGGCCTGATCTTATTTTGCTGCAGTTGCTACAGGAGCAGTCCCTGTTGCAGGGACAACTCCATCCCTAAACAAATATATGCAAAGGGCTGAGAAGCAGATTTTAGCCTTCACTGCTTTAGACACCAAGGAATGAAAACAATCTGTGCAATCCAAACAGAATAAATCCCAATGCCCCCAAGGGAAGTGGGTGTTTATTTTTAGGCTTTAAGCACCAGGACCCAGCTTCACCACTGGCCGACCTAGCACTGTGAGCGAGTCTGTAGTGTGGCCAGGAGCTGGACCAGAGAAGGTGCAAATGCAAACCAGCCTGGCTGGGAGCCTCTCATCCTGGGGGGCCTCTCTTCCTGGAGACTCGGCCCTGCGGCAGGGGCGTCTGCTTCACCTGGGTTAAGCCAGGGTGGTCGCTGGCCCAGAGGTGTCCAAGCTGCAAAAAGTGCTGGAATGCAGGCTCCTTGCTCAGCGTCTTGGTCACCCTTGGTGTGTCCAGGCACTGGAGCCCGGAGGTGCCAAGGGATTGGGCCGAAATGGTGGCGTAAACCGGGCTGGGACAATGCCTGAAGCGGTCCTCATCTCCTGTGGTGCCCCATACCCAGGTGGGAAACAAATTGCGCCTGCCTGGCCCGCCCAGGTAGAGAAGGGTGCGCCAGGTGCTCAGCCAGCCCAAATCTCTCCCCTGAGAACCTAGAAGAGTGTGGACCAGCCCAAGACTCAGTGCAAATGGGGCTGAGAGGGAAGGCATCCCTGCCCCTTGCCTTTAAAATTTATGGCCTAAAGCATCATAATCCCACCTTAGTTTTGAAATGCTCGTTTTGAATATCAGCATACTATTATGAGCATATACTTTTAAAAAATGGACTATCTTTTTAGGGCAGCTTTAAGTTTAAAAAAAAAAAAAAAAGACCAGAAAGTCCAGAGAGTTCCTGTATACCCAACTCCCTTTTGTGCAGTTTCTCTAGTATATTTGTCAGTACTGATGAACCATTATTCATACATTAGTATTAACCAGATCCAGAATATAAATTAGGATTCACTGTTTTGTACAGTTGTAAAGATTTTGACAAATGCACAACGGTCATGCATCCCTGGTGACCATAGTTCCACTCAGAGCTTCTCACCATAGTTCTAGAAGAAAAAAACTCTTTTTTGGTGCCCTTTAACTTTCCCATGAACCAATAGCACAAAAACTGATTAAAAAAAAGTCTAGGTACTTTCCTTGGGTTTCTGTCCTACATTGCATCTACAATATTTGGGGAAATAGATATAAGACCTAGTACAAGTTCCCAAACTTTATTAGGGTAAATAGTAACCATAAAAGGTTAGAAAACATACCCAAATACCCAACATTTCCATGTGGGAAGCCCAGTGACAAAAACCACTCCCTCTCACAAAATGTGGCTTTTGCGATGATGATGTGCAATGGAAATGTATTTTATAGAATAAAATGTTAATGTTTTTATACTGGGTCTTTGAGCCACTGGGAGGTTTTTATCTCCCTTTCAAAAATCCTGTGGATTACCTAAGTTAGAACATCACAGTGTCATTTATTAGACACAGAATCTCATCTAAATTATCTGCTCTAAGTGAATGAAGGACCGTTGGGTTGATCCAGTTGACAGATGTCTTTCTTTCACAGAGTGGACTTTGCTCTTTGTACATCTGAGATATGAGCAAAATCATGGTTTGATGAGAGATTTGTTAATATAAGAAATTTCGCCTGAGAAATTCCATTCATTTTTTTGTTAGCCTGTTTCACTAGACTCTGGAACATCCACTAAGGAAAAACATGGGAAGGAGAATGGGAAAAAAGCTTAACCAAAGGACACTGGAAAATAGAAAACATCTAGGGATAGAATAGCTTTCTTTTAATACAAATGAAACATTACTAACTCATTTATCTAAATTGTACAAAGTATATTAATAGAGGTTAACAGTCATCTATTTTTCTTCCCTAGTCATCTAGCATTGTTATCAGCAAATGGTCACATTTGTTCTATTTCTGACCAGAAAGATATAATGTAAGGGAACATAAAGTGGAAAAATTACTAAGGTGTCTCATCTATTGTCTGAAAAAAACCCCTAAACCTACACATGCCATAAAGATTAGAGCTAAAAGGAAATGGTGTAGTGATAAAGGATCCAGTAAGATTACTTGATTCCTATATTCAGTATATTAGAGGAAATAATTTTCCAGGGCCAGATCCCCTATAAGTAAATTACCAAACATCACTAATTACTTGGCCAAACGTTTGATCACTATCTAGGTTACAGTTTGCTATAAAACTTACACAAGCACCTAAGTCACTGAACCACTTCTGTGTAAGTACAAGCAGGCTATTCATTGGCACAGAAGGTATTCCGCAGCCCTGAGATTTTGATAGTCTTGAGTTTTCCCAGAACATACATGCACTCAGTAAATATTGTCCCCAGAGGTCAGCTAACCAGCAACTCTTAGTGTGCTCAGGGCACCGCAGCAATTTGCCCTGATGAGCTCAAGTGACTTAAAGATTTGTTGCCACTTCTTATTTTTAAATATCTTCAGGATCTTCAGGTCTATGACTCCTGCATTCACACAAGGATATGCACACAAGGTAAGGTGAGCAAAATCAATCTCCTCCCTTTTGTTAACTTGATTAGTAGGCTGCTACAACCAAATGCATGTTAAATTTCTGTGTCCCTTAGAAGGAAATAGACTAGTAGGGAAAAAAATATTTCTAATATTACTTTATTTCACTATATATATATATATATATATATATATATTTGTTTGTTTGCTTGCTTGTCTCTTGTTATTTTGTTAGTCAAGAAAGAAAACTAATTTCAAGAGCCTTGCATGGTGGCTTTTCTCTTTCTATTTCTACCTGTTAAGTGAATTTTACACATCTATTTATGTTATTGAACTACAATTTATACAAAGTTATGCTGTGTTATTTATTTATACATACTGGGGATTGAACCCAGGGGCATTTAACCACTGAGCCACATGCCCAGCCCTTTTTATATTTTATTTAGAGACAGGATCTCACTGAGTTGCTGAGGCTGGATTTGACCTTGTGATCCTCCTGTCTCAGCCTCCCCAGCCCCCTGAGATTGCAGGCGTGTGCCACTATACTGGGCTGTTGTATTTTTTGTGTGACTATTTTGAAACTTATTTTGTTATTTAACATTCCATTGAGCATCAGAAATGTGACACATACCAGCTTATTTGAATTTGGATATAATTTCTGATGATCATCTTTCAACTGCTTCATTGTTACGCAGTTTGAAAGGCTTATTTGTACACTTTAAAATTCTCTACAGTAATCTAGCCATTTTCTTTTCAACTTGGCAATAAAATTGCAGAAAGGGGTTGGATATTAACAGAAAATGTCTTAAGAAATTGGGAACAACTGGTGCACTTACATCTTTACACTTTTCATTTGCAGGGAGAGTAATGAAGTCCTGTCCTTATAGTCAAAAGGCCCTCCAGCTGTGTCCTTCTGTACATGTGAATCACATCCTCTCAGTATCCTATTGGAGGGGTCACATTGCAGTGATGTGTTTATGAATTCTACAGAATTCCTTATAAAACATGAACAAGGGGGCTGAGGCTGTAGCTCAGTGGTAAAGTGCTTGCCTTGTATGTGTGAGGCACTGGGTTCCATCCTCAGCACCACATAAAAATAAATAAAGACACTGTGTGTTCATCTACAACTAAATACACATTAAAGAAAAAAAAACATGAAAAAGTAAATTTGGTGAGATTCTTTTCATCTACAGTAGGATCTAACTCATAAAAGTAAGTAAGTAAGAATTCCAACAAAGATAGAAAGAGCCTATTTCTTGCCACACACCCTCTCAACAGAGAGGTGAGCTTCCATCTGGCTTTCTTCTGGTGACCCCCTGGAGCTGCCTGTGAGGCTTAAGGGATAGAGGTAACTCATTAATTTTGGGCAGAGGCAGAGCACATGCCCAGTCATCAGGGGACAAGCAAGGCCAGAGGGGAGAGGGTAGTGGCTACTAGGATTTTAGGTAAGCTGGGTTTCTTTTCCTTAGCTCTTGCTACAGTTTAGATCTGAAATGTCCACCAAAGACTCAGTCCCCAGTTTGGTGCTATAGGGAGGTGGTAGAACCTTGAAAGGGTGGGGACCTGGTGGGAGGTCTTAGGTTATTGGAAGTGTCCTTGACACAGAGGGTGGGACCCTGATTTCTTCCTCTTTCATACTCCTTCATTTTTAGCCATGAGGTGAGCAGCTTTTTCCACCACAGAGTCCCACCGTGTTGTGCTACCCCACCACAAACAAAGCAATGGCGTCAACCAGTCATGGACTAAAACTTACAAAATTTTAAAAATTTGTTATAATATATTCATACATTCACACAATAAAACAGTATAATTTGATCAACTTAATTCCCCAGTCTCTCCCCCATTCCCCTTTTTATATTCTATTTTTCTCCCTTCTATTTTTTTTTTTTTTGTTCTAATTAGTTATACATGGCATTGGAGTACATTTTGACACATTGTACACAATGGTAAACCTTTTGTGTGTGTGTGTGTGTTGCTGGGGATTAGAACCCAGGGCCTTGTGCATGCAAGGCAAACGCTCTACCAACTGAAGCTATATCCCCAGCCCAAACTCTTCTTTTGTAAGTTGACTTATCTCAGGTATTTGTTATAGTAACAGAATCCTGACTAACACAGCTGTAAATGAAGATATTTTCCAGATTAAGAAAAATATACACAATTCAATAACCCCATTGTCTACAGGCATAATAAATCTATGGGTGCAAGTGAATTCATATCAGTATTTATATCTGTAGCTCTGTTAACTTACCAGTTCCCCCTATATAGCTATAGGACTTCATATTTAAAGTCCTCCTAGTTGTCAGTGGATAACTAGGAAATCAAAATATGAATATTATTCAACCATATAAAGGAAGGAAATTCTGATTCATCCTACAATATGGGTAAACACTAAAGATATTATGCTAAATGAATGAAGCCAACACAGAAGGACAAATGCTCTACGCTTCCACTTATAAGAGGCACCCAAGGTGGTCAAATTCATAGAGGTAGAAAGTAAGATAGAGGTTAACAGGGACTGTAGGTGTCGGGGCGCCATGAACAGGAGCTGAACACCACCCGACCCTTAGTCTTAAGCAATGGAGGTGTGGAACTGGCCTTCGCTGGCTCGCATTGCAAAAGCAGGTGGCCCTCACCTTTACTCGCAAGGAATTACAGCTCTGGGAGGGGGCGTCACCCAATGGGACTGGGCTACACCCCCCTGAAACCCAATCCCTTGCCTCATTGGATGAAACATTCTCAGTGTCTTCCCCTCAATAAATAGACCCTTAAGATGGAGAGCCGCCCCGATTCCTGCACGCAGAGGGTGTTTCTGAGTATTGCGTGCTCCCTTTGCCGTTTGCTTAGTTATTGATGTAGCCAGCTCTTGTGAACCCAGCTCAGGTCGCCAGCCTGGCTAGCTGGCGATACACAGGGCAAGGGAAATGGGGAATTATTGTTTAATAGGGACAGAAGTTCAGTTTAGGATGATGAAAAAGTTCTGGAGATGGATAATGGTTGTATAATAACACAAATGCATTCAATACCACTGAATTGCATATTGTATAAGCGGTGCATATATTTTACTACAATGAATAAAATAAAATAGTTGGTATTCAAATTTTTTAAAAAAGAAAAAAAATTATCCTAGTTGTCCTGGCACACCTCAGAACTATGTCAAATAATAAATTCTTGAGGAAGGGGTTACTGGTTTACTGCCGCTGCTCTCATTGCTCCAGCGCGCGCGTGCACGCGCACACACACACACACACACACACACACACACACACACACACACACAGAGGCTGTATCCTTTCTTCCTGTAACCCAATGCTGCAAAGCTTCTTGCGCAGTCGCTGGCCTAGGTTTCCATTTGGTCCTCCCTGCTGCACAGCCAAGCTGTATTCCATGGAAAAACGGAGAAAGGTTCCTCCCTGATGCTCTGGGCCAAAGCCCAGGCCCCAAAGCAGCATGCCTGTGCTTGGGGACTCCCAGTTTTACTCCTAGAATAGCTTCTGTCCCTGCTGTGGTTTGAATATGGTTGTTCCTCAGAACTCTTGCATAAGTCTAATGCTCAAAGTCTCATGTAAATGGTATTAAGAGGGTGGACACCTATTGGACTGTGGGGTCTGGAGATGGGGCTTTTGTTAAGTGGTTAGAATAGATTAAGTCATTAGGGTGGAGCCCACATGACTGACCTGATGGATTTATAAGGAAAGGAAAGAGAGACATATACACACACAGGTAGATACACATGTACTTCTGCACTCATGATGTACACTAAGGCGGTGTCCCTCACCAGAGCCTGGGCTTTGGATTTCCAGCCTCCAAAACTGTGTAAGTATTTGTGAGTATCCTTCCTCAGGTACTTTGTTGTACAAATAAATAAATTAAAAATCATTAAAAAAAACAAACAAACAAAAAAAAACCTTAAACCATTTAACCACCAGGCTCAACCTTGGTCCAAGGACTGGGAAGAGGACCATATTAGGCCATCCCCTCTATTATCTTAATTTCTTCTCTGAGCTTCTGTACAGAAAAATCACCCCACTGCATAATTTAGTTAAGACCCCAAAGCATTTTGGTCTGGCCATTTATTCAAAGAGAAATGCAAAGTAAGGAATATGGATATGCTTAGGTCCTCACGCCAGATCTTGCTTGGACTCAGCTAAGATAACCTGGTCGTGATTCTAAAACCAGATGTTCAAGGGAGCATTGGGTCACATTAAATCTGACAGTGTGTTTTCTATTTCTTATACAAATAACTAGTTGATCCAATTATTGTTATTTATTAGTACCTCTCTGTGCAGTCCAGAGCAGTCTGTCAGAATACGAAGGACTTCTAGCAGTCAGGGAATCAGCATGTGGGGTGGCGGGGTGAGGAGGAGCAGAGTTTGGAGGGGGGGGGTCAGGCACTTCCAGATAGCCTGGGAGCAGAGCAGCTGGAGGAGGCAGAACTTCATCCTCTACATCCCTCAGGACTTTTTGATAAATTATAATGGGTTGCGTCATGTCCCCTAAAAACACAAGGTCAAGACCAACCCCAAAATATAAGTGAATGTGCTCTTACCTGGAAGATAGCCTTTGTAGAAAAACAGTTTTAGATGAGGTCATTCTGGTTTAGGGTGGGCCCTAAATCCATCGACTGGTGTCTCTGAGAGAAAGGAGGGGAAAGTTAGGATACAGAGACCCAGACACACAGAGAGGAAGGTCATGTGGTAACAGGCAGAGTTGTGCGTGATGCCAGGCGAGGCTTGGTGCTGGCACAGAAGCCAAGAGACAGGCATGGAGCAGATTCTCCCTTGGAGGCCCCAGGAGGAATCAAGCCTGCCACCGCCTTGATTTCAGACTTTTGTTCTGGACTTGAAATAAATCTATTTCTGTTTTTTGCTAAGCCACCCAGTTAGTGGTAATTTGTGAGAGCCGTTCTGGAAAAGTAATACAAAATCTGGATTTTTCCAAGAGTAAGGGACTAGAAAAACTTGGCTTTGGTTTGCTATTATCTTAAGAACAATGAGAGTTTAGTAATTAATCAAGTTTTCTTTTCTCTTTGCAGGCTTTGCACAGACATTGAAGCCCAACTATGAGTCATTACAAATACATTTGAGAGTTCCACCTATCTTTTCTTCCTCTGATTTAAAATCCCAATATAGTTTTTGTTATCGTGATACGAATTTATATTTGTATGTTGTCACAAATTCTTTTAAAAAAAAATTTTGGACTAAAGCGAGGGGAAAAAAACAGTGGTAACTGGTTAAACCTGTCTTTCTCTTCCTTCTCCAGGGAAAAGAGCTGAAATATGATTAGCCCAGATTATTAACTCTGAACAAACCTGGATTACTTTTTGAACCGAAATGACCTTCTCATTTCAGAGTTCAGAGTTCAGTCTTCTCATTTCAGGCTAGAGAAAATGGGAGCCCAAGGTCATATGGTTAAATATGAGTAGATGCCACCAGCTGTGTCCCTGATTATTCCAAACACTTCTGCTGGTTGAGTATCAGCTGTGGGGATGGGAGGCAGCACCAGTTGGAATTTCATACAGTGTTAAAGATACAAATTAAAATAATTCGTGTTATTGACTATCAATAATAAGAACTTTAACCATTGCTAAAATCAGTCACTCATCTACATTTTACTGTCAGATTCCCAGAGCAAAAGCCTCTTTTTTGGGAGGAGCTGGGGCTCAAACCCAAGGCCTTGTACATGCTAAGCACACAGTCTACCACTGAGTTAATACCTTTCAGAAAAACTCTTGTGTTATTCTACCTTTTGTTAATTACAAACTTTAAATTCTACCAGGAGACTTATTTATTATTATTATTCCAGAAATGGAGAACTATGTTATTTGGATTTGTTGGGTGCAGAGCAGGCTGAACTGTGTTGTCTGCAGGGCAGGCTGAACAGATGTTGGCTGCAAGATAGCCCACGCACTCAAACTCCCCTCTATCTGGTCCTTTATCACCTGTTTGTGTCAAGTGCTGCTCAAGGCTGAGCACTCAACCCCCCTTGGGCCAACAAGGCAGCTTGCAGACCCAGAAGCCCCATTAGATTTGGGCTATAAAAACTCCCTCCTGCCAGGCCCCCCTCTCTCTTGCTCTCTCTCTCTCTCTCTTGCTCCCTCTCTCTTGCTATTTCTCTTGCTTTCTCTGTCTCTCTCCTGCATGCGCTCCGCCCCCCTCCTTCTTTTCTTCTTTCTTTTCTCTTTGTTGTACTGCTGCAATAAAGATCTTTTGGTTGCTCTGAGTGTTGTGGTCACTTTCCTTTCAGGATTGCCTTAAAAAATTGAAAATTTGGGCTGGGGTTGTGGCTCAGCGGTAGAGTGCTCACCTAGCACATGCGAGGCCCTGGGTTCAATCCTCAGCAACACATAAAAATAAAAAAATAAAATAAAGGTATTGTGTTCAACTAAAACTAAAAAAAAATAAATATAAAAAAATTGAAAAGTTAAAAAAAAAAAAAGATGACAAGAGGACACATTTGGGCCAGTTTTTGGACAAAATGGATTTTCAGCATAATACATGGAACAAGAGGAACATCAAAGCTCCATCTGCCCTGGAGGAATTGAGGGAACACTCAGGTGGCCACACTAGCTACCCCTGTGGGCTGAGGGGGAAAGATGACAAAGCCCAGCAGAGGAGGGCATTTCTAGAAGACCATCCCTATATCTCCTAACGGCAAAGAGGAGGACACTCAACACAAGGGTTAAGCACTTCTTATCTTGCTCTTTTGCCTCACAATCACAAGAGACTAGAAAATGTTGCCAGAGAGCTGAGCAGTACAGGAGAATGAAAGAAAAAAAATCCCTTAGAAAGAAATAACTAAAAAGACTTAACACTAATAATAATAATAATAATAATAATAGATGGGAAATCAATAAATGGGCAAAGGAACTGAGGAGGTTGAGATAGGAGGACCACATGTTTGAGACCAGCCTCTGCAACTTAGCCAGGTTCTCAATAACTTAGAGAGACTTTGTCTTAAAATAAAAAGGACTGGGGATAGGGCTCAGTGGTACAGCTCCCTGGGTTCAATCCCCAGTACAACAACAACAACAAAAAAATTACATAAATGACTATTTCAGTAAACATGTATACAGTAGAAAAATCTACCTTATTGTCTACATCTTCAATTTTATAGTGATACAAGATATGTGTGCTTTGGTACAATGTAACAAAATGATGCCAATATTATAAATGCGTTACTCAGAAATATTAAAGTTTAATGCTTAATTTTTAAAAAATGGGCAAAGGAACTAAACAGGCACTTCACAGAATAAGAAATACGAATGGTCAATAATTATATGAAAAAATGTTCAACACCTCTAGCAATTTGAGAAGTTCAAATCAAACTACACTGAGATTTCATCTCACTCTGGTCAAAATGGCAAAAAATTATCAAGAATACAAGTAACAATAACTATTGGTGAGGATGTGGAGGGGAAAGTACATTCATACATTGCTGGTGGGACTGCAAATTGTGAAGCCACTCTGGAAAGCAGTATGGAGATTCTTCAGAAAACTTGGAATGGAACCATTATTTGACCCAGTTATCCCACTCCTAGGTTTACACCCAAAGGACTTAAAATCAGCATACTACAGTGACACAGCCACATCAATTTTTTTTAGCAGCTCAATTCACAATAGCTAAGCTATGGAACCAACATAGGTGCCCCTCAACAGATGAATGGATAAAGAAAATGGGTTATATATACACAATGAAATATTACTTAGCCATAAAGAAGAATGAAATTAGGGCATTAGCTGATAAATGGATGGAACTATCATGCTAAGTGAAATAAACCAATCCCCCAAAACAAAAGGCCAAATGTTTTCTATGATATGTAAATGTTAACACCCTATGGGGTGGGGGGGGGAATAGAACATCATTGAATTAGACAGGATAATGAAGTAAAGGGAGGGGGGATGGGAATGGGAAACACAGTAGAAGGAATGGGACCTAACTTTCCTGTGTTTATATACGAATGTACCACCAGTGAAACTCTGCATCATGTACAACCACAAGAATGGGATTCTAGTTAGGGAGTCTCTGACTCCCCAGACTCTCTCAAATTGGCCCCCTTGATTTGACCTGACTCAATTTACCTATCTCTTCTGACTGCCAGTCTAATTCTGGCTTCAAGATGATAAATCTATTGTGCCTAGCAGATTTAAATAAATAAACAACAAATTTTAAAATGTTTGCAGGAGCAGCTGGGGTGGTGGCTCAGGGGTATTGCACTTGCCTAGCACAAGTGAGGCACTGGATTTGATTCTCAGCACCGCATGTTTGTTATACTTCATGTATGTATGTCAAAATGCACTTTATATATATATATATATATATATATATATATATATATATATATATATATATATATAGAGAGAGAGAGAGAGAGAGAGAGAGAGAGAGAGAGAGAGAGCAAATTAATTTTAAAAGAAAGAAAGACTGACCACAGACCTGTCCTCCTGGTGTTCTGGTTACATGGAGTCTAAGGAATCCAGAAAACTTTGAGACTTCAAATTTGGTTTGAGTGATTCTCAAGAAGAAAGGTTTCTTTTCAACCCCTTGTCAATCCTCCCAGGAGGGGGCTTATTCATCGGCACCTTAGGAAACCCTCACTAACCATTCCTAAGGGCCATGGCGCAGGTGTGGCAGCAGGAGGCAGGACCACGGGATATAAGGATCCATAGAAAAAGCAGACACAGACTCCAGGAATTGGAATTCTGGACTCAGATTGACAACACTGGTTACTGGAGTCCTGCTTCCCTCACGTGTTGAAGTATAACATTAGAGAAGCACGCCGAGGCGAGCATATAAAGCAGGGTTTTTTAAAACAGGCTTCTCCCAGGAGGGAGAAAGGGGCCATCGCTGGTATCCTAGTATTCCAAGAAGCGAGGTGTTCTGCCTTTTTATAGGTCTTAGGCTTATCTTTCTCCTTCCGGCTACATGACTAGGCCAGGAAATGCTCCCTGGGTTGGCCAAAAGCTGGGAAACAGGTGGGCTGGAGGGGGAAGGGCAGGATGGAGCAGCCCAGCACACATAATTAATTTTTACAACTAAATGTAGGGAGGGGCAATCCCTGGGACAGGTTACCTTAGCAACAGGTTGGAGCAGGGGCAGGTGATCTTGATGGGGTGGAGGAAGGGCTCTGAAGGCATTTCGATCTTTCAGGGCAGGCAGTCTCCAACTCCCCAGACTCACTCAAATTGGCCCCCTTGATTTGACCTGACTCAATTTACCTATCTCTTCCGACTGCCAGTCTAATTCTGGCTTCAAGATGATAAATCTATTGTGCCTAACAGATTCAAATAAATAAACAACAAATTTTAAAATATTTGCAGGAGTGGCTGGGGTGGTGGCTCAGGGGTATTGCACTTGCCTAGTACGAGTGAGGCACTGGGTTTGATTCTCAGCACCGCATATAAATAAATAAAATAAAAGCCCATCGACAGCTAAAAAAAAAATTTTTTTTAATTTGTAGGAAACTGTAAAATGACTTTTATTATAAATTCTCTATAGCTAGATATTCATATCAATATAAATATAGATCTGGATGAACATCAGCAGCAGATTGGGTACAGCTGAAGAAAGGATTAGTGAACTGAGAGTAGCTCAGAATATATTACCAAGAATTTAGAGCAAACAGTCAAAAGTGTAGAGATATGAATAAGAGGAAAAAGACCCGGAGAAGACAGAGACGTCTAACCTGAAAGGATGCTCGCAAAGTCCGCACCAAGTCCAAGGACCACACCACACACTGGAATCCCACCTGAGAGATTTACTGTCAGTAGATTTATTGTCCGAGCAAACCAACAAGGCTGTCCCTCTGAGGAGAGCAGCAGCCTGTGGGCCCTCACAGGGCAGCTTTATAACCTGCAAGAGGAATTTCACAAGCATGCGTAGGGGTTGTGCCATGGGCTGGGGTAGGTTTAACATTTTAGCAGGCATATTCAGAACTGAAGCCTGGGAGTCCCTGAATAAAATGGGTCCTAAATCAAAACTTGGGAATCTCTAGATAAAAATGGCTCTGAACCTAAAATTGCAGATCTGATGTCAATATTGACCTGATGCTTTTTAAAAATGTGTCTTTTAACAATAAGGATTTCTAAACCAAAATAACCCTCAATGTCATTACTATGCCTTAAAGATTATATAGTTCCTTAATCTTGTCAAACATCTAGTCTATCTAGCATACATTTGATAAAAATTCCAGGAAGCAAGGAAAGAGAATGAGAAAGATTCAGTATTTAAAGAAATAATAGCTGAGGATTTTCTAACATTAATAAAAGATGCTATTTCCGGATTCACCAGGCCAGCTATTATCAAGAAGAATAATTAAAAAAAAAAAAAATCTGTACCTAGATACAGTGAAGTGAACCTGAAGAACAACAAAACAAAGAGGGAAGGGAGAGAAAAAGTAGCCAGAGAAAAGGTCAGTTTCCCTTTGAAGAAAGCTCAATTAGACATATAGCAACATGGTAGCCAGAAACCAGTGTTACGGTGGCTAAAAACCATGTGCACATCAAAAATGACCTCTGAGATGCACAGTCCGCATGTGCACCTTGAAGTCCAAAAGCTAAGTATTTTATTATACTATTCTTTAAGCACAGTCATCTATGCACAGGCACATATAACTTGAATTCAAAGCCCTCATATCCCTTTACTACGTCATTTCTCTCTTCCTCCCCACCAAATCCCACCACTATTACTTATTCAATGTTAACTTCTCCATCGACACAGTTCTCCTTTACATTTTAAAATATTTGGTTTGTTCCACTTTTATTATCAACATGACATGAAATCAAAATAAAAGGATGATTTGAAAAACACTATTGCATTCAACCTTTTTCATCATTTTTTTTTTTTGGGAGGGGGGCACTCAACTACTGAGCGGCATTCCTAGCCCTATTTTGTACTTTATTTAGAGACAGGGTCTCACTGGGTTGCTTAGCACCTCACTTTTGCTGAGGCTGGCTTTGAACTCGAGATCCTCCTGCATCAGCCTCCAGAGCCACTGGGATTACAAGCATGCACTACCACGCCTGGCCATCCACATGTTTTTTTTAAAAACAAAAGCAACTTGGTCTATGTTTATAAGAGTGCTGTGAAAGTTGTGCTCTCAAATACTCTAATTGCTAGAGCCTTCTGAGAAATCATTTGGGAAGTAGATATTGAGATCCTTAAAGTATTAAATTCTTTGGTCTGGAGATTTACTTCTAGGGAAGTCGTTCCCAATACAGAAAAGTCTTTGTGCAAAAGAAAGGCAATGTAATATGTTTTACTTAAAAAAAGAATGGAAATAACATAAAAGTCCAATAGTAAGTACAGTTTAAAAGCTATGATACACTCATGCAGTGGAATATCTTAAAGCTATTAAGAGGATACCTAAAATAGGACAAAATATAAAAAAATGCTTATGGCCTTATGTTAACAGGAAAAAGCAAGCTATAAAGTTATTGCTTTAATATGATTTTCTGCATTAAAATATTTTCGAGATTTGCTATAATGGCTGCTGTATTATGGGTGATTTTTCTTCCTCTTATTATTTTCTATAATTTAATAAAATATCTCCAACAAATATGTATTACCTTTATGATCAGAAAATTATTTAAAAATCTAATTGGTATTTCTTAACCTGGGTAGAGGAGGAACTCAGTTGTTCATTTTATAATTTGTTTTTATCTCTACATATCTCTATCATATTTATGTGATGTAACAATCAACAAAACAAAATATGAACAGATGACTGGTAGAGTTAGGATGTGGCCACATATAAGGTAATTTAAATATACGGAATCAAAGGATGCTGTATCCCTTGTTTTTGCCATTCCTCAGATTTTAATTCACTGATACTTAAAAGAAAGAGAAGATAAAATAGGAGAAAGAGGGCTGGGGTTGTGGCTCAGAGGAAGAGCATTCACCTAGCATGTGTGAGGCACTGGTTTCGATCCTTAGCACCACAAAGAAATAAAGTAAAGGTATTGTGTCCACCTATAACTAAAAACTAAATGTTAAAAAAAAATAGGAGAAAGAAATGTCCTATTTAATTGTAATGCATTCCACAGTTGTGTATTTAAAAAAATAAAATCAATTAGATAAAAAAAGAAATGTTCTATTTATAAACTAGATACTGTAAATCCATTTACATGCCAGATTTAGAATCCAAATTATCTATTTAGATAAAAATATCTTGCTATATTTCCTAATGATAAACAGAAGAATATTCATCTCCCCTAGCTGTAATAAAAACAGCATCTTCTCTTAAGTAAGCTGCTTTCATAAATTATAAGCTTATATGATTGAGATTACCCACATAAATACACACACAAACCTATATATATCATCATCAAGAATTTTGAATAGAGAGTCAAAATTATGGAAAATGCAAAACAGAAGAAAGAGTCTTGGAAGATCCAGTAAGAATATCTAACATACACTTTTTTAGAATAGCATACATTTCTTAGAATATTTAAATATATTTTAATTATATTCTCATAAGTTATATAAGTTCAAAATTATATAAATGCTTCAAATGGATATGACTGTATGAATGTATTTAAATGTTATCATCTGGGGGTCCCCAATGGTCAAAGGCAGATAATGGGAAGGGGAGTGGGAGAAAGGTTTTGTTAAAATCAAATTCCTAGCCACTTAGGTTTCTTCTATTTTTTTTTTCTCTCCCCTATTTGGTTCTTCTCTTGTATTCTTTATCAGTCGGAGTTATTCTGGTCTCTCCTTCATCTTCTACGTGCAGCTATGAATTCCTGCTGGCTTTACTGTGTACCCATGTCTCAAACATGTCCCTCCCACCCCCATCCCCATCCCTCTGCCATTGCCATGTTGAGATCACCTTCAGTTCACTGCCTGGCTAGTGCATTACCTGGGGACTGGTCTCCCTGCCAGCCTCCAAAATCTGCCAACATGATGTATCAAAGATGTGCATCTCCAGGCTGGGGTTGTGGCTCAGAGGTAGAGCACTTGCCTAGCAAGTGTGAGACACTAGGTTCGAACCTCAGCACCACATGAAAATAAAATAAAGATATTGTGTCCACCTATAAATAATATATATATTTTAAAGATGTGCATCTCCCTTCTAAAATAGAAGGGAGGCCAGTAGAATAGAAGAAAGGGATCAGGGGCAGGGAGGGGAGAGAAAGGGGATGTACTGGGAAATGAAATTGTTCAAATTATACTGTTCTATTGTGTGCACATATGAATTTATTATAACAAAATCCCATGTATGATTACAATGCACTAATAAAAAGAAAAAAAAATTCAGGAATAGGAAAAAAGAAAGGAAGAAAGAAAGAAAGAAAGAGAGAGAGAGAGAGAAAGAAAGAAAGAAAGAAAGAAAGAAAGAAAGAAAGAAAGAAAATAACCATGACCTTGTAATAAAAAAGTCATATTTTCCAAATCTTTCAGTGTATTGAGAAGGTTTCTTGGTGGTCCTAACCACTTGGGAAGGGCACTTTGATACCCTTATGTACTAAGCCTGGTGATGGCAATTGTGAGTGTTGGATGCTAATTATTTTATGCTATGAATAAATTCTTATTCAACCTTAAAAAAAAAAAAAGATGTGCATATTTATTTTCACATTTAAGTGCCAGCAACCATTTTAGGTATTGAGATATGTTTGTAAACAAGACAGATCAGGTTCCTACACCCAAGGAACTTAAATCCAAATAGGGATAAATAATTCAAAGCCAGCCTCTTAGCCCTGACCTTGCCTACCTTCCACCTATATATGCCAAGCCACCCATCAGATGCCGGCACCTCCTGTCATATGCTTTATATTCAGACACTGTTCAGCTTTTCATGTTCAGCTTAGGCATCATTTTCCCTCTGAAAATATTTCTGAGCTTCACACTGGACTCAGTGGCCCTCTCCTGGGTCCCATGCCATGCTGTCTATCACTCTGTTCCAGAACTCCACAGAACTGAATGCACATGTGTTCCTCTCTCTCATGAGGCTGTAAGTTCTTTGAGAAAGGGGACTGTATCCTCATCAACTTTGTCCCTCCAGTGTTCAATGCTATGAAAGCAGAAAGGAAAGGAATCAGGATAAGTCGGTTGAAACAGCTGACCGTGGTATTGGAGTACGCACCTCAAGAAGTTGTCTGGATCCCCAGGCAGGACCTCTGGGATGCTGGGGGAAAGGAAGGTGTGAAAAGTAAAAGAACTTGGCTGGAGGCTCAGGAGCACAGGCAAGGCCCTAGCTTCAAACACACACACACACACACACACACACACACACACACAGTGCTTGCTCACCAGCGATTTTGGTACTTCCTCAACATTTGCTTGCTTGTGAATGTAAAAAGACAAGGGCGTGACCTTTAAAGCAGAAGGCTGCTTCCTCTAAACTGACGCACTCCGCAGAGGACAAAGTCACATCACTTTATTGTTGCCTTGACCTTTGTCATCTGCCTCCTGCGCTCAAGACCTGTTAAAATTATAGGAACAATAGGTCAAGGGGATGCTGCAGGGAGGGAGGAGGCATGGGAAAAATGGAGGAAGTTTAACTGGGAAAAGGGGAGAGAACATAGAGAGGATGTAGGGGGGAGGAAAGATGGTGGAATGAGATGGACATCATCACCCTAGGTGCATGGATGACTGCACATACGGTGTGAGGCTACATCATGTACAACCAGAGAAATGTAAAGTTGTGCTGCAATCGTGTACAATGCATCAAAATGCATTCTGCTGTCATAAATATCTAATTAAAATAAATTAATTGATAATTTTTAAAAAAAGTTATAGGAACAAGAAATGTTTCAATCTGGTGTCCTTTAGGACCCCCATGAAAGTAAGGATGAAGTACTCCTGTCCAAATTTTCATCTTTTCTGACTTGTGCTATTACTTAAACTATTTGGCTGCTGGGGTTTTTATTAAGTAATTAGGAAGCATTAAGTAATTAACTAGGAGCAGCATAGACCCAAAGGTGATTATATTCAATCCTTAAACCAAAAGAAATTTGCAGTATTATATTAATGAATGAAGAAAATAGAAAAAGCACATAACTCCACTTGCTAGTTAAGTCATTAGCCAAACAAAATCTACTCTCTTTAAGTAGGGTGACTCTAAATGTCAGAAATAAAGTGAATCCAATAAGTATCAATAGCACAACTAAAAAGAATCAGTGACTAGATGGGGTATCAAGGAGAACCTCCACCAGTTATCATGTTCTAGATAACAACAGAAAAACCCAACACAAATGTGTTCAAACAATAAAAAAGATCTATAGGATCATCAAAGGAAAGCTAAGAGTTAACAAAACTTATAAGGGAAGGTTAATACTGTGACCAACAACCTCAAAATTCTGGTGACTTAACACAGTAACGATTTATTTCTTCATGCAACTATCTAGTCCCGAGTTCCTGCTCAAGCAGTGGTCCTGGGAAGTCATCCTCCATGTGGCCACTCAGGTTGCTTCCATAGTGGTCTGTCTGCTTGGATTCTTGGCCCATGTTCCATTGGCTACGTCTCAGGCATGTTAAGTTAATGGCCGTTAAGTTAATTCTAAAGAAGCCTGGGAAATGTAGTCAAGCTGGTGCCCAGGAAAGCAAAGAGAAATGCTGGCGAATATTTAGCAAGTTTCTGACAGTTGTGAGGGAACCTAAATGTCTTCTAGCTTGTATCCAATGAGAAGCAGAGCACCCGATCCCTGCATTCTAAGTAAGAGACTGAGAGCACCTTAAGGGATCCGCCTGGATCACATGCACATCCCTGAACTAATAAACTAACCAAGGGACTGAAGCTCCTCAGAGCCCCTTCCTCAGCTGGGCAGGGGTCAGTGTTCCCTGAAATACCTCGGCTGCATAGGAAAGAGATAAATATGTTAGAAAATATGAATAGATGATGGATGGGCAACTGATAACATTCGCAGAAGGTTCTAGTTCCAGAAAAACTGTAATATAAAAAAGAATTGCCAAGACAGCTCAAGAATCTGGAGAACACTATGGGATACACATAACCTGGTTAATGAAACTCACTTGGTGGTGTAGAAAGAGAAATAGCCTTCCCTCCTGTCTTAGACCCACGCCAGAGGCCCCAATTACAAGGTACAGATTAACAAGAGAAAAGCAAACAAATTTACATTTTATGTGACATGGGAGCCTTCCTAAGGAAACAAAGACCTGAAGAAATGGGTAAGCCTGTGTATTTTTGATGCAGGGTTTGATGAAGAAGTATGATTAGGAAAAGAGATATAATCGAACTGCAATAAACTGGGGGGAATTTTGCAAGGCCTGTTTTTTTCATATTCTTCTCAGAGTCCCTGTATCTTCAGAGATACATAAATTCCTTTTCTCCATAAGTGGGGAAGTCTTTTCTCAGGTAACAGTCTTATGGCCCAATTCAGGAGAAAGGGTCAGGGTTCTTCTTACTTCTCCCTTTTCTCAGATTCCTTCAGCTTAAAATGTTTTGAGGTAGTGCATCCTGAACCCCATTAACAGCCAACTGGGCACCTTGAATGAAGTCAGAGCCCTGCTCCCCTCAAGCTGGGGTCAAAGCTAGGAAGGTACAAGGAAACAAGAGTCACCCTGCCTTTGTTCTGAGTGCTTGTCCTGGGGGCCCTCAGACCCTCCTGTACCTGTGACCATGAATGAATCCACAGTGAAAGGCAGCACCAGTCTAGACGCTTTGAATCTATAGAGGCCAGAAATGAAAGAAGTTGGTAGGTAGTCTTCATATTCTGCTTCATATTCCATGATGGTATGGAGATTTATTCCAGAAAGTGAATATACAGATTTTCTCATTAAAATCCTCAAAATGGTTTGAGAAAATACATCAGTGGTATATATAGCCTGTGCTTAGCATGTTTGAGGGCCCTGGGTTCAAATCCATCACCAACAAAGAAGAAATATAGCAACAACAAAAACCCAAACTCTATTATTCTGGAATGGTAGGTTTTAAATCTACTGTTTTTTTTTTTTTTTTTGTATTTTCAGTCTGCTAAATTATTGTTAGAGAATATCTCTCATCACAAATAAACCCATAATTTTGCCTTCTGACCCAGCTAAGGGAGATGCATCCATCGTCTACTCTGTGATAAAAGAATATAAAGTGAGTCCTACACGTCTTGTGAAATTTTTATTTATTTTTAATATTGTTTTTATTTTTATATTGCAAATCGCCAAGCATACTCCAGACCCCTACATAGCCCCTGTCACTCAAGTTTAATGTTTGGAACTTGGTTGTCATTGATCCTGAGAAAGAATGTTTGGGAAACTTCCATGTAAAGTTAAAAGTGTTTTGAAATCTACAGCATATTCCCCAAACACCATCTTTTCTTTCTGACCAAACCTGTTTGGCAATATTTCCCATCCTTCAGGAATAGCCGGGCTGGGTGCTGACAGCCCAGAGGAAGTGGGAGGGAAGAAGGATAAACAGGAGAGGGACAGACATCCAGGAATGGGAATAGAATACAGCGCTTTGTTCTTTCCTCTCCCCTCCCCAGGCCAGGGGAGATGCAGAGTTTCAGAAAGCCCTGCTTTTAACCCTGTCGAACCTGGAAACCACTTAGCTCCTAACAATGCACCCATTCAACAAACCCCTATGCAGGGCTCATTGTATTCCAGGTTCTGTTATTTGTGCAAGGCATCCCCCTGGGTGAGAGGATGGATGGGTGGAAATCATCGAAATATCATTCAATGATATATAATAAATATTGGAACAAGTGTAGAATTATTTTAAGATGAGCTAGAATCCTGTTGATAGGGAAAGGTGTCCAAGATATATATAGTCCAGAGGAAATATTTTTCTAGGATAGTGTATATACTGCGATCCCTCTTTTGATTATTTTTAAAGTGCAAATAATAATCAAAAGTGGATGTACGGTGGACATGAGTTTAAGGCTCGGGAACTCTCATTTGCATAGGTCTCTTCCAAGATCTGAACTTCATTTTGTATTTTGCATAGAGTCTTCAAAACACTTTAAGTGTTAGGTATAACACCTGAGTCATTCCCTGATATTTATATACATAACAGACATTACAGCCGGCCTTGGCTACCTCAGGAAGTTGGAAAGTGGAGACTTGATACTATTCTATCAACCAAAAAACATGTCCTCCTTCTGTTCTTTTGAGGTCCTCCCTTCCCTGGTCCAGAATCCCTGCCGCCTTCCCTGTGTTTCCTACCTTACCTCCAAGGGAGACCATTCCTGGGCTTTGTCAATATAAAACATTATTCAAACGGTAGATACTATCAGTACCCCAAGCCCCAGCCAACTTTTAGGACAGTGTCCGCCATCATTTTTCTCCAACTTCCATTAGTCCTAGTTTCCCTACTAGCAAGTGTCTGGACCCTTCATTTCCTTCATCTTCCCTTATCTCCAAGTTGCCTCTGCCCGTCCCTCTCCCTGATTCTGTTTATTTTCCAATGAAAAAACCAAAACTTAAAAAAATGACATATACCTGTTTCCGGAGGAGAGACTTTATTTCTTAGTAGTGATAAAATAATTGTCTAGCCCAACAAATGCACCTAAAATCTACTTGAAATTTAAGGACAAAAAATGCCTAATCATATCCACAAAGCTTTTCCTTTAATCAGGTTATGGTGACTTTTTGCACATATTCTTCTTGAAGAGAAGCTTAGGGCTATTTACTGTTACCTAAAATTGACTTTGTGGATCCATTATATTTTTCTTAAGTATCTCGATTTTTAGAATTTTTGCATTTGATATCAAAAAGCTATATTCAGGTAGTACTTCAGATCAATTAGTAGACTATAAATTATTTGGTTATCATGGAAGCCGTATATCAATTATTTGTAATCAACTTTATTCACGAATTGAATAGGAAAGAAGTGAATTTACAACTTGAATCATTTTGAATTAGAGTAAGCTGTATACAACAGCTGGACATTTCTCCTGTAAAAGGATTTTGCAAGAAGTTAGTTTGGGGTTGGTTTTGTAAGGTACCTGAAATTCATTAAGAAGTGAGTCTCTCTCAGGCTGTCAGCTCTGTAGTTTCTAGGTTGTAGCCCTTGCATTCATGATTCAAGTAGGTGAACGGTGCTCCAGCCATCTCATCTATGTTTCAGGTTGCAACAAAAATGAAAAAATAAACACATAATACTTCCATTAAGAGGAGACTTCCAGAAGTATTGTACAGTACCTTCACTTACATCTCTATAACTAGTACCTAGTTATCAGACCAAGTCAACTGGAAATGGTACAAGGAAATGTCATCTTTTAGCTGGACTGCAATACACCAGACAAGAATTGAGGATCTCTTACTAAAGAAAAAGGGGAGATTAAAATTTGTATTCCCTGCAACTATCTTTCTTTCTTTCTTCTTTTTCTTTTTTAGTAAATTATTCTTGGGTTGTTTTGTTTGTTTGTGGTTGGTTGGTTGTTTATTTGGGACTGAAGATTGAACTCAGGGGCACTCAACACTGAGCCACATCCCCAGCCCTATTTTGTATTTTTTTTAATTTAGAGACAAGGTCTCACTGAGTTGCTTAGTGCCTCACTTTTGTTGAGGCTGGCTTTGAACTTGCAATCCTCCTGCCTCAGTCTCCCCAGTTGGTGGGATTACAGGTTTGTTCACCGCGCCCAGAAACATCCACCCCATCACTATCTTAACATAAATAATATCTTTATTTACAAATTCTTTATCTCTTTTCATAAAACTTTAATTCTGTTAAGAAGTAATCCAATAAAAATCTGATTTAAAACAAGGTAAAACCGGTTTTGATCAGAACAGTATATCAATAAAATTGAAATAAATTCATCATAACTGCAATGCATGATTGGGCTGCATTCAAGAGTGTTTGCTTGGAGAACCATAGAAATATTCAGGGAGCAACTACTTCTTCCTAACTATTACACTTATTGAAATCTGAAAAGTTCATGCCAGACCCGTATGTATCTGGCTGCAGAATTCAGTGCTACAGAACAGAAAGCAGCAGGTGAGTCTCCTATCACAAAAGACATTCCCATTAGTATTGGAAAATAAGCTAAATAACTCCTTCAGCTTTTGATATATCCACAGTACAAGAGCTCTCAATATAATGTTAGAGGAAAATCCATAAAGCAATATATAATTTTTCCCCTAATCAAATGTTACAAACAATAAGTGCTGAAAGTATTTGCATGTGTTTCTAGTGATGAGAAGGTTAAGAGCTAAACTGTAACTAAAGAAAAGATTTGAAAGAGAATGCATAAAGGAGTGCAGATTGTAGATTGAAGAGATTGTGGATTGAAGAGTTAACATATATTAAATGCTGCTATGTGCAAGCATTTTACGAGGCACCTTTGCATAAAACATGAGATAAATATCGCTATTCTGTTTTCAGATGATGAAACCAAAGTTCTGATAAGTAATTTCCCTTGGTTGATCAACCAGATAATGGAGCAGAATTTGAATGCAATTCTTTTCCAAACTCTGTGCTGTTTCTAAACAGAATTCTACCTGGAGAGCAGTATAAATGCGTCTTAATCCAAGCCTGATCAGATGGGAGGTTCTGGATGAGGTTGCATTCATATTCAGATTTTGTTAGCTCCAAGTGCCCATCTCTTATTCACGTAAGAATTCTGAATTTGTCCGATGAATGGGTCTGCTCTGCTGCCCTGCAAAAGTGTCTACCACCTGGGCAAGTGTGGCCACTACTGACCATGATTGGTTCATGCAAACCCCACACACCCCTGTTCTTTTGCACTGCCAAAATTCTCTCAATCCTAACTGTTCAGCAGCTTCCCACTGTAAGAAGACTGCTCTCCCCTTTTTATAACTTGCTCAGTAGGTGCTATAGTTTGTATGTTGAATGTCCCTGAAAGTCCCATGTGTTAAAGACTTGCTCCACAGGGTAGCACTGTGGGCAGGTAGGGAAACCTTTGAGGGACAAGGCCTTGAAGGAGGTCCTGTAAAAGGGGTCCGGGAGAGCGTCGGAGGGAGAGACCACACAAGAGACTTACTCCATGCAATTGGCAAAAGGGGATTTATTGGGGATCCATTCCAGCGCTCTGGGGCTCCGTGCTCACTCAAGAAGGGAGAGCAGCCCAGAGCCCAGAGCAGAGGTCAAGCAGAGCTTAAGTACACTTTCTGGAGAAGGCGGTGGGCTTTGCATACATCAGAACAAATCATCATGAGGCGCGGGAAAATTGAACAACAACTCTGAGACGTGATTAGCACATTCATTGGCGGGAACAGGTCGGGCGGGGGTGATTGGTCATTCCTAAGCGGGTTACACATTCAAACTGATTGGTTCAGGCCCTGTGACAAGCTGCACGGGGCCCAAGGCTAAATGGCCAGTAGGGCGTTGTTTTAACTATCTCAGGAATTTCAGGCTCTGGGTGTAACAGAGGAACTTAATAATACCTAATCTTTTACTTTCAAGCTTTCCAGTTTAGAAACTTTACCCTTTCATTCCTAGAGTTTTGGAACAGTGCACTTGAAGGGGATTGTGGAAACCCTTTCTCTTCTTTTTCCTCTCTGGCCATGAGATGGGTGGTTTTGCTCCACCATGTACACCCACCACGATGTGCCACCTTGCCACAGGCCCAAGGCAACTAGGCAAATCCATCATGAACTGGGACCTCCAAAACTATGAGCTCAAATAAACCTTTTATAAGTTCAGTATCTCACACATTTTATTACAGTGACGGGAAACTGACGAACACCTTTGGGGGCTATGAGGTTGAAAGTGCTTTGATGTCATAGCAGAGTTGATCAGTTCATTGAGTACTATATTTGTTTCATTCATTCAAGTGTACATCAAGGGCCTCTGACTGAACAAGAGGCAAGCACCACCAACCAACCTGGTTCTTACATAGGCACAGCCAAGTGTTATTTTAGTGGGAGGAGGCAATGGGCATAATAATTGCTAAGGTGGTGAATGCCGTTAAGAGGAACATGAATGCTATAATAATAAATAATGACAGACAATGAGAGAGGGGGTTTGCCTCTAAAGTATTAGCTGGATCATTTTCATCTAAAGTATTAGAATATCTGATATGATAGCAATTTCTTCTTCCTCAAAAGCAGCTTTGTTTGTTTGTTTAAACTTCCCAAAGCTGTCACTCATGCCAACATAGCTGAATGAATACTCAAAGGAGCAGCTCTTGGACTGGGGATGTGGCTCAGTGGTAGAGCGCTTGCCTAGCGTGTGTGAGGCACTGGGTTCAATTCCCAGCACTGCATAAAAATAAATAAATAAATTTTCATTGACAATGAAAAAAAAACATTAAACGAAAAAGAAAAAAGGAGAAGCTCTGAGGCTTTCCCTCTGTGCCCACACACCCTGACAGAATCCTCTTTATCCCACCCAGCTCCCTTCATCTACATCAGTGGTTCTAAAAGCTGACAGTCCACCACCTTAGAATGCCATCGTAATGGTACATGTGAACGTCCTGACTGACGCTCTCAAGAGTATCAGTAATGCAGAGAAGGGAGGCAAACGCCACATCTTTACCAGGCCCTGCTCTGAAGTCATCATCTGGTTTCTAATAGTGTGACGAAGCATGATCATAATGGACCATAGAGCTGGGAAAATTGTTATAACCTCACAGGAGAGCTAGGGATATAGCTCAGTGGTAAGGTACTTGCCTAGCATGTATGAGGCCCCGGGTTTGATCCCCAACACCATCACCAAAAAATGAAACAAAGCAAAACAAAACACCCTCACAGGTGGTTAAACAAGTGTGGAGTGATAGGCCCCAGATTTTCTGGGTAGCTAATATCTGGGAAAATGGCAGACAAATATGTTCCCATCCTGTCAGCTCGGTTTCATTAACCTGACAACCTTAGCTGGCATCAGGAACCAAGAAGAAGATGATGGGAAGTCCAGGGATTCTTTTCCTAGGGATGCAAATCATATATGCAAATAAAATGCCTCCATGGACCAAAAATTAAAAATAAATAAAAACTCAAAAACAACACCTAACCAAGTTATTAGACTCCCTGGAAGATCTTTAAAAAATAATCAATAGCATAAAGATTAATAGAGTAGAGGGAAGGGAACAGAGGGAGGAAGGAGTAGAAGGAAAGGACCAAAGTACCAGGGACTAAATTAGAACAACTTATATTTCATGCTTTTATAACTATGTCCTTCCCCAGCTCAGCTTGCTAGAAATGGCAAAGATCCTCAATGGGAAGAGGGAGTGGACCCCAAAATCTAATCAGCCAGTGCCCCCTTTGGCTGGCTGTGGGTTGAAGATGGTCGTGGACCACATGGGATACCATGTGCCCTAGCAGATTAGGACTCTGCAGATTAGACTGGCACTGCCCAGGCTGCCTCTGCTGTGAACCCCTCACCCCTCCCGCCCCATTCCCAGGTCAGAACAATAACCAGACTCCTAGCAGTTCTCAGGTCCCAGAGTCACCCAAAGATCTACTAGACCCTAAGCTTCTCATCTCAGGGTTTCTGTTATTATCACCATTTCATTGGCAAGAGAACAGAGACTCTGCTAAGTTAGGTAACTTCCCCAAAGTCAGAAAGCCTCTAGTGACATCCAGGATTTGACACCAGCTTAGTCTGGCAAAGCTGCCCAGGCTCTTCCCATTATGGGGACTATGTTCCCACGGGGCCGGGAACCTGGGCCAACAGTGGATTGCAGCCCAGGAGCATGGATTAGCATTAACGCTGTGTCTTGGACGCCAGGAAAGAGCCCTCCATTCAAAACACGGTTCTCCCATGCTCACTGTCCCTGGCAAGTAGCTCTGTAGAAAGATTTCCACTTAGAAGGATTTGTACTAAGTGTTGAATAAGGCTTAGCCTCCCAAACAAGTGAGGGAATTTTAAAGAGTCACTTGTTAACCTGAATGAGTCCATGGTTGCTAGCAAGTACAGGAGGAATTCATGAGGGCGTGTAGGGCTAGGGTGTTGAGGGGCTTTCCTTTCACCTAAGACCTTTGAAATGGAAGGGGACACTAGAACATCTGGTCTCATTTTTCCTTGCTCCAAGGTGAATTTCCATAAAACAAATTATGAGCATGTTTTCATAGACATCTCCACACGTCTGTTTACAATTTTTTTTTTTTTATCATTTACCTTGTTCTAAACAGGAATTGAAGATGAGATTATTTTGAGAATTCAGGTCTATATATTTACTTGTCGTGTGCTGAGTGACTAGTTACCAGATTCTGTGTTCAAACTTGAAATGTAAAAATCAGAATAAAATTCTTTTTTTTTTTAAAGAGAGAGTGAGAGAGGAGAGAGAGAGAGAATTTTTAATATTTATTTTTTTGTTCTCGGCGGACACAACATCTTTGTTGGTATGTGGTGCTGAGGATCGAACCCGGGCCACACGCATGCCAGGCGAGCGGCGCTACTGCTTGAGCCACATCCCCAGCTCAGAATAAAATTCTTGGCTCCAAGAAAATTCCGTCTCCTGTGGCTATCTAATTGTCTAGGGTGCTAAAGTGGCTCAGAGGCGGAAGTAATAAAATGTCTGGAAGGAAAGCAGGTGTAAGAGTTTACTTAGGCTGAGGAGCAGGGACAAGAACCTTCAAGGTGGAGGGCTGGGGGAGGGCACTTGAAAGCCCACAGCAAGTGGCTTTCTTTGGAGCTAAGAGTGGCATGAAGAAGGTGAAAGAAGCAGGCAGGGTCAGGGCGAACCCACCAGAGAGGTTTTAGGGGGAAATGAAAGTGGGATCATAGAGAGGGATTCACAGAGGGGAGCAGCCTGTGGAACCCAGAAGCTGTTAGACAGGCAGGGCGTAGGGCATGGGGCAGTGGCAGGGCCTAGGGAAGGGCAGCTGCAGAGAGGCAGTGTGTTAGCCAGGTTTGCATTGCTGTGACCAAAATACCTGGCAAGAATGACTCAGAGGTGGAAAAGTTTACTTTGGCTCATGGTTGTCCAGGTTTAGTCCTTGGGAGGATGACTCCATTGCTCTGGGCCCAAGGTGAGCGGCACATCATGGCAGAAGGGCGTGGTGGAGGACCATGCTGTGTTCATGGCTGACCAGGAGCAGAGAGTGGGGAGAGGGGCCAGAGGTGCAGGGAAGACCTCCAGGACACACCCCCAGTGACCCACCTCCTCCAGCCACACCCCACCTGCCTGCAGTTACCACCCAGTTAGTCCATTCGATTTAGGAGGGTTAGGACCATCAGGTTACAGCTCTTGTAATCTAATCATCTCACTCTAAACATTTCTGAATTAACACTGCAGCTTTGGGGGGGGGGGTCATCTCATATCCCAACCATAACAGGCAGGAAGACAGGAGCCCCTGGGATCTGCTCTCACCTCTCACAATGCCCTTTGGGGATCACCTTCAGGCTGAGGTCTTAGATTCAACAGCCAAGCCAGAGAGGTATCAAAGGGATATCTAAACAAACAGCTGCCAGAATCTGGAGCTGATGAATACTAGTGCCTTAACTACATGCGGACATGTTGCAGTGTATTTATTTATTTGTTTGCTGCAGGACTAGGGAAGGAATCCAGAGCCTCGGACGTGCCAGACAAGCACTTTACCACTGAGATACACCCAGCCCTACTGTTTATTTTATTTTATTTAAATATCAATGCATCTGAAATGAAGTTGGAATTGAAGTGTTGGGTTTTTTTTTTAATTTTAAATTTCTTTTTTTTTTCCCCACTCCCTAGATAACTCCACCGGCCGTTTCTGTCAGCGCTGATAATGACACAGTGTCAGAGCAGTTGCTTGGTGCCACGCCTCTGCTGAGTGCTGTGCTCACCCATTTTGGGCATTAGCTCTCTGCACTGCCCGCTTATCTTCCTTTCAGCTCTGCCAAGGACGCTGTCTCAGCAACCAGTGCTGGACAGAGTTTCTAGGCTTCCTGGAAGTCTCCATAGGACCTTGAGGTCAAGGTGGCCTGATTCCTGTTGGTCCAAACACAAGGCAGCATAGTGGGTTTTTTTTTTTTTTCTTGTTTTTTTTTTTTTTAAACTGTTTTTATCTTTTGATGTGTAAAGAGTAGGAATCTCCTCCTACCCTACTCCCTCCAACACACACTTCAATACGCACACATTAAGCAACACCTGGGAACAATTCACTGGTTGTTTGACCATAGAAGGTGACTTACCTTACACAAAAGGGCCTTCCTTCCATATAAAAACCTCCTGTCAGCTGGAAGACACCTTAGACTCAACTTTGCGGTGGAAGAAACTGAGGCCCAGACGGGCTAAGTAATTTAGACCTGGTCATACAGCTAGTTGGGGGCAAAACTGAAACCATAAATCAGCTCTAAATGGAAGCCAGTGCTTTCCCATTATGCCTCCCCTTAACTTTCCATCCAACCATTTGCAAGAGAAGTATGTGGAGGGGCACAGAGAGGGAAGTCAAGCCAGTCATTCGGCCATCAATCATGCTGGTCCCTCGATGGATGGGTGATATCAGGAAAATTCCTCTGAAACTTCTCTTGGGGGAAGTGTCTATTGGACCACATTTGTTTGATCAGATATTTGATTTTTGTAGCCATTCCTAAGAAATGGCCAGAGGAAAGCAAAATTTCCGTCCAGAAAGAGAAATGGTAGGCAGAAAACCTTGCCAATTTGAGCTGTTAAGCCTCCAAAAACTGTGTCACAAAATAAATGTTAAGAGCATTTACAGTCCGGGAGTCTAGGAATCTGCATATACTTTATAGATATTAACATAATCTTTCCAGAAAACTGGAACCCGATTAGGAGGAGTACAGTTCTGTATAATGTATACCTGCTGCATCTCCCTTTCCTCTCACTGACTTTAACCTAAAAGCCACGTAGAAAGCCCTTCTTTACTAAGACTGCTTTGCTCTGACTCTAAACCAACTGACACAAAAGAGTATGAAGACTTAGATGGGAAAAAAACAAACTAAAAAACCCATCATATTTTCCTGTAAAGAGAGGACCCAAAACCTGGACATGAATGTTGCTAGTCAGGGTCTTTGCATTTTGTGCTGTATCTTGCCGCTTTCTAAAAAAGAAATCACTAGAACACATGTTCCATGATTAGAGAAAAATTCTTGCCTTTTGAAAATTACGTTAATATGGCTTTCTATATGCCAACTTTCTAGCAACTCCAGAATTAATAGTAGTTTCTTAATTCAGCTGAATTGTAGTATACCATAATTAAGTAGATTCTTTTGTTGTTATTGGTTTCTTGGTACTAAGAAAATGTACATCATTTAAAGAAGAATGTCTCAACTGCTATTGGGACTCATTTATTCTACTAGGAATCCATCCTAAGGAAATATTTCAAAAGGGGAAAAAAATGCTAAAATGCAGAGATGTTTGCAAACAACTTTATTTAAAATGGCAAAAAAAGTAAAAATGAGTAACTATTAGACAATGATTAAATAAAATATGCTAGCAATTCAGTTAAAATAATATGCAAACATTAAAAATGATATGTAGGAAATCACATAAAAAGCAATCACATTATGCCTCATCATTATAGACTTTAGAGTTTCTAAATCATTTTTATATTATCTCACTTTTTTTCACAGCAGCCCTGTGAAATAAAAGCAATTATCTCTATTTGGTTTTGTCTGGGGTCACTCGTGAAATAATCAACACATTAACCATAATGACTTAAAATATGGGCAAATAGATCAAGATGCTGTAACAAGCTGCAAATCGTTGCCCCATTAAAATAAAGTGTTTATCTCTGTGCCCATGTTTTTCATAAGACTGCTTTTAACTGATTATTTCTGAGATTATTTATCCCAATCACTGATGCTGTGTCCTTCAGCTTTCTTAGTAAATATCTTAAAAATCCTTGAGATTACCTATCATGTAGTTCACTTTGCTTTCTGCAGATAACACACGAATCCTGCTTAGGACCTGCATTTCCATAAAGAAAGGGAGATTCTGGCTTTTCCAAAAAAGTGGCTTTTATACATGTGGCCAAGCTAGCAAGTTCCCACTTTCAACACTGCCTTGGTCACTACACAGCCCATCCACACTGTCTTGCCGGTCACCTCGTGGACGCACTACAGAGATTTCCTCTCTGAAAATCAAAGCCATAAATCCATGGTCAAAAGTTTCCAGAGATAATTTCAAGACAATGCCCTCATCTGTTAGGCAAACGAGATAAAGCTTTTACTTTAGGCTCTTGTATTAATACCAAGAATCTATTACCCCCAATATTTCTCTCTATTTCTCTTTGTTCCCTTTGAACCTTGATGTCTTCTCAAGGATGAATGAGAATGTGGTAATGAAGCTTTGGGGATGTGGTCATGAAGCTCCCCAGTGCTTTATGGTCTAGAGCCTGTGGCAAGGTTGCATTTCTCCTCGCCAACCCTGATGTTCTCGCTCATGGCTACCATTCCTTCCCTGATGCAGCAGGAACAGTTTCTGTCTAAAAGTGATCTTTCAAGGATTACTGCCTGGCTGCAACTTCACTGTAAACACAGATATAAACAGAAGAACTGACATCTGAAAACCATATTTAGTTATAAGTGGGATAACAGGGGATATACTGTGTGTGTGTGTGTGTGTGTGTGTGTGTGTGTCTTTTAAGATTCTCAGGTCTTATATGATTAAGATGAGAATACTTTCAAGGATCCCAATTTGAAAAACATTGCTCTAAACCCACAGCCTTTTGGTTATAGCCTTCTTTCTCTCCTCCCTTTCAGAATCAAGTTTTTCAAAGACTCATCTGCATACATCATCTCCACTTTTTTTTTTTTTTTGGTACTGAGGATTGAATCCAGGGGTGCTTAATGACTGAGCCACATCCCCAGCCCGTTTTAATATTTTATTTAGAGACAAGGTCTTGCTGAGTTGCTAAGTGTCCCGCTAAGTTGTTGAGGCTGGCTTTGAACTCACGATCCTCCTACTTCAGCCTCCGGAGCCACTGGGATTACAGGCATGTGCTACCACGCCCATCTCATCTCCACTTCTGTCTCTAAAGCACTCGGGTTTCTCCTGCTGAACTGTCGATGCCACTCCACGGGAATTGGCTTTCACAGGCGCTCTTAGTACTTACAGCTTCCTTGTGCAGTTGTCCCTGTTCTTCTCTTGTTCTCCTGACCCAGTCTGTAGTTACGCATTCCTTACATGTTTCACCTACACTACTCTGGGTTTTCTGTCAAGTTCTCAGTCAAGGACAGATGGAAATTGGTGCTAAATCCCTCAATGCCTCCACCTTGGAGTGGAGTGGACTGCATCACAGGTGCCTATCACTGCCATTCCCAAAATTCCCAAAGAGATTCAATGTGGATAATACACCCTTTGGTTTCTTGCTATCTCTCTTTCACTTCCTCATTTCCCCGTCACTATTTCTTGGGATCACCTCCCAAATAAATTACTTGCTTTCTAGTTGTTGCTTCAAGGTGTGCTCTCTGGGGGGACCCCCTAAGGAAATACTAAATTCCTTTGGGGTAGCTACTCCTTCAGGATGCTGGTGATGTGGGGCTGGTCCTTCCATGGGTTATGTCCAATCAGAAGGCAGGAAACCTGGTGTTCTCTATACAGGAATCAGCCTCAAAGAGGATGGCGCACCACCGAGAAGGTGGGGGGGGGGGTGTCAGGAACTAGAGGAAGTGGGGTGCATCAAATAGACATGATGGGCATGACACTGTTAGCGCCAGGCGTGCTACCCTACCGTGCTTCTCAGGTAGTAATTCTGCATGGCCTTTGCACTAGTGTGCTCCTGGGATTTTATTAGGTCTCCAAGCAGTTTCTGATTTTCTGTAATAGATACTTAGCTTTTGCAATGAGAAGAACATTACAGAAAATGTACATAAAAAGATTAAAATCATATATTAAACGAATTGAAACTTTTATAAAAATTACATATTATAAGTTTGTGACTCAGAATAGCCTAAAGGTCTAATTTCATCTTTATTTGGAGTCAATCATTATTAACCCATGACACCATAATAAAAATAGCAGTGTCTCTATATAATGGCTTACCACACATGGAAAAAAGCAAACAAATTTAGTATTGTAATCACTCTGCTGAACAGGGTCGATTATAAAAGCCATATTATGACTTATGAAAGTTCTGTTTAGGGGAAGCAATAATAAAATATAATTTCAAGTCTAGCTCAGTATTAAATATATTTTGTTTAATTCATGGGCAAACTTATGAAATGTCTGGCCATAGAAAGAAGAAGACTGTAATAAACCATATAATAGAGATTTCTTAGAATACATATTGACAGCCCCTTGCTCCTCAAAAGAGTCATTGCTTTACTTTTTTAAAAATGTGGCTTTCTAGGCATAGTGGCTCAGGCCTGTAATCCCAGTGGCTCAGGAGGCTGAGGTAGGAGGATCTCAAGTTCAAAGTTAGCCTCAGCAACTTAGCAAGGCCTTGAGCAATTTAGAGAGTATCCCTGTCTCAAAATAAAACATAAAAAGGGCTGGGGATGTGGCTTAATAATTAAGTGCCCCTGAGTTCAATCCCCCACCCCACTCCCCATATCTAAATAAATAAATAGATAGATAGATATTTAGATAAATAATAAATAAAAACGTAGCTTAACTAATATCAGAATTCCCAGCGAGAATTCTCTAGATACTGTGGCTCATTCTTCTGTTCGCCTGGGGATATACTGTTCAATATACACAGCTGTTTCTTCTCTCCTGTTGTGTAATGATCTCTTCCTAGGTATGGGACAGGACATTGTAGACAAGAAAGAAGCAGAGCACTGTCAACATTTGGTATGGATCAAATAACTACATTTGATTTCTTTTACTGTGGTAAAATATACGACATAAGATTGACTAAGACTGACCAATTGAACTATTTTTTAGGTGCACGGTTGATTATCATCATGTGCATTCACCACCTCGTATCTCCAGAACCCTCTCATCTTCCCAAACTGAAACTCTATATTGTTAAACAATAACTCCCCATCACCCCCTCTCTCCAGCCCCTGGCAACCACCCACTCGACTTTCTGTCTCTCTGCACTTGATTACTCTTAGTACCTCTCATAAATGGAACCATACAGTTTGTCCTTTTATGTCTGGCCTATTTCTCCTAGCACAATGTCTTCAAGATCCATCCATGTTGTAGCATGTGTCAAAATTCCATTCCTTTTCAGGGTTGAATAGTATTCCATAGTGCTCACAGGTGTGCATGCACACCCATCCACTATCTTTTTTTTTTTTTTTTCAATCCAGTCATCTAACCACTAACTCTCAGGGGGCTTTCACTTTAGGATATTGTGCATGATTCTGCTATGAACCTTGGTGTACAAAGTATCAGAGTCCCTTAAACTTGAATTCTAGTAGAAATCTCATTTATGACACATTTAGCATTACCATGTGCTTTTAAGCCTGATTGGGAAGCTTTCCTTTTGAGATATTAGAGCTGAAAAGCCTTTAAAAAGGGAAACTGCTACAAATGAACTATCTGTTATGGTTTTTGAAGTACAGATAGAAAGTAGGTGTAAACAGGAGAGAGATTTAAGAGGACGGCAATAAAGGGGCAGCTGAATGACTGCATATAAATATCAAGTGCCACAACCACTGTCACACATCCTACATTCCTCCTTTTATAGGTATTGGTCTTAGTTTCCTGGAACTGAATATAAAGAGATGTAAACTCAGGAGGCTGGGTCAGCTAAAGTGCTCTTAGAACAATATTTAACTTTAGTGAAAATTATTTTATGTAACACTGACTTCAAACTCTTTCAACTTCTTCTGTGGGTTTAAATAAACGGTTACTTTTCTTACTTAAAAGTGGACTTTGTTTCTTCTTTGTTTCAATCTATTTATGAGTTACATAGTTGCCATTATCTGGCATCTTGGAACTTTGAAAGATGTTTTATTTTAGTTCCATATACTGTCAGATTTTTTTTCCCCCTACAACCTGAGTGGTTTTCTGTAAACACAGCAAGCCCATTTGCTTTGTCAGAGAGTGAGATAACACAAATAAAACAGATGGTCGGTGGAGTGTCAGACAAAAGTGCAGTGTGCCCCAAAGGCAGTTCTTATTTGAAAACCACACAGTACCTCGCAAGTATATGGCTCAAGCACACCTCTGAATTGTAACTGGGGTCTGGAACTGTTGCTAGGTAACAGTTTCACAATGGACACCTAGCAACTATTAACTGCCATCTTCCTTATCTACTTGTTCTACAGACAGTAATCTTGATTCCTAAATCCAGTGTAAAGACCAACATTTGGGGAAGAAGAGAGAGTAGTAACTGTTCGTAGAAATAAAGTGAAAACAACATAACACTAATGAATGACTATTTTCTTAATGTTTTCATTATTATAGACTCAACATTTATGGCCCCCAAACCAAAGCTACTTGCTTATTTATTTATTTGGTACTGGGGATTGAACTCAGGGGCACTCAACCACTGAGCCTCAACCCCAACCCTATTTTATATTTTCTTTAGAGACAGGGTCTCACTGAGTTGCTTAGCACCTTGCTGTTGTAAGGCTTGGAACTTGGGATCCTCCTGCCCCAGGCTCCGGAGAGCCACTGGGATTACAGGCATGCACCATTGCACGGGTGCTATTTAGTTTTTTATGTGGTGTTGGGGATGGAAGCCAGTGCCTCGTGCATGCCAGGCAAGTGCTCTACCACTGAGCCATAACCCCAGCCCCCAAAGCAACTTGTGTTGCTTTACATTTGTTCAGGTTCTTCTTGTTTCCATTTCTCCCTGAAGTCGACAAGTGTGTGACTTTGATATAAAGAAAATAAAAGCCAAATTTATACTGTTATTTGGCTCATTTAAAACTCTGTTATAAAGATGATGAGTTAATACTGAAGACATATGGAAAATAATATTCCTACAAAATAGCCCCCCACCCCCAAGAAAAGAGAGGTACAGCTCCGGAGGAGGGAGGGGAGTGGTCTCAAGCATCAACCTCCTGATAAATCCTTGCCCAAGAACAATGGGCCCTAAAGGAAGGTGGATAGGAATGCTGGGCTCAAGGACTTTGACCTTCCCCCATTGCAAATTGGTCCTTAATGGAGACACTGTAAAGGCACAAACTCTGGAGACCTAAGTCCTAGAGAAAAAAAACAATGGGCAAAATTTAAGTACTCATCCCCCCAAATCTGGGCTCCCATCTCTCCAAGTAACAATGAGTTTTAACCTTTTTACAGCTGCCTTCCTGAGTTAAACTCTTAACCTACACAACTAGCCCCTAACTATCGGAACCCCACGTCCGTTCGTCCGTCCACAGGTTCCAATGATTAAACTACCCTAACTGTACCCGATAAAACTAAAATGCCCCCTGTAACTGATGGTCATTTTTGCATCCAGAAAATGAGTCTCTCCAGTGCCTGAGCCCACGAATGAATAAACGGCTCCCCTGAATCTGTTGGGGTGCACATCCATCATTTTGAGTTTACAAATACAAATTATGCCACTTACTGTTTAGTTACTATTCCATACAAGGGCACAATCTTTCTGTGAATGTTCACTGTGTGCTCCCCCCTTTTATGGGCTAGAATTAGATGCTTCAGAACACTCACAGCATCTCCCAGGGAGATTTACATCATGAAAAGTTATGTGACCTAATTTTTGTGAGGGATGCAGGAGTCAGAGGAGGGATAAACGACAGGAAGGAAGAGATATAAGTAAAGTCTGTATTAACGCAGATTAAATTCATCTGCGAGTGACAGAAAATCAAAAATAAGAGTGAGTCAAACAAAGCAGAAGCTGGTGTTCATCTCAGGTACTCGTGGCTGGTATGGTTATCTCCTGGTTGGGAGAGGAAGACACATTCTTCGGTCTTCTTGTTTCATCCTCCTCAGTCCTGGTCTTCTACCCTCTGGGGTCCAAGATGGCTGCGCCTCCCCAGGCATTCTGTCCTCATTCTGTGAAATGGAAAAGAAGGGAAGAGCTGAGGAGGTCACCCCCTCATTTTAAAGACAACTCTGGGAGCTGGGGTTATGGCTCAGTGGTAGAGCGCATTAGAGGCCCTCAGCACCTCATAAAAATGAATAAAATAAAGGTATGGTGTCCAACTACAACACACACACACACACACACACACACATATATAGATAGATAGAGAGAGAGAGAGAGAGAGAGAGAGAGACTTCTGGAAGTTTCACATCCCAGTGCCAACTAGGGTACAGTGCTTATGAACAGCTCTTTGGCCTCTAGTCTAACAGACCCTCCCATTTCCAGTTACATAGTGGACACCTCTCCCTCCTCTCTTTTATGAGGTTGTCCTTTATAAGACCGCTTTGACATATCTAGCATTTTATCCCGGGATCCCTCCACCTCCTAAATGATATACGAATTTGCCTACATGAAAGCCCTTATTTCTTGTGCTATAAAATCCTATGGTTTTTTTTTTTTTATCATGTATTGTTTCTAATATTGAGAAAATCATATCATGTAACAATTTTAATGAGTCATATTTAGTAACTTAATATCAATTTTATATAAAGAGCAACAAAAAATTTGCCCAGGGTTGCGTAGGTAGCTCTTAAGTGGCAGAGCTGGGTTTCAAACCCAGGGGACGGAGTCTCCAAAACTTGCTTTCCTTCCGTTGTACCTCCCCCCCCCCCCATCCCAAGAATCTCACTCTCAATCTTCTAATATGTTGGGAGGATTTTTGTGTTTCCCTGTTGAGGTTACTTGTTCTTTTCTAAATTCGGCATAATGCTTTCCTAGGTCAGACCAGGAAAGTGGCCATCGGTTTGTTTTTTAGAATTGCCAACTGTCAGGGGTGAAAAGAGCACACTGACAATCGATTTCATAAAAGACCAATTAAGGGGAACACGTAGGAGGTGCAACGGGGCCTCAGGAAGGGCCAGCTGTAAAAGCCCATCACTTCTCCCATGACTCTTTCTTTTTTGTGGCATTAATATCTTAGACCAGTCAGCACCCTCTGCTGATCTTGCCAGCCAGCATCTCCACTAAATATCCCCGCTGTGTCCTCCCAACTCATGGTTTCTGGTGAGCTCACCAAGGTTTCTCCACCTACTTCTGGTAATGATGGCTGAGTGGTGTGGTAGGAAGAGAGGGAGACAAGTGTTGGGTCCAAAGCTTATAGTTTAAGGGAGGAAAAAACTGACCTTTTCATAGCAATTGAGCTAAAATTCAAAATAGAACCATGACATTTTTCCCTTCCCTGACCTGCCACTCCACTGCATCCTGTGTGGAGACCACTATCATTTCTTATCTCTCCTTCCTGCTGGGTATCAGATTTGTAGAATGATACCATGCTCATGGTCATCCAGAATAATGCCCTTCAACACTGGAATAGGAGTCCAGCAGATAAAGTTGCTTCCCGTGGGTTAAGGACAATTCTGATATTGCTAATGAGTTTACTGGAATTGAACAATTAAATAAACGGATGGTGGACGATGGGAGTCACATTTCTTACTGTTGGAGCAAGGGGGAGAGGCTAGAATGTTCCACGTGGTAATGGATAGAGTTGGAGGCATCTTGTGAGTTTATGTTTAGCTTAATATAGATGCTAATGACTATGATAAAATATTTATGGATATGTGTAAATCCATGGGTTAGCACATGCTCAGATATTTCCTTTCTCCTTCAGCTGAGAAGTGAACACACCCCAGCAAGAACAACCATCCCTGGCGCTTGGATCTTGATTTGTAAGACCATCATCCAATGACCAGCACTTGGGCTCCTTGGAGAAATGGCTGATTCTGGGAGTGGAGCAGGAATACACCAGAAGAAGCTGGAGCATGTTGTAAGCCAGAAATTAAGGGAGTGCACCCTCCTACTACCACCAAAATGAGGGAGCATGTCCAAGCGACAAGAGCCAACTGAACGAGCTCCCAGTGGCCAAAGTTGGGAAAGTTGGAGCAAGAAAATAAATAATGAATTGTTGGACTGTCTCCCAAAGTATTAATTTTTTTTTGCATTTATACTGATATAAATGTGACTAAAGAAATTCAAATAATTTATGCAAATATCCTGTTTCAAGGAGGTATATTATAATCAGTGTGGGCTGTGTAGTGACTTCCTTCCAAAAATGCAGAATAGAAGGGGGAGGGGTGCGGTGTCAGTGATTTTTATAGTAGAGAAACCTGCCGAGCATTTCCTCAGCCAGGTGATCAAAGGTAACTCCACAGGATAAGTCATGTTGGTGTGATGTGATGACCATGACATTCTACGACTGTGGTCTTTCTCCCAGGCAAATAACACTAGACAAATCTCACTGAGGGATATCCTACACAATGCCTGACTAGTATTTCTCAAAACTGTCAAATGTATCAAAAAGAAAAAGAAAAAGAAAAAAAAAAAAAAAAAAAACCAGGGCTCGGGGCCCTGTGTTCAATCCTCAGCACCACATAAAAATAAATAAATAAAATAAAGGTATTGTGTCCATCTACAACTAAAAAATAAATATTAAAACAAACAAACAAACAACCTGAGAATCTGTCACAACCAGGAGGAGCCTAAGGAAGCATGATAACTAAATGTAATGTCATATCTTGAACAGAAAAAAACATGATAGGCAAAAATCAGGGCAACAAGTACAGGAAATATCAAAATTAATCACAATGTGTCCATAGTAGTATATTATCACTATAGCATTATGTTAATTGCAACAAGGTATCATGATGCTGTAACATCTTAATATTAGGGAAACTGGATGTAGGATACATGGGAACTCTGTACTGTCATTGTAATTTTTTTTTGTTATAAGTTTTATTTTTTCATTTTTATTTTTTATTTTGATTTGGGTGGTGGGTTTTATTATCTTCTTTTAGCTTTTTTCCCCTTTTTTAAAAAAAATTTATATAACAGCGGAATGCATTACAACTCTTATTCATAAGTTTTATTTTTAATAGGATGATAAATGCAAAGCACCTGGGACATTGTAAATATTCAACACCTGCAAGATGACCTGAAGTGACTGTCTGATTGGTACCAGTCCCCCACGGCACACAACAAAGGACTTTCTTGCCCTGGGAGTTCTGCATAGTGAGTCAGCGTTATTGAAAATTTCCAGATTTCTGTGGAGTTAGTTCCACTCTTGAGAGACAATTTAGCCTGTGTTTGTAGAGGAAAAAAAAATAATAAGCTTTTTTAAAAAGGAACAAATATGGACTTGAACATCAGAGAGAAGGGAGTGACACATGAGCAAAGAGCCAAAGCTGAAACTGACTCACTTGGTGGAAGATAACAGAGATGCAGCAAAGTGACCGATTAGTCACACACTCTGCTCTAATGGTGATTACAAAAGCCAAACTGTTTTTATGGGCAACACCCAACGAGCCAGACTAAACAGGAGGAACTAAAGGAGTATTTAAATAGGGGTGTTGAATGGTGACACCAGTCCTGTGGCTTTAGAGACTCAGTACCAAGCACAAGCCCAACAGCCCCAAGCAAAGCTGGGGGAAATGACTCCATAAAAGGGCTTAAGTAGTGACAAGAAACCAGGACCCACAGCTATGCAGAGAAGGAGATGATCTGGAGGCACCCAACAGAATGCAGGCTGAACCCCTGAGAGAGCAGGGTTTCTAGTCTTAGCTCTCATAGGGCTGAATTCATGGGCTGCTTCTTGCTAATTTTTTAAAATTTATTTTTCAGTAAATTCTCCATTTGTATCTGATTTCCTATGTTACTTTTGTTACCATGCAGAGTTAACAAGTAAGCAAACCAGATACTTACCAGGTGTGAGAATGTAATAGAAAGCAAAACCATATGTGGTATGATTCTTCGTGTGCAGAGGTCTGTGCTGTTAACTTAGTAATTAGTGTGTTGCAGAAGGGTTCTGTTTTACTTTATACTGTAGGCATCAGAAGGGGTAGAACTTCCAGTCATTAAAAAAAAAAAAAAATGACATTCATTTTCCAGCAAGTAGGAGAGATGGATGATGAAATCCCAACACTTCCAAAATAAAAGCAGACAACTTTTGTGTATTTGATTAAGAGTTATTTTTGAGGCAGGCTGTGTCATACAAATAACTACTTTCGTCCAGTATGGCTCATGTGTCGTGTCAATGTTATGATTCATAATAACTGAATCTCACATTGTTATAGCTCGTTACAGTTTAAGTATTTCTCACACTTAATCCCAGGTGCTGTCACCTTGACATCCTTTTCAGTTTAGCTCAATTGAACTTCAATCTTAGCCTCTGAAAACTAGATCCTGCTGAGAAATAACCTCAAGGTGAAGAATACTGTAAGATACTACTAATGACAATATTGAAATAGTTTAAACTACCTAGGATTACAGAGGAAGCCAGAAAACATTATATCCATGGTCTTCTGGCTTTACCTCCGGTATGGGACTCCAATCCCAGGTCTCCACTTGGGAGACCCATAAACTGAGCCTCTTCTATGATGACCTCCATCTTGGTTGCACATTAAAAGCTTCCCACATCCCAGATTGTATAAATTAGCATTTCTCAGAGTAGAATCCAGGAATTCCTATTTTAAAGTTTCCAAAAAAATGAAACCAAAGTTAAGGACCACTTTCCCTAAGAATAGAATCCCTGATGAAAAAATGAGATTGTCTAATCTTTGGGGCATGCTGTATTTTGGGTTCATATCATTTCTAGTACTGTCTAAAGAATCAAAAGTAAAATTGGATTTTGAGAAAATCTTTTACAGGCACTGCCAAAAAGTTCCTCCCATGTTTGCCTAGATTTGAGATGGCATAATCCATTTTTAAACTAAATGAGGAATGAATTTTAATAAAACTACTAATTGGTAAATTACGTATAGACCATAAATTTCTGCTGAGACAAAAGATCTTTTATGAAGTACATGACACAGACTGAGGAATGCATTCTTTTTTTAAAAAAATAATTATATATATATATATAATTAGCAGAATGCATTTAGATTCATTGTACACAATTGCAGCACAACTTTTCATTTCTTGGTTGTACCTGATGTAGTGTCACACTGTATGTGCAGTCATACATGGACCTGCAGTTATGATATCCATCTCATTCCACCATCTTTCCTGTCCCCATGCTTCTTCCCCTCCCTTTCCTCCCCTTTGACCAATCAAAGTTCCTCCACTTCCTACCCGCATTGTGGATCAGCATCCACTTATCAGAGAGGACATTCAGCCTTTGGTTTTTTGGGATTGGCTTACTTTGCTTAGTATGACAGAGGAATGCATTCTTGAAAGAGGACTTGCAGTAACTGAGTCACCCACCGTTACAAGGTACCAATTTCTCACGTGAGAGACTTTTTAAAATTGAGGAATAGTAAATGCTTTTAAATAAGTTGTAACCAGCACAAGATATAGCTAAATGACTTGGAGGAGTTCATTTGCTAAAGACTCTTCTTATTTTCCCTTTTCACATTCAATCAACTCATGTCAAAAGTGATTTCATCTGTACCTCCCCTGTTACTCCTCACCAGGTTATTCTGAAGCACATCACAGACATCGTTTCATCTATAAATATTTCATATGTACTACTAAAATTCAGAACCTTTAAAATGCTTCCTTTATATTATTGCATTTCTAGCAAGTATTCAAATTTCCTCCATTTCATCATGATTCTTTCTTTCCTTCTTCCTCTTCCTCATTTCCTCCTCCTTCCAACTCAGAGTGTTGTTTAAAAACATGTATTTATTGATTATATTTATTATATATATTTATTTACATAAAACATATGTACATGTATTTAACACATAAGATTTACCACTTTAACCATTTTTTTTAAATGCGCAGGTCATGGCATTACATCTGTTTAAGCACATTCCCACACTGTAACCATCACCAACGCTGTTGTGTAACTGTCACCAACATTCATCTCCAGAACGTTTTAATTCTCTCATACTGAAACTCTGGCCCCATGACACATTAACTTCCCACCTGCGCCTGCCTCCCTCAGTAATATGGCAACTGGCATTCAATTTCCTGTCTGACAACTATTTCTTCTGACAACTCTGGGCACCTCAGGCAAGTGGAATCATTCAGTGACTGGCTTATTTCACTTAGCTGAAGGTGTCCAAGGCCCACCCATGCTGTGGCAAGCTTCAAAATTTCCATCCTCTCTGTAGCTGACTAATATTCCATTATATGTGTGTAGCACATGGTGTTTATCCCATTGTCTCAAATTTACTTAATTGTTTTATTTTGGTCTTTATTTGCAAATCCACTGAGTTCTTTGGGGACAAAGCTGCACACTCTTTTTTTTTTTTTAACTGTACATAAAACATGTGGTAGCGATACTTTCAAAGAGTCAAAGAGATAAGGAATCTCATGATTAGATGACTGAATTTAGCCTTTTGCAAGATGTTTATAGGCACTCTAACACTCTAACACTAACCACAGTGGCAGGGCCAGGCTATGATTTTGTTTTGTGGGTGTGGTATCTCTGTTGCACATCCTTGCAGAGCACCCAGAACCAGTGAGATGGGCTCTTGCTCATCAAGGAAAGAGGGATGTGATCTGGCATGTTGACTTAGTGCCCCTGGCAAAGACGCTGCCATAGTGCTAGTTCTCAGACAGAGTTTCCCAATACCATTCTACAGTCAGCTTCTAAAGCAACAAGAGGCCATGAACCTGCATTATCATGAGCTCATTCCCAAGTGGTCTCTTGAAAGAATAGTCGGTGTCAAGGATTATCATCAGCTCATTCCCAATGTCGTCTCTTGAAAGAATAGTCAATGTCAAGGAGATGAATGTGAGCAGATTTTTTGCATTATTGATGTCAAACAGGTAGCAAGGATCTGAAGATTCTGAATTAATTATAGCTATATTGCTACATATTGATGAGTTTGGGACTCTTGGAATTAGAGTTTTATGACTTTGCCCCACTTCTTTCCAATCTACTTCTTAAGACTATCTTACTGAAATTGGCCTCAGAATCATATAATGATAACACTGTATATAATTGTCCTTATCATATATTCACTTAAAAATATTTTAATGAGGTCCATGAAACCATTAAATTATGTCTAGTTTCACATAATTGCAGATTTTTTTTAATGACATGAAACATTAAACTATTTTTTTAAATGATGTGCATTATGTAGCTTTTGTGTATGCAAAGATTCATGTATAATGTACATAACTAAACATACATTTAAGGATATATATGTATATCAATATACATACCTTTTTTTGCAAAACCTTTTGTTGTTGTAGTAGCAGGGATTGAACCCAGGAATGCTTAAGCACTAAGCCACATCCCCAGCCTTTTTTATGTTTTATTTTGAGACAGGATCTTTCTAAGTCCTTTAGGGCCTTGTTAAAGTTGCTGAGGCTGGCTTTGAATTTGTGTTCTTCCTGCCTCAGTCTCCGGAGCTACCGGGATTACAGGCATGTGCTACTGCGCCTGGCACAAAAACTTTTATAATTGAAAGATGAACTATAATTTTCATTTCACACTGGATTCTGGCCTTACCACCTTGAAGTCTGAGTAAAGCTAAACATAGGATAAAATAAAGTTGTCTAATCAAGTGAAAGTGTATCCAAAATATGCATAAATTGAGAAATGTGGAATGTTAATGCTAAATGGAATTAAAAAGTTCTGTAATTCAGTAGGCCACCATCTCTCTTGGGATCATGAATAGAGAACCTGATGAAAACCATAAATTTCTTCTTTGAAAAATTCATATCATTCTACTTATAATTTTATCTGTTCATGGACCTTCTGATGCACATTGTTAGACTCCAAATTAAGAATCTGATGTGAGGCCGGGTGCAGTGGTGCACACCTGTAATCCCAGCGGTTTGGGATGCTGAGACAGGAGGACTGAGAGTTTCAAGCCAGCCTCAGCAAAAAGTAAGGCACTGAACAACTCAGTGAGACCCTGTCTCTAAATGAAATACAAAAAAATGGGTATGTGGCTCAGAGGTCGAGTGCCCTGAGTTCAATCCCTAGTCCCCGCCCCTCCAAAAAGAAAAGAAAGCAACAGATACATATTTACAGTTAGAGGAATCAATCCAAGAACTCTATTGTGCATCATGGTAACTGTAATTAATGAGGATATACAGCATTCTTGAAAAATGCTAAGAAAGTGAATGTTAAGTGTTCTCAAAAGTGACCATAAAAAATATCTTAAAAATATCACAAAATTATGAGCTGGAGCTGGGGCTCAGCCGTAGTACACTTGCCTGGCATGTATGAGGCACTGGGTTCGATTCTCAGAACCGCATATAAATAAATACATAAAAATAATAAAGGTCTATCAACAACTAAAAAAAAAATATTTCAAAAATCACAAAATTATAACTATGAGAGGTGATGAATTCACTAATCAGTTAGATATAGCCATTCCACGGTGTTTGCACGCTTCAAAATATCATGTTGTGCAGGATAAATTCATACAATTTTAGATACTGATTTTTAAAATTAATTGATTTAAAAGAAGAAGCCGATGCAATTCAACTCCTTCCTTTTATGGCTGATAGAACCAAGAAACATGGTGGCTATGTCACTTGTCCATGGTCACAGAGTGAGGCAGGGTTGAGAGTTCACTCTGGTTGTGAAATGATTTTTTATGATTACTTGATTATGTGACTTCCAAATAGAGTTCACTTAATTTAGGTGGATTGATGTGAGGGGTTCCATAGGCTTCAATGTTAAATTCTCCTTTGAGGCTTTTCTCCTTACCTGCTCTTAACCTTGACCCCATACTCAAGCATTTACCTACTCCTCCATTCAGAACAAGGAGGCGGCAGTGGAGAAACACATTATCTAAAAAGTGGGGGTGGGGTGGAAGAGTTTTCTTGGCTGAACTAAAGCTAAGCAAAAGCATGTTTCCAGGACTTCATCTGCTTTAAATTTTTTTCTTTTCTTTTTTCTGGTAGTTGGAAACTAGCATTCTGGAAATGTTTTGTATTGTAATACTAAGCAACCAGATTCCTGACATTGTTGAAATGTATTTAAAAATCCCTAATTTTATGAGTCGCATGCAATTAATTTGGAGAAACTGCACATGTTGGATAAGGGTTGTGTTAAGGCTAAGGAGGAAGTTTAGATGGATATTCCAGGAAGACGGGGGATTTCCTTGTGAACATGTTTGCTCTCAAACAATCACGAATTGAAAGACAGAACTATCGCATTAAATGTACCAAGTGACTGCTTAAACAAAAATGTATGCATATTTTTGTATTCATTTCTTTTGAGATATAATATATTTTGGTGATAAATACCCCCTATAGAAAATTTGGAAAATACAAAAGAAAGAAAGTAAAATTGCTGCAATTCCAGCAAGCAGAAATAATAATTACCAACAATTCGATGCACATATTTCAGACTTTTTTCTATGAATGTACACACTTAAACATATACACACACATAGATGTATATAATGTGTAAAACTATTTTACATAAAAGTGGGGTTATGCTTCACATGAATTATATTTTGATACTTCAACAGATATTACAATACCTATATTTTTAAGTTATTATTAAATTTTTTTGGAAGGACTTTTTTATTTGGTACCAGGGATTGAATCCAGGGGCATTTAAGCACTGAGCCACATCCCCAGCCCTTTTTATTTTTTGAGGTGGGGTTTCACTACATTGCTTAGGGCCTTGCTAAGTTTCTGAGGCTGACTTTGAATTGGTGATCCTCCTGCCTCAGCCTCCCAAGTTGCTGGAATCCCAGTGACTTGTCACCATACCTGGTTGGAAGACTTTTTTTTTTTTTTTTTTTCCAATGTGGCGCTTAGAGATTAAACTCAGGGCCTTCTACATGCTATCTACTGCTCTGCTATACCCTCCGCTCCTGAAAAACAATTTTTAATGTGTATATAGATTTTATCATACATCCCCTACAACATTTATTTTACTGTTGGAAATCCAGAGTGTTTTTAATTTTCCTCTGGATCTTTGGGTGGATGCACCTCTATTTCTTTAGAATAATTTCCTGGAATAGAACATTTTTAAAGGTTTCTGTTATAGATTATTAAATACTTTACATAAGCATTTACTGTATTAGTTTACACTTGTACCTATTGTACCTGAAAGTGTCCCTTTTCCCTAATGTCCTATTAATGCTGGATGTTTAAAATTGATTCCAATTTGATAGACTTTATATGGTATCTGCTGTGGTTTGGATATGGCTGAGTGCATGCCCCCAGGGTTCGTGTGTTGGGAGTTTGCTCCTTATTGTGGTGATGTTCAGAGGTGGTGGGACCTTTATGATGCTGGGTCTAGTGGGAAGTGGTTAGGTCTTCCTGAGGGCACTGCCCTTGGAAGAGGTTAAGGTAGTTCTTGTGAGACTCTGGATTAGCTGTCTTCCCTGGTTATTACAAAGCAACAAGTCAGGTCACATCCTGAACACTTGTCTTCTTATTTCCCTCTGTGATCTTTCCATCCCAAATGCTTCCATCATTGTGATGCCATCTACCATGAGGTCCTTTTCACCCAAATAGAGCTGAAGTGAGTACCATGAGCTTAAACCTCCAGAACTGTGAAAAAAAAAAAAAAAAAAAAAAACCTCATTTCTTTATTAAGTATCCAGTCTCAGGTACTTCATTATAGTGATAGAAAATGAGCTAATACAGGATCCTGTTTTAATTTGCATTGCTTTGATCAATTCCAAGGTCAAATTATTTTCATGTTTATTAGTATTTTCAATTCTCTCAATGTAAATTCTTTTGTCTATTTTTCTATAATACTATTCATCTTTGCAAGTTGATTTGTAGGAAGTCCTTATATATTGAATACAAACTGTCATATGTGTTAAGATATTTTCTCTAGCTTAGAATGGTACTTTTTCCTTCTTCTGTATCATGAAAATTGATGATATTGATCTGAGCTGAATTGCTATACAAGTCTCAATCATGTTTGTGGGATGAGTCAAGTGGAATAGAGAAGGCAAATGTGGAGGATTTGGGAGTTAAAATTGAAGTTTTGGAGCTGAAGTCCTCCATTTCTCTGGTTTCTCTGAAATATTTCCCCTTTAATTTCCAATATTATATATTTTCTCAAATATTTTAGTTTCAAAATGGTACCATACAGAATCTGTTGCTACTATGAGACATGACTTGTGTCCTTGTAGATTGTTTTTCAACTGATTTTGATTTTAGATAGCTTACTGTAATCAGAAAGGTTCTTTCCCATAATTCTAATTCTTACTTTATTTTCCTCTGTTTAATTTTGGTGACACAACCTTGGACTAGAGTCTTTTCCTTCATCCTCTTTCTGCACTTTTTGAAATTCTGCAAGAACTGAGCACCCTGTAACACACTGTTCCTTGGTTGAAGGACTAGTTACTTTTCACCCCATCAGCGGTGACTTTTTTTTTTTTTTTTCCTCCCCGATGGACTGTAATTTGCTAACTCACTTCCAGATAAAATTTTCTATTAAGATCTTTTAGCTTCAAAGGAGAGAAACCAATTCAAGGGCAATCTAGCAAAGGAGATTTAATATAAAGCTTTAGAGTGGGGAATAGATCTAGGACCAGGCAAGAAACCCAAATGTTGTTGGAAATCCCCCAAAATAGGCTCTCTCTCCTGTCATCATTTCACATCTGATTTTTTCTTTCTTGGTGAATAGGTTTCATGATTTTCTTTTTTTTTTGATGGATTGGCTTTCCTCTGTTCCTAGATTTCTTTATAATAGTATAGAGATGACTGCCCGTGTCTCCACCATTACCATCTAGACCCACAGAAATCATGACTTTCCTTCTCTCCGTCCTAAATTCGAATGTGCAGGTGGGGGACTCTCGCCCAGGTTCCATTAAGTGCCCACCTGAGATCTGATTAAGTGAAGGCAGGGGCACGGGGCCACCTGGACAATAGGGATAGTTAAAAGAACTACTGAACTAGCAAAGAGGCCAAAGAGTTGTACATCATACCAACTATGTTTCTAAAAGCACGTCCTATAATTTCAGATTTAATTTCAAAAATAAACTAAAACTACCCATTTTAAGTTTCTCATCTGCACAAAAGTGAGCACTGATATTTGAGACAAAACCTGAGAGTTTGGTTGTAGTCAAATGCCGTTGTTTTGTAGAGACACAGACTCTAACACAACAATGAAAGCATGGGGGTATGTGGTTATGTCAAAGGCAATATAGACCCTGAACTGCTAGGTAAGCCTCGCTTTTACTGAGGCTGGCTTTGAACTTGCAATCCTCCTCCCAAGCCGATGGGATTACAGGTATGGGCCACCAGGCCCAGCAAGCCTCCTATATTTTTTCCAGTTAATCTTGGAGCACATTTTCATTTAATTTGTACAATTAGGTTAAGCTTGCTAAAAGAAAATTTATTAAATTAAGCCAAAATAAGGAAAAAAATATGTGTAATATTTCATGTTAGAACAAAACCCAAATCCTTAATACATAAACTTAATATTCCAAATGTGATTTTGCAAATATAAATTAAATGTTAATATGACTGTATTTAAGACCATGGAACAATATTCCCCTAGAGGAAGGGAAGGGCTTCCTCATATTGTTCTTTAATACCTGAACAACCAGTAGTTAGGGAACAAAGGAATCAAACTGACGTGCCTGCTGGCTGCTTTATGTAGACCTCCATCAAATCTGCTTTGAGAATTTCTAAATAGTTTCTTTTTAACTTACCAGCAGATCACAGCTCTTGAAGACTATCTTAATCAATAGCAGATAAATAAGTCAGTGAAGAGAACAATGAAGTCTTCTCAAGTTATCTTGTATTCAGACATCTTAAACAGGATCTGACAAAAATATTTGTTGGATTAATAATAAAGCTATGACCAACCATGATATGACATTGTGACAACCCATAATCCCTCATGTTTACATGGCATTATTTCAAGGAACCTCACCAATTCATAGGATGGAGTAGATAGGGAAATAAGGTATTTGGTTCTGTTTTACAGAAGATATAAAGAAAGTCTTTTTTGCTACAAGAGTAGTATTAGGAAGACCATTAATGGTAAATTTGGCTTCATATTCTTGAACAAATACATGGCTTTTGCTATAGTCTAGATGTGGAATTTCCACCATAGGCCTCTGTGTTAAAAGCGTCATCATTAGCTTCGTGCTATTGGGAGGTGGTAGAACTTTTAAGAGGTAAAGCCTAGTGAGAGGGTTAGTTCTGATGACTAATTAGTGAAGGATATATTGGGATTCTAGCTCCTTCCTCTTTTTCTCTTTCATTTCCTGGGTAAGAGGTAAACAGATTGCTCTGCTGTGTGCTCCTACTATGATGGGTTGCCACAGGCCCAAAACAACAGGGCCAATTGTCATGGACCAAAACTTCAAAGATTGAGCCAAAATAAACCTTTTTTTTATGAGTTTATTATCTCAGGTATTTGTTACAGTAACAGAAAGCTGACTGACACAGTTTCAGGATAACAATAATAATAATCAGTTCTTTGGGAAGACTTTACATTTTTGGTGCTATGCTTTATGATATGTTATATTTTGCCATTATAGACTTTAAAATTGTGGGGGAATGAGTGTTCAAAAAGGAGAGCCCCATATGCCTGTGTCATTTATTTAAAAGCGAAGAGTCAAGTATATCTCCTTTTAAAAATGAGAAATATTTTTAAAAAACTGTGCCGACAAAAGTAAAGTTTTCAACTATTTGTCTCACTGTCATCAAGTTTCAGATTAGTCGCCAAAACTCCACTACAGGGTCTACAGAGCTCATGCACACACACACAACCCTTGGAGAGAAAGGGTGCAAGTGGAAACCACCTGAGCTTCCTTTGCTCCATGCCCTTGAACATGGCGGTATCTGTGGAAAGTGCTGCCTTTAGTGGCTTTGTACATGTTTTAGTCAGCTTTTTCACTGCTGTGACAAAAAGACCTGACAAGAACAATTTTAGAGGAGGAAAAGTTTATTTGGGGGTTCACGGTTTCAGAGGTCTCAGTCCATGGCCTGCTCCATTCACTGGGGCTCCAGTGAGACAGAACATCATGGTGGAAGAGGGTGGCAGAGGGAAGCAGCTCTCATGATGATCAGAAAGAGAGACTCCATTGCCAGATACAAAATATCTACCACAAAGCCACACCCCCAGGGACCCACCTCTTCTAGCCACGCCCTACCCACCTTTAGGCATCACCCAATTGATCCCATCAAAAAATCAGTTTGCTGATTGAGTTAAGCTTCTCATATCCCAATCATCTCTTCTCTAAACCTTCTTGCATTATCTCACACATGAGCTCTTGGGGGACACCTTACATCCAAACCATAATAGCACCCTATACCATAGAGGTACCTTTCAAACAGCCTGACCTTGGTTGGGGGGAGGTCTGTCTGTGGCTTATCATCATCACTGGGCACAAAGTGGAGGGCACCCCCTCTGCCACACATTCGCTCTATTCCCTTGTCTGGATGTGCTTCATTTCAAAGTGCCAAGTATGCGATAGTTAGTTCCATTTGTCGTAACTATTTCACAGATGTTTTCCATTTATCTTCCACTGGATTGGTTTTCTTTCTTTCTTTCTTTCTTTTTTTTTCCTCAGAAAGAGAATATTTGCTCCACGATTTGGACTGAGAATGGTGTGCGGTAGAATGGGTGGGGTGGGAGCACATTTACATAGCCTGAGAGAAAGTTCTGGAGTTGTAGGTGACATTGTGGCAAATCCTTTGGCCTTCAGTGAAATAAACTGGCTCCTGCAGAATATCTTCAGCTGAAAGTACTTTCAACGGGTGCTAAAAATACATTGCAGTTTATTTTCCTCAGTAGGGAGCCTATGTGTTCCCACTTGACCTGGAAACACAAAGAGATCCCACGTTAAATTTAAAGCTACCCATTCCAAGATAAATTTATTTTCAGTAGAACAAGGGAAAGAAAAACAACAACAACAGACATATTGGTACAATTTTGCTTTTGCTGTCTGGAGGAGTCTTGAACACATTTTTTTTTTTAATAGTCTGTATTTAGGTGACTACTCTCAGGCTCTTAACCATTGCTGCTAGGAACTGGCTTGTATTCAAATCAAATCAGATGATGCTTCAAAGGTAGATTTACTTAATTTTGGGAAGAAGGTGGGGCATGCTTAAACAACTTTTAAAAATCAAAACAAAAGACGTCAGATTCTTTGTCTTTAATTTCAGCTTGATAAAGTAGTCTTTTTTTTAAATGTCCTTATCAAAATAGTATGAAATGCCTTCTAATTGAAGTATGGATTTTGTAGACACTGGTATTCTACCCATTTGCCTAAAACAGATCAAACAATAACTGGCATAGAAATTCTGTTGGCTGCCTGCAGTAATATTTAATAATAGATGTTAAATTCTAATCTTGTACTTCGGGAATACTGTGTGTTTAGAGCTTTTCATTGCTCAATATGACATTCTTTGATTTTGAGCAAAATTTAATTTCTCCTGAAGACTGGGTGTTGGTCCTGCTTTCCATCTGGTACCAGTGCTCTAGGCTTCAAATACTCAGTGTGCTTCCAGTGAGCTTAGAACATGTCCCTTCCACATTTCTAACCCCTCATCAAATAGCATGGGGACCAAATGCATGAATTTTGCACTCTGCTTGTTTGAGTTTTGGATTCTGCTATTCACTAGCTCACCTTCATTTTTTTTTTTCTATTTCTAAAATGAGGATAATAATGGAATCCACTGTTCCGGGAGATTGTGGAGATTAAATGAAATACTACATGGATAGCACCCAGCACAGTGTTTGGGTAAACAGAACATCGTTTAATACATCTCAGTTATTGAGACTAGTGAATTACTCTCAGAGGCCCAATAGCAGGAGTTCAGATGACACAACTCTTAAGACCATCTTTGGCTAAATTGTTCGATGTTGATTTTTAAAATATTTTATTATTTTTGATTGTCATGTATTAATTGTACCTATTAATGGGGTTCAGTGTGATAGCTTAACACATGCATACAATATACACTGATCAGATCCAGCCTCCCTTAATCCACTCTCTTCCTGCCATTTCTTCCTTCCCAATCTCTAGTAATCACTCTTCTACATCCACATCAACCTTTTTTTTTTTTTTTTTTTTTTTTTTTTAATTTTTTATTCTGCACATGAGGGATAACATGCAGTACTTGTTTTTCTGTGTCTGGCATATTTCATTAACACAATGTCTTCTGGTTTGACTCATTTTTACTATAAATGATAAGATTTCATTCATTATGTCTGAATAATCTTTCATTATTTATATATTCCACATTTTATTTACCCATTCCCTTGTTAATGGGTACCTAAGTTGATTTCACATCTTAAGTATTGCAAATAGTGCCACATATTCATAGGCATATTGATGTCAATTTTTTGTTTGTTTGTTCGTTTGTTTTTGTTTTTGCACTGGAGATCACATGTAGGAATTCATACCTGCTAGGTAAGTGCTCTATCACTGTGCTACAACTGCAATCCCTTTTTCTTTCTATATTTTTTTTCTTTTGACACACTGTCTCACTAAATTGTCCGGGCTTGAATTGGTGATTCACCTGCCTCAGTCTCCCAAGTACCTGGGATTACAGGTATGCACCACCACAGCCAGTTTGTTGATGCCAATTTTTAAAGTTTATTTCTAATCTTCTTTGAAATAAGTCTAAAACATTTTAGAGAGATATCCCTGCTTTTCCTCTTTCTGTTTTTCCCTTGATTTCCTCTACTTTTGTAAAGGGGGAGATTTTCTCTGAGTTACATTTAGTTGGAGAGAAGGGAGCATTGTTGCCGTTATTTAATTTAAATAAAGTAAAACATTGGCTGGATCTAAAATTACAAGAGAAAAATGTGGAAAGTCCTCCCCTTTGTGATCAAGCAGTATATATACTCAACACTTCCAGACTTCAAGGAGAGTTCAAATTCATTTTCTCATGTGGTATAACCCAGCCCTGCGTCTCTTTGCATTGCAGGGTTAAAGGATTGCCAAATATCCTTTCAAGACTAGACATGTAGTTTCCATACTCCATTGTTAGTTAGAACATCCAGCCACATGTCTTTTCTTCTAAGTGGAGAACAGCTAAATAAATAAAATCGGAACTATATTGAGTCTAAAGCTGAACCAAGTAAAATGCTGCACTTTTGGGAAACTGTGCTTTCTGAACTCCTGAATGATGAAAGAAGAGCAAGATAAAGGGCTCTTTTTAAAGACTAAGTAGGTGAACTGACTGTACTAGTTTCCTAGGATTGCCCTGCTTTCAAGCACAGAATGTTTCCCATCCTGGGAAACTCCTCAGTCTTGTGCAAACTGGGACATTGGGTCACCTTACAATAAAGACTTTACTAAGTTGCAAATGACAAAGTTAAAATTCAGTGGAAAAAAAATACTCACATGTTTTTTAGAATTATGCACTTTAATGTAGGTAGAGTAATATAAGTGGAAAAAGTACAGTGACTAAGTGCTGTCAAAAGAAGCTATTTGTAACTGGGCAAATCCGAGCCAGTTTACCCATGTAGTTAGAGTGGGTCTTCAGTAGCTCTTCATCTAATTGCAAACTTGATTCCTAGAAGGAAATAATTAGTCTTTACAGGGCTCTTTGAAAACCCCAAACTTATCGTAACACCAAATGTCCTACAGGCCAAGAAAAAATAAACTTTCCTAAGGAAGTTTAACATTTTTGGTGATGGGAAGTCAAGGAAGGAGAAAGTGTGAGATGATCTTTTACAGATCAAGATTGGTAACCTTGGTGGAGATGGAATCCAGATTCCTGGGCCCAGAGAGGGAACCAGTGGAGAAGAACCAGATCACCTTGGACAATCCATGTAAGTAAGGTATTCTACAGGGAAAGGCAATAAGGAAATGAGATTGTAACTAGGGTTTAGGATCAAGAGAGAAATATGTCAAGATGGAGAAGAGTTGTGTATGTTAAAGATGGACCAAAAGATATGAGGGAGAAAGCTCATGTGGATTTCATTGGTAGTCTTATCAAGGAATAAGAGCAAAAGATCCCTTCTCTCCATCCCCATTCAGGCTAGGATTGACAGATAAGTAAATGGAGGATCTTTTTCTAGAATGACCACAAAGCTCCCATCTCCTTAGCCTTATCTCTTAAGGCCTCACTACCTCTTTATGCATACTCTTCTTTTTTTAAAAAAAAAATTTGATATTTATTTTTTAGTTTTTGGCAGACACAACATCTTTGTTTGTATGTGGTGCTGAGGATCAAACCCGGGCCGCACACATGCCAGGCGAGCGGGCTACCGCTTGAGCCACATCCCCAGCCCTGTATACTCTTCTTAACCTATAAACAACTGTTGCACCACAGAGGGTCTGGACCCTGGGACAAAGCTGCTGTATGTGGGATGTTATTGCAATCATGGGGCTCAAATGGCAATAATACAAGTATAAGCAAAATAGAATAAATTAAAAGGCTAAATTGGAAAAGTTTTGGAAAGTGTTTAGGTTAGGTCTATGGCAAGAAAATCCAAGGCAAGAAAACTTATTTTTGTTTTTTAGTACTGGGCATTGAACTTGGAGATGCTTAACCACTGAGCCACATTCCCAGCTGTCTCTTTAATTTTTTTTTTTTTTAAATTTTGAGATAGGGTCTCACTAAGTTGCTGAGGCTGGCTTGAAATTTGTGATCCTCCTGAGCCACTGGGATTACAGTCTTTCTTTTGGGGGCAGGGGCAGCATTTAATACTTATCCTACCATCTGTAGGGCCTGGGGCAAGAGTACCAAGGGAGACCCATGTACCATGTACCTAAATATGTAAATGTGTTATGTCATGCTGACATGTGGTGTGTTCATGCCTCTTCTCGTCCTAATGACTCCATTCAGTGGCAAGGAGCCACGTGGGGACATGGCTACAGTCAAGCCCCATGCACAAACCCCAGGCTCTGGGATGAGTAACTCCTTTTGAATGACCAATGACCACCTCATCTTCCCTGAGTTTGTTAGCTTTCTGTTACTACAAAATCAAGTTGCCATAAAAAGCTTCCAAAGAGAAAAGGGTTATTTTCGCTCACAGACTGTGGTCCATTGGCTGCATTGCTTTAGGGACTGTTCAAGGCAGCACATCAAAGACAACTCATGGTCGAGCAAGCTACTCATCTCATGGCAGCTGGAAAGTAAAAGAGAAGAAAAGAAAGGGGCAGCATCCTCTGATCCTCCTCGGGCCTTGTGCATTTGAGGTAAGTACTCTATCAACTGAGCTATATCCCCTTCCTCCACCCTTGGACTTTTAAGGTATGCTCAAGATCCAAACTATAGCACTCCCTAACCAGGCTTGAGGGTGTTTACATCTGGAATTCTAGGTTCTTTATACCTACTGTGTTTTAGAAGGTAGAGAGGGCAAGTCTCCTTGGCCCATCAGAAACTTAACCACCTAGGGTGCAATGTGGCTACAGGAGGGCCAAGCTGGTTGCTCAGGGCAGAAGTCCTTCTTGCCTGGGTATACGAGGTATAATAAATACAATTTCTTTCCCTGAGGTTTTATTTTGTCATTGAGTTCTCCTGATATGACTTAGTTTTCTAGAACACTGTCTTTCAAAGAATGTGTGGACAAGGCTTCTTACCTGGCTTCCTGTAGTACTAACTGCATCAGTACTTGGCAGGCCAAGGGGCTCTGAGATAGTTCCTGTTGACCAAACTCATTCTTATCAGGTATGGGACCTCTGTGAGAGGCCTCAGCCCAGGGGTGTTCTCTGGTCCTATCCAGTTTTCTTTACCAGATAAAGCAAATTGATTGATTGATAAAGGTAGAATACAGTTTTCAAAACACATTTAAGATGGAAGCATACTAATTTTCTGATGGCTTCTAAGGGAAACAGTTTGGCATATGTTATTTAGACGAAATCTAAGCCACTTTAGGAGTTGAGTTTAGGTATTTAGAGTGGAGGAGGAAGCAGATTGATGCATTGTCTGGTCTCCTTCCCCAAAGTGACATTCAGATTTGTTTTGGAAGAAGTGGAAGGATGGAGGATTTGGGGCCTAGTTCAAGAACGTTGTGAGGGTGATACACTCAGGGGCATGTCCCACCTGGGGATTTAACATACATGGCTCTACTCTTTACCTTGCTTGTGTATTGGGAAGCACCTCAATATGTTTGGACTCCTTTCTACCTCTGTGAAAAAAGGGTCAGTTTTTCTGCCTTAATTTTTTTCTTGTAAACTTTGAGCCTCTCTGGGAGAGAACACTTGAGCAATTCAACTGTGTATGGGAGACCCAGCACAGGGGGTGGGGGGAGGGGGAGCGGGATTTTGTCTCAGTCATTCTCTTTAAAGAGACAAATTACCACTTCTCGGATGATTGCATAGAGCGGTCCTCAAATGACATGTGGAGCTGCAAGGTTTTAAGAGATGCATTTAACTAACTAAATTCAGTTCCACCTCCCTGAAAACTATTTGATTCATGATTAACCAGCTTGGAGGCGATGATGGAGGTGATAAGGGAGGGTCTTGACGGGTTTCAAGGCTTTGGTAAATTCTGAAGAAATCATTTCCTTAGTGTAGATATGATCTCAAAGACACCTTTCCTTATAGTGGGCACATGAACCTGAGTTGAGTACTGTGAATTCTACCTGAAATAGCTGTCATTTCCTTGAACCCATTCAGCAACAGGTACTACACTGTTTTTCATGCAGCTTTGGAAGATAAACAGGATACCCCAGATAAAACACTTTGCATTGCCCCTACCTCGACCACCCACATTAGGCCATGAGTCCCTCCCCGTTAGTTGGTCTGGCACAATAAGGGTCTCAATATTTGGCAAATGAGTGAATGAGTGCCTGCCTTTCCCTTTCTTTTGTTTAACCAATGTCTCATTCTAAGCTCCTGCAATGACACTCAGAACTCCGAATTCTGCCAGTTTCATTAGGGTGAGGATGTAAGAGTGGGTGTAAGGGGAAGTGGGTGAAGAACGACACGGGAAACCAGCGGATCCCACAGAGGTAAAAAAAAGAAAGAAAAGAAAAGAAATCCTTAGAGACTTGGGGCCAACAAAGAGGCAGACGCAAGCGAATCTAATCACTAGAACCCGGAGCTCCAAATCAGCAGCGAGGACGTGTCCCCGTGCGCCTCCCGGCTGTCCACGTCGCTGGCCGCTCCTGACCGGGTGCCCCCAGCCCAGCACCCGGGGCTAGCCCGTGGCTCCCGCCCCCGGGGCGGTGCCGGGAACACGCGGCGCCTCCGCCGGTCACGTGGGGGCCGCTCCGCCGGGCGGCGCTGCCGCTTCCCGATCGCGCCCTCCCAGCGCCGGGGACGCGGCGCTCGCGCTCCCGCCCGAGCCCCAGGGAAGCGGAGACAAGGAGGCGCCGCCGCCCCCTCCTCGCGGCTGCTCCCCGGCCCTGCGCCCGCAGCATGCCCGCCGCGGAGCGGAGCGCCGCCCTCCTCCCGGAGCTCGTGGAGGCGACGACGCTGCCGGCCGCGGGGCCGCGGCTGCGAGGGTAGCGGGGCCGGAGTTGGGCACCCGGGCGCCGCAAGGCGGGCGGAGCGGGAGGAGAAGCAGGCATCCTCCGCGGCGTGGCGGGCGGCGGCCCTGCTGCCCGGCGCGCCCATGGCCCTGGAAGACGGAGAATGCGAGCTGCACTCCGCGCCGGCCTCCGCCTTCCCCCGCGCCGCGTGCTCGGCGCCCCCCAGAGCTGCTCCGGTCGCCGCCGCCCCTCAGCTGCGGGCGCCGAGCCGCTAGCTGCGCTAGGACCCATAGCCGCTGGCCGCCGAGGGGCGGAGGCAAGGGAGGAGTGGGAGCGAGAGGGCCCGGGAGACGGGCGCCGGCCCGGGTGCAGCACGGCATGCAGCTGCGGGCTCCCGCGCCCGCGTGAGGGTGTCGGTCCCGGGCCCCGCCATGGCTGGGAAGGACAGTGGCAACCTGAAGACGGTGAGGTTGTGGCGGGACGCCGCCCTTCGCGCCAGGAAGCTGAGGAGCAACCTGCGACAGCTAACCCTTAGCGCGGCTGGGGGCTGCCCTGGGGCCGGAGCCGGAGCGGATCCGCTCGAGTCCCCCGACGCTCCCCAGCTAGTGCTGCCAGCCAACATCGGGGACATCGAGGTGCTGAACCTAGGGAACAACGGCCTGGAGGAGGTGCCTGAAGGGCTGGGGTCGGCGCTTGGCAGCCTACGCGTCCTGGTCCTGCGCAGGAACCGCTTTGCCCGGCTGCCCCCTGCGGTGGCCGAGCTTGGCCACCATCTCACGGAACTGGACTTGAGCCACAATCGGCTGACAGCCCTGGGCGCGGAGGTGGTGAGTGCCCTAAGGGAGCTGCGCAAGCTAAACCTCAGCCATAACCAGCTGCCTGCTCTGCCCTCCCAGCTGGGCGTCCTGGCCCACCTGGAGGAGCTGGATGTTAGCTTCAACCGACTGGCGCACCTGCCCGACTCACTCTCTTGCCTCTACCGCCTGCGCACCCTCGATGTGGACCACAACCAGCTCACTGCCTTTCCCCGGCAGCTGCTGCAACTGGCGGCCCTGGAGGAACTGGACGTGTCCAGCAACCGGCTGAAAGGCCTACCTGATGATATCAGTGCCCTGCGTGCCCTCAAGATCCTCTGGCTGAGTGGGGCCGAGCTTGGCACTCTGCCCATCGGCTTCTGCGAGCTGACCAGTTTGGAGAGCCTCATGCTAGACAACAACGGGCTGCAGGATCTGCCCACCCAGTTCAGCCAGCTGCAAAGACTCAAAATGCTCAATCTCTCTTCCAACCACTTTGAGGAGTTCCCTGCAGCTCTGCTGCCCCTGGCTGGTCTGGAGGAGCTTTACCTTAGTCGCAATCAGCTCACCTCAGTGCCATCCCTTATCTCGGGGCTGGGAAGGCTTCTCACTCTGTGGCTGGATAATAACCGCATCCGATACCTGCCCGACTCCATTGTGGAACTGACCGGCCTGGAGGAGCTGGTGCTGCAAGGGAACCAGATCGCGGTGCTTCCTGACAACTTTGGCCAGCTCTCCCGTGTGGGATTGTGGAAGATCAAGGACAACCCACTGATACAGCCCCCTTACGAGGTCTGCATGAAGGGGATCCCCTACATCGCGGCCTACCAGAAGGAGCTGGCTCATTCCCAGCCAGCGGTGCAGCCCCGTCTCAAGCTGCTCCTGATGGGGCATAAGGCTGCAGGAAAGACCTTGCTCCGACACTGCCTCACCGAGGAGATAGTGGAGGGAAGCCATGCAGGAGGAGACAAACAGAAGAACTACTCACCTTCCCCTCCTGCCAGTAGCAAGGGTATTGAGGTGACCAGCTGGACAGCTGATGCCTCCAGGGGTCTGAGGTTCATCGTGTATGATTTAGCTGGTGATGAAAGCTATGAGGTGATCCAGCCCTTCTTCCTCTCTCCAGGAGCCCTGTATGTGCTGGTAGTCAACTTGGCCACCTATGAACCACGCCGCTTTCCCAGTACTGTGGGCTCCTTCTTGCATCGGGTGGGGGCCCGGGTACCTCATGCTGTGGTGTGCATTGTGGGCACGCATGCAGACCTATGTGAGGATCGGGAGCTGGAGGAGAAGTGTCTGGATATTCACCGCCAGATTGCCCTGCAGGAGAAGCACGATGCCGAGGGCCTGAGCCGTCTAGCCCGGGTGGTGGATGAGGCCTTGGCCCGGGACTTCGAGCTGCGCTCTGCCAGCCCCCATGCAGCCTACTATGGTGTTTCTGACAAGAACCTTCGGCGACGCAAGGCCCATTTCCAATACCTGCTCAACCACCGGCTGCAGATCCTCTCTCCGGTATTGCCTGTTAGCTGCAGGGACCCCCGCCAATTGCAGCGCCTTCGGGACAAGCTGCTTTCTGTAGCTGAGCACCGAGAAATCTTCCCCAACTTACATAGAGTCCTGCCGCGATCCTGGCAGGTGCTGGAGGAACTGCATTTCCAACCACCACAGGCACAACGACTTTGGCTAAGCTGGTGGGACTCTGCACGCCTGGGCCTGCAGGCAGGGCTGACCGAGGACCGACTGCAGAGTGCTCTTTCCTACTTGCATGAGAGTGGCAAGCTGCTCTACTTTGAGGATAGCCCGGCCCTCAAGGAGCACGTCTTCCACAACCTCACCCGCCTCATTGACATCCTCAATGTCTTTTTCCAGAGGGATGCTTCCTTGCTGCTGCATAAACTGCTACTAGGGACCAGTGGAGAGAGTGAGGGGGAGGGGGAAAGCTCCCCAGTGATGTCGCTGCCCACCCAGAGCCAGGACCTGCTCCGGGCCACCCAGCTCCATCACTATGTGGAGGGCTTTCTGCTGCATGGGCTCCTGCCAGCCCATGTCATTCGGTTGCTGCTTAAGCCTCATATCCAGGCTCAGCAGGACTTGCAGCTGCTGCTGGAGCTGCTGGAGAAGATGGGACTCTGTTACTGCCTCAATAAACCCAAGGGCAAGCCTTTGAATGGGTCCACAGCTTGGTACAAGTTCCCATGCTATGTGCAGAACGAGGTGCCCCATGCAGAGGCATGGATTAATGGGACCAACCTAGCGGGGCAGTCTTTTGTGGCTGAGCAGCTGCAGATTGAATATAGTTTTCCCTTTACCTTTCCACCTGGGTTGTTTGCACGCTACAGTGTCCAGATCAACAGCCATGTGGTGCACAGGTCAGATGGTAAATTTCAGATCTTTGCATATAGAGGAAAAGTTCCTGTGGTGGTGAGTTACAGACCTGCCAAGGGGGTTCTGCAACCAGATACCCTGTCCATTGCCAGCCATGCATCATTACCAAATATATGGACCGCATGGCAAGCCATCACCCCCTTGGTAGAGGAACTGAATGTCCTACTTCAGGAATGGCCTGGACTGCACTACACCGTGCACATCCTCTGTTCTAAGTGCCTTAAGAGGGGGTCGCCCAATCCACACGCTTTCCCAGGTAAGTGGAGAGAAGGTCACAGTTCTGTGGTGTGTTGCAAGTTGCATTGGTGGGATATTTGTTGCTAATTTGGCAGAATGTTTACTTAACCTCACAGGTTCCTTAGGGAAGCTTTGCAGGGTAAATATTGGGAGTTTTGGGGACAAGCAAAGGGCACTGAGTACCTGAGAAACACGAAATACCTTCACAAGTGTCATCTTCTCCTAATGGGAAGACCCAGACTTTTGAAAATCAAAACATTTCCCATCTCCTTTCCCCTCCTCTTAGTTTAGCCACATTTTGTGGAAGGAAATTTCAGGTGGCTGAACAGAAGCTGGGACTAGAGTGACATTAGTCACTTGCCAAGCCTTGACTGTCAGGCAGATTAGACAGAGGGAGGAGTCTGGATTGGGTCTACGGTCCTTTTCTTTTGTTTAAATCCAAAGTGCAGTCTTCAAGTCACAGTGATGGCTCACTCTTAGGAAATTTCAAAGAAGAATGTTCTGTAATTGGGGGCGAATGGTGGATGAGTAAAGACAAACATTTCAGACTGCCATGCATGACTAAATCCTGAGATTGCTGTTTCACTCCACACACTCTGGGGCATGAAAAAGATTGCTGAAATCTCTGAGGGGGGTTTCCTTGGGTATTTCCTGGCAATTTTGAGCTTTATAGACATACAGTTTGTTTCTTGGTAAATGTTAAGAGATGAAGTGCTCTGGCAGAAATGGAAGGGACAAAAAGCTGACAAGAATCCTCTAGGGAGGTTTTCCAACAGACTTTTCTTTTTGAAACCATCATAGGCGAGTGGGAGAATTTCATGACTCGTTGTCTGGGATTTATTTTCTTTGTCAGATTTTCTTTCTTTTTTTTTTTTTTTCAGAGCAATTTTAGATGTATAGTAAAACTGAACAGAAGGAATGGAGATGTTCCATTTCGCCCTGCCCCCAGGCGTGCACAGCCTCCCACCCCATCATCAGCACCTTGTACCAGGATGGTACATTGGTTCCCATCCATGAACCTGCACTGACACGTCATTATCACCCAAAGTTCCCAGTTGACCTTAGAGTTCACTCTTTGTGTTGTACATTCTGTGGGTTTGGCCAAATGTATAATGACATGTGTCTGCCATTGTTTTGTCGTAAAGAAGATTTTCACTGTCCTGAAGAACCTCTCCACTGGTTTATCTACCTCCCTTGCCCTCCCAGTCTTGCCAACCTCTGATCATTTTATTGTCTCCATAATTTTGCCTTTTCCTTCTCTGGGATTTTTTTTTTTTTTTTTTGAGCTTTGTTAATTAATCTCAAACAAGTGTTTAGCTGGGAATGTGTCTGTTTCTCATTTTTGGGGGGTTCTTAAACTCATTTTGTGGAACAAGCTTGGTGAACAGCATTATGAGAGTCCTAGGCATAAACCATATGGCAATTGTGTCATTGCCAGTGGCTTACCTTGGTCCCCTGTCCCCTGGGCACTTTGAGGGGGTGATAAAATGGAAGACTACACACCACTCTGATCTTTGTCCTGGTCAGAGTGCCAACAAAAATACAGTTCCTAATAGTATCAGGAAGGAATCGGATACCAATATTTCCCAAGGTAACATCTTTCCGTTGCCCTAGATCTAGGCTGAGTTTAATTCTTCGTTTTGAAAAAAGCCACCATATTGGGTTACCAGTCAACTGAGCCTTTCATTCTGTACGACTGTCTGGCATCTTGTCACAGTTCATGACTTGGTGGACTCTTCAGTTTGTTTTGTATTTACCATTGTAACTTATTCATGGAAGTAAAATGCTTCCTTGTGTGTTGCTAACTTGCATAAAGTGGTTGAGAGTTACATTGTCACAGAGTAGCTTATTGAAGGCGCTACCTAAGACCAGTTTGAAATCCAGAGATGAAGCATTAATAAAACCAATGTTGTTAACAACAAAGGGAAAGACATGGGTTATTGAACAAGTAAGGATCTGTACAGAGGAATTCCAAGGCCTTTGAGAAGTAAATAGTGAGGCTGTTTTATCCCCCCAAACCTTCGCTCTTTATCTTTTAACAATCATAAATTCTACAAACAAGTTGTGCTAAGATGCAGAACAAGCCCATTCTCTTTATTTTTTTGTCCTGTCTGCCTTTCACCTGAGGTACACCTGGTTGGCAGGCCAGGCTACAAGGAAGTGATTAATTTTTCAACTTGCAAAACAGAAAAAAAAATTTTTGGTTGAAAAACTGTTAAATCTTATGTATTGATTAGGACTGAATCATTGGTCATTTTCAGAATTTTTATTTCATATTTATAATCAGAAATGTCATCTTTTTGATTTGTTTAGGATGGTATTTTTTCCCCCCGAAGTATCAAAGGGCTCAGAATAGTGGGGCATGTGATTTAAATACCTTTTTTATTAAATTATGAAGACAAGGAAAAAAAAACCACATCTTCCTCTTTTATGTTTTTCTGTGATTGTCATGATTTGTTACTAATTATCACAATTTTGAAAGATTTGGTAGGATCTAAAATAATAAAAGTTAGAAGGTGATGTGGGAACAATTATAATGTTTGTTCAGATAGGGTATGCATTAAAAATGCACTCGTTAAACCACTATGTTAAAACAATTCAAGAGAATCCCTTGAATCTAGTAGTAGCCTTTTATTGTTTTAAAAAAGTCATTTTACTATTTAGGAATATAAAAATTGGTTATTTAGTTTTATATTTACTTACAAGTATCAAGTCCTGTAAATTATAACAATATTATATACAGTAGTTAAAAAAAAAAACTGGATTTTTAGTTTGTTTTTTAACTTTGGGACACTGCAGGAAGAATATATAACAAGTTACTGTCTTCCTTGATATTATCCAGAAGAAACACAAAGTTGCATTACTATCTTTTAAAATGTTTTTATGCGAGAAGCCAGTTTGGCCCTGTCCTCTTAAATTTTCTGGCCTGAACTGCATTAATGTAGTTGGCTGATGTAAGTATAATGCTAGATTTCTCTTTTCTTGTTTTAGTTTTGGAAATGTAAATGTTTTGGAAACTACTCACTCTGCAACCATTGGTTAAAAGCTCTTGTAAAAAAAAAAAAAAAGATCTAATCAAACTGTCAAAGAGATTACTTTTTTGTCTTGTTTAAGACAGTTGGGCTGAGCCCCAGGAGAATGCTTTCTCAGGGACCCTGTACTGTCTGCCTCCTTAGAAAGAGGCTTCCTTTCCTTGTGCTCTTGGCCTGCTGGTCATTTGGTTCTGTGTTCCGGTCTGAGAGCATGCTTCTCTGTGTGGAATAGTTATAAATTTTTCTAGTCAATCAGTATGATATTTAAGCCAGAAAAGTCCAGTACTACTGTGGATGTATTGACTAAGACTCGGTGGCTGGAACATTGGCCTGCAGCAAGATTCGACTGCTTGGATATTCCATTTCAACAACTGAATGAACGCTGTGTGTTCTTCAATTGGAAGAGTGTGTCTTAGTCCAACTTGGCACTGCATGTGCATTTTCACCCCAAATCCTACCTCATTTAAAGGTCATATTTAAGAATAATGAGAAAGCAAATCCAAATCAGTAAACCCAGTTAGTCGTATGGTGTTCTTTAACTACCTTGTCTTTCATTCACTCAGTAACAACTTGAAGAGCTTTCTATACCTCCCGCCAGGTATCGGTTGCCCCCTCTTCAGCCCCTTGCACCTGGTGTGTACCTGTCTGATGATGCTCAGTGTATTTTGCCTTATTCCACTGGCGTAGGAGTAAGTCATAACATGTCTTTGGTGGGATGGTTCACTTGCCTCTTCTAAGCAGGGAGGCACCCACACACACACACAGACACACACACCTGAGGCTTTGTCATCTCTGGGAGAGTCCCTCTGATGTTCCCTGAATCATTGTTTGGTCTTTTGTGAGAAATACCTTTTCTTCTTTGTCATTCTCATACTCTGTCAAGTTTCCAGGTAGTAATGTGATGATAATCTGCCCCCTCTGGGCTCCCCGCACCTCCAAATGTTCTTCCAGCCTCCCCTTTGTGTCTGTGTTACTGGTCTTGCCCTTGAATGGGTCCTTCATTTTGACCACTGAAGCAAAGCGAAATTCTTGCCTTATTATATCTAAGTTTTAGAATTACTGGAATTTGAGCATGACCCAGTTGTTTGGATTGAATTAGTCATTGTTTTTAATTTTACAAAGGTTATACAATATCTTGTTAGTTTTAGCTTTATTAATATTGATGCTCCTTGGCTTTTATTTTATTTTATTATTATTATTATTTTTTGAACAGGCTGCTTTGAACTCCTGGGGACCTTTGTTTCGTATAAAAATAAAAACCTTCCTCCCGCAGTGGAAGAAGAACCGTGTGGAATTAAACGCAAAGACTGGAAAGGTCTCAGGGCTGTTCAGATGAGTTTAACTATTAGATGCCTTCTTTCAGTTCCAGGGCAGAGTCGCAAGTCCATCTCTGCACAAGTGGTTTAGAATTTTCCAGAGAAAGTGATTTTTATTTGTTAACGGGCATCTGACGTCTCAGTCTGCTGCCTGTTCCTTCCTCTTACTCCCCAGTAGACCTTGCCTGTTTTGGTTTCTGCTCATCTGTTTCATCAGATACACTTTTACAGGGTGTGCTTCATAGAGCTGTTTGCGGGGTTGGGTAAGGGAAGGGTCTAGGAGAACAGTCTTACCCGTGTCCGAGAAGAAATGGGTTTCACAGAAGGGATGGATTGGACACGTCTGGTTGTTTTCTCCATCTGCTCCTTAACCGGCTTCCCTCCGTGGGAGCCTATTTTGATTAAGGACCATGATCAGATCCATAGGGTGCCCTTTTGCTTTAGGTTTTGAAAACCAGAGGCAAGAGCTGGCCTCCCTTGTCTCCTGCAGCCTAGGTGCTCTTGTGTCCAGGCAGTGGAGAGCTGCTTCACGTTCCCGGTCTTGTTGGGAAGTACATCAGATGGGGTCTGCCTAGGGCAGGGCCAGCCTAGCCTCCGATCTCCCAGGATCCGCTTCTCTGGTTACAAAACCAGTTGCTGGTGGTTGTCAGGTTCTCTTCTTCAGGGACTGGCAACCTTCACTTCACTGGGGAGGGACTAGGTGGCCCCACTTAGCCCACGTGATCCCAGGCTGCTCTAGCACTCGGGAAGCTGGACCTCTCAGAGGGACGGAGGCATCTCCGATGGCCGCAGAATGCATGTGACCACGTGTCATCGAACCACCAAGACCCTCCCGCATGTACGAGATGCATATCACCCACAGTGTTCACTGTCCCCGAGTTCTGATGTCTTGGGCCATGGGACAACAGCAGTCTTTGCCTGACACAGGGCTGAGCAGGTGGAAGGGGCTCAAAGTGCCTTGGTTATTTTTTAAAGAACCCAAGAAATTCTAGTGACTCTTGATTCCTTGCGAGAGCTTTGGGTGTTTATGATGTTGTTTATCTTAAAGCTTGTAGTTAAGGGAGGTACGTCTGATTTCCCCACGGATTGTTCTGGTATGCATATTCCTGCCCTCTGAAGCCCCCTCCTAATTCTGACAGAAGTGGGAGGGTGGTGAGCAAGGGGCAGCTTAACAGGGCGAGTTGAGAGTCAGAGTTGACCACTGAAAGCCTTTTGCCACCTGACCTCATGTTCATTCTCCTTGAGGCAATGAACACCCCTTCTTCCCAAAGCCTACTGTTCTGTAGCTCTCTCTAAGGAAGCTCCAACCTTCCCAAACATTGGCTTCTATAAGAGGAAAAGGATAGATGAAGAGGAGCATGAGGATGTGACGGGTGGAGGTGGAATGGGTCTGGGAAGAAAGATACTTCTGGTGGTTTGCACCAGCAGCTTTGCCTTCTTCCTGGTGATGTTGCTTTCCAGAAACTCTGTCCTGGCTAAGCCCGCTGGTTTTAGTTCATGGAAGAATGTGGAAGAGTTGCTGGCTGTCATGCAGATACAATTCTGTGTATGGTGTATACTGTGGAGGCAGCGTGGATAACAATTCCCAGACACTAGTGCCAGCAGGACTGACTTATTTGTGGAGATGGAAAAGGAAAATTTTTGAGTTATTTTTATTTTTGGCACTAAATGCTTGCAAACATTTTCTCATATTTTTCCTTCCTTAACATCATCTCTTAGCTGAAAATAAATGAGGCTTGATTTCTTAAAGAGTGAATTAGTGAAAAGCCATCAGCCACATTTTGCTTTCTTTAGCTGTAAATTTATGGAAGACAAAGAATACGAAGTGTGAAAGCTGCAGAGGCAAGAGGCTGTAGGCATGGGGTGAGTGGCATGGGGTGACGGGCGGTTGATTTGCAGGATCATTGTGAGCCTGGGGGCTATTTCACGACCCTCAGGAAGGGACTTCTTGCTCATGGCCTGCAGCCTGGGCAGCCAGGCTGGTCCAGCTATTTTGTTCACTTTTGCAAATCTGTGCACAAGTGTGCTTGGGAGAAGGGCAAGGAGGACAGGGGTGATGTCAAGCCTGCTCCTTGGCTGCTCCTGCTGGTGTGTGGCCACTCTGCTCTTCGGGTGGGGTGGCTGAATGAGTCAAGCGCCTGCTGCTGCTGCTGCTGCTGCTGCTATTGCTCCTCCTCTTCCCCCACCCCCCTCTTCCTTTTCTCTTCCTCTTTTGAGGCGGAATTGACATAACGTGAAATTAATCATTTAAAAAGTGAACAATCGCTGGGCATTTCCCTCCTTCACAGACTTGTGCAACCACCACCTGTAAGTCAAGTGCTTGTCTAGGCAAGGAGCGCTCGGGCTGTGGGTGGCTTTTTTCCGGGGGTGGGGGGTGGTGGGGGTGGGGGTGGGGGTGGGGGTGGGGGTGGTGGTGGGGGGGATGGGGGGAGGGGGGGTGGGGGGGACTGGCTGGGAATTCTTTCCCCAGGCTTTTGGTGGGAAGTTTCCTTCTAGGACATGTCTTAAGCAGAGTAGGGATTGGATTCTTGTGTTGGCCTTAAGATGCTGGTTGATTGAACACCTTTTCCCAGGGTTGTAGTGAGAACCCTCTTATTCAATGTTGATAAGAGGACCAGACACAGGCCATCCCGGCCCTCTGTTCTGTCCTGTGGGGAATATGATTTAATGGGACACTGGGAAGGACACAGGGAGGAGAAGCACATGTGAGTGCTGGGGACTTGCTGTCTTCTGCACACAACTCTTTTTCTCATTCATCTTTGAGCGGATCTGAGGGAAAGGGGATCAAGTGGCAGTGGCACAGAATTAGGACAGATGAAACAGAAAAGTGGACCATATGTTTATTAGCTTGGTTCTGTCATCAGTCACTGTTGATACAGCTACAGGCAGAAGTTTGCACTGAACTGAGAGTTTTAGGAGAATAAAATAAAATAAAATCTGACCTTGGGCCATAGGGAGCTGAGGTGGGATGTTGGCTAATGTCATTGCGCAATCTTTTTTTTTTTTTTTTTGGCAACTGGGATTGAATCCAGGGGTACTCACCACTGAGCCACATTCCTAGTTCTCTTTTATGTTTTATTTAGACACATGGCCTTGCTGAGTTGCTTAGGGCCTCAATAAGTTGCTGAGGCTGGCTTTGAACTCACGATCCTTCTACCTCTGTTTCCTCAGCTGCTGTGATTATAGGTGAGCCCCACCACATCTGTTGATTAATTGTCAGTTCTTGAGTATATGGAATCTGACCACATATGGAGAAAATCATTTGTGTATTTGAGAAATTACTGGAAAGAGAAAAAAAAAATCCTGGCTTTCGAGTTTTCGAGAAAAAAAGAAAAAAAATGCTTGTGCGGAAAAAAAAACTGGCCACAACTTTGAAGTTTACTTGACGTGGATGAGGACGAGGTGGGAAGCAATGCCCCAGTCATTCTTTCCAATTGCTTTTCAGTCTGGATCATTTGTTTGCAGACCAGGCAGACCTTGAGAGGGTGTATGTGAGGTTTTCTTAAAAGTTCCAAGACTTATCGTCCTTTTTGAAGGAAAGAAATGGTTCTTCATCAGGAATCTGTACCTTCCTCAGTCATTTATGGATTTGCTCCCATTTTGGAAGGGATTGAAGTCATCAGTCATTTCCAAACACCAAACACTTTGAATGATCGCTGACTCAAAAGACAGTGAATTAAATTGGACGCTGTTGTAATAAAAAGATATGACTGCTCTTTAGCTGTCTTTGTTGAGGGATGCTTTGTTGTAGTGCTTTCCTATTACTAGGCTATAAATGTTGAGAGAATTAAAGAGTTAATTTTCTTAGATCCTCCCTACCCCTAAGATGAAGCGTATGCTATTAACACTGTGTTAGCACTTGGTTATAGCAGTGGTGAATTCTGGGGTAGTAACATCAGCTTTCATCTCTTCCTCATTCCTTCTCCTCTCTTTCTCCTTCTCTTCCCCTTCCTTCCTTTCCTTCCTTCTATTCTTTTCCATTTTTTTTTTGACAAAAGAGGGTTTTTTTTTAAAGGTAATAGGAGAAATATAAAATCAGAAAATATTTCTCTTAGGTGCTATTGTTTATCAACTTTACTGCTGCAGTGAGGTTTTTATTTCTCAGGCCATAAAGTTTATTTGTTGTGTATACCCTTACCTCTGCCTTTTTGAGAGCATAGGTGTGGAGATGATGATGAGACTGGGTGACAATGTTAGGACTATACCATGTTCCAGAGACAGTGTGAAGTGCCCCATATGGGCCATCTCCTGCAGTCCTGCAGGAACCCTGTGAAGTAGGTATCATTACCACCTTCATTTTCAGATGGAGAAACTGAGGTTTAGAAATTAAGTGAACTTCCCAGAGTGAGAGGGCTCTGGGGTTTTAGCCCAGCCTTCTGCTCCTGCCTGCTGCCTCTACCTGCTGGCCTGTCCTGCCTCTCAGTTGACTTAGGCACACTTTCCAGCATGCACAAACTCACCTGCCTTCCCTCCTCTTTCTGTGTTACTATGAGGTGGACCTACAGAGAGCTGCCACAGGAGGCCTGCAGGGGTCCTAATCAGGTGGGGTAAGAGGCAGGGAGAGCTCTGCTGGAGGTCTCAGAGAAGAATCCATGATGATTTTCAGGTAGTCACATAAAGAATTGGAGAACAGGGGCATTTCCAATTAAAATGGCATTTAAACAGGCAAGAAGGGCTCCGGCCTGGGTGTGTTTGTGTGTATATGTGTATATACAGAAGCATTTAGCAATGGTAATAAGGAAGACGTAATGCATAATATTTCAATTATGTTCCTGAACTGGATAACATTTGCCAGTCACTCCTGCTAACCCATAAAGTAGAATTTTGGAAGCTTTATCCTAGTATGTTTCTTTATCATCAGGCCAGACTCTATTGAGCCCATGGAAAAGATTTATGGCGAGGACAACTGAAGGGTGGTTTCAGATGATTTGCTCAGACCCATGATCAAATGATTGTTGGGCTAACAACACACTTGCTCTGTAGATCCATGTCTAAGCATGCCACTGGCCACATCCGAGGCCAGGGAGAAAAGGAGCATTGGTTATTCTAACAGCCAGAGAGCTGCATGCCTGTGTAATCCCTCGGAATGTAGCCAAGAACATTGATTTTCCTTGCTCTACGTCTTACCCTAACAGACCCCACAATAAAGGCAAATTCGGACCTAACACAATTAGCATTTTATTGTGGGCCTTTTGCATTTCAATCTCTATATACTTTCTTTTATTTCTTTATACTTTCTTTATACACTACAGAATAACTGAAAAAAAATATTTTTAATTAACTTTTTTTTTTTTTTTTTTTTTGCTGTTGGAACACCAGCTCTTACACATTTCATTTGTTTGGACATGAATTACCATGCCGAGACGGTGGTTTCTTGCACCTTGCATCCTATGATAGGATTTGAATTTGTCTTCCCTTGCTTCTCAGTTTATCAGAATATACTTATATACCTTTTAGTTGAAATGCTAGGAAGTACAGGAAAGTTTTAAAACTTACTTTTTAACCTATGTTTACTCCCCCCCACCCCCATTCCTGGGGATTTAATCCAGGGGAATTCTGTCAGCAAGCTACACTCCCAGTCCTTTTAATATTTTGAGACAGGGAGTCAGTTGCTTAGTCTAGCCTTGAACTCGAGATCCTTCTGCCTCAGCCTCCCAAGTCACTGAGATTACAGGCACGCGCACCCATGTCTAGCTACGTTTAGCTTCTATTTTGACATGAAACAAAGGATTTTGTTTAAAACGGAAGCAGTATGGTATGGCGGTGAGTTGTAAGGGTTCTGGGGATAGACTGCTGGGTTCCAATCCCTGTTCTACCACCTGTCATCTGTGTGATGTTGGGAGTCGTCATGGTTTCTGTCTTATAGAGTGGTCCTGAGGATAGAGTTAATGCAGGTAAAAAGCTTAGAAAGATGCCTGACACATGGAAGCGGTCAATAGATGTTGACTCTTGCCGTGACTGCCAAAATTCCAGAAGGTACAAAAGGCTAAAAGGTATATTTGAAAATCTGATAAGGTTGTGGATAAAACTCTTCTCTTTTTTTTCATAACAGGGGTGGAGAACAGTGTGATCCTTGTTTATAAATACCTTATGTCTTTTAAAAAATGCTTCCTCCCCTTATTAAAACATACAGATTTTGGAGGACACAGTTAAAAAATTGCTCAGAGCTGATATACAGCATAATCATACTACATGTTTTGCTATTTCTTTCAGGTATTCCCCCCAAAACCCCATCCCAACTATAAGCTTAGGTTTTAAAATGCATAGTTATTTTGTTGTATAAATAATTCAAATATTGATTTTTTTAAGCCAAATCTATTGTGCATATAGTTTGATGGAATTAATACCTACACAATAATTATAAGTGCTTATAGAGTACATCAAGGTGATTTTACCTTTGTTTGTTAATGTTTTTGGGTACTGGGATTGAACTCAGGGGTGCTCAACCGCAGAGCCACATCCCCAGTCCTATTTTGTATGTTATTTTGAGTCAGGGTCTCACTGAGTTGCTTAGTGCTTCTCCATTGCTAAGGCTGGCTTTGAACTCTCCATCGTCCTGCCTCAGCTACCAAGCTGCTGGGATTACAGGAGTATGCCACCATGCCCAGCTACCTTTGTTAATTTAACCTCATGTTACCTTGGTGTAACCATCTGGGGACTCTTTAAGTTTATTTTATTTTTTTCAATTCTGTGATGACTGCATTTTCTTATAAAAGCTCTTTCCTATTTGGACAGTAATCTCCAAAGTGGAATCATTGCATGAAAGGCAAAGAAAGTCATTAAGTCTCAATTCATATAGATGTTGCTTTCCATGAGGGTGGCACAGCTTATATGTCTATCTGCTTCCAATGCGAGATCTCTTTCTCGGTGCTTGCTCGACACTGGATGTTATCTTAAAAATGCGCTAACATTTAATGGAAAAATGGTATCTCACTGGCAATTCAAAATTCTAATCTGTGACTGTAAGTGTTTCTTGTAGGCACATTCCCTAATTGTGTTGCTGTTTTTCTGAGTTCTCTAATAATGCTTTTAGCATCATTTGAGTGGTTTTTGTTTTTTGTGTCTTACATTGTTTTTAATTTTTTTTGTCACAGTGTTTTACCAGTTTATATTAACTCTTCATATATTAAAGGTAATAACCTCATAGCTATCATATTTAAGGCATTTTTTTCTAGCTTGTTTGCCTTTTCAGTTGCTTAGGAAGTTTTGATGTTTTGAGGTTTTAAATATCATTCAATATAGTTGATAGTTCCTTGTTTCTTCCAGAACTTTAAAAAAATAGCATTATTATTATTTTTAAATACACAGAAGTAACAGAAGAAATGACACAGTGATTTTTTTTTTCCCCTACATAATTTTAACTGACATTAAAACAAATAATGTCTGTATTTGAATAGTAAATCCAGTAGCCAATGCTCCCCACCTTTCCCAAGCTGGGCTCATTTCTCCTCTGTAAAATGTTTCTTATGATTTCTTTCAGGGAAAATAAGGCATGTATTTGCATATATTTTACTCAAAGAGATCATGCTATTATGCTCATTTTTCTGTACCTTGCATTTGGTCACTTAAGAGTATAGTTTGGATATGCTTTCATGTGAGTAGTCCTAAACCTATAGCCTGTTCATGTGTTTATGCCTCATGTAATATTCTACCCATAACTGTACTGTTTAGTCAGACCTATACTGACAGACCTTTGTTCCTTTCCAAGTTTTTTTTTTTTTATAGATTTTAAGCTAAAAAGTTTAAGAAATACTCGATTTTATTTCTTTCAAGATTAGTAGTCCTGCTTTGCGCTCAGAACACTCTTGAGATGCAATTAGAAAAAGACAAATCTCTGAATCAGAATGGTGGGACATAAAAAGAGGCTTGGGAATTATGAAAGCGTAATTTTGTGATTTAAAACAAAGGTAATGTTTTTAATTGGAACCCTATTGTTTTCCTCATAATTATGCATTTCACAGCTTCATTTATCCACTATCACAGAATGCAAGATGCAATGTTTAGACCTAGCAATAATTACAAATCTTGAGTGTTTACAAATAAACAGACCACGGATCAAAATAAGACTGTGGCAGCAAGAATAATGCTCTGGCCATGTAAGAAATCAATGAAAAACAAAATTGGTAATGAACCGTATCTCGCTGGTTCAGAACACTGTGCAGCCTTCCTACCCAGCTGTTATCCAGAGGAAATCTGCCTGTGCCAGCATTGCCCTTTTTCCTTTCTGTCCCAGGCTTCCCCTCTGGAGTTCCGCCCTGTCACACTGTCGTATTTTCTAGACCTAGGCTTGGTGTGTTTTGCATAGGACCTGTACTTTGGATGTTTTGTCCTCATAGCAAGTGGGGGTATACAATTTAAGAGATTACCCACATTGTTTGCTTTTCTCTGTGGGTAATGAATAAAGAATGAGTCTAATCCAGCACACTAAAATGTGTTTGACCTGGAAAAACAGTAAACAATGAAATCCTGTTTTAGTTGCTTTTGTGTTTAAAAGATAGTTATGGGCATATTTTCTTATTTTTGAAGCTAACAAAGTCATTAGTCAGCCTTATAGAGTTAAGAGTTGTTTTTTTTTTTTTTAAAACAGGATCCATTGAACTGTGGTCTTTCAATTCCCTCCTCTCATCCTAAGTGACCAAATCAATACAGACAGTTGGAAGGAAGAGGGCAGGCCACATTTTCCTGTGAACATGTTATTAAAAAAAAATATTCCCTGGGATTCTCTTGACTCACTGCCTAGCTGGGGTGCCTTTGATTGGAGAGGGTTGCTGCTCATGAATTGCATGGAAAGAACTAAAAATAGAAATGTGAATTTTCCAGAAGAACATTGTGTTGCCAAAAACCAGCCCTCTGGTCCGTGGAGAGCTGGGCTGTTTTGTGCCCAGGATAGGATAGGACAGTAAAAGGGAATGCAAAACCTCTGTAGGGTGCATCTGTTCCCACTGCTGATACCACTTAGCCTCGGACGGCTCATGAAAGGCACATCCCTTGTTGTCCCCTTCTGGCTCTTCCAAGATGTTTTGGTGCCTCTCTTGGGCGAAGCAGGTGTTCTTTTGAATTTACTTCCTTTATTAAGCCTCTGTATCTATGTATGCCTTTTCCCCTCTCCAAGAAAAACACATGTGCATGTTCTCTGCTTCTCCCTGGTTTCTACATTGTTTCCGGATTTTTTTTCCCCCTCTTGATGTAGGGAAAGGAAATATCCACTGGTTTTCTGTTTGATCATTTCAGGAATTTGCCTTTGGGCTATGTGGCCTGGCTTCTCTGTAGCCACACTGAGCTGAGCAGAAGCCTGCCAGCCTCCCCAGCCACTTCTTGAACACCGTTTGTGCTTGTGAGTCTTCTCTGTGTCACATGGCGCAGCATTCAAAGTTTATCCAGATAGCAGGAGTGGTTGCATCGTGTTGATCTCCAGGGCTGTTCAAATTTTCTTGCTTAGCCAGAAGAACAGGTGACTGTTTCCAGCAACAAATAAACTGCCCCATATCCGGTCCCTGGTATTCTACTTGAAGGAAGCCACGGGGTCAGAATGCTTATGCCGCCCCCTCTCCACAGTCTATAAACCTTCTGATTTATGGAGCCATTTATGATTCAAGACACGTTCATTCATGGGGGATCTCTACTGAGATCATAACCCACTGTAAACCAGGAGGAAGAATCAGGAATGAGAATGGCATCCATTGTTCTTTGTTAGGAAAGAATCTGATTCTTTGGTTGTAGACAAATACTGGCTTTTGAAGAATCTGGTGTTGTGTCAGTGGCTTTGTTCATATCCCTGCAGAAACATGCTCTCTCGCCTTCTAAGGATTCAGAAGCATGTGTTACACTGGTCATTTCGTAATGCTTAGAATCTGGGTATGTGTTGCTCAAAGCATGAATAACTTTCTGCTTCATCCTCCCCTTCCCACCATGCCTCTCCTCTGACTTAGCTCATTTCTGTAAAGGGGCTGATCTTCATCTCAAGAAGTCTCTATGGTTCCATAAGGAGGGTGGCTTAGAACAGTTATCTCTCTAGCTACAGCCAGAGGTGAGAACTGGCATGTGGCTTTTTTGCTTTCTGCTAAACCAGCATCAGAGAAAGAGATCTTACATCCTTTATCTTTGGGTGAAGCCAGAGGCAGTGGATTAGGAAGTAAGGAGGCTAGGACCTCTGGGAAGCTTACTTGGCCTCCTTCAGCCTCAGTTTCTTCATCTATAAATGAAGAGAAATAGTCCCAATGGCTCAAAGCATTTGCTCTTGCTATTACTGTCTTCTCAGCTATTGTGAGGATGAAATGATTACTGGACATCTAGAGTAGTTTTTGCCGTGAGGTAAGTGCTTAGTAAATGTGAGCTCTGATCACCATGCTCCCTGCTCATACATGAGGGATACTAAGGCACAGGAGGGCCGGGGACACACAGGATATAGCAGAGTTCAGGCTGTTCCTCAGAACCTACTGTGTGCTACCACCCTAGACTGTGTCTCAGGAAAATAATAGCTTCTACCTGTTAAAGGTGGGTGATTATTTGAATGAAAATGGGTGACATGTGCAAAGTGCTGGTGGTTCTTTTTAACTTTGGAGCACTGGACTGTGAACGTTAACTGGGGACCTGCCATGACTAGGCACAGTGCAGAGAGGTGAACAAGGTCCTGAGGGAGTGCATGGGAGGTGAACAAGGTCCTGATCCCAGGAAGCTGCAGTCCAGGGAAGCAGAGCAAACACAGTGGCAGCGCTGTGTGATAAATTCCCAGGGCAAAGACTTTCTGAGGAGCAGGAGAGCCCCAATAAGGGTGTCTGTCCAGAGCCAGGTGGGTGAGGTAGATGGATGGGAGGAGGTCTCAGAGGTCAGGTGTACTTGTAGGCTTTCTGAAAAACACCAGGGTCACTGCGTAGGGTGGAAGGATGAGGGTTGTACAAATTACTGGGAACCCAGTGATTCACTTATCAATGCTTATCATGTGTAAATATTTTCAGGCTATGTATCTGATCAGTCATATATATTTTTTTTCCCTAAAGAACTATTGGTAGCTCCAACATAGAGCTAAAATAAAACCTGATGTTCCATGCCCCCCACCCCCTGCCTCCCAGGCAAGAGGAAAATATTGAAGCCAAAGGGGAACTGTTGGATTCACATTTTTGTAGGACCTCTCAGGGCAGTAGCAGAGAAGGTGGATTTGAGTGGAGTAAAAAAGGAGTCAGGAATCACTTGAGATCACTCAGGGCCCCAGGCAGGTCTTCAGGGACCAAGGAAACAGGATCTGGGATGTTCATGAGGTGGAGACCTAGCTTCTCACCCTGAGATCTTGAGGCATGTCAAGGGAACTCTGCTAGCTTCAGTTTCCTCATCCATCAGACCTAAAGCAGGACTCTGGTTTAAGTTTATGGCTCAGGATAAATTTTAACCACCATGGGGGGCGGGGGAAACTGGGGCATTTATTTTGAAAACGAAAAGCAGAAGTGATTTGATAAGGTTGATCTCAACGGGACTGTTCTGTGTTGCCTGCTTTCTTAATTGGCTTATCAGGGTTGTTTGGTCGCCCTCCTAGATGGATGCACACTGAGCGAATTCCAGAAGATTGATAGTCTCATGTTTGTAAGCAGTGCCACTTGCAGAAGAATAAAATCCCCCATTTCTTAAATTTGGAAGGGTCGTGTAGAAATAAGAGACTTTATAAATAGTATCTGGTAACTTTTTCTCCACTTTAAAATATTGAAAGGCTGAATGATGCTGATGGTGGTTTTGCTTTGCATCATGAATTATGTATGCAGTGAGCCTGGAGTTCTTTATGGCTGCGCATCACGAATCCTCTTTTGTTCCAGGTTATTTTCAGTGGTGGTGCTTGTAAAAGAAGAGGTCAGAGCAAGTGCCTTAAAGAGATCTGTTTGGTGTAGGGTGGTTGGTTTTGCTCTCCTATTCTGTTTGTTGCTTTTGTTTGTGCTTCATGGTTTTTTTCATTATCAGATTTGGGGAGGGCGGGAATAGAGGCCCCTGTAGTGTTCACAGCTGTGGGTTGGGCTAATGGTAAAGCACAGAGCTGGCACATCTCTCTTTGGCTCATGACATCCAAAAGCAGCTCTCTTCTTGGAGTCTTTTCCCATCCTCTATGCCCCTTTTAAATTCTTCAAGGCGGTGACAGAGATCTGACAAAGATCTTTACACACTATCCAAAAGGACTTAGATTTTTACTTTTTGACCTAGCAATAAAAACAAATTGGAATACATGATTAGGAACATATGCATGATCTTTTCCCCTAGCAATTTTCTCTGGACTCTTGATGAATTAGAGAGGATTAGCCTGGCACAGTGGTGCACGCCTGTAATCCCAGCGACTCCGGAGGAGCACAAGGATCATAATTTTGAGGCCAGCCTCAGCAATTTAGTGAGACCTTGTCTCAAAAGGAACTGGGGGTGTGACTCAGTAGTTGAGCAGCACCTCTGAGTTCAATCCAAAGTAATGCAGGAAAAAAAAATTAAGATTAAAAAAATATAAAATTGAGCAAAGAATTAGTTTGTGTATTCTGATGAGATATCAAGGGCACTGTTAAAATTTTACACACAAAGTAATAATGACTATAGTGAAAGCCAATTGTAGCATGGCTTGTTTTAGTCATTTACAGCTTCTTTCTATACTGGAAGCTGCTACCTGTGTTTTGAAGGGTGCACTTCCCAACACAGGTGCCATTCTAAGCTCATTGTAGCTAATTGGAAAGGACCTTGCCTGCGTGCTTCATTGTAGGTTAGTGAGATGCTCCATCTTTCACAGGATGGTTCCAATAAAAAATGAGAGTAGTTGAGAGTGATTCCAAGTAGTTGAGGTGAGCCCAAGGCCAACTGTCCACCTCTGACAGTGCATATCTGTCTGCCAAAGACTAGTTCCAATGTATTCGTCAAGAGTCACAGTTCATCACTTTATAGTCACTATAAAACTGTTGGAATTGTCCTTTTGGGGGGTTAATAATGGGTTTTAGCTCATGCTAGATTTTTAAAGAATGGTTTGCAAGCATAATTATTTGACTTGAATTTAAATTAACTAAAAGATGCAAAGCAGTGCTCATGCAGCATAGAGAAGCCGAGTAGCATCTAGAATTTCCATGCAGGTAGATGATATTTATCAGGATATGTGTTCATTCATTCCTGTAATATATTCAGCAGGAGGTTACTGACCCTCTGGCAAGGTTCAGATACCAGAGAAGGTCAGCAGGTATTGCCCTCTCAGCCTGTCCTCGGAACTCTGTCCAGAGGGGTGATGAGGCTTGTGCAGGGCAACCTGAGAGTTCAGAGGAGAAAGAATCCTTCTAACCACAGGCCATGAAGAGCCAGAGTTCTATGCATCCACAATAGGAAAGGCATGTTGGGAATAAGAGGTAGAGTTAAACACATGATCTCTATTCTTCCAGAGAAGCCATCACATCACTGTTTTTTAACCTGTCACCAAAAGTGTGTAGTAATTAATAATTTTTGATTTATTCTCATGTAATAATACTTTGCATTACTTTTTTGAAACCCTGAGGTTAAAATGAATAATAAAAGAGTAGAAACACTGACTATCTTTAAACTATTTTTCTATGTGGACCCTGTAAAGAGGTACATATATACACGTATCACCTTTTATTTTTCTGTTGTTTTAGGAATTTTTATTACATTTTTTTGTTCTCTTAGGAATAGTTAAAAGCATAATTCCAAGAGTAACATATTTTTAACTTGTGCTATAAAAATATACCAGAAAGTTTATACAGTGAAAAATTTAGTGGGTCTACATACGCTAATTATCATTGTGATTTTAATATGAAAATCATTGTCTTTGTTTAATTGCATGATCTGTTAGCACAGACTTGAAGTTCTCAACCCATTTGCTTTATCATCTTTCAATCTGAAGACCTGTTTTTTTGTCTCCTGTTCTATTGTATTAGAACATCTTAGTAATATGAGACATATCATGAATATCTTATGTGTAGCTGAGCTGTATTTTAAAATAGAAGAAATCAAGTCACCTCTAAATTTATAGTAGTTATTTACAAATGATGGAATTACGCCTTAAAATTGTCTCATATATATCTCCCTATCCTCCAAAGGCACCTGATTACTCAAGGAAACTTGTGATTCATGAGTTCATGTCATAATTTTATTGTAGGGTTCCTTGTGGTAATTGCTTATTAGGGTAGTTTGCAAAATGAGAGAGATTCAAGTAGTAATATGAACATTTTCCATCCCACTCCTTGCAGTTCTGTCTTCTGCATACAACAGATGGTGACAGTCACAGTGAGAATATATAGGAGATAAGAGGCAAGGGACTCAATGGCCACGTAGCATCACCGAACTTTCCTACAAGGACTAAGATGGGTCCTTACTTGGTAGCCACAAATCCTCTTCCTGGTTCTCTTTTCAACTGAGTTCTAACTTCTGGAACAACAGTGCTCAGTTAGAGGGAGAGTTTGGAGCAGGCAGCATGGACTCCAGGGGTGTGGACCCGTGGGACAGAGTGCTGCTCCTTGTTTCTTCAATGTTCTTATTCGTTTAAAGAAAGACAAGAATAAATCCACTTTAGTCAAGAGTAAAGCTTTATAAAAATTGCCCAGCCAAACCCTGGGGGACCCAGAATTTAAGACTCTTCATCATCATCTCCTTCTGAGGGTGGCATATGGCTTGGTATTTTTTCCGTGGCTGTCCCCTTGGGAGAGCCAACTGAACCAGGCGCGGGTGGAGGACAGCTGTTCTTTAGTAGGGATAACCCCTGCCTTAGTTTTTCTGTCTTCCTGAGTAAAATAATAGAATTCCAATGGTTTTACATAAACCATCCTTCTGACCTTTTTGTTTTATGAAAATTAAATTCTTCTAAGATACTGACTATCAAATTTGGGGACAAAAATAGTAGTGGAATAGCTGAACAGTGGCAACTCAGTTTCACCTTAGGAGAAATTTCGGAGAAGTTACAGGCAGCTCACCTTGAATATTTGAGGACTTGACAGTTGAGTGATATAAAATTGTACTTAACAGTCATTTTTCAAAAGTAAGAGATGTTTTCCAGGGAGCAATTAATGCTACTTGTCATCTGCTGCTTCTCAGTGTGACTCACTCTCCAAGGATGCGCCTCGGCCATGTCTCTGGTTGGGTTCCAGGTCCATCTGAGTTAGGGTCATGCCTAATCTTCTCTCTTCATCTCCTGAATCTAGCAACTCCTTACCCACTCTTAATGATTACATCCAGAAATTTCTGACTTTAACAAAAATTTAAAAAAGTTTTTCTTCTTAAACTAAGTGGAACTAAGTCTTTATGGGGAAGTAGTTTCTCATCTTCTTATCTCGAAGATGAAATTATTATCTTTAAACCTAGATGGAGTCCTAATTTTTTTCCCCAGAAATTAGATATGCCTTTTAGTAGCGCATGTGTGATCCAAGTATAAAATCGAAAGATATCCCAAGTCATCTTTTGGATGAGAAAATCTTAGCACTGTAATACCACCTCATCTCAGTGTGTCTGCCCTCTGCCCTTTATTCTTCCTCTGTCACTCTCTTTTTCCTCCTCTACAGAGTGTAGGTGGGTTTAGAGGTAAGTGACTGCCAAGTGATCTCAAGTCCAAGGGCTTCATACTGGGATGCGACCGTTAGATGATAAACACATTTTGAAACTGTTTAATAGGTAGCCAATACAAATTCTAGGAAGGGTAGAGCTAATGTTGTGCTCATTGTGGTTCTGTAAGATAATATAAACATGTTTGAGTATTTTGGTAGAAAGAAATTTAAAACATGGTCTTGTATTCTTTTATATTTTGACTTGTCTGAAATCTATCAAGGTCAAAAGAAGAATACTTAGAAGATGATTTGGTCCCAGGAATATTGAAACTAGTTTTACCTGGTGGTTTTTTGATATGAAGACATTGTGTCTGCTAATGTCTAAAAGGGGGTGTCTAAATGTCTAAGCATGAAGTTGGTGAGACTCGTGCCCCTCCTGTTGTGCACTGGACAGCCTGCTTGGCCATTAGCAGTTTTACTTGGCTTTGGGTAAAAATAGTTTTGTTTGTTCATTTTTTTTCTTCTTTCGTTATGGAGGGTTTGGATAAGGCCCAGACTGTGAGTGACCCAGGCCACGGTCTGGTTTAAGGATTGGCTTGTCCAGGACATGATTCTGTGAGACAGGCCAGGGATATAGACATTAAATGATCAAGATGGAGGTGAGAGACCTTTTGACTATGTGGTTTGGAAAAATATCAAGTCCAGGGGCTTCAGGGGACCCATGTTGTTGGAGCAGGAAAAGAGAATCTGCTGTAATAATATAGGTGAGGTCGTCTGGGTGGGGATTCTTTATGCCCCATCTAAGCAAGAAACAGAGGAAGTGCCTTTGGGGTGTCACTGGAATATGAGGAAAGAACCACTGTTAGTTTTTAAAAGGAAAAAGGGTGAATGAGGGAGTAATGGCACCATTTGGATTCTTATGATACATATACCACTGAGAGTGAGTGGTCCCATGGGGAATCGGCCTGTGATTAGTAAATTTAAAAATGAATAATAATCCAAGGGGAGGACTCTCACCACCTGATTGTAATACTTACCTAAAACTCTAGTTATTAAGACGGTGTGGTATTGGTTTAGGTATAGACAAACAGGTCCATACATAGATAGGCGGCTGATTTTTGACAAAGGTGCAAATATAATTCCCATGAGGAAAGGATAATAATATATTCAATGAATGAGGCTGAAACAGTTGGATAACTGTTATTTATAAAATGAACGTTGACCTGTGGTTCACACAGAACACACAGATTGACTTGAAATGGATCATAGGTATAAATGTAAGAGCCCAAAGTATAAAAACCTAAAAAAAGCACAGAAGAGACTTTGACTTTTGAATAGATAAATATTTTATTTTTTTAAAAAATAGACTTGTTTTAGGTTCCCAACAAAACTGAATGGAAGACACATAGCCCCGTCTACTTCCAACACTCCCACTACAGTGGTACTGGTTACAGTGGATGAACCTACGTTACAGGTCATTATCTTCCAAAGTCCATAGTTTATATTAGGGCTCACTCTTGCTGCTGTGCTTTCTGTGGATTTGGACAAATGTGCAGTGATACATACCCATACATTGTACTGTTGTACAAAGAGTTTCACTGTCCCCCAAATTCTCTATGCTCTGTCTGTTCATCCTTTTTTTGAAAAAAAGCAGACTTTTTTTTTTTTTTTAAGCATAGGTACCATGTTAGAAAAAAATTATACTTAATCAAAATGAAAAACTTTTGGTCTTCAAAATTTCTGTTAAGAAAATAAAGAGGCATTCCACAGTTAAGGAGAAAATATTTGCAAAATGCATACTGGATTTTAAAAAGTCTTACAACTCAATTGTAATAACTCAGATTAAAAATGGACAAAAGATTTGAATAGGCACTTCCCCATATATGCCATATGAATGGCAGATAAGTACATGAAATGATGTCAGCATTGGACACTGGATAAATGTAAATTATAACCACTGGGAGATGCCACTACATGCCCTTTACATTGCTAAGGTTAAGACTAGTCATACCAAGTGTTGTCAAGGATTTATAACAATAAAGCTCCCTTCTTGGAGATGAAAAATGGTTTAGCCACTTTGAGAAACAGTTTGTTACTTTCTTATAAACTTATATTTGCCATACAGCTTAGCAATTTCATTTCCATTTTTTTACCCAAGGGAAAAGAATTTTTAAAATTAGGTTTTAAAAAAGGTTTATGCAGCTGTGCACAGTGGCATATGCCTGTAATCCCTGCCATTTGGGAGGCTGAGGCAGGAGGATTGCAAGTTTGAGGCCAGTTCCAGCATCAGCAACTGAGCAAGACCCTGTCTCAAAAACAAAAACAAAAACAACTAAGAGGACTGCGGATGAAGCTCTGTGGTAAAGCACCCTGAGTTCAGTCCTTAGTATGGAAAAGCAAACAAGCAAGCAAGAAAGAAATGCATAAATCTTTATTTTTATTTTTTTTCCCATTGAGTTGTGTTTTCATAGAATATAAGTTATTATTATTTAAAATTTATTTATTTACTCCAACTTATTATACATGACAGCAGACTGCATTTCAATTCATAGGACACATATAGAGCAGAATTTTTCGTGTCTATTGTTGTACACAAAGTAGAGTCACACCATTTGTGTCTTCATACATGGACTTAGGATAATGATGTCCTCTCATTCCATCATCTTTCCTACTGCATAAATGTTTATAACGGCTTTTCTCATAATAGCCAAATACTGTAAACAACTTGCCAAGTGAGTGGATAAACAAATTATAGTATACTACTTAACAATGAAAGAAATGAACTTCTGAGAGAACAGTGTGTATGACTCTTTGAAGCATTACGCCAAGTGAAAGAAGCCAGACTCAAAGGAATGCGTACAGTGTAAGTCCATTTATGTGGAGTTCTAGAAAAGGCAGAACTGCTGTCATGATAGAAATCAGGTTAGGGGCTGGTGGTTTAGGTAGGGAATTGAGTGCAAAGGGCCACAGGGGGACATTTTTGGGTTGAAGAAAGTGTTTCATGTCCTGATGGTGGTGGAAGGTATAAGACTGGATACATTTGCCAAAACTCACCAAATTCAACCCTTAAAATTATTGAATTTTGTTATGTATCAATTATAACTCATTAAAGTTAATACAAAGATAAGCTCTAATTAATTAATGATTTCCTTAGATATCTGGAGACATACCTTTTCACATTACTGTGGCTTATGCCTTATGATTATATCCTGTTTATGAATACTTTGGTAAATGGAGCATTGCTACTAAATGAGTGTCTAGACTGTTCATCTTAGTTGATGTGGTTAATCATGTTCTAGAACTATATGAAACTGTTGATGTCCAGTCATTTTTGACCTTTTATAAAAGCAGCACTTTCATGTGGCTGACTAATAGAAGAAGTTCTGTTTGCTTTTTTATTTCATTGGAATGACTCTTGGCAATGGTTATATCTCAAGACTGGCAATCATTAAATTTCAAGGGTTTTATAAGACAAAAAGCCTCAGTTTTTTGTTCCAAGTTACACATTTTATCTTGTCTTGTTTTGCTTTAATTCAGTTCAATAAATGTTTTATGTCTCTCTGCCACTTTTAGGACATTCTGCTTGGAATTGCCGTGGGTTGACATAAAAATGTTGCCTTAACCTGAAATAATTTAGGTGATGAAATTAGAAGACACATAGACCTTGGCCCTAGTTGTTCATAAGGGACTGTGAAATACAACATCTCAGTCATGGAGGAATTAAGAAGTTTGGGTTTTCAAACTGAGGAAATACGTGGTTGTGGATTTGTAAACATATGTACACATAAACATGTTGAAATATGAAAACAAATGGAACCGAGACCAATGATTCACATTGTATGAAAATTAGAAATCTGCTGAGAGCAAGCTTCACTATTAACCTTTTTCAATATAAGAAAAAGTCAGCCAGGCCTGGTGGTGAGTGCCTCTAATGCCAGCTGCTCAGGAGGCTGAGGTAGGAGAATCACAAGTTCAAAGCCAGCCTCAGCAAAAGTGAGGTGCTAAGTAACTCAGCGAGGCCCTGTCTCTAAATAAAATACAAAATAGGGCTGGGGATGTGGTTCAGTGGTTCAGTGCCTTTGAGTCCAATCCCCGATACCAAGTGAAAAAAAAATATATAATGTATGGGAAAGTCTGGAATTTACCATGACTTAGCAGATAACCTCATGCTGACTCTGCCTTTAGCTATTGGTTGACTATGTCAAGTCATTACTCCTGAGAGAAACCCTCTGAATGACTTCATGGCCTCTCATTTGGAGGGAAGAAGATATTGGGAAATGGCTACAGGGCTGTCACTTCATCCTAAAACCTCTTGTTTGCTGTGACAGTGGCAGAAGCCGTACTCAGTGTCAGATGAAGAGCTCTGGGAAATGCCTGAAGACATGCTCTAGAGAGTTCGGCACAACAGCATGGCCAGGACGGTCAACCTGATGTCATGTCTTCTTGGATCTCTAGGAAAGATCCATCTTGCAGAATGGAGAAGGGCGAAATGCATGCATTCAGCTTCCCACCTGGCACATTCTCTCCTTCTGGTTTTCTAGTAAATAAGCACAGGGAACTGAGAAGGCAGATGGTTTTTGTTTCTATGAGGAATGGGCCTACCCTGGCAGTCAGAGGTGACATTGTCGACCCACAGCCCATAGTCTGTTGTCTTTGGATGTCTGCCACAGGAGAGAGTGTACCCAAGGACCCATGTTATGTAAGTGGGATGGGCTTCCATGTTTTGTTCTGTGCTCTCTACAGAATCCCAGGCCTGTGTGTGTGCTCCCACGGACACTGCCTTTGCTCCAGTAAGGACTGCAGCTCCCCACCTAAGTACTTCAAGAGTTTTGGGGGAACATTGTGAGGTGGTGAAGGACAGTTCAGGCTTTGCAGCTCATCAAATATGGCTTTGAATCCTAGGACATCCACCTAAATTATAGAATGCTGGGCAGATTATTTAATCTGTTTGAGCTATTACTTTTTGAACCTGAAAAATGAGATTAATTACCAGGTGCCACTTAAAATTATTGGAAAGTAAACACTAAATAAGAACTAATAGTCTTTAAGAATATATCTATATCTATATCTCTCTCTCTGTATATATATATAACCATATATATATATATATATATATTTTTAAACTATAGTCATATAGTAAAATTGACTTCTTTGGTATACAGTTCTATGAATTTCAACTCATATGTATATTTATATAACTACCACCATAGTCAGAGTATAGAATACTCCATTATCCCAGAAAAATTCTGCCCTGTTGTTCCTCTTCCCCTTTCATAAAGACTTATTATTAAGAAGGAATCTTGGTGTACAGATTATTCTTAATTAACATCACCCCAAACTTAGGAAAATCTTTGTTTATGAAATTTTTTTGAGAATTCTGTATGTTCAGAATTCTGTGCTCTGGTAGGAGGAGGGGGTAGATTTGTAATTACTTTCTTTCCTCTTCATCCTTTTCTCAGAAGAACTTATATAATCCTACACACTTATTGGAAAAGTTCATCTCTAGAAAGTCTTAACTACTTCCTCCACATTGAGGTCCTTTCTAATGCAACCATATAAACTGTGTTTAATAAAACTATGTTTTGTACCACCTTTAGTATTAGCTCCAGACAAGGTTGCAAAATATGTACTTTGTCTACAGAATCTCTCAATGTTTTGAGGTAGAGTTCTTTAAAAATCCATGCCTACTTTTTGGTTACTTGCAGTCTAACTTTGGAGACAAAACTAAGACCAGCCTTCTGTCTCTTACGTATTGAGCTGTATTCAACTACCCCCCGCCCACCCAGAAAAAGATATGTTAGAGTCCTAACCCCTGGTACCTGACCTTATTTTGAGAGAGTGATCACAGAAATAAGTAAATTAAAATGACATCAATAGGGTGGGCTCTGATCCAGTTCTACTAGTGTCCTTAATAAAAATGAGAAGTGGAGACAGCAATACCCATGGAATGAGAGTATCACATGATCGTGGAGGTTGGGATGTGTACCAGCCAGCCAAGGAGCACCAAAGATGGCCGCAGAGCCTGAAGAGAGGCCTGGAACTGATTCTTCCTCAGAAGGAACGGAGCCTGCCTGCACCCTAATCTTGGACTGACATTCACCAGAACTGTTAAGACAGATATTTCTGTTAAGCCACCCAGTTTGTGGCACTTTGTCATGGCAACTAGGGAACTAATACGTGGTCCTCCAATAAATGATTTTTTTTAAAATAATGAGTTCTTTGTGTTTATGAAGCAAGGACAATTGGTGTTGGATAACTTTGAGTCTTGGTGCCGAGATTGCTCAGTATGTGACAGTGGACAGTTCCTGGTGCTCCTGCCATCCTACAGAGACTCCTTTACTGCCACTGTTTTCTAAAGTGTTTTATCCTTGTTATGGCTTCACCTCCCTTCCTTTGTATGTTCCTCAACCTCCTCTCCTTCCCTCTGTCTTCCCAGTCCTTCTCTCTCTCTCTCTCTCTCTCTCTCTCTCTCTCTCTCTCTCTCTCTCTCTCTCTCTCTCTCTCTCTCGGTGCCCAGTCAGCTTCCCCTAACCTGCTCCTCCGAGGTCGTACTATTCTGGCTGCCTAGATCTGAGTTGAGTGACGTTGGACTTTTATTGAGTCCTCCTCCCTGACAGGAGGAAATCCACAATTGTTAGGTGGTTGGTGCTTCTTGGGGTGTGATATGTTTCTTCAAGAAAACTACTATCAGCAGCTGGAAGTCTAGACTAAACCTTGCTTTGGGTTTTTTAAAAATGTAGAATTGGAAGATCTAAATTCATAGGGCAGATTTGGTTAATTATTTGCAAAAGCCATTTAAAAGTTCTTTGATCACTGGGATATCCAGAGTTTGTTGACCTTACCCCTTGCCCATTTTCCCCAGCCTGTTCACATCCTCACCTCCTTAAGCACCTGGTTGAGACGGCACAGTCCATCACTGAGTGTTCAGGTGTACACCCTCGATTCCCCCAGCTCAGTTCTCTTGCTGCATGATAATTTTGATGCTCAAGTATCTGAAGCTGTCAAGATAAAAACAACCACATGGAATGGTCTTACCGTATGAGTCGAATCACATCTGTCAACTCTTGTGTGAATGGTGAGACCGTCCCGCTCCATTACCCTGGTCATTTTTTCTTTCTGACTTTGTGGGGGGACATTATAGCCACACTAACCCTGCTCCTAGCAGGGGCAGCTTCTCTCCTGTCCACTCCGAAGCTCCTCATTCTTACACTCACCAGCCTGGTTATTCCTATCTGCATACTATGAAGGCGTAATAGCTCCCATCTTGAGCAACCAAAAAAAATATTTTTTACCCACTCAAGCTGTTGCCATGCTGTTTTTAGTCAAGTTTCTTGAAAAAGTGGTTTATGTATCACGTTTGCTTTCTTGTCTCTCATTCTTTTCTTTGTCTCTGTTTCAGCCAGACTTTGTCACCACCCTTTCTCCAGAGCTTGCTCTTGCAGTGATCTCATCTATGTTAGGTGGGCGGTCCTCAGTACTCCCTGCACTTGACCTCTCAGTCATTCCCTCCTTCAGGAAATACTGCCTTTCCCTGGCATTGTTGTCGATCATTATTATTATTAGCTACTTTTAGGACATCACGCTTCTAGTTGTCTTCTTACCCTACTAGATGCTCTTCCCTGTCTCCTTTTGCTAGATGTGCTTCCTCACCCCAGCATCTTAAGGGCTGTAGGTCACCCTCTGCCAATCCTGTCCTCAGACTGCATCTTCCCTCCCCTCTGTCTCTGAGGGGTTGGCAGACATTTTCTGTGAAGGTTTTAGGGGCTGCACATGCTATTGCAGTTATTCACATCTGCTGTAGTACCAGAAAGCCTGTATAGATCTTATGTCAATAAGTAGGTGTGGCTATGTTCCAGTAAGACCATGGATGCTAAGATTTGAATTTCATATGGTTATTATACCTCCAGAAATACTTCCCAGTCTTCCCAGTCCTTTCTCTCTGTCTCAGTGCCCAGTCAGCTTTCCCTAACCTGCTCCTCTGAGGTCCTACCACCTACCATTTTTAACCATTTAAAAATGTAAAAACGATTCTTAACTCATGGTTCATACAAAAACAGGATACCTCGTATGTCATGAGCTGTCTTCTCCCATTCTTTGTCTTAATGCATACAAATATGCAGATGAATGACAAATGAATCCCACCAGACCTATTGTCCCTTGAATTTCAGACGAACATACTCAGCTCCCTACTCGATATCAACACTTGGGTATCTAATAGGTGTCTCATGCCAAAAACAGAGCTCTTGATTTTCCTCCCCTCTGAAGTTGCTACTCCCCTGACTTTAACTCAGCAGAAGTAGGAAGATAGTGCACCCATCCAAGCTTTGGAACTGCAGTTGGTGGAGAGGACTGGCAGGGACTCTGGAGGCAGATGGGCTCAGATTCCTGCTCTCTGCTCCTTGACACCTTTGTGACCCGAGGGAAAGTTACTTAGCCGAACTCCACCCTTTCCTTTTTCATAATGAATATGAAAAATGCCTGCTCCTGAGATAGGAGGATGAAAAATGTGCCTGGCATATAATGGGCTCAGTAGATTCTTACAGAAACTGTACCAAAAAGCTGCCTGTAGGTGAATATCAGAGGAAAAAGGTTTTTAGTCTATTTTTACATGACGAAATAAGAATACCTTACCAAACTAGACTATAAATGAGAGCATCAGCGATTACAGAAGGACACTCAGAGAAGTTACAAAAACCCATGAGGTTCCAACTTCCCAGCAAGGGTATGTCAGTAAACTTGACTTCATCTGTGTCTCTTGCCAGTTTGGCATCATTGGAAGGTATTTTGGGTTAAATTGTGTCTCCTTCAAATTCATAGGTTGAAGCTCTAGGCCCTGGGACTGCTGAATGTGAGTTCAGATGGAGATACTGACTTTGCAGAGGTGATCGTATTACAGTTAGTCCATTTAGGCAGGTGCTAATCCAGTGAGTGGTGAACTCAGGAAAAGGGGAAGTTTGGGGATAGACAAGCACGTGGGAGGAAATAGCCATCTATTAGCCAAGGACACCTTCCCTCAGCCCCCAGAAGGACCAACTCTGATGACACCTTCAACCTCCAGATCTAGGTGATAGTTCCTTTGGTGTGAGCCACTCAGTTTCTACTAGTTTGTGTTGTGGCAGCTCTAGGACACTGTCATGGAGGGGGCCAGGAGGACTTCTACAGCATGACTTGATTGGTGGTTCTATGCCAACACCCCTCTGCTGTTCTCTTCATGCCTCTGAGTTGTGCACGCTGTCCCTGTTGCTAATGAAGAACCAGGGTCCATCTATGAGTTGTGGTTACACTCTGGGCTGAGTTCTGAGAATCCAGCCAGTGTAGACCCTGGGAGTCTGACTTAAAGCAATATTTCCCATTCTATATTGTGCAGAGTATTAGTCCCAGAGACCCTCTGAGGAAAGGGTTTCCTGGTCAAATTAGTTTGCATAAAGCTGTGTTTTATGCAGCTGTCTTTGAAAAGCACCAAGTGTCTTAGCATGTGAGAGGGCCCTCAAGTTCTACACTTAAGATGGCGAACTTGGTTTTACCAAACTTATTTGACTGTAGAACCTGTGTGTGTGTGTGTGTGTGTGTGTGTGTGTGTGTGTTTAAGACAGTTTTCCCTGGAGTTGGTAGAATATGGAATATACTTTGAGAAATGCTAAATAGAGGAATGTAGCTTATGTTCCTTTATAGTTGTTTTTTTGACTCAGTATTTTATTAATATAGTTGTGGAGACTTTCCTTATTTCTATTTAGTCTTGATTTATGGTGTATATATTTATTACACAGTGTATTGGGGTGTAATGAGATACAGTAAACTGCATGTATTTGAAATGTATAATTTGGTAAGTTTTGACATAGGTATATGTCTGTAAGACCTTCACAGCATCAAGATAATGAATGTATCCATCACTCAGAAAGCCTGAACATTTTTACTATAGTTGTACTCATAGCATGGCCTAGTCATTTTAAATTGTAGAGATCTAATCTGTGGCTCTGGGTCCTAGTAAAATACATCGCTCAACTTGCGCCCTTTTTAGCCACCAAAATGGAATGGACTATTTAATAGAATTTTAAATATTAAATTTTCTTTCACTTAGTAGGGTAATAGGGCCTGGGGCCCTAGCTCAGTGGGAGAGCACTTGCCTGGCCTGTGTGAGGCACTGGGTTCGATTCTTAGCACCACATAAAAATAAACAAAATAAAGGTCCATCAACAACTTAAAAAAATAGGGTAATATAAAGAGTAATATAAAAGTAAGAAAAAGAGTAATTGTATATATCTAGATAAAATGTGGAGACACCTGAGTCCATTTCCTTGGTTATAAAAAAAAAAGCTTACTGTTATGTAGAGCTATTTTAAGAATTAAATAAGATCATGTATGTAAAAGTGCACAGCACAATGCTCAGCATGCAGTAGGCATTTACTAAACAATTTCCTTCCTTCTCTTCCTGGTTTCTTAGCCACTCCCTACCTGTTCATGGTTCCCCCACCCCACTTTGTGTTCAGACACTGGATGGCTCTTTCTCCCTGTAGGTGAAGGGTTGTCAGGCCTGCAGGTAGGGATGACCAGGTCCATGGACACCAGTTACTCTACTAAAGCAGTTAGTTTGTGCATCTCAGCTAGTTGAGTCACCTTGGCCTTTCTTGTCAGTTTGGACAGTAGTTTACCAGAAATTCCTGCTGAGGTATTACTGAGTGCAGTGTGTGTGTGTGTGTGTGTGTGTGTGTGTGTGTGTGTGTGAGATCAGCTAGTGGGGTGGATCAGCAGATGGAATGTGCCCAACTACAGGGGAAAACGTGCTACAATTTAGTTTTTTGGTATTTTAAAAATCAACTTGTAAAAGCCACTTTTTGTCAGATAAACACATAGTTAAAAGTCATATCTATTGAGCTTACAAAAGACTGGTTTTGAACTTATTTTTAAATTACTTAAATTCATTTTATTTTGCAGTTGTCTATACTCCTTAAAATGTTATCCACATACTACTACCCATGTTAGATATACACTACTTATGTATATCTGCTATATATAAGCATGTTTTAAGTTATATATTCTCATATATTATTACCTGTGATTGGACTATACCATTAGTGGTGAATAATAATAAGAAAAAATGTACATAGTTTCAGAAGGTTTACAGGTGTGTTCTAAGGCTGAAACATTTGCAATATTTTGACCTGGAAGGTGTCTCATTCTGGAGTCAGAGATCTGAAAAGAATACTAAATTATAAGCAAATTTGTCCTGTATTGGCTCAACAATGAAAGTTGGATCGACTATTTTATAGTTAAACAATAGGTCCACATCTGGTATTTATTTATGGATCGCTCATGGAATTTCTGTTTAAACTTTATTGCCTTGAATTGATACAGTCCCCCCCCCCTTCCTTTGTTTAATGGGCTGAATTAGTTTTTGGCTTTTCAAGATTCTTACTAGAATTTGTCAGTTCTTTCCAAGATGTTCCATTTTGCATTGCATCCAAAATAAAATAATCAACAGGCTGCCATACACGTGTGTGTGTGTGTGTGTGTGTGTGTATGTGTATGTGTGTATATGTGTATAATGAAATAGTTTCACATTTTTTACTTCTCTGATGTAAAAGTGTCTGCCTTGGGCTGAATTATAATCTGGGCCTTGGAAAATGAGAACTTGAGTAAAGTTCCCTTTATCACCTAGAGAGTCGTGTTGGCTGTCAGCACACTGTATAAATAAAACCAAGAGGCTGAAAACTGTTTTTCCTATGCATCCTAATACACTAATGAGTGCTCATGATAGGGAATCTGGCTCATAGAGTTGAAACTTTCTGGACCCCATCCATTAATTCGTTAATTTATTCAAATGTCATGGAGGTTCTACTAAGTGGCACCACGGTGCTAAAAGTGGACTATGCCAAGAATAAAAGGCCAATTTTATTTTTGAAAGTATTGGTATTTTAAATACTAAAATGTGAGGCTTTATAAATAAAATAATGCCAAGTAAATTACCCAAAGTAAAATCTTTGAATATTATCTTTGATGTAAAATGTACCCTGGCTTCCCAGCAATGGATCCCAAAGTCTTACCGGACGCATGTGGCAATCATCCTGCCCTCTTTTCTGTGCTCTCAGGGAATCTAGCAGGAGATAGGCACATGCCACCTCCTGCGTTTCCTGCTTCCTTTCTTTCTTTACTGCCCTCCTTAGAGAAAAACTGTATTTCATAGAGCCGATTTCAAGATCAAGGTGAAGTGAGGTAGCTCTTCAGGAGAAGGCTCAGGGTGTCTTCCAGGCAAGACTGTTTCTGTGTCAGGCATGTCACACCTGCTCTGGGGCCAAGAGAAAGACAGAGGTGAGCTCGAGGCAGGTTGCCCCAGCACTGTCCTTGCTTGACCTCACCTGACTGTTCACTAACATGCCTTTCCCGACTCCCATGGCTGATGGTGCAAAAATAGCTGGAGAGGTTTGCACATAGGGGTTCAAAATCTTACTTTCAGGGCTGTGCATGCAAGGACTTTGTGGAGACTCCCTCACTTCAGGAGAAAAGGTGAGGATCATCTTTTAAATTGAAGTTCTGAGACAGGGAAATGTTCAGACCATATAGATTCTCAAAACAGGTAAGTTATGGGCAAATTTGACATTATAAACAGCTCAACTTACTTTCTTATCTATCTTTTTGAATCTGCTTGATGGCCAGTGTTCTCTAACTCCAGTTCAGTTGAGCTTGATAGTAACTCACTTCTGATGCAAATAATGACAGAAAACCTAATTCTTTACATTCTTAGTTCTCCTTTGTTTAGATCTTGAGCTTGCATATGAAGTTGTGTGGCATTAGTAAGCTCCTGTTTTCTTCCCAGATGACCCTTCTCAGTATCTACTGCATGCTATCTAGGGTGCTGTCTGCTTTTACCTAGGTTTCTGGAGGTTGTCATCAAGGAAATTCCTAGAGGTTTCAGAAACTTCAGCCTAGTTCAGGGCAGGCTTCTTGTGCTGGGGTTTTACTCTTAAAAGGCAAATGCTGCATGATGTCCAGTGGGGAAAGGACATTTAGAACACTTAGCAAGCTCATGATCAGAATTCAAAGGTCTTTAGAATATATAGAATTGTAGAGTACGTTCTATAGTGTTTATTTTCATTCTGAAGCATTTGGTATGCATCTAAACTAGTATTGAATTGCTCCTTCCTCTTCTCCCCAACAAAAAAGAGTAAACACTTTTAATCTACCATTGTACTCTATATTATTCTTGTTTATGTCTGTTTCTCTCACCAGGTGGTGAGCTGCTGGGGGTTCCATGCAGTGTCTTCATTTATCTTAGTTTCCCACATCCTAAACAATGTTGAGATTGCCAGGCCAAATACAGAATGCCCCATAAAACTGAATTTCAAGCTGGGCATGGTGATTGTTCCTCTAATTTCAATGACTTGGGAGGCTGAGGCAGAAGGATCACAAGTTCAAAGCCAACCTCAGCAATTTAGCGAGGCCCTAAGCAACTTAGCGAGACCCAGTCTCAAAATAAAAACTGAAAAGGGCTGAGGTTGTGATTCAGTGATTAACCACACCTGGGTTCAGTCTTTGGTGTGAAAAAAAAAGAATTTCAATTAAACAACAAGGTGTTAATTATAGGTATGACTCTTGCATGCATGTGCTTTTAAATTTGAATTTCAGATAAATCACAATAATTTTTGTAGTACTAATGTCTCATGAAATATTCAGATTTAGTTCATCATCATTTATTTTTATTTGCTAAATCAAGAAACTATATACAGTATCCATTACTTAGAAATTATTTGTTTGATCCAAAATAGGCATAATTTTATAATGTTTCTCCAACCAAGACAAATCAGGGGACTTAGTTTCTTTTATGGAAATTTCACACCAGGGTAATTACCCTTACCTCTTGGGTGATTTTTCATTTTAAAGAATAAAACAATTGTCTGGGATCCTGAAACTGTGGTGAGGAGTCTGTGGTGAGGAGTCGGTCTCTGCTGCCTTCTGCCCTTGTTGCCTTTGCTGAGGTTCTCAACACAGTGCTCAGAATTCCCCTTTGTTCCTGGGAGGGGGAAAGGGCAGGCAGGACAGAAGATTGTCTTCTGTTGAGCGGGAGGGTGATGTCTTCAAAATATGCTAGGACGGCAAGCTTGGGGGTTTTCTCTGTGTGTGTCGGGGGGTGTGGGTTGGTGTATTTATGCACAGTGTAGCTAAATAAGAATGAGTGGACGGTGTTAGCCTCATTTTTATAGAAGGAGAAAATGGAGCAGGCGGGGGGAGTCAGGGACTTGAGAGCAAGGACAGGGCTGAGTCACGCAGTGGCAGCTTCTGAGAATAGAGCTGAGTCCTCCTGCCTCCTTTAGGGCATATAGGGGTTTTTAAGGCCATTTTCCTATCCACAAAGTAAGACTCTGAAATCTGTCTGGGTGTAAATGTTTTTTGTGGAAATGTGAGCATTCCGACATTAAGTATTTGGAAGGAAGGACTGTGCTCTTCTTCCATCCCATAAATTTGACTCACTAGTGTAAAAACAATAGCCTAAGGGAAGAAAGCAGATCGCAGACTTTGCTCTAACGACAGACAGTGTGGTACAGCTTTGCATGGTGGGGTGTGCCTTCTTGGTCCTGCCCTACTAGGGAAAGCAAAAATAGAAGGCTTGTTCTCTGGACTTCGGAACCCAGTCGATGTATGGTTATTAAAAGCATCATGGCATTGGCCTCCATGAGGCCAGTGGTGGCCAGAGAACCCTGTATTTGAAAAGAAACAAAATGATCCCATGGGTTTTGGAACCATTGAGAACAGTAGATGCTGGCCATAGAAACCTCTTTGGTATGTTTTACACAGTCATGCTCAGACCATCTGCACTGGGCCTGGGGCTCCCAGAACCTTGGCTCCCTGGAGGGCAGGATATCTGGTGTGGGCGTGACTCCCATGGAGCTGGAACTGGTCTAAGTGGAAGCTGGACTTCCGCCCCCGTTCTTGAATCTCCCACATTGGACTTTGCATCGTTGTGCTCAGGGAACACACGGGTATTTCTTAGGGATCTGCTTGGTGACCTGGAATTTGCACTTTAGCCTCAGCTTTGTGCAGAGAAAATACTTTATCACCGAGGACTGAGACTGGAGGACCCATGATCGTTCTTGAAGTCTCATAGGAAGTGTCAGAACTTCCAAATTTTCCATTTACCTTAGTTTAATATTATTACAGGTGTTTTGGTCAGATTAACTTCCTGTTTCCGTTTTTATTTTAAGTGCCTTCTTTGGTTAACGTGTTAGTGAATGGAAGGAGAGCAAAAGAGGAAGGGGTATAGGAGTAGAGAAGAGAGCTTTGTTTTCAGTTCTGTTTTGCGACAGTTGGTAAAGAATCTTCAAATTTTCTGTTCCCTGGTGGTTTACTCACACATGAGAACTCCATTTGGTAGTACAACGTGGTCTGATGAAATCGGTTAAACTGCCAAGCAAATTCGTCTTGTTTAGATAGCAACTCCACGTGTGGAATCTGAAGAGGCCGTTTAGTCACATGCAGACCTCACTGTGAAGCGTTCTCCTGAACATCTCTAGGTATCCATGAGGCACTTGTTTGCTGACTACTGGTTGTGTGTCTGGGTGAGGCCCAGTGTCCTGCTCATTTGCCAGAATGGTATGCACTTAAGTGACCACAGCTCTGCACATATTAAGTGCTGAAGCAATGAAAAGTGTTGATATTTGAGATCTATCAACAAAATTTAATTTCTATTAATAACACCAAAATCTAGTTTCTATTGATAAGACCAACCATAGCACAAATGAAAAGTACATGTTCTTTTTGGTAAAATTGGGCATCCCGAAAACAATCAAAATTAAATAAAGAAGAAACAAATTGGATTTTTATTATTCTTTAGCCAGTCAATCTGTGGTTTGGACCCAGGGCTTTGAACACGCCAAGCCCATACCTCACTACTGTACTATGGCTACAGCCCCAGCCCTAACACTTGTGATTTTAATCTTCTGTCATTCATTTACCTCTGGAATTTACTCCCAAATCTTTGAGGGATAGTTACCTACAAAACCCTAGTAAGAATTTGGGATTGTGAAATGGAGGAGCCTCACTGCAAGTTAAAACTGGTCATCCGTTAGATAACTAGTTCCACTAGGGGTAAAACTACTGTTGGAACCCGCTGGAGGAGTGAGTGGCTCTTGAGGAAGGAAAGAGGAAAGTTCTGTGGAAAGGGCCCAAGCCTGGAGGGTTAGGCGGGTTGGTGTGTGACATTCTGGCTTAGAAGTTCAGGGCGTTCTGATTTTATTTCTAGTAAACTCTTGTCATTTCTCTGGTCCTATCTCCCAATCTTTAAATGAGGAGCTAGATTAAATAATCTCTAAAGTCTTTTCGAATTAAAAAAAAAATTGTATTTTCAGTGTAAATTCACTGTTAAGAAAATATTAGCCCCGCCATCTCTCTCTAACATATATTAGAATATATATATACATTTTCAGGCTGAATATCAGTGAAAATTACCATAGCTATTAAATATTTTATAAAAAGTGGGAAATTTCTATTTAATTTTATTTTTTAGTTATTGATAGACCTTTATTTATTTATATGTGGTGCCAGGAATGGAACCCAGTGCCTCACTCATGCCAGGCAAGTGCGCTACAGCTGAGCTTCAGCCCCAGCCCCAAAGTGGAAAATTATTAGTGCAAACTGTCACACCCTGTTAAACCATTTGCATTTCGGTTAATGAAGGAAAACTTTAAGTGACTGTTAACATTTACCAAGGATTGTAGCTAAGAGTTAACAGTTTATAAATACTAGTTAGTTTAATAATTGGTAGTTGCCACCAGAGTTAAAGATTTACACTCCAATTCTGGTTTGGGTTTCTTCAAACCTAGCCAAGAATAGATGGTTCATATAAAAATATCTTCATTAGGAAAGGCTTGGTATTAGTGATCAGTGTTCCTCCAGATAAAGATTTCAAACTCTGTGAAGCTTCGGTAATTTAATTGCTTTGCTTTCTTGGAAGTTTTTACTATCCTGAGAAAGTCGAGTAGCTTCTTTGGAGACCTGGCTGCTTTCTGTCTCCGAGTATTTAAAGGAAAGTATGTTTTCTCAAAGCAGACTTTTCCCTGGGTCACTCCAGGCAATGAGGGCTTTGAGCCATAAACTGTCTCCCAGGATTTGGTTCCCTTTAGAGAACGGGAAAGGAGATAATTTTTGCCCTTGCTAGGAAATGAATCTTATCTGCCCTTACCTGTTTGCAGCGTAGACAAAGGAATAGCTTATTTTATGTGACGGTGTGGTTTCTCTTGACCACAATGAACTATCCACTGGGGATGCTCCTTTGGTGCCAGTCTTGGGCTGAAAAGTGAGCCCACATTCTTCTTGCAGACAAGAAGCACATGTGTGTCTGCACACACCTGCACACACGCACATACCCACATACCTGGGCTAGTGAAGGAATAAAGGTCAGTGGTAACTTTCAGAGTTAAATATTGCCAAGTACTGTTCTTTCAGTTCTCTACCTTTCCCATGATTTGGGGAGGAAGTGATAAATCCAATCACTTAGCAGCTTAAGAGGAATGTAAATATAAATTTTGAATTCAAAAGTAAATCTTTCTCCTACTTTCAGAAAAATAAGATGGTAATTGGATTGAACCCAACCAGTTTTGCGTGGGGACGCTGACTTGGCCTCACCTGGTGGAGGTGGTGCTGCGGACAGTTAATTCTTTTGTGCCTGCAGGCTGGTGGCTTGTTTCTGTGTGTGCTTTTCATTTGTTTGCTTTAAAAAGAAAACTTCCACATGAGGACTAAAAGCTTTGTCCGGTTTCTGTTGAATAATTTACATATGCTTTAAAAATAAATATCCTGCTCTGTTCTTAGAAGGCTTGTCTTCATCTCGTGACACTTTTTAATATTTAGCTCTCAGGGTTTTTTGAGGTCCACCTGAGCGCCTTTTGCTGTCATGCTTGTGTCTCTTTAGCTCAGTGGCTTTCGCTTTTATTTCTTTGTTTGTGATGGAGAAGGAAATGAAATTGGGGGATTTTTTTTTTCTTTTATCATTTTTAAGCCCAACTGGCTTCTTACAGATGGAAAGTGAGAGTCCCTCCCAACAGGGCTAATGTGGGTTCAACCGTGTGTAAACTGGGTCGCGGAATGCTTTGAAGACCAGGAGGGGTGCCATTATGATAAATGTTGTAAAAATGATTAAAGACCGAGTACAGAAGGATGCACTCGGCACTTTGAAACCCTTGGGTGTCGGGCGGGACACCATCTGAGTCCTGCTTAAAGCCACAGAAGCAGGCGATTAGCTGGTGCAGCCCTGTGCTGACAGCGCAGAAACCAGTGGTCCCAGGTGAGTTCCCAGCGTCCCGTTTGCTGGGTTGCACTTTGTCTTATCTCACCTTTTATCATAGGCTAGAGAAACGTGTCCCAGTACAGAGAGGGATATTGGTATACTGCCTGTTATATGACTTTTTAATGCCACATCCAATTAATTCCCCTTTTCAATATCTTCATTTTTTTTTAAGCATAGGTGTAATGGGAAGTTGAGGAAATTGGAATGGGAAAATTGTCCTATTGGAATCTTTGTGGGCTTTTTAACAAGTATTGGCTATACTAAGCAGATTATGCTATCGATCATTTATTTGACCTTAGACACCCATTGTTTGAAGCAGTGAGGATTATAACTCTTTTATTCAGCATTATGATTAGGTAGAATTTAGTCAATAAATGTTTTCTGAAGGTATAGAATGTGCACGGAATTTAATACAAAATTGGTTTATTACACATGCAGGGAGGTGTCCTCATCAGGATACTAAAACATGATAATTGTAAATATCAGTTGCTTTATTTCTTGCCATATAACCGTTAGTTGTCTCATTAATAATGGATTCTTATTCTAACTCATTTTCCCCTAAATTCTAAGTAAAACCTGTATACTTTTGAGAGTCTTTATCTTTTAACATATTTCTAAGAAGTGTGCTAGAAACAAATCCCCAAAACTCAGTTGCAGATCCTTTCAGGGACTCCTGGTTTTTGATGCTTCTATTTGTGTTGTGATTGGCAGTGATTTGGGCCATGAGTCACCTCTGAGCTCTTGGTTGCCCCTGGTACTTGGAGCTTCTGTTTATGGGCCACAGAGAACCCTGTCTTTAAAATAGCATTGTTTCCTTGGGGCAAACTGTGAGAACGTAAATTATGAAAACAATGTTTATTGTCAGAGCATAGAAATGGAAAGAGGAAAGTAAAAATCACTTGTGATCTCACCACAAAGTGGTTTTATCTCCATCTTTATTCTTCTAAAATGCTGTTACCACCTGTATTCCATGGCAAGACTGTGCCTTAATTTAACTAGTCCTAAATTGTTGGCTATTTACGTTCTTTCTCATCTAATTTGCCATCAGACTGTGTTGAAAATCGTCATATTGGAATCTTTGTGGGCACCCAGGACTGTTTCCTTAGGGCAAACTGTTAGAATGTAAATTGCGAGAGTATATCATTGCCCAGTGATTTGACTTTAAATGCCCACTATTTGAAGTGATTGGATTGGTGAAGTATCCCTTTTGCTACTTATGAGAAGGTTGAAGTTTAGTTAGTGAAGACATTCTGAGTGTGTAACAATTGTAGAGTTCACTGCAAATGGGTTCATAAATGTGAAATGAGGTGTCTTTTTTTCAGGTAGTTAGTATGTGGCAGTGCATATGTCAAGAACTATGAAGAGTCTTGAGATTTTTTTTTTTTTTTTTTTGTGGTGCTGGGGTTTGAACCCAGGGTCTTGTGCATGCTAGGCAAGCACTCTACCAACTGAGCTATATCCCCAGCCCGAGTCTTGAGGTTTTTACCTTACTTAAAGCTAACAGTTTAGTCTAGCCCATCACAGTTTCATGGATGCTGGCAGAAGACATGAGGTTCCCAGATCAGAGGCAAAGAATGTTATTCCACCATGGAAAGTAGCGTGAACTTAATGTTTGTACGATTCATTTTCTCTTCCATGTTTCATGGGGTAACAGAGTGGCCCAGGTAGATGCTGTAGCCATTCTGGTTTTGTTTTGTAGTCAAGAAACCCGCGAGTTTAGGAATCCTGAATCTTTTATGAAGGGATAGGCCCTGCCTGATCATTGTCCTAGAGGAAGATATTATCTTTGCTATTCTGGTCAATAACCAAATCTACCATCTGCTCCAAAGTGAGACACCATCTCTTTCTTCCAGGGTTTTTCACTATCCAAACCTTCTTGAAAGGATGATCCCACATAAAAGACGTTAATGTCTTTGCTTGGAAGGTGTACAGAAATGAGAGCAACCCAGGGAGATTGTCTCCTAATCATATACTCTCAGGGTCCTTAACTGCTATTGCTAAGTTACCTTTCAAGAAGAGTATGTTATTTTGTACTCCTACTATTCGTACATGCAAGTGTCCATTTCTCCCGCCACTTTATTTTCAATCATTAGAATTAGTCTCACTTTGATAAAGGATTTCCCTGAGAAATCTAAGCCATTTTTTTTCTGCTGAGAGTGGTTGGTGGAGGGATGTTAGAATTCATTTTTTTTTTTAAAAAAATCTATCTATTCAATAAACATTTGTTGTTTTGGTTCATAGTAGATGCATAATTCCTAATTGCTAATTCATACATTCAGCCAGCATTCAAATGTGTCCAGTATATCAGAGGCCATTGTAGGCACAAAAGGAAGCCATTGCTTTCATGGATTTTTGCGTGATAGTGGTGAGAGACAGTGACCAAGAAGATGCTGTTTGAAATAAACCAGCCACACAGGAAACCTTCTGGGCAAGTGTTATACTCAGATTTTTTTTTTTTTAACTGTCATGACGAAAGACTTGATAAGAACAATCTTAGAGGAGGAAAAGCTTATGTTGGGGCTCATAGTTTCAGAGGTCTCAGTCCATAAATGGCCAACTCCCTTCCTCAGGGCCTGAGTGAGGCAGCACATCATGATGGAAATATGCGGTGGAGGAAGGCAGTTCAGGACATAGGACATAGCACCAAGAAGCAGAGTGTGTGTGTGTGTGTGTGTGTGTGTGTGTGTGTGTGTGTGTGTGAGAGAGAGAGAGAGTGAGAGAGAGAGAGAGAGTGTGTGTGAGAGACAGAGAGACATTGAGACTCCACTCACTAGGGATAAAATATGTACGCCAGAGTCATGCCCAGGATGCCCACCTATTCCATTCACACACTACCTGCCTTCAGTTACCACAGTGTTAATCCCTATCAGGGCAATAATCCATTGATTGGAGTAAGGCTCTCATAACCTAATCATTTCACTTCTAAACTTTCTTGTGTTGCCTCACATATGAACTTTTGGGGGGCACCTAATATCTAAACCATAAGGGACAAATGACACTCAAGCAGAGACATGGATGAAGTAAGGGAGTGAACAATATGGTTTTCTGGGGAAGGACAGTTGAGTCAGAGAGAACAGGTGCAAAGGTCCTGAGACAGTAGTGTTCTCAGTTTGTTTGAGGCACAGCAAGAAGGCTGTAAGCCTGGGGAAAGCGATAAATGAGATCAGAGATGTATCAGCACCAGATGGATATTTTGGGAGGATTGGGAAGCCATAGAAGCTGTTGGCTGAGAACATTTTAAATTAAATATTTTTAAAAGCCCCCCAGTGGGTGTGTGGCAAGGGTCAAAGCAGGGCGGCGGGAGAGAAAAAACTTTTGGAGTGGTCTAGGCAAGAAGCCGTGAACCTTGGATGGTGTAGCAGCAGTGGAACAGTTGAGGAGGGGTCATATTCTAGGTCTCTTTGGAAGATGGAGCTCAAGAAAGACATAATGGTTTTGGCCTGAGCAAACAGAAAGATGGAATTGCCATTTACTGGATTGGGAAAGATTAAGGAGAGGAGCAGATTTTGAGGGGGGACCTCCAAAATTGTATTTCGGACCTGTTTAGTTTTTTATTTTGGTAGTTAGGAAAAGCTAGTATTTATTTGTCCGTGGAAATAAGTGTGGTATGTTTAGTAAGTCTTGGGATAACTCTAAGCATTAAGATATGGAATCTTTAAGTTAAGGAAAGAAAAATTCAGGTAAAGACCAGAAAAGGCCCTTTGGGAGGAGCAGCCCCAGAAGCCTGACGTGAGCCCAGCAGGAGAGTCTCGTAAAAGGCAATTTAATTAAATGATGGGTGTCTAATTAGGAGCCTCTTTCTAGGCAGCCTTACAGATGCCATTGACTGTCTTTGGTTCCTGCTTCTGGCATTGACTGAGTGTGCACCATGGTGTGGACCTTGCTCCCTGGCACACTGTGATGGTGCAAGTTGTGTTTTTGTTGTAGTTGTTGTTTAGTTTTAGGGTTTTTTTGTTTGTTTGTTTTTTGGAGTTGGGAATTGAACCCAGAGCTTCAGGTGTGCTGAGCATTTGCTCTACCCTCTGAGCTACACCCGTAGGCCCTAAGTTTTTATGAGACTGTTTCTGACTTTTATACAAACTAACCTAGAAAACTCCCTTATTGGTTCAACTGATTAAATCTGAGAAAAGCAGGTGAAGTGAATTTTTTTTTCTTAAATTGACCTGATTTTATTTTCTTTGTATATGAACAAGAGCAGGCCAGTTTAAATCTGTTTCCAGCTTTAAGGGGGAAGAACATATTCACATTCAAATGACTAAGGGAAGTTATAGCTCAGTGAATTTTGTATGACCTCAGAGTTTTCTCTTATTCCAACTAAAATGAGTTATTTTTTTCTTTTCCTTTTCATCTGGTGTTGTTGTTGTTGTTCATGTATTTATCCAAACATTTCTTTGTTATGCTGGTGGTGTTTGGACCTTCTTTAAAAAAAATACAGCAACAAGCCCGGTGCAGTGGCACATGCTTACAATCCCAGCAACCACTGAGGCTGCGGCCGGAGGTTCGAAAATTCAAGGCCAGCTTTCCAAGCTTAGTGAGGCCCTTAGCAGCTTAGCGAGACCCTGCCTCAAAACAAACAAACAAACAAACAAATAAGAAAGACTGGCATATAGTTCAATGGTAAAGCACCCCAGTACATAAAAATAAATAAATAAATAAAAATATAGCAGCACCCTAAATGACCAATATAAGAACTTACACGTTTTGGGCCAGGGGTTATGGAACAGCCCTAGGAACCAGGCACAGTTGAAGGGCTGGGGACACCACAGTGACAGATCTTGACCTGCTCTCCAGGAGCTGAAGATCTAGTCGAGGGAGGCGGACAGGCAGTAATCCCATCATCTGCAAATAAACAGTGATTTAAACTTTTAGGAACTACAAGGGAGGCCGAGGGCCTCAGAGAGTGATGGGAGACCATTCCAGGAGGCATTCGGAGCAGATTCATCTCTGCACGAGCCTCCCGGTTTGTGACAGAGAAGGTGGCTGGAAGCCAGCCCTGCCCCTGAGTAGTTTCAGATCTTCTCAGATAAGAAGCAGTGCAAGAATCATGCTAATTTTAAACAGTGGCAGGAGTGAAGTATGCGCCTGTGCATATTTCATTTGTAATTTTGTAAAGAAACCTGGCAGAATGGGAATAGGATCATATTCTGAAGAACGTGATACAGTTTCCTAAAAGGAGCAAATGACACCTTTGAAGCCTGCATCTGATGCAAACATCTGTGAGTCTTTTTCTCCTCTTTTTTTTTTTTAAAGAGAAATAGACCGGGGTGTGAGGGCTCATGCTTATAATTCCAGAGGCTCTGGAGGCTGGGGCAGGAGGATTTCAAGTTCAAGGACATTCTCATCAGATTTAGTGAGACCATCAGCAATTTAGTGAGACCCTGTCTCAAAATGAGAAGTAAAAAGGCTGGGGATGTAATTCAGTGGTAAAGTGCCCTGGTTTAACCCCCAGCACCAAAAAAGAAGACAAGAAGAGAAAGAGAGCAATAGTAGTTTCCATTAAAGTCATGTTAGGACTGATGTGGGAGGACATTTGGTGGACTTCTCCCATTTCTTTGGATGACAAGATGAGACTGAGAGCGCTTTCCCAGGGCCTCTTCTGGTTAGTGGAAGAGATGACATGGCAGTTGAGGTCTTCTAACTTCTGGGTTAGAGCATGACATCAAGACTGTTAGAGTCCCAGAGAGGAAGAGATTTTTAATTCTATGAATTGATCCTGCATTCACTTATAAAATAGCTTCCTGCTATTTATATTGTATCTCAGAAGCAGGAAGTTCTGCTTCTGAGAATGCTAAGAGAGAATCTTTCCAATTCTGCTTTTCTGTTGTGTTTATTTCACTGACCTTAGTGTGAATGTTAAGTTCAAGAGAAATGCCAGTTTTTCATTTCTAGCCCATATGATATGGATGGGTTTGCTGGCATTCATTGGGGATCCAACACAGGTTGAAGTACAGGAGAGAGATGACTAGTCTCTGTCCTTGGTCCTCCTGTCCCACGATGCCTTGTCCTTTGACATTAGATCTATCCAACTTCCACTTTTCTTCTCTCTTGCAAACAAAACCCCCTTCTCTGCTTTCTTTATCACATGTTTAAATGCAAACCAGACACCTGCTTTCTTTTCCCATTAAGACCATGCTAAATTGTAAATCAAAATAGCCAAAACCCAAGTGAGAAACTGGAGGCACCAAAGGAATGCCATGTGCATTTGTGCGTCCTGAAGCACAGGCTAGGAACGACTAAGAGGCAGTGTCCTGGGATTGCTTAGAGATGGTGCAAGTGGCTACCAGGCTTGGTCAGTTCTTCTCAAGCATCAGTGTGCTCACCTAGCCCCTGGGCACCTTGTGGAGCTGAGGATCCTGATTCAGGAGGTTAGGGCCAGGCTGAGCTTGTGCATTCCTCACCAGCTCCCAGGTGATGTTGGTGCTGCTGGTCCACACTACGCTTGCTAGCGAGGCTGGGAGGGGTGGGCTTCTAGCAGGATTTGTACATGCCTCCAAGTCACTTTGAAATTGTGATTCACAGTGCACCATGGAAGTGTCAGTATCTAAAATTAGATGCCTGAAATTGTAGCCTCTCCCAAAGCATGGAGGGGTGGGTCCTGCTTCTCCTTTCAGGGCTTCCCTTTGAAACCTGCATCAGGCAGCCGGATGACTTAGATCTGCTCCTTGAAAAGGAAAATCCTGTTTGCACTCCACCTCGCCCATTGGCGTGGCTCTTCTCTTCACTTTTGGTCTAGAGAATCGGGTCCTGAGTATTTTTAACTGCATGCCTGCTGACTGACTGAGGAGGGGATTTTATTTCTAGTACTTATCAGAACACTCATCTCTCTCTCTCTCTCTCTTTTTTTTTTTTTAAATGTGGAAAATCTCACGTAGAGTTGCCGAAATAGGATGGCATATTTCCCAAAAGTGTGTAATAACATAAGGGATGGTTTATTCTGGGACAAAAACAGTAAGATCAAGTCTTTTGTCCCATTCTGCATAGAGAATTTGGGATCTGGTGGTGTAAATGAGGATAGAAAAGCTGGAACAGTGACAAGCAGGGAATTCACTGCCTGCAGCTTGGAGTGAGCTCCCTTGTCCCTTTTGGGCCTTTGCATGACCATTTTTAAAATAAGGGACTTCAGCTTGACTATCTGATGAAGTCGTTGGGGACTCGTTGGTGGCTTCTTGAATTAGAGGTGCCTCTTTCAGTGTCGTGTATGGTATGGACTCCTTGCTAATAAAGATTAAAAAGAAATATCGAGGGCTGAGGTTGTGGCTCAGCGGTGGAGCACTTGCCTTCCCTGGGTGGGCTCTGGGTCCGATCCTCAGCACAACATGTAAATAAATAAAATAAAAGTATTGTGTCCACCTACAACTTTAAATAAATAAATAAATGGACAAATAAATAAATAAATAAACAGATAAATAAATAAATAAGAAATATTGAAATAGAGCCTGCCATTGGGTTTTTTTCTGTTTTTGTTTTTGGGGTTTTTTTGGTGTTGGGAATTGAACCCAGGGCCTCGTGCATACTAAGCATGAGCTCAACTACAGAGCCACACCCCAGACCCCATCATTATTTTCAAAACCCGTTTTTAGGAGGTGTTGCATATTTAGCATATGATCTTTATTAGGAAACTTTGCTTTGGAATTTCCTTCAATTGATTATGATCCAGTTATTAGGGTTCAATGAAGGAGTTTAAAATACAGCATACAGTTGAACTTCTTAATGTCTAAGTTTCATATGATATCACAGTTATTTTGCTTTACTTCAGACAAATCCAATATGCAATTATACTTTGGTATATGAAGTGGATTGTTTTACAAAAGGATTTATAAATAAACTGTTTATAAACAGCAGCTGTCTTTAAGACATTTAAAAGTGTTAGTGCTTGCACCATCTTTTTAAGAGCACACTCAGCACACAGGGCAAAGCTTCTAGGCAAACAGAATTGCAGGGGAACGTAGTGAGGTGGGATCCGGGGAGTCGGCAGGGATTCTTAGTACCAGGAGCATCCAACTAATGGCATTGTTCCTAAAGGAATGTTGAAGAGATGATCATCCATTTAAAAAGATTGTGTGTGTTTATAGCAACTAAGAGGCACTTTGCTTTCATGTAAGTGTGTCGTGTTTGCCGATGATGTCATCACTGGGCCCCTGGGTTACCAGCAGCAGCTTAGCTGCCCAGTGCTGGAGATGTGAATGAGAGGGTGCAGACAGTGGTGAGCCATCATTTCATCCCTGGAGTCTCCTAGTGATGGAGAAGTTGATGGTTGGTGCTGGGATGTATATGTTTTGATGAACAACAAACCTTTAAAACGTCACATTACACTGTATATACACATACCTGTTCTTTCATTCATTTACTAGAGCTCAGTGAAATGCATCCAGACACTTGGGGGGCTTTCCGGTTGTTGTACTTTGAGTAGACATCAGAACTCATCTATTGTCCAGTCATCCTAGGCACCACATCTACTTCAATACTACATGAAATAAGATGTTCTTTATGGGACTGGGGATGTGGCTCAAGCGGTAGTGTGCTCGCCTGGCATGCGTGCGGCCCGGGTTCGATCCTCAGCACCACATACCAACAAAGATGTGTGTCCGCCGAGAACTAAAAAATAAATATTAAAAATTCTCTCTCTCTCTCTCTCTCTCTCTCTCTCTCTCTCTCTCTCTCTCTCTCTCTCTCTCTCTCTCCCCCTCTCCCCTCTCTCACTCTCTCTTAAAAAAAAAAAGATGTTCTTTATTTCTTAGGAACAATGGGATTCAACCAGGTGATTATTATAACATGGGTGTCTTTTAGAAGAATATCATGACAGTTTTCCACTGATATGTATAATCAATAATGTATTAAATTGTTTGAACCAGACTTGTAAGAATAAGTGAGATTGTCTTGAATTGAGAAAGGCTTGATGATTTTAATAGTTCATGTGCAGTCCTCAGGCAGAGCTGCAGAGCAATGTGATGGGCATTGATTGGCAGGAAAAAAAAAAAAAAACTAAAACAGGTTTTAAGACAAGTGGCTAGCTTGCTTGCCCAACGTAATTCAGTTCTTCATCTTTAGAGTCGGGACCATAACTAGAATATCTGATTTCTAGCTCAGTGTTCTTTCTGGGATACCATGTCACAGGGATATCCTGCCTCATTGATGGTGGAAGTTTTCAAGTGTGTAGCTCTCTACAGTTTACCGGGGCTTACACACTAATGCCACATTTTCTTCACAATTCTTTAAATTACTGATGCTGGACCAGAGTTAAAAAGAAACTTTTTTTTTCCTTTCTCAATTTTTTGCATCAATTCTTTTAAATTTACAGTCCTGATTTCTTTATATTCTCTTTTCCTCAGGTTTAATTTTCTAGAGTGGAAAGAATGTAATACCAATTAGTATCCAAAACAAATATCTCCTGCAGGAAATAGGTTTATTGGTCTCATGAATTTTAGTGCTCTAGTTTGTCAATATTATTCTCATTTCTTAATAGCATTTGTCTTTTTAAGTAGCAACTCGTAATCAATTTGAAATCAGTCTTTCTCAGTCTTTCACAGTTATGCATCAAACAAATCCTCTATGTATCATAAATAATGTTGCTTTCTTTTGTTTAATTTGCATTCGGCGATCAGAGGAAAATCCCTGAAATATGAAAATGACATATTGGGGAGGAGAAAAGGAGAACAATGATATTGTGTGGAGTTATAAGTGAGGTTGTTACCATCAGGGTGTCCAGTACGGGTCCAGGTTCTTGGCGTCACAAAGAATATAGCAAGACACAGAAGTGACAGGCAAAGTGCAGATTGATCGAAGGTGAAGGTGGAAGTAGCACTCTGTGAATGGGCCAAGCAAGACAGAGGCGCAAGACACCGTGTCTGGAAATTAGCATCTTGTATGTGAGGGGGTCTCTTCCCTACGCAGACCTGATTGGAGACCTTACTCCATTTGTTCCCATTGGTTACCTTATAACACCTGGTTAGTACAGAGTCCAAATTTTCCCTGTGGGTTACTTTAGAAAACCTAATTAGAATGCTGTCCACTTTATCCCCTTGGTTTTTTTAGAATACCAAACCTGTGTGGGGGGGGGTTCTTGTGGGCCATTAGTCCTCAATGGCAGGAGCTGTCGTGGTAACAGGGACATGATGACCCATCTCCCTGCCTTGTCTTCCAGGGGCATTTTTTCTTGCTTCCTCCTCCGCCATCTTGGAGTCCCTGAACTCCTACCTAATGAGGTTTTTAGAAGGTGGGAGATGAAGGACAGAAGGGCATCCTGATTTGCTTGTTAACATTTTGTTGTTGTTGTTGTTCAAACACCCAGCCAGATAATTTTAAACTTTTTATTGAGTTATAATTTATATACTTCATAAAATGCATCATTTTATATATATATATATATATATATATATATATATATATGTATATACACACACACACACTCTCTTCAGGGGTTGTGATAAATTTATACACATGTATAACCACCACCACAATCAACATCGCAGAGCATTACCATCACTCCCAAGAGTGATTACCATCACTCCTTCCCAGTGAGTCTTCTCATTCCAGTCTAGGCAGTCACAATGGGCTTTTTATCATCAGAAACTAGATCTGCCTTTTCTAGAGCTTCGTATGCACAGAACCACAAAGGACGGTCTTCTACAGGTCTTGGTACTTAGTGTAATGTTCTCGGGTTCATCCTTGGTGTTGTCTACGTAGTACGTAGTATTTGTCCTTCCATTGCAGGACACACCACAGTGTGTTGATGCGTTCACCTGTTGATAGACATCTAACATTCATGTGTAAGTCTTTGGGTATCAGACCTCTGCAATCATTTCTCTTGGTAGGTATCTAGGAGTGGAATTGCTGTGTCATATAGTAAGTACAGGTTTAACTGTATAAGAAACTGCAGAACTGTTTCATCTCCCCTAAACCCCAGCAATGTAGGAGAGAAGTCCAGCAGCACTGTGATCAAGACTTGGTGATATCTTTTTCTTTTTCATCGTTCTAGTGGGTGTGTGGTTTTAATCTGCACTTTTTTTGTTGTCTAAAGATGTTGAGCGTCTTTTCACATGCGTATTGACTACGTGTCTTCCTTTGTGAAATGTTCCTTTAAGCCTTTGCATATTTTTTAGAGGGTTATTAGTGTTTTTATTTGGTAATTTTTTAAATAGTGGTTTATTCTGTATGTATTCAGGATGTAAGTCTTTTGTGGCATTTCTTTCATTTTATTTTTTATTTTTTTATTGAGGTGAAATGCAAAACAATTTTAAGTATACTGTTCAGTGGTATTAAGTATGTTCATATTGTTTTGAATCATCACCACTATCCATCTCCAGAATTCTTCATCTTCCAAAACCAAAACACTATACACATTGAACAACTATCATTCTCTACCTTCTATCTATGAATTTGATGACGTTAGGTACCATGTAGAAGTGTAATTGTGCAGTAATTGTCTTTTTGTGACTAGCTTATTTCACTTAGCATAATGTCTACAAGGTTCATCTGTGTTGTAGCAAATGTCATAATTTCCTTTTTATGGCTAATATTCCACTGTGTGCACACATTACATTTTGTTCACCCTTTCACCCATTGGTGGACACTGGGTTGCTTCCTCATGTTTGCTATTGTGAATGAACATGGGTGTGTTTTTGAGACCCTGATTTCAATCTTCTGAGTATATACCCAGAAGTGGAGTTGCTGAATTCTATTAATTTTTTGAAGAACCACCATTCTCTTTTCCATCTTGCTATACCATTTGACATTCTCACCAGCAGCGAATAAGGGTTCCATTTTCTCCACATCCTTATCAGGTGTTATTTTCTGTTTGTTGTGTGTTTTGGTAATGGCCACCTCAGTGGAGGTGAGGTAATATCTCATTTGTATTTTTTCAGTGGGAAGTTGCATTGAACATCCTTTTATATGTTTATTGGTGAGTCCTCTTTGGAGGAATGCCTATCTAAGACCTCTGCTGCATTGCCTTTTTGAATCTTTCAAATTGGAAGTCTAGCAAGATCACTTTTTTGTTATTCTGCTCCAAGAATATACAAAGAGCTTGTTCAATTTAGGAGCATATTTGTATCATCATTTAAGAACTGTAGTGATATGAGCAGCAAACTGCCGAGTACAAATTTATAACAGTCTGCATTCAACGTGCTAAATGAATATTTGTAGATACTGAGTTTAGTTATTTTATCATGTTTCATTAAAGTCACTAGGTCCCTCATTGTTCTCCCTAACCCAGAGCAGCTTATACAAAAATACTCAAACTTCTTTTTTAACTTTGAACTATGTTTTGATCACTATATCTAATAAACAGAATGAGACTTCCTTGTATGTATATAAGGATGGCCCTCTTTAATAAACAATGAAATGACAAATACTATGGGAAAAATAGGAAAGAAGAAAAGGTGGTTAATAAAAAAAGAAAAAACAGGTGAAATTAGATGGGAGAAGGAATTGGAGTTTTCAGATCCATTGTTGGCCAGCTTTCCATTGCTAAAACCAAAGACCTGAGCTAATCAACATAGAAGAGGAAAAATATAGTCTGGCTCACAGTTTTGGAGATTTCAGCCCACGATCCATTGGGTACTTGCTTTGGGGGCTGTGGCGAGGCAGTACGTCATGGTGAGAGTGTGTAGTGGAGGAAGCCACTCAGCTCTTGGCAGCCAGGAAGCAGAGAGAGGAAGTAGCCAGGGTCCCCATATCCACTTCAAGAACATGCCCCCAATGCCCACCTCTTAAAGATTTCACTACCTCCAAATAGTGCCATGGGCTGGGACCATGTCTTTAACACATGCACCTATGGAGGACACTTGCCCAATAGCATCCGTGTGAAGAGAAGGGGGACAAAAGAAAGCCATCTCTCCTTTGTTCTGTGCTGATCTTGAATTCTTGGACAGGTGGGTTGGACACCCAGGAAGTGTTTAAGAAGGAAAGCTAAATAATTTTCCTAAGAAACTTAGACTAATTGATATTCACAACCCAGAAGCTAGTTTCTGAGTGCCTTAGAATCTAGATGCTTGACACGATGCAAGACAACATTTTCCCCAAATTTTCAAAGCAACCGAGTTGCCTGAAAATTGCATTTGAAATAATCAATTTTCCTCCTGTATCATAGCCTGCATGTAATCACTTAGTTTTGTTTGAAAATAAACACTTCAGTTGTTTGGTTTTCTCCCGTATTTTCTTCTCAGTCTTGCATGCCTCCCTATGTTGTTTTGGGCCAGATACAGTATAGATCAAGGTTCAGCAAACCTTAACTGTGTAGGACCAAATAATGAATATTTTTAGCTTCACAGGCCATGGGCTCTGTGGCAACTACCTATCTCTGGTGGTGGTGGCAGAGTTGGAAAGAATTGTACCATCTTGGAAAATAGCCATATATAATATGTAAATGACTGGCTATGACTTTGTTCCAATAAAACTTTATTTACAAGAGCAGACAGCAGGCTGTATTTTGTTGACCCCTGTTCTAAATAATTGTAGGTAGCCAGGAAAATTTTAGTCTAGTACATGTTTCCTGAGAATTGTGTCTGAATGTTGGCTCTTCACTGGAGTGTTATGAGGCTCCAAATATTACTAGAGGACTAAGGAATCTTTTAAAATTTTAATTTGGAACCTTATTCAGTGACTAGACTTCTCAGGGAGTAAGGAAGAAGAGTTTTATAAATACTTAAAAATGCTGAAAATTGAATTGCTGAAATAAAATTTGTTCTCATAAAAAGATAATTATATAGCAAGTTTGGAATTCAGCTTTAATTTCCTGTGGAAACATCTTCACTATGAATAACATTAGCATATTAATGATAAACATTTCCTGAGTACCTGTTGTGAGTCTGTGTTAGTCACCGTGGGGCAGCTACATAAAGGTGGTGGCATAGCTCCTGCTTTGGGTACTTACCAACCCAGGATAATGCTTAGGTCCCATAGGAGAGGATTTTTTTTTTTTTTAGCTTAACTTTTTTGGAGATATTTTATTTTTAAATAAAATTTATTGAGATATAATATACATGTAATAAAAACTTACTCTACCCTAGACATTTGATAAATTTCGATGTGACACCATTATAGTCAAGATACGGACCATTTCTTTCACCCCCAACCCCAGACTACCTCTGATATGTTTTCTGTCACTGTGAATTTAGGTTTGTCTGTTCTAGAATTTCATCAAAGTAGATTTCGTATAATACACACTCTTTGGTGTCCAGCTCAGAGAATCGGTAATTTTTACATGGTGCAGTTAAGTGCCTAGTAATTCCAGTAGATCTAGAGAGCTCACTGGAAGTTGTTAGCAATTGCTGTTTCCTTCAAAAATTTAAAATATATACATGTGAGTTCACCGTGGAGGATACCAGGATAGGGTGAGTTAGTTAATACCCACAGCTGGGGAGCTACAGGTCTGGCTTCTTTCACTCTGCATAATGTTTTTGAGATTTATTCATGATGTTGCATGTATTAGTAGTTTATTTTTATCATTGTATTCCATTTTAAGAAATTCTACAGTATGTATATTCATGCTTCTCTAAGATTAGAAGTGTTGAGTCACATGGTAAGTGCTTGTTTAACTTTATATGAAACTCTCCAACTTTTCCAAAGTGGTTGTTCCATTGCATTCCTACCAACAATGTACTGGCAAATATCATTATCAATCTTTTTGATTTGAGCTATTCTAAGGTGGCTGTTGTATGTATTAATATGGTTTCAATTTGCATTTCCCTGAAGAATAATGAGCATCCTTGTATATGCTTGCTTGTTGGTCATTTTTGTGGGTGTGTGTGGGGGAGGTGTGTGTGTGTGTGTGTGTGTCTAAATCTTTTGCTCATGTTAAAACCAGGTTGTTTGTTTTATTTAATTGTAAGAGTTTTTTTTTTAAATATATGAAGGTGTATATATATATAAATAGATATAGAATGATTGATTGATTCAGCATACAAGTATTTTGCCAGATATCTGGTTTATAAATATTTCCTCCTAGCTGATGACTCGCCTTCTTATTTTCTTAACTATCTTCTGAAGGGCAAGAGTTTCAATTTTCAATTTTTTTCCTAGTTAGTAAACCGCCCCCCCCATAGTAAAGTTAACATTTTCACCTCTTTTCTAGAAATTTTGTCATTAGGGCTTTTACATTTAAGTATAGGATTTATTTCAAGTAATTATTTGTATATGCTATAGTCAATTATTTCAGCCATATTTTGGAAACAAAACAAAACAAAACCTTGGTTTGCCTTTTGAATCACCTAAACTCCTTCATTAAAAATCAGTCTACCATTTTTGTATTTGTATGTTTGTGAACTCTCTTCTGACCCTTTGATCTGTGTGTCTTTTCGTGTTACCTTGATTTTTGTAACTTCATGATAAACTTTGAAATCAGGTAGTGTTCTGGAGAGCGTGTTTGAGTTCTTTCTCAAATGCATTATTCTACTTCTAAAAACTGAAGCCGATTTCTTTTCATACTTGAACATTGTTATGGACTGAATTATGTTACCCCACAAATTCATATGTTGAAGGGCTAATCTCCAATGGGACTGTATTTGGAGATGGCCTATAAGGAGGTAGTTAAGATTGAATGAAGTCATAAGGGTGCACCTCACTTCGATGGAATTAGCATTCTTATAGGAGACACCAGAGAGCTGCTTTCTCTCTTCTTCTACTCTGTGAGGTCATCTGCAAGCCAGGAGCAGGGCCCTCACCAGAAATCTACCATGCTGGTGCCCTGACCTTGAACTTTCCAGTCTTTGGACTGTGGGAGAATTAATACATTTCTGTTGTTTACTCAATGTGTGATATTTTGTTTTAGCAGCCTAAGTTGACTAATACAGCTTGTAATTAGACCTTAAAGACAGGGCAAATATACTGAGAAGTCAGGGCATGAGATCTTAATCCCCTGCTTTGATGCCTGGGGTCTCAGTTTTCTTGCTGTGCAATGAGAAGACTGGCCAGGAGGACTCTAGAATAGTCCCCACTCCTGTACCATGTAATTCTAACAACCTGTAATATTTGATGGGCCATAAATGATTTTCTCTTTTAATCATATGTTGTGCCATGATTCAGGTTTTAAGATAGCCAAGCAAAACAATGCAGGAAAACAAATACCTTATGAAAACAGTGGCTGATAATAACAACTTAGTACTCTTAGGGTCAAAATGCTTCAGGACAATGCTAATGGAGAAGCAGACTTTTCAGTTCATTGTAGGAGGGTTTACATAGTCCTTCCTTCCTCAGGTCTTTTTATTTGGTGTTTCCTGACATTTGACTCTTGAGTGCTGCTTGTTCCTTAGTTCACAGCTTCCCAAGTCAGAGGTTCAAAGCTGCCTCTCATACTGTCTGCATGGACAGATCTCAGGGTTGGGGAGAAATGAGAGCCTCTATATTCTCCTGTTCCATCAGAAGGTGGTCCCTGGATCAGGGCTCAGCATCTCTAGGAGCCTGTTAGAAATGCGTAATTTCATTCCCCACCCAGACCTATTGCTGTGTTCACACCTGTGCACATTCAAGGTTGAGGAACTTGAACAGTGGGGAACTTTCTATTTGGTTTTCCCAGCAAACCATCTAGCTTTTGAACATCTCTGAAGGTGACCCCGTTAGAGGCAATCTGTTCCTTTTGCGTTTCTTTTTCACACTGATCTGCAACACATTTGTCTCTAAATTCTGTAAATTGCAGTTCTCCATTGGTACTGCCAATGTGCCAGGCATTGGGAATACAGAGGTCAGTAAGACAGGGCCTTGTTTTTCAAAGAACTCATAGTCTAGCATAGAAAAAGAAACATCTATGAATGAACTGTAGCACATAACGAAGTGTGAACAGCTCAGTGAAAATTATGTGCAGGGTGCTGAGGTGGCACAAGAGGAGGGGCTATTCTGTTGGGACTGGGATGTTGGTGAGACCTTTGATTTGAGTTGGGATCTGCTTCCCACAGGGTGGAGGATGGATGGTGGGAGAGCCACAAAGACAAAGAGCATTTCGGACAGAGGAAGAGCTTTGCTGAGGCCCTGGAGAGATGATTATGGAGGGGGTCACTGAGAAATTTGAAGAAGTGGCTTATGTTACATTGTTTAGGGCTACAGAAGTGGGCAGGGGCCACATTACAAAGGACCTGGTAGGCAGTGTGCAAGGAGTAAAGTTTAATCTAAGAGATTGGGGGACAGAGGATCGCATTTTAGGAAGATGGTTACTGGCTGAAGTGTGGAAGATGGGACGGTGACCAAGGGAGAGGAGGATGAGGGAGAGGTGTGGCCTAATCTAAAGGAAAGACCCCAGGAATGGCAGGATCTAGGGCTTTCCCCCTGCGCGGTCCTGGCCTCTCTCAGAAACCTAAAGAAACATGTCCTTTCAATTTTTTTTTCAACTCCTGTTTATTAGGGGCTGGTTAATGCCAGACTGCTTGGCCTGGGGACGTCCTGATGGAGAGGCAAGGGCCGGCCCTCCTCCAGAGTTTCAGTGTTCAGGGGGGCATGGACATTGCAGATTGCTTCTTCATGTGATGCTTCAATTAAATATAATAATTCCAAGTAATCCCTAGGTTGAAAAATTCCCAATGAAAACTAGAAAATACTAGGTTGTCTTTATCATTTGCCTTCATCCTCATGGAAATGGTATGGTTAATATTTCTCTTAAACATTAATGTGTAGAATAGAATTTAGGGGTCGTAGTAGTCGGAGCAGTGTGAAGTAAGGCATGGGTGTTCCCTCTTTTCTGTTAAAGTCTGGATGACCTCCTCCTCCTCCTCCTCCTCCTCCTCCTCCTCCTCCTCCTCCTCCTCTCCTCCTTCTCCTTCTCCTCCTCCTTTCTTTCTCCTCCTCTTCCCTTCTTTCTCCTCCTTCTCCCTTACTTCTCCTCCTCCTTCCTCTTCCTCCTCCTCCACTCCTCCTCCTCCTCCTTCTTCTCCTCTTCCATCCCTTCCTTCTTCTTCTTCTTCCTCCTCCTTCTATTACTCAGAATGAATTAGCAGGATGAGATCTCAGACTTAAAAGTATTTTCTAGTTTTTACTGGGAATTTCTCAACCTAGGGATTACTTGGAATTATCATATTTAATTGACGCATCTTCTTATTAGGGCATTATAGTTATGCATATTATTGGGTGTGTTACAGTTATACCTATTATTTATTTTGATATAATCTTATAAGCATAGAATATAATGTGCTCCACTTCAGTCCCCTGTACTTCCCCTTTCCCTCTCCTCCTTCTTCCCCCTCTTCCACTTCTTCTCTATACTGGTTTTCCTTCTATTTATTTGTATTATTTTTCTTTAAATAGTGCTTTATAGATACACATAAAGGTGAAACTCACTGTGGTGTATTCATACATGTACATAGCGTGGACCTGCTTCTTTTGAGGTGAACTGAGACCACTTTGGCTCTCAACTGTTAAGATGAAGCTACTGATCAAATTCCAAAGAAGATTGGACATTGTGCTGGCCTCCCACATTATTATTTCCCATTCTCTATTTGTTGCCTTTGATTTCACTGCACTTAAGGGTAAGATCTAACTATATCCTATTAGACGTTACCTGTTCTGCATTTCCTATTGTTCCAGCCTTTTGAGAGACATTTTTAAGTCTGAGGTTTTAGCCTGCTAATTCATTATCTTGGTTGTACGCCAAACAAGTGATTTATGAGCTCCCCTGTATATTTTCATCAGCATCATTAACTGACATGCCCATGTAAAAAGGTCCTACGTCAGAGTCCTGTCAGACATCGGCTGCTTCACACTGGGCCTCCAGATGGGAAAAGGTGGCTGGCGTTCCTGATCCGTGGGGGAGATACACTCTTCAGTGTTCAGTGAATGGTGTTTAGGATGACTGGATAACAACTGGGGAAAAAAGAAAAAGAAATCTGGAGGCTCTTTTTTCATTCTCGAGACAAAAATGAATTGCAACTTGCTTCAAGATTTACTCACTGGAATCACAAAGATTATTAGAATATGTGTAAACTTTAAGTATATCTTATAGTGGAGACCAAAGACCTTTCTCCCCACTGAAGCATGTCACAGAACAAAGAAGCCATAAAAAAAGAGACTTGACTTCCCCAAAAGAACAAATTCCTGTGCAAATTTAAAGGTCCTGTTTGGCAAACATTTTATAAATGAGTCAAATGATAAATAATGTCTTGGGAAAAATATTTGTGGCATGTATGACAGAGAGCTAATTCCTTTTATGCAGAAATAAATCTTAGACATCAAAAAAGGAAATGATGAACAATGAGATAGTTATTGGGCTAATGTTCATTGCTAAAAGTGAGCATAAAAATATTAAACTTCATTCTGTTTAAAAATTCAAATGAAAACAGTAACGAGACTTCATTCTTTTTGCCTATGAGATTGACCATGATGAGTTTGAGAATTCCCATTTGTTGGGAAGAGTCCAAGGAAATTGACACATAGATAGTTGGTGAGCATTTTCAAAGGGCATTCTTCAATGACTATGAGAATTTAAAAGGTACATATCCTTAGGCTCAGTAATTACACTTCTGACCTTATGGATGTTTTCCAGCAGATACACAAAAATTACTACACAGACATCTATTATAATAGCATTTATAACAGGAAAAAGTGGAAGCAGTTATATGGCTACCTGTGTGTATACAGCAAAATATGGTTCAGTGTTAAAATGGCATAGTCCTCTGAATATTGATTGGGAAAGATACAGGATGTTAAATGAAGCTAATATCCTGTGTATTAAAAAAAAAAAAAGATGTATGGTGTGTGAGTAAGGAAGGTATTAGCTCTAAGATGAAGTCTCCTATATCATAAAAGCCAAAAATTTCCCAGAAATTCCAGCCAACTTGTACTCAGATTTCATTGGCTGGAACTGTCCCACACTGGGTGCTGAGGCCGTCAGGAGAATTACTGAAGGTAAAATTTTCATTAGGGCTATGTACTTCTGTGACACGAAATCCCAAGTTCCGTGAAAATAGAAGAGGCGAGGGGATGTTGGATGAGTAGCTAGCAGTGTGGCTCACAAACACACATTACACACACATAGGTGTGTGTGCAGTACTTTTGGAAGGTGTCCAAAATCGATAGCAGCAGCTCTTCTACAGAATAATCCCATGGTCAAGAGGAAAAGGGACACTTATTTTTCATTTTATATTGTTCTTTCCTGCAGAGATTTTTGTTTGTTTGTTTTTTTAAACAATGAATATGTGTTAACTTTAGAGGAAGGAAGCTGGTAGGAAATCGACATCAATCCATTATCAGAACCCCTTGGGTACAGCTGTCCAGCCAATTATTTAGAGCCAGGTCCCTGAACTCCTGTGGGCTTCAGCCTCAACTGTCAAATGAGGGGTCCCATTAGACAGCATCTCGGACTCCATCTAGCTCGGAGCCTCCTCCAGTTAATTACCTAGTCCCTAGGAGCCAAAGAAGAACAGAAGAGCATTTTGCACAGGTTCTTAATTGACTTTATTATGGGCTGAATTGTGTCCTCTTGAAGTTCATATGTTGAAGGCTTATTCCCAGGACCCCAGAATAGGAGATTGTTTTTGGAGATAGGGTCATGGAAGGTTAAATGAGATGATGAGGGTGGGCCTGAATTCAACAAAACCAGTTTCCTTATGGGAAGAGGAGATGGGACACAGACACACACGGGTCAAGATACTGGGAGAAGACACCTTCTTCAAACCAAAAAGAGAGGCCTCTGAAGAACCCTGCTCACCAGAGACACCTTCTCTTGCACGTCCAGCATCCAGAACTGTGAGGCCATAAGTGTCTCTTCTTTAAGCCATCAGTCTGTGGCACTTCTGTGACAGCCTAGCAAGCTAACATGGTTCTCTGGCCCTTTCACCTTCCTGAGAGTAGCTCTTTATGTTGCAGAATCTCCAGGACAGGGGGAGATTGCAGTAGACTTGGCTGTAAGGGAACTGGGTCTTCTCTGGGTCTGAAGGAGGGCGCCTTTCCCCTGCTGGAGTGAATAATACTCTAGGACACTTCGTGCACTGGGAGGGAGCCAGGCTTGCCTGTCTAACAGATGTTGGAATAACTGAAGATGAGCAGATTGACCTTGAGGAATCCTGTTCTCTGCTGAGCCCCAGGGGCGGTTGGCCTTACTTAGGGGATTTTCCTGCCTTTTAACTAACTTCTCCTAAAAACAGGCACAGAGCATGGCTGGGAGATGCCGCTGGCCAGGTGTCAGAACAGGGCTGCACACATGTAAATATTTAGATCCGATTCAAAGGCATGGAGCTGGGGGCTCTTAGAGGGTACTGTTTTGCTAAGTGGGAACTGAAAAGCACTTTTACTTACGTGCAAAATTAAATCTCGCCTCTTTTGGTACGAGTTACCCTTGTTTGCTTCACTCTAGGGAAACCTGCCCTGATGAAGAACAGAGTAACAGGCCTTTTATGTGAGCATTCAGCTCATACATTATGCACGACGTGGCTAAGTTCTTTAAAGCCCACTGAGATGGGCATATCTCCTCCACACTGTGATGGGCTTTACTAGAGATTTTTTTTTTTTTTTTGGCCCTGACCGTCTCCTGTGCTAAATAAATCTGAGACGGAGCACAGCCGCCATGGATCTATTGAAGTTTCACACATAAAAAATTTCACAGATCTTCTTGGTTCTGGCTGGATCTGGCACTTTGTGGCAAACGGCGCTGGGTGCCAGTGGAAGAATTAGGGAACGGGTGGGAGAGTGGCCGGGCAGAGCCAAGGACATGTTTGTATGTCCTATTTAGGAGATTGTTCTACTTCATGCTGAATTTGTGAGGCGTTTAACTTGAGAAGCCTAGAAAATTAAGTAGAAAATACATTTGCACAGTATTTTAAGCTGCCACAGACTATTTAAAGCTGAAACAACCCTAGAGATCAACCAGTCTCTTCCTTTCACAGCTGAGGATCCAGGCCCCCAGGACCCATAGTTCACCAGGAACCTGCGGGGAGTCAGGGCACACCCGGGGTCAGAATCCAGGCTCAAGGCTCAGCTCCCTGCTCATCCTGCTTCAGTGGGAATGATCACGGTGCCTTGTGACCAGAGTCTTGGAAACAGAAAAAGGCATGCATTCTAAAGCCAAGATTTCAAGAGCTGTTTAATAGTAATTTTTAGGGCCACATAATAACTTGTAAATAGTAACATAGTTAATGAAAGAAAGGCATACTCTCTCCCTCCCCCCCCCGCTTTTTTTTTTTTTTTTTTTGGTACTGGGTTTTGAACTCGGGGGCACTCAACCACTGAGCCACATCCTCATCCCTATTTTGTATTTTCTTTAGAGACAGGGGCCTCACTGAGTTGTTTAGCGCCTCGCTTTTGCTGCAGCTGGTTTTGACCTGTTATCCTCCTGTCTCAGCCTCCCAAGCCGCTGGGATTACAGGCGTGCGCCACTGTGCCCAGCAAGGAAAGCATACTCTTAATAAAAGATTCTTATTAATTATTGTGGTCGAGTCAGAGCTTTTGAGCTAATTTAAGGGAGGAAAGCAGGCTTCTGGCAAGGAGAGACCTACTCCAGAATCCAACAATAAGAAACGAACCATGGGTCTTTCTTGTGTGCCTGGGAACTGAGGGTTGCTCTGTGTCTCTGTGCTTCTTCCCAGCTTCTCTCCCTGTCCCACCCCAGATCCAGGATTTGTCTCCACTGTACCCACTGCCGTGGGTACCTTCTGTCCTATAATTCTGGTTGTGGGTCCTTCATCCCATCTCAGATCCCTGGCTCCGTCTCAGTCTCTCAGCCCTTTCTCTGCCTGTCCCCATTGCGGTATCCTGTCTCCATCTGAGTCCCCTGTCCATCTCCATCTTAGTCTCCATGTTACCGTCTTGGGTCCCCTGTCTTCATCTGACTTCCCCATCTTGGTCCCCCTGTCCCAGTCTCAGTCCCCATTGTCTCCATGTGAGTTCCCTGTGTCTCAGTCTCAGTCCCCTGACTCCCAAGTTCCCTGTTCCCACCTCAGCCCCTGACTCATCTCAGTCATTTGTCCCCTTCATCCCCATCTGAGTCCTCAGTGTCCATCTCAGTTCCTAAACTTGGCCCAGCCCTTTCCCTCCTCCCATCTCTGTCCCTCCATCTGTCCCTGTGCCTCAAGCATGGTCACATCTCAGTGCCGTCTCTCTCTCCCCCCGAGGACTTGCTCTATTTCTTTCTACCCTCAGAGCTCCTTGCTCTACAGCTCGCACGTGATCCCAACTACACCTCCTGCCTCTCTCCAGTCACCCACCACAGACTAATTCTGTCTCTCACCCCAGTTTCAAATTCCCTGGGGAGTAGCCTGACCTGCCTGCTTCAGCTTCTCTCCCTGGGTTGTGTGTCGCAGTCACACTGGGGAGTCAACCTCCTGTAGCTGAGTAGACAGCCCCGGTCTCGTTATGGGGCCAGGATCATGGGAGTTCGTGCCAAATACTTGAGCTTATCTTGTGTTTAACTCCATGAGGCATGCACTGGAGATGAGGAGACCGGCAATGACACCAAAGCCATTGCCAGGATCCCACTGCCAGGGGTGGTAGAACAAGCAGGCACCCCCTGAAGGTAGCATGGCATGGTCCTTCTGCTAACTTCCGGCTTGTCCTAAGTGAATTGGAGAATTCCTAATCCAGTATTTCCCCCCATCTGTGAGGAGTACATTCCAAGACCCTCCAGTGGATGCCTGAAATCTCAGACAGGGCCAACCCCTATTCGTGCTGTTTATCCTAGGTGCCCTGCAGTGTATCTAGTTAATCTGTCCTTAAACACAAACACCGTGGTACTGCGACAGTCTACGTGATAACCAGGTCAGCCACAGGTCACTAATGGGTAGGTCCCATATACAGGTGTATTCCCTGGACCGAGGGATGATTCACATTCCTTGGCAGATCAAAGCTGGCCAGTGAGAGATTTCATTGTGCTACTCAAAGCGGCATGCAGTTTAAAACTTGCATTTTTTTTTTTAATTTCTGGAATTTTCCATTTAATAATTCTGGACCACAATGGACGGCCGGTAACTGAAACCAAAGAAAGCGAAACCGCAGATAAGGGGGAATTACTTTAAGTCAAAATGTTCTAATGCTGTGTGAACCCAACTGTCTCTTTCACATGTTTCCAAAGTTACCATTTAAGCCCGTAGTCTGAGCTTGATGTCAGCTTGATGTTTTACTAAAACCTCAGTTGGGAACCTGCATATATCCACTAATATGTTCACATGCTTGGGTGCGAAGGATTTCTGATGTAAGTCAAGTGCCGTTAGAAACACCAAAGGAAGGTTTAAACACGGCCGCCCCACGCCCATGGGGAGGCTCCAGCATAATTAAGCAGTGATGATTGACTTGTATTTTCATAATCTCTGGCAACAGTGAAGACATTCCATGGACCTGAGACTTGTAAGCACATTTGGGAGAGAGGTGATTGTTTCTACACTAGTCTCCTGGCCCAACAAACTGAGATACGTATTTGGAATCCACAAAAATTTGCCATGATGAAATCTAAGAACCAAGAAATGTAGGGTGGAAACAGGCTTAGTAGTAAACCGCCTTCTGCGTCCACTCCCTCCTCCCTGTTAAGACTCTTGGACCTCCCGCCACCGGGGCCTTGGAGGCATCCCTGTGCTTTGCACAGAAGCCGCTAATCCCCCAGCAGTTCACTCTGTCTCTATCTGCAGCTGCTCCCTCTCACACCCAAGGGTAGGCAGGCAGGGAGTGGCCGCTGGGCCTGCAGACCCACGGCAGGCAGGGCCATGGCTGTGGCTGAGACCCAGCTACATCCCTGCCCAGACTCACGTGCTCCCTGCTCCCTGTTGGCTCTGAAAGAAAGGAGAGGAAGGAAGGACCGTGAAACTAAAGGTCTTCACTTGCTTGATAGCTTTCCTCTGCCGTATCTGTTCTGTTTTAATCAAATGTGGGATTATCTAGAGACTTCTTTAAGATTATTTAACTCCATGATGCAAACAGCATGACATCGCTGTCCTGAAATCACAGGTCGTGCTTGGCCAGAGCCCACCTGCATTTAAAGGTCCAGCCAGTGGCTGCAGGTTGCTCAGGGAATCACTGGCTTCTTCCCTTCCCTGACTCTGGGAAGCCCTTGGAGCCAAGTGGGAGAGCCTTGGGAGGACCACAGGGTGGTGACTCACCTCCCCAGAACTTGAGATTGTTTAGGCATGCAGAATTCCATTCAAAAAATTAAAGTATGACACAAGTCCATTTGTGTAAAATTGTAGGGACATGGGGTTGGGGGCAAGGAAGAGAAAGACATGGAGATGAGGTGGATAAAGAAATTGAAAACAAATACAGTTCTCAGTCTAGCTTTGACTACCAGACAACCTACTATCAGATGAAAGAAAGGTATGGTTATGCTTATGGGATGAGTCTACTTGGAAGAAAAGAAATTAACAAAAAAAAATTTTTTTTTTTTTTTTTTTTTTTTTTGATATACACAAGTGCTTTTGGAGAAAGGTCGGGAAGGGCGTACACCAGACCAACACTGGGTACTCAGGAAGGGAGGAATGAGGAAAAACGATTATACCCTTTTCCTTACACACCTTAATATTGATTTACTTTTAAAACCAGAACTTGGGGCTGGGATGTGGCTCAAGCGGTAGCGCGCTCCCCTGGCATGCGTGCGGCCTGGGTTCGATCCTCAGCAGCACCACATACCAACAAAGATGTGTCCGCCGAGAACTAAGAAAAAATAAATAAAAATGTTAAAATTCTCTCTCTCTCTCTGTCCCCCTCTCTCACTTTCTCTTTAAAAAAAAAAAAAAAAAAAAAAAAACCAGAACTTGTTAACTTTTGTAATTAAAGAAATAAATTGAAAAAAAAAAAAGACTTCAAAAAACCTAACAAAGCTGTTCTAGGGAGGAAAAGGAAAAATAATTAAATTCACATGGTAGTTGATTATTTTAAGATTTGTTTTTAATGGCTAGTCTGTGCGAATGGTTCCACACTGCAGAAGGTACAGAAGGCGTGATGGGGAGAAGAATATCATCTCTCCCGTCCACAGCCATTTATTTCCCCTCCTAGAGCCGCTGCTGTTGCCAGATTCTTGGCTATCCTTGAAGAGAGGAGAGAGAGAGAGTGTGTGTGTGTGTGTGTGTGTGTGTGTGTGTCTGTGTAAAGAGAGTCCCCCACCCAGAAATGGTAGCATGATATAAACATGATTTTGTATCCCTTTTTAAAGTTAAAAATATATGCAGGGCATATCAGTATACATAGAGCTCTCTGATTCTTTTTTTATTGCCTACATACATGTCTGTTGTATGAGCTGGTTTTATTTAACCAGCCTTCTGTTGGTGAGCATTGAAACTGTTTTCAGTATTTTGTTTGTGCACAATACTATAGTAAATCCTCAAGACTTGCCTTTGACATTAGTATACCCACAGAATAAATATTGAAGTGGGATTGCCACATTTTTCTCCAAAGAGGAGGTATAAGTTTATACTTCCTTCAAAAACAGATCAATATGCTCAATATTCTTCATAGACCACGTGCTGAAGTGCTGCCTCGGAGGTGTGATGTGATCCAAATGGTAGCAACAGGGCTTTAGAGAAGGAAATAGGAGAGTCTAGTCCTTTCTAGTCACTCCTCTTCTAGACACCTCTCTTTCTAGAAGCTATTTTTGTTCAAACTTTGGTTTTTATGTTTCACTCTTGTTTGGTGAGCTGCTATTAAGTACCACGTATAGGATTACATGGTCATTGCAAATAGCATCATTTAATTCTTGTAGCACTCCTATCAGGTATATATTTGGCATGTATCATCCACAGTTCTCAGATAAGAAAAATGAGGCTCAGAGGGGCCAGGTAATTTCCCCCAAAGTTACACAGTGAGTAGAGAAGTGGCAAAGCCATCTTCCACACTTTGTCAGAGTTTTTTGGTCAAACATTTTTGATCCTTCCTGACCCCTCTCTGGCTTTCAGGACGTTAGAAACTTCTGCATCTTTTGCATTATGTAAAATTTGAGGATGCATTGAGCAATGAACTAGGTATACGACCAGTTCCACCTCCGTTTGGCCCGTGATACATGACTTTGTGCCTAAGAAGTTTCTTTTAAGAGGTCTGTGTGGTGTAAAGAGAAAGTTTGTTGTGGGATTATATGGATTGTCTGTAACCACAAAGGGCTGTGTTCCAAAAATCCTTCTTAGTCCACTGACTCTAAAGAGGAAGACACAGCCCCAAAGCGGTGGTGCTCTAAATACTGGTTAGGCTTCCAGGCCCATCCACAAAGCCCACAAAACGAGCAGTGTTCTAAAAGGATACTGGTGGCCATAATTTCTTGGCATGCTCACAGGCCACAGCAGAATGCATAGATGAGAATGGATTTCTAGAGCCACAGCAAGAAGAAAAACAGGAGAGTCTGTGTCGCAGCACTTGGGGCTGCAGGAGACTGGGTCTAGCTCAGGTGGAATTGCTTGCTGCAGGCCTCAGACGGAATGCAGCAAAGAGGCATGGGGCCAGTTGCTATTCTGGAAAATCAAGTGTGTGTAGGTTGGCGACTGCCTGTACCTTTGATTTCAAATGGCTTTCATAGACAGATCATTTCTGCATCAAAGGGGCTTTCCTTAAAAGAACGTGGATGTAATTTGGCATAATTTCTCTGCTCAAGAAGAAGTAAAGTGCTTTTTTTTTTTTCCTTCCATAAAAGCCAGGAAGAATTGTCTTTGTAAGTGATAGAGACTATTATAGTAAGGTTTTCCCATTTTTCTGTTCATTTTCTCAAAAATGGTATCATTTGCAGTCCAGGTAGAAAGAGGATGATGATCTTTAGAGCTAATTTGGTGAGTTTGCCCCTGAACTACTACGCGCATCGGTGCTGGAAGGAGCAGTCTCCTTATTCCAATTACTCCGGGCCTTGTCTCCTCGAAGTTTGGTGAAATAGTGTTGGATGAAGTAACACAGTTTACCTTAAGGTGATGACGCTCTTAAGCTTGTTACAGGCAGAGAGTCATTTCTGGAGATGAAAGAGGAAGAGCAGGAAAAAGAAGCCAAGCTTACATGCCTCTAGTTGCTTAGAGATAGGTGAGGCATCTTTACCTCAACTTACCTGGTCCTAAATATCAGCTTTTCCATGTTTGTATTTAGCAGCATAATAACATGGAAACTGTGTGCTACTCTTTGAAAGATTAAAACATCAATTATCTTTAAGTTCTTTGACCTCCAAAATTTTACAGCCATTGGTAGATCATGTCACCTGCCAGTTATTTTTAGATGTTAGTATAATTAATATTAGAACTTCCTACAGGATTGAGTATAGCCTCATCTTGAATTTTATCCAGTGATATACACCTTTCCTTTTGTAAAGATCACAGTAAGGCACACATGAAGTGACCATAAACAGAAACTGAAAAAAAGGATCTCATCAAAATGACACATACCCACAGGGCATTACTGTCTTTCCACCAATTTGATCTCTGAGATTTCATGATTCCACAGCAGGAAACTCATGGGGACAGAGAATGAATAAAATTTGCCCTTCCTGGCATCTGTCAGGCATTTCATTTTCTTGGGGAGAGAGACTGGTTGGTATGTTCTGAATGTTGGTGTACCCCCAAATTCATATGTTGGAGTTTGAAGTCCACTGTGAGAGGTGTGAGAGATGAAGGGGGTGGGGTGTCAAAGTCTCCGGGGCTCCACCCTCATGAGTGGGATTGGTGCCCTGACAAAAGAAGCTGATGCCAGCTCCCTCGCCTCTTCCACCTGTGGGGACACAGCCAAAGGGTGCCATCTATGAAGCAGAGAGCCCTCACCCATGGAGACGTCTCCTCATAGCCCCGCCTGGCCTCGGATGAAGCCAGTCCCCTTTGGCCATCCCACATTCTCTTCCTGGCTCAAATGCTTTCACGATTACGTCCTTTTCTTTGTCTGTGTTTAGGCTTCTGCTTGGACATCCATTACTTCTGCTCACTGGTTGGAGTGTAACTGAAAGATATAGAATTTGTTCTTGTTCACAATGACAACTTTTTAGATGTTGGTGAGGCCAAGGAATGTCGGGTTTCGGTGACTCACACCATTTCATGCTTTTGAGGTCATCGCGGATGCTGTGTGTTTAACATGGCCTGAGTTCCAGTTTGGATCTTCAGCGAGGGACAGCTGGGCCTAGGAAGGGTGTCCCAGCTAGGATACTTCCCTGCCCTGCTTATTTATGCTTGTGGAAGATATTCCGGTGCAGAAGAACGTGCAACCGTAGAAGGCTCTTTCTCACCTTACGACTCTGCGGGTCTGACTTCAAGCCTGTGGGTTTTCTCCCGTCTCCTGGGTCCTTTCTGGGAACCCTCAGCTCTTCCAGCCCCAACTCTCACTCCTCTTCTTCCTTCCCTAACTCAGGGAAAGTCGCAGAAATCCCTGTCTTCTTCCTGGTTAGGAGAAGCAAATGAATGATGTCTGATCATCCCCAAAGACTTCCCCGGACAGGTTGATGGTGACAAGGCCTTTGGGCCCGTGTTTCCAATTTCAGGTACTAAAGCTTCCTCTAGTGTTGGAGGGAGAATGTTTTCATCTGCTGCTTCTGTGCTGCCTGCATTAACTTCTCTGAACTGGAACCTTTTCTGACTAAGAAGTAGGTGACAGGCTATCCAAATAAAGAGTCACCTTTTGAAAGCACTTCAGCTCGCGGCAGCAGAGCAGGTTTTTATGATCCTGACTTGCATTGGAGAGACGGGAGGGCTGAGTTGGTTTGGGCTGTGCTTCTCTCGCTCCCCAGCCCCTCAACACACTTTGATCTGTGAAGCTTGTCTAATCCTCAGCCAAGTCTGCTGGAACTTTATCCAGAGCAGGAAAAAGGGAAATAGTTTTCCTTTCTTGGGTGGATTTGTATTTATATAAACCCTTAGCCATGAAAATGGAGCCAAGTGGCAGGCGCACGTGTCTGGGGGAGGCGCATGGGAATGGGTGGGTGGCGACAAGAGGCGTGGCCCTCTGGCCCTGGATTCCCGGGCGGCTTCAACTTGGGTCCAACTGTGTGGGGTCTCCTCCTGGGTCAGCAAGAGAGGACAGTCTAAGTCCTCCAGTGCATTTTCTCGAGGATGGACCGTGTGTAGGGCCACTGTGGAACAGCAGGGGACAGTCAGCAGCTGACCGGTCAACTCCAATCATGATTCTGGTGGTTTTGTGTGTGTGTGTGTGTGTGTGTGTGTGTGTGTGTGTGTGTAGAGCAGTTCACCTTCTGCTGTTGTTAATAAAGAACAGTGTGGAAGCCTTCTCTGTCCTCTGTACCTTCAGTGTCCAAAGCTTTAGCCTCACACATTATGTCACACTGTTTCTTTCACTTGCATGAATTTGTTGAACCCTTTTGGGACCAGCCACTTCTTGTGGATGGAGAGCTTATGAAGTGTGTTTGCCATCCATGCAAATGTGTTCTCGTCAAAATCCCCTCATTTAAATTTCAAGTGTTTTCCCCTGGTTCTTTCTTTCTGGAATAAGGGGTAGCTCCCTTTTAGATCCTAAGGTGAAATCTCATTCAGAATCTAAAGAAAGGAACAGTTATTCTTGTACACTACCCATTATTGCAATCTGTATTGTATCTGGGCTAATCCTGAACTGATTAGAAAAGTAAGTTTAAGGAACTTGGATATAAAATATCTTTTACTTTGCTACTTTTTGCTGTTTCTGAACCCAAAGCAAAGCCCTTCCTAGTAGGTGACATCTTCCTGCAGACTCTGTGGTCATTTCTCCTGCACACTGTTAAGTGCCAGGGGAGTCAGGTTTACCTGATGTTCAGGGATGTTAATTCTGGCCCCTAGAAATATTTATTTTGCACCTCATGCTCTGGAATCCTCCAGAAGTCTCTACGTGGGCCTCAACCCAGGAACTCTGGAGATGCTGAGATGAGGCATCACAGCTGATGAGCTTCTAGGAGGATGAGCAGCCCAGAAGCAGATGAGATGGACTGTCATTGTACTGCAGGTCTAGAAACAGGAGCGCTGGAGGAGAGGAGATTTCAACCAGCCAAGCACAGGAAGGTGTGGGGAAGAATGCTACTGAGGATTGGGGATGTGTGAATGAAAGACCAACAACCACCAGAAAAAAACAAACAAGAGATTTATGAAAGAGGTGGTTGAGCTTCTAATGGGAGAAAAGGAGCTAAATTCAAGTGGCGATTTGAAAAAGAAATTTTGTTAGCAGTCTTTTCCTTTGGGTTTTCCTTGGTTGACCTTTTGCCAAATGGTTTGGAAGAGATGCTGTAAAGGCCACAACTTCTTTTTTCCCTCTTTAGATCTTAAAGAATATTTTCTCAAAAAGTTTATATTATCATAATATTTACTCAAAGCATTCATTCACATTATTACTGGGGACACATGCAGCAAGGTCGTGGATGCAGTACAATCTCACTATGTATATACTTATCAGAACCTATATAATAATAACATGTTAATAATGGTGGTAGAATTATGAGTGGTTTTATTTTTTAATCTTCATCAAAGATGGAAAATAAGCTGGGCATGGTGGCGCATGCCTGTAATCCTAGCGACTCTGGAGGCTGAGGCAGGAAGATCACAAATTCCAAGCCAGCCTCAGCAAAAGTGAGGCGCTAAGTAACTCAGTGAGACCCTGCCTCTAAATAAAATACAAAATAGGGCTAGGGATGTGGCTCAGTGGTCGAGTGCCCTTGAGTTCAGTCTCTGGTACCAAAAAAAGAAAGTAGATTTTCTACTTTTTTTCACCATAAGAGAAAATTTGTTTGGGGTATTCTAAGTAATAGGGTCATTTCTATTGTCTAGGCAAGTTTCTGAAATGCCTGAGAGGCATTCAGTAATTGATCTTCCCTGTTCACAGGGTAGTGTTTCAAAAAATGTTAAGTCGCAATGCAAAGACATTGGCAAATCCACCCTACCTCAAACTAGGACTACTGTGAAAACAGAGTTCTCTGCTTCTGCTGGCAGGTTGGGTAAGCTGTAGGCCTCTGCAGTCTAGAAACGTGTTGCAACTCTTAATTGCGGGCTGTGGCTTTCAGTATTTCAGTAGACCCCAGCAGCTCATTGCCAATTTCTTTTTTCTGGGTTCTCATCTCGTGAATTCAAAGAATGAAATCTACAGACAAGGACGAGTGAGTGTAAGAATAGGATTATTCAAGTGTAAATAGAAACAGAGCTCCTTCCTAATGAGAGGGGACCCAGTAGGCTTTGTCGCTTGTGTGTGCTAGTCTAGGGATTTATATAGCCCTTGAGTCAATGCTATTGGTCCAAATTTATGCCAATCAGGGTTTGGAAAAGTACTAAGGGCTATTGATTAAAATTTATGCTAATCAGGTTTTGGAAAAGAACGAATGCTATTGGTTAACCCTTGAGTCTGAACTCCCTCCCATTCAGGTCTTTCCCACATCCACTTTCTCGCTGCTGGCCTGTAATCCCTCAATGCACTTCAGGCCCACCATCATGCCAGGTGCCACCCCCATGCTCCACCGCTGCTTCTCAGAGGAGATTAATGGGATGATGGCGTGTGGCTCAGTGGATGGGGGACTGTATCAACTGCACTATTGTCTTACTCCATTTTTCAGGCAATTGGAGTCGGGGGACACATTACCCTGTGCTTCAGAGGTAGGCCCACCCTCATGATAAAATGTGTTGCTCTCAACCATGAAGACTCTGTTTACACTTAGCATGTACCAGGCAGGCCTGTGGGTCTTCATCCTCGCCTCCAGCCCTTCTTTGTTCTCCATGTGGCATTTTCTTGTTATTCATTATAGTCATCTACAGTCTCCCAAATGGGAGTGCCGTGAATGAAAGCCTATTTGAGTTTACAACTTGTTAACCTAGAAGAGACCTGAGTGATTGCCCTGCAAGAACTCCAGAGAGCAAGTGAAGCTCTTTGTTTACCACATCGGAGATACTGCGTCCGCCCCTTCTCCTTCCCTGTCCCATAAATACGAAGAAAGAAGGCTTGATGCAATTAGGGACTAAGCATTACTGTCAGGGCAGTCAGGAAAAACTGAGCTTGTCCATGGAGATGGGCACCTGCCACAAAAAAAAGAATGATGAGCTGTGCCAGTCATTTGTACCCCAAGTGTGGACACTGCTTGGCTCCTGTTGCATTATTCATCAGGAGAATCTGAGCATTTCACAGAGTGGGCTCATTATGGGAGTCACAGAAGTAATCAGGATTGTGATTCTTGTTTTTCCTTCTGCCTGTAACTGTCACCTCTGTCATCACTTTGGAGGGGGCTAGGAAGAAGCTGAAGTGTTAAAATCAGTTTGTGTAGTGCTGCCTAATAATCAGGCCATGAAACCTCACTAGAAAATAGGTAGAAATGCACCCTTAGATGAAGGGCATCTCCAAAAGCCCTCATTCTGCTTGGTCTGAAGATTATACTCGCTGACTAATCATCCCTGAAGCTTCAAGGCACAGGAAGGCATTTCTGGTACTTTTTTACTTTTTACTTAAAAAAAAAAGAACCCTCATTATTCATAATCAAAACTGGACTTCAGAATTCAACAAATGGCTAGAGATGACAATTTCTTACATTGTGAAATTGCCTAGAACTCAGAGTATGTCTTACATTTGAAGAATCACAAGGATGTATGGTTAAAATGAAAACCCTGGTCTAGGAAAGGCTCACAGTTTTCAGTTGGTTTACATTTTTGCAGCTGCCTTTGGAATTTATGCCTCAGGACATGTCTAGTTATCAACTGGCCCTATCAGTTTGACTAATTTTTAAGAGGAACTAACTGAGACAAAAACAAATGCTGTGCTCACAAAGAATACAGCCTCCCTGCAGAGTGTACCTCCTGAGAGTAGAGATGGCCCAGTGCTGGGAAACATCTGTGGCCACCACAGCCGACTTACCAGTGGCCCAGCAGGAAAAACCTATGCATGAATGGCCATCCCAGCCAATTTCCTGGCCAGTGCAGTGGCCTTTCCCAGGGGGTTTGAGGGTTGTCTCTCTACCTGTCTCCCTCATGAATTCAGTGGCTTCCTGAGGGGTTTAGCTCTTGAGGGACTCCAGCTGGTGCCCCAGCAGGGCTCCCAGTGAGTTCAACAGCATGCCCTTCTCTCAGCCTCCTTCCCCAACCCCAACAGGAAGTTGAACTTCTTAACCCCAGAGGACAGTCTGGATGCCACGTCTCCTGGCTTCGGTCAACTGACTGTGGCTTAGTCTGGCCTAGGGCAACCCAAGAAAATTCACCTACAGGGAGAGAGAGGGGCTGTATCAAACCCAGTCTAATAAGGTCCAAATCTCAGCCTTTGGCAAGGGAGGGTCTCCCCCACTTCTTAAAATTTTCATCCTTGGATATTCTTATTTAGCCTTAGGATATTTTTTAAGAGTTCTCTTCTGTTCCCTCTTGGAAGTTAATTCCCTGCAACCAGCAAATGATGGTTTATGTTAAGCCTTACTTTGTGTTTCTGTCTCCTGGCTAGACCTAGACCTAGACTGATCCATACATTCCTTCTTTCATTCAGCTTCTCCTTGCTATGGACTGAATGATTCTGTTTCCCCAAAATTCCTAGGCAACTTTTGTTGTTTTGAGAGGTTTATACCTTGGGTCTTTATCTCAAATCAGCAAGTGACTTCCTTCTTTTTTTTTTTTTTTTTTTTCTGTACTGGGGAATGAACCTAGGGTCTCATACCTCCTAGGCAAATACTCTACCACTGAGCTACATCCCCAGCCCACCGGGGGCTTTTTGATTTACACTGAAAAGATTTCAACATTCAGTATTTTGGTTTGGATTGTCATTAAAATAAGTTTTTAGTATTTTGCATAATGTGTCTAACATTTGAAAATTCCTATAATAAGCAAAAAAGAGGTTCATTTCACTTATTTCTATCAATTAAAAAAAATGGTAATGAAATCTGGTGTTCCCTTGTTGCACAGAGGAAAAAGCAATTGATAAGAGTTGGCTAGCCTTCTCATGGCAGAAGACTTGAGCCAGAGTAATAAAGCAGTTTTTCATAACTTTAATGGGCACAGGAGACTGTGTAGTGGTCTCTCTGGATGCCAGTGTGCTGCTCAGTAGACCACAATTATGCATTTTCAAAAACACTGATTGCATTGCACAGGGACAGAAAATCTCCAACAAAGGAGAAGGATCAGCACTTATCGCTGCCATCTCCCTCAATATGAAAAGTACTTTGTAGTCTTTTATTGTTGACTCTAACATAAAAAACAAGTAAATAACCTCAGGACTGTTTACCCTTGAATGATCTATTTCATTCTAAATTCTAATTAGAATGTGTTTTCAAATTTATATGGAAATGTCAGTCTCATATTTAATGATTCCATAGTATTCTATGTCTTTAATGTGTGATTATTTTTATCCATTTCCCTGTTTTGGGGACATTTGAGAAAGTTACCAAGTTTTCTCCATATAATAAACAGTGGGTGCGGGGGGGGGGGGTGGGAACCACAATGATGCTGTGAGCAATCATTGTATAATTTTTTGTCAGAAAAACCTACTTCCTTTAAGCAGGTTCCTGAAAATGGAAATATACCCAATCAAATGTACATTTTTTCTTAATTTATTGTTAATGTGCTCTCATAAGTATGATTTTTCTTTTTACAGCTCCTGCCAATTTGGGGATTTATCTTTTTTATTTACTTTTGTTAGGATGATGGATAATGTAAAAAAATATAATTTTTTTTAAATTTGAATTTTTCAAATATCTAGTGAGGTCATGTTTTGCATGTTGATAATTTATGGTCTGAACCTGGTATATTGCTTTTCTATGCTTGTACGAATTCTTTTTATACTTGGAAGAGTAAGCTCTTGCATAATCTTCTTATCACTATAATAATAGTGTCAAGAAATCATCAAATGCATAGGTTATCTCATTTAATTATCTCTATATCTTTGTCTTGTCACAGGACACTGTGATGTGGTGGTTAAGAGCTGTATCAGACAGTCCTGGGTCCAGATTCTGGCACTGTTCCTCTGTTACGATTAGCATTTCCTTATCCACTCTGAGCTCTGGGTTCCTGTCCTCTATAATGATGATAATAACTGTCCCTACCTTACAGTGTTGTCACGAGGGTTGAGATGATACATACATGACATTAAGCTACTGTGGGCTGCATTTTTTTCTCTCTGGGTTAATTCAGGTTTGTTCTCACATTGTTGATGTTTATCCCATCCTCACACATTCTTTTCTCCATATTGGTAATTAGACAGCTTTGCATTACTATCTGACAGGCTACTATAGAGAAGAGAGAGATTTATTTGGGGTCATTTATCTTGAGGTTCAAGTCCAAGGTCAGGCAGCCCACGGGTCTGAGCCTCTGGCAAGGGCAGCATGCTACGGCAAGAGCACATGTTGGAGCCAATGTTCACATCTCAAGGCAGGAAAAATAGAGAAAAAGACTGGCGTGCCACAATCCCATTGCCTGCTTTTGATGACCTCTCCAACAGGCCCCACCTCTTAAAGGTCCACAGCATCCCCGAAACCCCCACCCCAGGGACCAAGCCTATACATGTGGACCTTTTGGCATATTCATCCAAGTCATAGCAGCGGGTCTTTTGGCTGGTATTCCCCATTTGTTGAGCTCTTTCACAATCCTGCAAATCAGCACTGACCTCACCTTCCCCTCACTCCTCTAGCATCTCCTATGAATGTCCTTGGGGCACTCGACATGCAGGATTGAGTTCTTCACATGGACATCTTCTCTCTGCAGACCCTGAGGTCCTTCCTGTCAGAACCCATGCCTTACATCTGTATCCTCTATTTCCCCTGCATCCTCTGCAGTCCCCCCACACAGGAAGGTCTCAGTCGTTGCTCAGCTCAAGAACATACTTTATTTTGAAGATCAAGTTTGTGTTAAATTTGAGGATGATTAGCTTTGCAATTTTACTTGATGATTTACGCATTGTGAACCACTCTTCACATTTTGGAGACAGGTTTGAGAAGAAAAAATTGTTGTTCTTATGTTATCAATCTAGGAACTATGCATGTTTTTTTTCCTCCTTTTTACTTTATATTAATTTTTATTAGTATATTATAATTATACATAATAGTAGGATTTTTGTAACATTCGTACATACTCATAGCAATATATTGGAGAATGTAAGTGCACTTGAAATTATGATCTGTTGGCTGGGATTGTGGCTCAGTAGTAGAGCACTTGCCTAGCATGTGTGAGGCATGGGGTTCAATTCTCAGCACCACATATCAAGGAATGAATAAAATTTTAAAATTCTTCAACAACTAATAAAATATTAAAAATATATTATGAACTATTCCGCTTATTGCTCAGTATTCATTGGCATCAAGTGAATTTTTTTATGTGTGAAACTTCTCTGCCTTCTACCTTCATGCTCTGTTTTCATGTGTATTAGTCCTCTTTTCATTACTATAACAAAGTACCTGAAGCAGACTAACTTTATAATGAAAAAAAAAGTGTTATTAGCTCTCATTTTTGGAGGCTAAAAGTCCAATAGCATGGTGCAGTCTCTTGCAAGGAATCCCTTTGGCTGCATCACCTCATGGCAGATGGCAATGATGGGAAGCCCTTATGGGAAGAGAAATTATAGCAAAAAAGAGGAAGCCAGAGAGAGAGAGGAGTCCCTCAATCTCTTCTGAGGACATGTGTGCAGTTGACCTGAGGCTCTCCCTCATGGCCCTACCTCTTAAAGGTCCCACCACCTCTCAGCACCTCCACATGAAGGATCAGGTCTCCAATATATGAACCCTTGGGGTACAAATCACATCCAAACCAAACACCACTACGGACCACACTGCTAGGAACAGGATTCAAACAAAACCAGTTACCTGACTCTTTCAGGAAGGACAGTAACACTATTGGTTTAAACGAAATTGGTAACTAAGGCTTTAATAGACTTCTGCAAATTATCTCCAGTTTTCTGGCAAACCCACCTTCCGCTCACCAAAAGGCTGCAACATGCTCAGCAGAGAAGCCAGCCGTACTGGACTGTGGCCCAGGTGGGGTGCCGGGGACAGGGACTTGGCATCTGTAGTGTAGTCCAGGGAACCCAGGGAGCCAACAGCAGATGAAGTTGAGGCCGGTGTGAAATTCTGACCTGCAGGGTTTCCAGGGGAAACCAGAGGAGCCCAGGCTGTTCAGGCTTCGGGATGATCTTAGGACCCAAAGCAGAACTTGAAACTGTCAGAAGAGGCGACAGAGAGGGCAGTCCAGCCAGGGTACTCCAAACGCCCTCTCGTGTGGTCCTGGCACTGGGTATGAGTGTGTGTGTGTGTTTGTGTGTGTGTGTGTGTTGGTGGGGGGGGGGGTTAAAGATGCACAGCTCTCATGGGACGTGGGGCAGATCTGTTAGAACGCGGAGAGCTCCGACTTACCAAGTGGTGTTTGCACTGGAGGACTTCCAGGTTTCAGTCTAGCTCTGACATGCTGCTGGCTTGAGTTCATCTTATTATTTTGATGGCATTTTACGTTTACATTTGTCACTGTGCTTTTATATTTGGGGAATCTTTTCCTAACTGTCAGAGTGCAGTTCTGACCCCGCGTGAGACAAGCTAATGATGCCAAACGAACTTCCGTGGTGATTTGGTGTTTCCAGCAGTTTCTGGTACTGAATATTGTGCAAAGCCAGACAAAAATGTTCCAATCCAGAAATTAATGCCTTTCCTGGAAGCATAAATATGTGAAAGCTTTAGTTCCTTATTTTCAAATAGGGATTTTTAGGTTACTCCTCCTGGAAAAATACGTTCTGACATGGACGAGCAGTCCCTGGTTGAGGGAGATTCTAGAGGCTGGTGGCCAAAGGTTGGGGCCCAAGAGATGGGAGCCAAATTGACTTCTCCAGTCTGTCACTTGTTATCTCCTGATACTGGGTATATCACATAACCTCCCTGAGCATTAGCATCCCCATTTATAAACTGAGGACAAACCTTCCCCAGGATCTTGTGTGGATTGAATGATCTGTCCACTTAAAGCTCTTAAGTTCATGGAGTGCTGGTGCTTGATGGAGCATGTGCTTTGAGCACAGCTAACAGGTGCTTAAAATATAGGTTTTTTGGCAGGGGGCGGGTACTAGGGATTGAACCCAGAAGTCTTTAATCCCTGAGCCACATCCCCAGCCCTTTTTTATATTTTATTTAGAGACAGGATCTCGCTGAGTTGCTTAGGGCCTCGCTAAGTTGGTGACGCTGGCTTTGAACTTGGGATCCTCCTGCCTCAGCCTCCCGAGCTGCTAGGATTACAGGCATGTACTACCATGCCTGTCTGGAAATATGATATTTTGAGCAAGGCAATTTTTTAACCTGTCTTATCAGCTTGTCCTCTGGGGTCTCTAGAGTTTCACGTGAGCGGTAGAAGCAATGACTACCGTCAAGCTGAAGTGTGACATTCAGTCATGTCTCTCCCCTGTGGGCACACCTTGTGTGAAACTGGTCCAGTTTATTTACTTTCTAGGTTCAATGAGGGCAGTTCATGCCAAAACTGCCATCATCAGCCAGAGCTGTCTATTAAAGACTGAAGACAGAGCACCCTGTGCTGGCCCTGAGAACAGAGGGAGGCAGGGTGGACCATGGGCAGGGAAGGAAGGAATGGAAGTACAAGCCCAGCTCTGCTCTTGGGGAGTTAATGATCTAGTTGGAGAGAGACTATATCCGGGGCATGCAGTATCCGATTTCCTCTAGGCATTGTGGCAACCCATTAAGTTAATCACCCGTTTTTACTAGGTCCCATTAGTCATAAGATAGTGCAGTGTTGGTGCTTTGAGCTTGGCACACAGAACTGGCCTGGAAATGCTCTTGCCAAGAGGGGGCTGGGCTGCTTTGGGGCCCTTTACCTAGTTAACACCTTTAGTCTGCCACCCCTCCAGGTCAACTGTGCACGGGGCTGTGTTGAAAGGCTGCTACGTTCTGCCCAACCCCATCTGCCCCAAATCCTAATTATGAACACCCTCCCTGGCAGCGCTGCCTTGCTGGGCTCCAGCCTGGCCCCTAAAGATCTCTAGAGTAAGTGAAAAGGAAGGTGAGCAGGAGGGTGGCAGATGCCGTCTTTTTCTAGGGGACCAGCCTTCCTGCTATAACTCGGGAACCCTCTCCAAGGTGATGCCGATGACAATTCAGACAGTGAGAACGGGAGCCCAGCCAACCCTGCTGTTCCTGGGCGCACCTTTGTTCTCTGTGTCCCTCCGTCCGTTGTCTGTAAACCCTCACTACCTGCCCTTCTCCCTCCCTTTCCCACCCCCAGCACTTTGCTCCTTTCTCTGCGGGGCACCTCTTCTTAATGCATCTTCCTCTTCTCCTGCAGGGGAATTGCTGAGCCAGCCCAGACCAGAAGGAGTGGCAGAAATCATTTGCCCCAAGAACGGCAGCGAGCGAGTGAATGTTGCCTTGGTTTACCCACCTACGCCGACTGTGATCAGCCCCTGTTCCAAGTGAGTTTGGAAAGCCCCCCTGGCCCCCGCTCCTCACTCCTGATCCTGACTCTGTAGATGTGATAACCAAAACCTAAGTGAAACCGCATCTGTACGAATATCCTGAGAAGTCCCTGCAGGAAGATGCGATTCTTCTGAGTGATGTCAACACCGTGGCTTACGCAGCATGCTATTGCCATTTTTTTACTTTCACTGATAAATTTAGAAGCATCTTTTAACAGCTTCATTGAGCTATCACAAACAAGCCACACAGTTTGCTCATTTTCAAATGCCCAATTTAGCTGGGCACCATGTCTCATGCCTGTATTCTTAGGGACTCAGTTTGAGGCCAACCTCAGCAACTCAGTGAAACCCAGTCTCTAAAGAAATGAAAAGGACTAGAGATATCGTTCAGTGGTAAAGTACCCTTAGGTTAAATCCTCAGTGCCCGCCTCCCAAATTATAAAATGAAATGTTCCGTTTGTTGGGTTTTAGTGTATTTGCCAGTATGTGTAATCAAAAGAACATTTGCCCCCAGATCATTTGTGCATAGCTTTGTTGAAAGGTTGTTAGGTTCTGCCGGAACCCCAAAAGTGTCCCAAGTGAGTTCTTAACTCTGACATTGCAGAATTAAGTGGTTCTTACTTTAGAACCCAGTGAGGGACCATTAAGTAAGAAAAGCCTATAATAGATTCTTTTTTGCTGTGGGGCTCTGCATTTCTAGTCCATCCCTGAAAATCAAGGACTGTGCAGCTTGCCACCACCCTTCTCCCCAAAAGGACTTAAAGACAGAATGCACCCATGCACACTAATTATTGGGTAGAATGTGAGCTTGGCATTTTAGATGAAACCCACCCTGTTTGGGTTTTTAACTTATATTCTTGTTTTTGTAACACTAGGAACCAAGAAGGCTGTTTTCAAACTGAGATGATATGTCCATGTACCTCCTACCTTGAAAAAGCAGCCACAGATCTTCTTGGTCACATCTCATTATCCGGGTGATATCGGCAACATGACTCATAGGCATGCAGCAGACTTTTAATTTTTCTGCTTGGTCAGCCATATAGAATTATTTTTTTCTACTTAAGTTTTCTATTTTTTTGAGGGAAGCTGGAAATTTTGCTGTTGAGAATTGTGACTTTTAATCTCATCTTGGGAAATTTCCTATCCAGCCATATGCCAGAGCTCTGTGTGGTAGGAGCCAAACCTTGTCCCCAAAGTGGCAGGTCTTTTAGGAGCTTTTTTTTTTTTTTCTGCCCAAATATGTTATTTATTTATTTATTCTAATTAGGGGCCTATGACAGCAGAATGCATTTTGACTCCTTGTGCACCATTGCAGCCCAGCTTTTCATTTCTCTGGTTTTCAGGAGCTTTTGTGGTGCTCTCTGCACCGCCAGGCTCTCCCAGTGGCATTGTCACACATTAGCAGCTGCCGTGGAGGTGTGAGGCCCCCTTTTCTCCAAATGGAGCAACTTACTTGACAGAACATCCCTAATCCATCTTTGCTGGAAAATATCACTGAGGGGAAGCTCTTATCTAATGCTATATTCATAATCCTATTTAATCTAACATGTGCCTAGTATATTTCATCACTGATGTGACCCTAACCACACTGAAATCTTGTCGTGCTTCCTAAATATTAAAGGAGGATTACTTAGCAAGTTCCTATTATCCCCTGTTCTGAACATACCAACATGCAGAAACTTTTTCATGTTTTTTTGAATTTGTTTTTTGAACTCGTGTATATTGATCCCCCCCTCTTTTTTTTTTTTTTTTTCTGATTCATCTAGGGTCAGGATGAGGGGGTATTTTAGAACCAGCAGGTATGGGAATACAGGGAAACAGTTATTCAATACACTTACCATTGGCATAAATTTCCCAAGAGAGACAAGAGAGACATTAATCTATTGTTTTGCCGAAGATGCATGCCATTTAATAGGCGAGGTAGAGGTAGGAGTTATGATATCCATTTGCACAAGGAAGCTGTACTGGCACCCAGCCAGCGTTATCAGTGTTTTCCCATGGGCTTCTTGTCCTGCCACAGAAAGACTGCATTTACACCAGCCTGGGAAAAAAAAATGTTATCAGCCTTTCCCTCTGACAGCTTATTGAACCTAAATGAACTAGCAGCTTTAAAATCTTGGGCAATCAGAGAGAGGACTCTGACCTCTCTCCTTGCTGGAGGGAGCATCATTAGAGATCGAACCACTTTTGACCTAGCAATCTGAATCGCTCTATTTTGAAACAGGTAAAAAAAAAAAAAGTCTCATAAAACAGATGGCAGTTTTTCAACTCTAAATGAAGGGGTATTCTTTAAATAGGAAAGTTTTGCTTCTCTGGCAGGACTTAGTTTTTAGCATGGAGGTGAGGAGAAACTGCATGACCATATACGTGAAAAATATGCTTAGATTTGAAGTCCCTGCTTGTGCCGTCCTATTTTACACCCCATACTCTTTAAGCATCCACAGCTCATCCATGAATACAAAAGCATACACGGAGGCAGGCCATGCCCAGGGGAAGGTCTAAAAGCACATGGGGGTGACAGTGTGCTGGAGCAGGAGATTGGGGGGATCTATGAGGATAGCTGTCAAAGGAGGTAGTCATTAAGTCAATGTGGCCTGGTGATGAGCCTGAGATTTGGAGTCCTGGCAGGCACTAGAAATTGGGAGACTGAGGCTGTTGATCACTAGAGCAATCTTCTACTTTCTGTTATCCCACAAAATGTAGGTAGACTGACAAAACGGAACTTTTTTCATCAGGCATAGGTATCGGAATTTCTAGGGGAAGGGACCAGGTGTGAGTCTTAAAAACACAGAAGTCTCTCAGGTGATTTATGTGTGTGGGTTGGGTATCCTGGTCTCTTGGATCCCTTCTGCACCTAAGGGTGGGCTCCCAGCCGGTGAGGTCTCCTTTGTCTGTTGGGACCTTTTTCTTGTCCATGTCCAATGGGCAGCACAAAGATGGAACGGAGGGGTGCTGCATTGCTGCCAGCCTGTCACAGCCCCTTCTACTTTTAGGTACGGTGAACACATCATTTATAGTTCACATTAAGAAAGGATGGCCAGGCGTGGTGGCACGCGCCTATGATCCCATCGGCTCAGGAGGCTGAGGCAGGAAGATCATGAGTTCAAAGCCAGCCTCAGCAAAAGCAAGGCACTAAGCCACTCAGTGAGACCCTGTCTCTTGTTGATCTAGATCTTACTTGGCTTTAAAAAAGACATGGCAAACCTTTCTCAGTTGAGTTGACTCCTTTCTTTTATAGATGAGATCAGACACTTGTCATTTAACTACCTGCCTCTGACTAAATGAATAAAAGTGGTGGTACAGTGCAGTTTATGAAGAAAAAAAGATCCATGGCTGTTAATTGGGCCTCCTTATGAGCTTTTGGTTTTGTTTATTTGCAGTACTGGGATTGAACCCAGGGTCTCACGGGTGCTAGGCAAGAGCTCTACCATGAGTCTTCCTTATGTATCCCAAGCTTTTTTATTTCTCACTTAAAATTTTTCTACATGTTTTATTCCCTCATGGGGAGAGGCACAGAATCAGGAGTCATTTTTTTTAAAACGTGATTTACTCTTGTGGCTTGTCTCAGTGGTTGGTGGCTGAGGTGTCTACCATCATTCTATTGAGAAGAGGTCTCAGGAACGAAATGAAGTGCCTCCCTTCCCACACCTGGCCCTCTGGGAAGAAATGGGAACTAAGTGGCTTCTTGTCCTCTTTGCTGATGATCAAACAGAAACATGAGTCATTTTCCATACTTTGGAGATCATGATTTTTAAGGACATATGCATTTGACAGGAGATGAACATTGCATCTTGTAGCAAATTCGCCTGAGTTGCTCTAAGAAATGCCCGCTACGTGGAGGACAAAATTTGTATGAGTTGCATATTTTTAAGCTGTAGTATAATTTGTATACCATAAAACTCACCCACTAATGACTATCAGTGTATTTAAAGAGTCATGCAGTCTATCAGTCTATCTTCATCAGAAAGAAATCTTGTGCCTAATACATCACCTAGTGTCCCATGCGATCCATTGATATTTTTTAGTGATTCGGCTGCCTAGTGTGTTAGAGTGCAACAGATTTCTGAGTTTTAAAGAAGTTCCCAGAAAAACATGTTATCCCAGGCACAGTTCAGTTCCCATGGTAATGAGTTGAATTTGTACCCCCACTGCCAGTCCCTGGTTTCTTGGATGGAGGAAGGATGAAATGAAGTTGGAGCTGCATGAAAGGAGATGACCCTCCTTCAGGGCTTCTTGGCGGCAGCCCAGTTGACCCCTCGATATTCAAGGGATGCTGAGTCTTGGACCTTAAGAGTTGCAAGGGGCACAAGTAAGCACTCGCCCTATGGTATCCATCAGAGGATTGTTTACAGAACCCCCACTCCACCCCTGTGGACACCAGAATGTGCAGATGCTCAAGTCCTTTCTATAAAAAAAATAATACTATGAATACCTACATATAACTATACTATACGTATTTCCCATACCTATAAATTATCTCTAGATTACTTACAATATGATGCAAACGCTGTATGAATAGTTGCTAAACTGTATAGTTTAGGGGATCATGATGAGGGCAGGTTCCATACACATGCAGTACCCTACCACCTCCAAACATTTCCAGCCTGCAGTTGGTTGAATCCAAGGATACAGAACTCAAGAACAGGGAGGGCTGACGAGTACTCTCAGTGGGGAAAGGAGAAAGAGAATATTTTTACATTTTTTATTTGTGAATGCCTGTCTCCATCCAGTTGCTCCCAGGTTGAGACACTTAATATTCTAGCTCACAGGGAACATGAGCTTCTTTGGGTAAATGGCAGCTTGCCAGTGGTATGTCATTTGTAGGTATTCTGCAGAGTGTCTCTCTTTTTCTTTCCAAAGAAGTTCAGAGCAATGTCCTGCTCCACCAAATGAACTGTACGAACTCTGTGACAAACTGCCTGGTAATCAAATTGAAGGGATGGTTTCTGTGCAAAAGACAGAATTAAACAGGTTAGCAAGTGAAAACATTTTACCTTGAGGCATGCTGGCACTCAACCCACATTCTTCCATGTGGTTTCTTAATGGACTGACCCTTGAACATACAGGAAGTGGAGATGTATCATTTTCATTTCCTGACAGTTGACCTTTCTCTTCTAGTGGCACTACGTCTGTGCTTTCCATCATCTGGGGAGTGGCGGGAGTTTGTAGAGAGTGAAGAAGGCTGTTAATTCTGATTTTGGTGGGTCCTATGTTATAGAATTAGTGAAAATGGGCTGTTTTGGAAATTGCTAGGCCAAGCTTTCTCCTTTTCCAGAAAGTACTCATAACAATAGAGGGCAAGGCTGATATACCGCATTTCAAAGCCCCTTTTTAAAAACTTGGACTCTTGCCTATGTACAGTAGAATTCTCACTTGAGCAACAGCCCCACTAAATTCCAGTGACTTGCTGCTTCTAAGTGTTCTCAAAAGTACACTGATTACTTTGCACAGGAATTTTTGCAATGACTTTGTTATGAAAAAGGATATTTAAGGCCAACTGAAATAGGCTTTTATAACAAATAGAATGAAGACTGTGATCTTTATTCTCACCAAATAAAGGAGCAAAGAATGCCTTAGTACACTGAAATTAGTTAGCATGGGCTTGATGACCTATTCTAAAAAAAACAATGGCACAAGATGAATTTGGCTTGATCACAATGGAGAATTTCTCAGGGACCACTGAATTTTAAGACATGGAAGGTGGGGATGGCCTGGTGTTTTGGAGGAAAAGGCCAAGTGTGGATGTTGCCTGTGGAGTGGTCACATTGGTTTGCATTGATTTGTTTTATCCTATGCAAGGAGTAACAGCTCATTGCCTGGCTGCTCTTCCAGGCTAGGAGAAATTATGTTTCTTCAATCCTTTAGTCTCCCATCAGCCACATTGATACTGGAATTTTTCCCCTCTCTGCTTAGGTACCTTCATACTTTCTTGGAAAATTAAGTGGAAAAGATAGTGCTTCTTTCCCTTATGCCATCATTTTTACTGTACCCAATCTGTGACTTTAGGAGCACCAAGTATTAAGGGTAAGTCTGTGGGAAGTGCAGAGAGTGTCTTGAATAGGTAAGACCCTCCTGAAGACCTGGAGAACTTTATGGGGTGAGGGGGGGCTGGGGATGAAGAGATTCCACAGAGCAGGGCATCCTAGGGTAGCTAATTTTTTACTTGTCCAGAATCCGCTCACATTTGGAAATTAGGAATAAGAAACCACTTGATTCTTTTGTTTAATTTACTATAATATTTCATGAGTCCATAATTATAGATACTTGATAGGAAAAAAAAAGTAATTTTTAAAATATTTACACCGTGCCGGGCACAGTGACCCACACCTATAATTCCAGCTACTCAGAAGACTGAGGCAGGAAGATCACAAGTTCAAGGCCAGCTGCCGCAGTCTGGCTGGGCACAAGATCATGAGCCACTCACAGATTTGTAGATTCAAACAGCAATTCTTTATTCCCGAACTCACACCGGCCTCTACACACATTCTGGGGAAATCCAAGTTCTGCCCGCCAAATTCACGTACTCCACCAGGCTTTTAATCCCAAATGCTTTCTCAATTCCACGAGAACTCAACGGGAACTCAGGCAGCAAGATACGCCCTATTCCCAGCAGGAATAACCTTAAACCTGGAACCGCCCTAAACCCAGATTGTCCTAAACCGGGATACTTCCTAAAACCTGCAGGATACACCCTAAACCTGGATCCACCCTGGTCCTTGAGCAGGGTCACCTTTCTCAAACATACATGCAATGTCACAACGAATGTCCAAGGCAAGTCCATTTCCACGAGTCCTTCCTCTAAGCAACATGAGGTACGCTGGTAAGGAAATTTTGATGCGTCATTCCTACTTGGCAATGGCCCTCAGCAGCCAGCCTGGGCAATTTAGTAAGACCATGTATCAAAATAAAATTAAAAGGGCTGATGATATAGCCCAAAGGTAGAGTACTTGTTTAGCATGCAAAGAGGCCCTGGGTTTGTTTCCCAGTACCACACATATATTCTGTGTTTATGCCAGAATATAACATCAGGAAAAGCCGAGGTTGGTTAATGCAGCATGTAGCTTTTTAAAAATAAGTGTTTATATTTCTTTTCTTAAGGTTGTTTTACACTTCCCAAGTTTGGGTCTTTACTATTTATTAATGCTATGACCCTAAATGTCTGTAAAATATAGATAATAGAAGTACTTATCTCATGAAGTTGTTTCATATGCACAGACTGTTGCAGATGAAGCATTTTATCTAGTTACCCCCAGAGTGCACAAATGCTCCATACATTCAGCTATGGTCTTTTCTACTAGGAATATAAATTGATAGAATATATATGGGTAAAAAATAAAAACAAAATTCCTCTGAAGATGTAGATGCTGTGGCAAAAATCTACCTTCCAACTTACCTAGCAGCTTATTAGTTGAGCTACCTACTCAAGGAAGGTAAATGTGTAAGCTGGTTAGGTAGGTAAGCCATTGGCTTCCCTTCTCCTCTACCACCAGCACAGGTGCACAAAGTGCACAAAGATCTGTTTATAAAGTACCTGACGTAAACCTCAGTACGCCAACCTCCCTCCATAGAATAGAGAGGAAAGGAGAGTTGACTTTTCTTTCTTATTGTAGTCACAAATGCCAAGAGTATCTGTATAAATGCCTCAGATGAAAAAAATAAAATAAAAAAAAAAAAGCCCTGAGTCATTGGATCCTGCTAACAACCAGGTAAGTCACAAAGGACAGAGTGTAGAATCCAGGCAGAGCCATTTGCCCACAGTTGCAGTTACTGAATGCACCATGCATCTGCGATCTGTGTCTTGGCTCCCAGCTTTGGGACAGTTTTCACAGTGCTGGAGGCTCTCATTTGCATGTATATTTAAAAATATAGTATATTCATAGAAGATTTAAAGTACAGTAAGGCAAACAGATCAGCAGACAACTTCCATTGAAAAGATGTTTTAATATTCACAATCTCCAGGAGAAGGGGGCATGTCACACCTTGGTGATGGGAGGCTACCTAGGGAAGGAAGTACTGGGGTTGATCATGAGGCAGAGAAAGAGGGAAGAACATGGGCAAAGCCTTTATTGTGGTTTCCATAAGAAAGGGCAAGTGAGGCAGTGAAAGAAAGCTTGAGGTTGGCCCATTTAAATTATTCCAGTGTTCTCAGGTGAAGGGCTGTCCTTAGATGTCTGGCATTTGGCCCTGGGGTGATTAGAGCAGGTGGATGGTGACCCAGAGTGTGAGAGCCAATAAAGGAGGTGGCTGGGCTCTGGGCTCTGGGCTCTGGACTGGTTAGTTTGTATGTGCAAGGTACACTGACGGCTGAGTTGTCTTCTCTTTTTAGGACCTGGCTCCTTCTGGGAGGGCCAGTTCCTCCAGGGTCAGCAAGGCCCCAGATGTCAAAGCATCAGAACATAGAAATAGGAGACATGATTAGTACAAAACGTTATGGCTTCATTTTTAGCCTAAGTGTTTAAGTACCTTGAGTCAAAATTTCTTTCTTCCATCCTGGGAGTGTCAGGTTCGATAACCTGGGAACCCCCAGGCTGAGCCCTCCCTTCAATTTCACACCTCGGTCTCCAGTGTCCCACCTGGCAGCTCCCCCGGACGTCCTATAGGCTGCACAGGTGGAGGACTGAATTGGTTGTCTTTCTCTCTCGGAGATCTTCATCTGTCTGTGTTTTCTGTCACAGGTAGTGGCAGAGCGTTGTGACCATCTTCCCAGCCTAGGAATTTGTCAGATTCAATGCCTTCCTGCCCTCTATTCCCCATGCATGGTCTATCACCAAGACCTGTTGTCCCCTCTTAGCAGTGTGCCTTGACATGCGTGAACTTGGCCGTGTACCTTTCTTTTCAGCATCGTGCTTTCCTCTAGACTCCCCTGTTTCTGCCGAGATCCCTGTGATGGGGTGTCTCTTGGCCTGCTACCCTCTAATCGTTTTGCTCTTTTCTCCATAAACTTTAGATGTCTTCCTGGTTATTACAGGTTCAAGTTCAAAATTCTGGGCATATCCCACAAGGCCCTTCACAGACCCCCAGACACTCTGCTGACCCAGAGATGCTCCCTTACTATGGAGGGCGTCAACCACAGCGCCCCCTGGTGGCTGCCATCCCTCAACAGGCTGCCACCTTTCCCTTCTACCCAGGGAAGGTCTGTTGTCCTTATGGCCATGTTTTGTCTCTGGGAAGCCTTCTAACTCTAATCAGCTATTTGTTTCCCTGCACAACTTTGAGGATGCAGAAACAGCCAAGTCAGACCCTGCCCTCGAGACTTTTTTATAGAACGAGAATCAAAGAAATAAGCAGACAAATTTGTGAGTGTTGAATTGCTATTAAAATAGGATGCCTGCCATGACAGGTGTGTGAACAGAGTCTGGGGAGCACTCAAAAGAAAGAACTCCACCAGGAGGAATCAGGAAAAGTCCCAGGAAGTAGTATTTGAGGTGGATGTTGAAGGACGAGTTTATTGAGGAATAGAGAGGGTTGGAGATTTGATGGCTTTTTTCCCTAAGAATTCAAAAGTAAAAAGTGGTAGTGATGTGGAAAACTGCTGAAAACGGTAAACAGTGGGATATCCCCTCTCAGGTGCCCTGGATTAGGAATTCTTGCATTTCTCAGTCTTAGGCGTGGCTCAAGGGAGTAGCCAGCCAGACCCAACTGGCTGCATTTCCAAAGGTTCATTAGATTCAGTGGAAAAAAAAAATTGTTATGTAGCCCATCATCCATATGAACCCCAAATCATAGCACCAAAGCCAACTGCCTGGTTGGGATGTTTTCACACTACCATCCTCTTTACAGTTAGATCAGTCATATTATTATTGCTTGAATTTGAGACAGTTTCAAAAGCTTCTCTACTGGGAGTTGACTGTATTAATAGGCCTTCTCATAGTTGGGGGCCACAGAAATGTGAAACTATCCTGAGGATCTCAAAGAGCCAACCTGCCTTGTATTCCTCAAGCATGCTTTGGACTCACGTGACCCTGGTTAAAAGCCTGGCTCTGCCCTCACTAGTGGTTTCAACTCCCTTCAGGAAGTCATTTAACCTCTTGGACTTAGCTTCCCTCTCAGTCAAGTGCAGAGTAAGATTTAGCTAACCTGGTGGGATTGTCAGTAGGTGAGAATTAATCAAATCATATGCTACAGTGAAAGGAAGGGTTCCCTGCATGGAATTAGCAAATGGAAGAAATTTACTTTTGGTGATGTTTTCATTAAGCTTGACCAAGCTGATTCTTACTTGGGATGGAAGGGTGTCTTAGGTGGACACTGAATTATCAGTGTCTGTGAACTCAGGAAGCATGTAGAGATGGGATGAGGGACAGAGATCATACCCCTTTTTCCTTTCCTTTCCTTGTCCTTGTATGGTTTCTTAAATGGTGCTAAAATGCTTTTAAAACACGCTGTCCCATGTCATTGTAGGAGAGCTGAAATAAAGGATGGGGATTTTGATGTTCGTTTCCTGTAGCTATTTGGTTTGACTTGAATGCCGCTGTGTCTCATCTGTTGAGATGCAGCGGATTCTTCAGTGCGCATCAAACTCTAGGTCTGAGTCAACAACCTTGCTTATAACACTACCTCAAATCACGCTTTTTAGACCCAGAGAGGCATCCATTCTCGCTTGTTGGCATATATTTCCCCTCCTGGAGTGTTGTGTAACCTGGGTCCACATGTGTGCATGTGTTGAAAGGAAGCAGTTTTCTGATTAGAATTTGGGTTGCAAATTAAAAATCTAGTTATGCTATAAAATTTACAATGGAATAAGTGTTGTGGCCAATTAGCATCACTCCCTGAGACTAACATCACAAACAGAAATATTTGACTGGTTTACTGCTAAAACAGCTTCCCTCCGTGAGGATGGTAGTGGCCTGACCTCTACATGTTTATAAGGAGTCAGAGAAGTAGAGATGAAAACCCATGCAGAAAATGAATCTGTGTCGATTGTCACTCTTCATTTCTTATCAGTCAGACTGTCACTGTTGGTTCACTGTCGTCATTTTTGTACTCTCCTCTCCTACACCCATTTAGGAAGAACGTTGGTGAAAAGCACAGAAACCAGTGACTTGTGGACTGTGGGATTTCCATGGAGAAAATAGAGCATCACCACTCACCTGGGAACCCTCTGCACCTCCAAGCACAGGCTGGGCACTGGAGTGAAGACCAGCTCAGGGTGCTTCCAGAGGACCACCGCAGAGGTCTGGAGGGGGCGGAGGAAGGACAGAGAGAGCATGGAGCTAAAGTTTCACAACCGGAACCTCAGAACTGTGATCCTCCAAGGAGAGCGCTACTTGAAGAAAAGAAAAAAAAAATAAGTCGAATGGCTTCTCAGGGATTTTGTTTTCCGTGCACATATAAGCCATAGTTACAGTACAGTGGCAGTATTTAGAGCACTCGGGTTTCAGTTCTGTTCAATGTGAAAGAGGAATCAACTGACATTCATTGCTGTTCCGTAACTAGTGTAAAATATGTATATGTTTATCTTTATTTTTATAATATGCAAATACATTTAAATTTATACCGTTTGAAGCTTCTAGCGTTAGTTAACACTGGGTGCAATATTTTGCATGAGAACTGTGCCAAGATGGGGCTGATTTCTTATTTTAGTATAAGACATTTTTTTTTGTTGTTCTTTTCTTTATTCTTTAATCGCCTTCTCAGATTTAAAAAAGAAAAGAAAAAAGATGTCTGTGTATCTGTTAGCCCACGGATCTAGTGTTGCTTCGTAGATTGCCAGTCATCCACAGGATCCTTCAACATGCATATCAGGCAGTGTCCCTTCCCATCTTTATCCAAGGTCCCTGCCTGTAAGTCACTGGGCATGGTGGCAGAAGCATTCCTGTTCCTTACCCACATATCATTAGTATTGAGGCAGAGACGGGGCCCTCTTCTGGAACAAAGAGTTCATGGAAAACCTCAGTTAGTGCAGCTTAAGATCATCGGGAGTCTGTTTTGAATCATGCAAGGGGCTCTGCTAATTATTACCTCTCCTTTCTAGAACAGGTCCAGAATTTAGCAGAGCACTTGGTGAGCCCTCCACATCTGGTCTGTGGGAACTTCAGGTAGTGAGCTTCCTAGCTGGGGAACATAATCCCACACTGGCTATTCATACAGGGCCTCTTGTAGGACAATCTACTGCCAAGAACTAGTAAAACGCTTGTTTTGAAATCTCCAGGAGGTAAAACTTAAAAAGCAAACCCTACAAGTTGCTCTCTAGCCTCCTCCTAATTGGGGCCAAACAGCACATGCTGCAGTAGTAGCACATTCTTTGAAGAATGTAAAGGACTCTGTTTACATCTGCCTCCTGCACGTGTTGATAGAAAATGTGCAAAACTGTTTCTCACCAGTGTCAGACAGAAGAGTGAGTCAGCTGGTGTTACTCTTCCACTTTGTTTAGAAAGCACTGACTTTTGGAATGCCACAGTGGTCTCCACATGTTCAAAAGAAAGAATGAACAAGTGGGCTGCATTTCATGACCTCACAAATCAATTTTTATAAAATATTTTGTGCCCCAGGAGTTAACTTCACTGACTCCAGAAGCCCTGGTTATGATTTCCTTATCATCTTAAAATCAAGAGTGGGATCAGATTGTTTTTACATTTTTTTTAAATACTTGAATATATGACACTTCAAGTTGGAGATTTCATTTTCCTTTTAGAACAGAATCATGAGACTAATCTGGTTAATCCTTTTGTCACAGTTCTCCTGTGTGTGTGTGTGTGTGTGTGTGTGTGTGTGTGTGTGTAAACTGAATGGTAACATTTAATTGCTTTATGGACCATTGAATTGTTGGGCAATAGGTTTTTTTTTTAATTGGCATGTGATAGTACTTACACTGTCCAATCAACCGACTTGACCAGTCCTTTGAAAGAGACTCCCAAGCATATGACTTTGGGCCAACTCCCCTTAGGGCCATATAAATGGAAATCATGCCCCTTCGGGTGACATACTCTGAAAAAGTGTTTGCTATTTTCACGAACATAAATGCCCATGTTCTTAATATCTGCTCTTTTTTGACCAGTCATGTTTTGTGCTGTCATCTGAACCCTAGAGAAGCAGTGTAAGAGGAAACCTTGCTGCCACGTGTGTTTTGGCCAAAAGGTCCACATGATAAGAGGGTCATGTGACCACAAGAAGCTCCAGAAAAAGCAAAGCGTGAGAACTTGCTTCAGCCTGGGGAGGGGGGGAGGGTTGGAGATACAGAAAACACTCTTGCTCTACAGGAGTTTTCCAGTGTCTATGTAGGAAATTCCGTTTTCTCTTTCAACACCCAGGAAGATTTTAGCGGCCCGCCGAGGCTGACAGGCAATTCACTAAGCACAAGAAGAATTTTTTTTCCAACCACGGCGTCCCTTGCCTCTCAAAGAAATGCCCTCCAAGTTTGTTATGGTTTCTATTCCTGCAACTTGTGGTATCAGAGCCACTTCCTGGAATTGTAAAAGTGCTGCCAGAATAAATGTTTTTCCCCTTCTAAGAAAAGAAAAAAAAAAATGACAGTGCTCATATTTGACACTTGTGCATTGGACTCTCTTTTGAATGAATAAAGAGGAAAGGGTTTGATGTGATTCCTGATGGAGTGTGTGATGTTTTTCATGCCACAGTCTGTGAATTGTAATTGTGGTTTCTCAGTTCACTGTGGTATTTGGGCAGAAATAAAAAAAAAAAAAACTCAATAAAAATACAAAGAAATGGTGAAGCAATGATATTCCCAGAGTTTAGTTATTTCTGCTTTTGCTTTTAATTTTATCGGTTAAGGAGTAGCTATTTTATATGTTTGGTGCTTAAATTTGAGCCATGGGGGTTGGCAGCTGTCTTCTATCTGGGGAGGACTGAATCCCTGAGGGGATGACTCAGTCCCTGTTCTAAAACTCTGAGTCTGGAACACTGGCCGTCTCCTGGGGCTGGAGGTGGAACCCAGGGCCTCAGACATACGAGGCCAGCATGCTGTCTGAGCTTGACCCCTGTCCCCTACACAGGCACTGCCTCTAAACCAGATCCTCTTTTCAGTGAGCCATTATATTTATAAATCAAAGCTGATGAATTCATGATAGGTCTGGAAGTTCCCCTTCCCTGATCTGCCTTTCAAGGGCTCTTAGCAGGAGTTCTGCCACAGCCTTCCAAGTCCTGCCCTGGGGCCTCTGGCAGGGAGACGGGAGGCCTTCAGAGGGCCAGACTGCTGCTCCATTCCTGCTGTACTTTTCAGACAGCAGGTATGGAGATAAAAACAATGTGGCTGTTTCTTACAGAGACACAGCTTCTGGGGAGAGGACCAGACCAGACAAGCCCTGACCTGAGATGCTAAGACGTTGGGCACAAGGAAAGAAGGGACCCCCTTGGACCAGGAGGGCCTTGTCACATGGTTTCTGAAAAAAAAAAAAAAAAGTGAGGCCACCCCAGCTGCCCTGAATTCAAACAATCCTCTCCCTGTGGAAAAGTGGAAACCATTTGGTAAAATCTCCAAGGGGAGTGTAACGGGAAGTGTGGCGCCTGTGGAGCTGCTCCCCTCACAGCTAAAGCTCAGTGCCACTGCTGTCCCCTCCTGTCGGGAGACAGCACAGTGGGAGCATACATCATCCATTTGGTCCTCTTTTTTTTTTTTTTTCTTAAATGGGGAAGTTTTTTAAGTTTTTTAAACTTGCTGAGCAGGTCACACAAAAAAGCAGGCATCAGCGTTGACAATTAGAAGTACATTATTTATCACATACATTGTTCCCTCCCAAGGCTATTTCCTCCAACTGGTGAGTTTTTTGAAGTAGGTCCCACGTTTCGTGAACTTCGAATCTAGCACACCTAACACACAGAAATTGCTCCTCTGCTGATTCTTGCTGCACAGGGCTACTTGCACATGACTGCTCTAGTGGGACAGGAAGTGAAGAAAGTCATCACCTGCTGGGACTTGCACCTGCTTTGCAAAGGAAGGCCTATGGCACGGTGGGATTGGAGGGCTCTGAGAGCAGATGACCTTTGGAAGTTATCTGGGTTGAGCAGCAGGAGAAAATTCACCCACGCAGAACCTGGTTTGAATATTTATAAGTTCCTTCAGGAAAGAAGTGCTTTTTTATGCAAAAAAAAAAATGTTTTTGAATAAAATGAATGTCATTCTAAACACTGATCCTGGGCCCCAGGGGTGTGAATCAGTGGTAGTGCTCCTGCCAAGCATGCTTGAGAGCCTGGATTCAATCCCCAGCACCACCAAAATTAAAAACAAAATTACTTCATTTATTTTGGTACTGGAGCTATCAGCCCTTAAAAAAAAAAAAAGATACTTCAAAATGTCTTAGAAGAATATTATGTGAATAAGTGAAGTGCAGGCAAAACACAAATGCAGAGAAATTGTGAAGGTGTGTACAGATTGAGAAACTGAAATTGTGATGTGTGGGAAACATAGTTGGAAGACAGAGTTTGGGATCATTAAGAAATTTGTCCTCCACCCCCACCTGGGTTTAATGCAATCCACAGACAGAACAGGTGATTTGCCTAAGAATGTCTGAAGGACCACAAAAGCTTTTAAAATTGCTGGCAGAAAAATTTATTGGAGGATTATAGAGACATAATAAAATTATTTCTTAAATTTGAAATTTAAAGTTATCATTTTACAATGTTGTTTCAATGCAGTCCAAGATTTTTCAGATACATACGACTCAAAAATTGGGGAAATTTTTATTTTGGAAACTTCAACTTCAACGGAGACCCTTATCCATGTCCTCAGTGACTACTTCCTCCAGCCATGCCCTATCTGCCTATGGTTTCCACCCAATAGTCCCTTTGAATTATTAACTCAATAAAATGGGTTAATTCACGAATGAGGTTATAGCAGTTGTAATCTAGTAATTTCACCTCTGAAATTACTAGAATTTCACCTAACACATGAGCTTTTGGGGGACATTAAAGATCCAAACCATAACACCTCATGGGTGGATTAATCCATTTGGTGGGTTCATAATTTGAATGGACAACTGGTTGGTAGCTGTAGGCAGGTGGGGCATGGCTGGAGAAATAGGTGACCAGTAGCATGCCCTCAGGAACTATTTCTTGTCTCTGGCCTGCCTCTTTCTCCCTCCCCTCCACCCACCCCCCACCCCACCCCCCCCACACTCCCCATACCCCCCACCCCACCCCTGCTTTCCTTCACCATACCCTTCTTCCATGATGTTCAGCTATACCTCAGACCCAGAGCAATAGAGTCGGTGAACATGAATGGAAACATCTGAAACCATGAGCCAAAATAAATAATTCCTCCTTGGTAGTTTCAGGTATTTTAGTCATAGCAAAGAAAAGCTGATAAATACCCAATAGATCCCCATAGTTCCAAGTTCTGGAAGTTCTATCCTGGGCCTTTCATTCTGGGCAGCTGTGGCCAAGTAGAAGGAGATTTCCCCCTTCACTTGACTCTCTGTCTGGGGCTATAGTTTTACTTAGTGAGCGCCCAGCTGCTCATCCTTTCTAGGATTCCCCAGCCCCTTGTTGCAGAAGCTCTATTCCAGGCAAAAGTGTCTGAAAACATCATGGGCCCCTCCAGTCTGCACGACTAAAGCTCCACAGAGGGCCAAGGATACAGCCTGATTGTTCCTGCTCAGCTCTCACACGCGGGGGAGATGCCATGCCAGGGGAGGTAAGCCAAGACTAGAGGCTGCCTCCGCACCCTCCTCAGAACCCACGATGGAGCAGGGGTGCCATTCCAAAAGAGGGTTCCTCCCTCAGTTCCAAGCTGAGTCAGGGCTTTGCCACAAGAGGAACAGCTCCTCAGCTATTCCTGAGGGGAACAGAACAGACTGCCGAAGGGCGTCCTCAACACCACTGGAGCTGTTGGTGGACATCAGGAAAGGTGCCTGGCAGCAGCTCCAGGTGCAGGTAAAATGCAGAGCAGTCTGAAGGTTTAAGGAACCAGGGGAAGAACCAAGAAGAGCACCCCTGAGATCACAGTGGGTCCTGGGAGACAGGAAGACCATGCACATATGCAAGGCTGCACCCAGTGGGGCAAATGAGATAGGATGCTGGACAGCCCTGAGAGCACTCCCCAAGCCACACACAGACCAGTCCACACAAGGCTGAAGCCTCACGGGCCCAAGGGGCTTAAACACAGCCGCTGAGCAAACTCGTATCCCAGGACGCCAGTCTTAGCACTAAAGCCATACAGGTTCCTGGCAGTCTGGAAGACTGTGTGCATGTCAAGGGCCAAACCCCTCAAATGATTAGAGAGAGAGAGAGAGAGCTCCAAGCTCCTTGTCCCTGGTTAGATGCAGAGCCAAAACAAAAGAAAAACAACAACAACAAAAGCCAGGTAAATTTCCCAAAATATAATTGCAGACTCCAAGTTATTCACACATCCAACAGTGAAGGTAAAAGTCTAACAGACAAAGGGTCGTAAGTACAACCTTTAGCCAGTGCCTACAGCAGATCCAGAAACTTAACCTCTAGGTAGCTCGACCAAACAAAAATAAGAGGGGAAAATCTGTTCAAGGACATCAATGAGCCCCAATACAGAAAATCATATGGATATTGATAATAACTGCATCACTGCATATTCTTCACCTTTCTTCTCTTGACTAATTTTTTAAAAAAGTAATTGCACAAAACATTATTTATCTAATTATACGGTTGGTCCTATAACATATAGAAATGAAATATATAGTCATGTGCCACCTAACAATGTTTTAGTCAATGACAGCATATACAACAATGGTCCCATAAAGCAATATTGTCTAGTGACTTCGTAGCAATCTTCATTTGTGTAAGGATACTCTGTGATATTCAAATAACAATGAAATTACCTAAGGAGGTATTTCTCAGAAAGTAGCCCTGTCACTAAGTGACTCATGACTCACAATATGAACCCAAAGGAGGCAGATGGAATGAAGTTGAACTGAAGTAAGGAAATACACAAGATGGTAAAGATCAAACCACACACTCCTAAATACCTGAATCCAAGAAGAAACCACAAGGGAAATTAGAAAACACCTGGAGATAAATACAAATAGACGTAGCTAAAGCAGTGCACAGGACACTTTGAACTATAAATGCCTGTATTAAACAGAAGAAAGACCTTACATTAATAGACTGAATTTCACCTTAAAAAGCTAGAAAAAAAACTGAATGCAAAACAAGAAGAAGGAAAGAAATAATAAAGAACAGAAGTAAATGTAATTGAATAGAAAAGGAAGATAAAATCAATGAAATCAAAAGTTGGTTCTTTGGAAAGATCAAAAACCAAAAAACTCAGGCTGGAGTTGTGGCTCAGTGGTAGAACACTTTTCTGGCATGTGTGAAGCCCTGTGTTTGATCCTCAGCACCACATATAAATAAATAAAATAAAAGACCCATTGACAACTAAGAAAATATTTTTAAAAAACTTTCAGCACACACACAAAAAAAAACTTTCAGCAAGGCTAAACAAGAAAAAAAGATTCAAATTGCTAAAATTATGAATGAAAGAGATGTGACTATTGATCTCACAGAAGTAAAAAGGATTATAAGGAAACGTGGTTGTAGGCTGATTCAACTGGATTACCTAGATGAAATAGATAAATTCCCATAGAGACAAAAACTAACAAAACTGACTCAAAAAGAAATAGAAAATCTTAATAGACATATATTAATTTTTAAATTTCCCATAAAGATCCAGATCTGCATGACTTCATTAGTGAAATCTACCAAATGTTAAGGGGAAAAAAAAATCAATACTAATTCTTCTCCATTTCTCCTGAACTCTGGTGTTGGAAAAATCAACCCAGGTTTTTCCTCTGCTCGAATACCACAAGTTGAGTCAATGCAGAAGACTTCTGTGGCCTCAAAAGGTATGGGGATTTCTCCCCAGCAGAAAGCAAGTAAGCAATCCTGCAGTGGACCCCATCCAGTGTCCTGTAATTCAGCTTACTTCTGAGATAGCATGGCATCCCACCACCTGAGGGTTCAGTCCCAAGACTGCCCCCTTGTCCCCATATGCAACTCCAATTGCAAGCCCCAGATGGGTTTACTTTGCTTCTGACTGACCAGCCATAAACTCTGTGTTATTGAGTGGATGTGCGGTATCCCCCAAAAGCTCACATGTGAGACAATGCAAGAAGGTTCAGAGGAGAAATGATTGGTTGTGAGAGTCTTAACCTAATCAATGAATTAATCCTCTGATAGGACGTAACTGACTGGAGGAGGTGGGAATTGGGGCGTGGCTTTGGGGTATATATTTTGTATCTGGAGAGTGGAGTCACCACGTGAGCTGCTTCCCTCTGCCACACACTCCGCCATGATGTTCAGCCTCACCTTGAGCCCCAAGGAATGGAAGCTTCTGTCTATGGACTGAGACCTCTGAAACCGTGAGCCCCCCAATAAGCTTTTCCTCCCTAAAATTGTTCTGGTCACAGCTTTTAGTCACAGCAGCAAAAAAAGCTGACTATAACACTGTGATTCCCATGCCCTCCTCCTCAGGGTCAATTAGTTTACTTGAGTGGTTACAGAACTCCCGGAAACATCTACTTCTGCTGATTGGATTATATGAAAGATGCTACAAAGAATACAGGGGAAAGGGCACATAGGGCACGGCCTCTCTGCCAGCTCTGTCTTCCAAGAACCTCCCTCTATTCCGCTCTCTGGAAACTCTCTGAAGCCTATCCTTTTGCATAAGCTCAACTGAAGCATAAACAACTATGTCAAAATGTGAATATAATATGTAAAGGGTATGAGTCAAAGCTAACAGACTGGGAGGAGAAACCCAACAGGGGCCATTGTGCTTCAGTGTTCTTGACCTTTCTCTGCAGCATTCCTCCCTCTAGGGCAAGGGGCAGGACCTTCCAGAATGAGGAGGGTTTTATGACCTACTAGACAATAGTAGGTCAGAGGATTTCTTTATGGCTAGCTCCAAAACAGAAGGTAGGGGGAGTTCAGTGTTTATACGACCAGTCTTAGGGAAGAGAAATTCCAGTGTCGTGACCTGCCTTGGGAGAGGGTTACAAACTTGAACCATGGTCAAAAGCCCCAAGTTACATATATCATGATATCACAACTCCCTAACTCATTCTATGAGGCTAATCTTAAAGCCAGAAAGACATCCCAAGAAAATTAAAGATCAATCTCTCTAAAGAATATAGATGCAAATGTTCTTGGCAACATGCTAGAGAATAGAATCATGTGACACATAGAGGCCCACCCTACAACCAAACGGGATTTATTACAGGAATACAGGATAGCTTCACATTGGAAAATCAGTTAATATAATACATCAATGGGGTAAATTTTTTTTTTAAAAAAAGATTATCTCAGCAATTTTAGAAAAAAATAATGATTTGAAAATATATATTAACAACAACAACAAAACAACTAACCCTGAAACAACTTCTTGATCTGATAAAAGACATTTATTACAAATACAGCTGGCACACTATTTAATAGGTAAAGACTGAAAACCTCCATCTCAGTTTAGGTGTAAGAGGAGAATGTTCGGTCTCAAGAACTGTCACATTATGTCAGAGAGTCTAACCAGGCAAGAAAAAGAAATGCAGGAATTCAAGTTTGAAAGAAAAACATTTAAAATACCTATGTATGTAGGTTATATGATTTTTTTTTAGACAGGAAATTCTAAAGAATCCATTAAAAAAGAGATATTGCAGCTAACAGATGATTTCAGCAAAGATGCAAAAGACAAGATGATAGAAAAATCAACAGTGTTTTTATACATATGCAAAGAACATTCCAAAAATTAAAATTCCCTTTTTAAAAGAGAATTACAAAATTCCCTTTTCAATAGTATCAATAAGAATCAACACCTTGGAATGAATTTAAATTTAACAAAAGAAGTGTAAGACACACACTCTAAAAATTATAAAACATTGTTGAAAAAAACTAAGTGAAAGTGAAAACAAGCCGAACATGGAACACAATATATTAATCTACAGATTCCACACAACACCAATATTTCAGCACCTTTCTTGTGGAAATCGACAAACCAATCCTAAAATTCATTTGGAAATGCAGAACACCCAGAGTAACCCAAAATCTGAAATTAAAAGAATAAATTTGGAGGCTTCACATTTCCCATTGTGAATTTCCAGGGACTGCTACACAGGTGCACTAATTGAGATGAGGTAGTAAGAAGATATACATATAACTCATAGGCATAGAATGAAGATTCCTAAAATTAACCTTTACATTTATAATAATGTTTATTGACACAATAAAGATGATATCTCATGTTTATGATTATGACACAGGATGTCAAGATAACTCAGCAGGGGAAAGAATAATTATGACAAATGGTGCTGGGTGGGTACCCGGATATTCACGTAATGAATGCAATTGTACTCCTACCTCACACCATATACCCAGATGATTTAAAGGCCTGGATGGAAGAGCTAAAACTATAAAACTCTGAAAAGAATTTAGGAGTTAATCTTTGTGACCTGGGGTTAGGCAATGGAAGTCTTCTGAAGATACAAAGTCAAAAAACACAAGTGACAAGAGCAAAAATAGGTACACTGGACTAAATCAAAATCAAAACTCTGTGCCACAAACAATGCCACTGAGAAAGTGAAAACAACCCAAAGAAAGAATAGAAGAAAATATTTGCAAGTCATATATCTAATAAGGGACTTGCACCCCAAATATGTAAAGAATCCATAGGTTGAAAAGAAAAACAAGAATAATCCAATGTAAAAATATACAAATATTTTGAATAGACATTTACCCAAGATGATAAACAAATGGCCAAAAAGCACATGAAAAATTCTGAAAATTATTAGCCATCAGGGTAACACAAATCAAAAACCACAACGAGAGAATGTTTTGTTCCCATGGTAATGAATGGCTATAATAAAAACGATAGACAACAAGCATTCATGGGAATGTAGAGAAATTGGAACCCTCCTCTATGGCTGATAAAATGGTGCAGACCCTTGGAATACAGTTTTGCGGTTTCTTAAATTGTTAAACACAAAATTACGTTATGACCAAGCAATTCTCCACTCTTTGTGTCTGAAAGAAAACGAAACCAGATGTCCATTCCAAAGCTTGTTAACATTCGTGACAGCATTATTTGTACTAGCCCTAAAGTCAGAACAACCCAAATGTAGATCTAATGATAAAGAGATAAATAAAATGTGGTTTTCTATACAATGGAATATTATCTGGCAATAAAAACCAATGAAAGATTGACACATGACCACCGAGGTGACCCATGAAGACATTAGGCAAGGTAAAAGAAGCCAGTTACAGAAGACCTTGCACCGTGTGACTCCACTTATATAAAATATCCATAATAGACAAATAGAGACAGAAGAATCAGTGGTTGCCCAAGGATAGAGGAAGGAGAAACTGTTCATGGGCTCAGTGTCCTTTTAGAAAGGACAAAAATAACCTAAAATTAGATTGTAGTGATAGTTGGATGACCCTGCAAAAATATTAAAAAAAAAAACATTGAGTTGTATGTATGCTTTATGTGAGTGGAAAACATGGCAAATGCCCTAAAGCTGTTTTACAAAATAGCAGGAGAACAGAACACCGCTGCGTGAAAAGGTATGTTGTATAATCTCTCGTTTCTGACCCATTAGTAGCAAGGGATCATTCATCTAGGAACCTCGCTGCGTTTATTTCAGACACTTGCCTTAAGAATTCCTGTTCTACGCGATTGTGAAACAGTAGATACATTTTACTTTGGACATTTAATATTGCCTTGGATTGAATCTGAGAATTTGTATTTAAATTCTGTTAGGCGATTTCTTTGCACTTAGTTCCTGAAGTTCTTCCTTGGGTATACATTTCCAGAAGAAGGTAGCAGGTAGACGTGACCCTTTGTTTCTTTGTTCTGAACGTCAGGAAGGTTTGGAATCGTCAACTCGATGTCAGGGAACTGGCTGAAGCCAGATCACACGTGGCAGTGCACGAACTGTGCAATAGCAATAAGAGGAAGAGGGAGGGGGTGGAGGATTAAGAGATTGGGAAATTAATTGCTAGCCCTTATTATATGGGTCCAAATGCTTTATGTGCCTTAACTGGTTTAATCCTCCCGGTAACCACATGAGGTAGTGGATTATTCTGTGCAGGCTGTCATAACAAAGTACCAGTCTGAGTGACCTAAACAACAGAAATGTATTTTGTCACATTTCTGGAGACTTGAAGTCTTTCCTGGTCACAAAGTGTTGGTGGTGTTGGTTCCTCCAGGTGACAGAGAGGGAAGGATCTGTTCCAGGCCCTTCTCCTTGGCTTGCACAAGCTATGTTGTCACTGTTTTCTCTGTGTGTGCCTGTGTCCAAATTCCCTCTTCTTATAGGAACACCACTCATATCAGAGTAGGGCCTATCCTAATGATCTCATTTAGCCTTAATAACCCCCCTTTTAAATTTTTTTTTTTTTTTTTTTTTTTTGCTGTTGATGGACCTTTATTTATTTATATGTGGTGCTGAGAATTGGACCCAGTGCCTCACACATACTAGGCCAGCGCTCTACCACTGAGGTACATCCCTAGCCCTAATTACCCCTTTTAAAGACCTTATCTCCAAATGCAGTCACAGTCTCAGGTATAGGACTTACGACCTCAACAATTGATATTTTTTGGAGTAGGGACACAGTTCAACCCCCAAATAGCTAGATACAGTTATTATCCCCATTTTGTACACAAGGTACTTAAGGTTCAGAGGGTTGAAGTGACTTGCCTTGGGTCCCCTGGCAAGGAAGTCGTGAGGTTGCCTGTGGGAAGCCATCCATGAGCCACTCATGAACTGTGCTTGAACTAAAATGACGTGGAAGCCATTAGGCAGGAGAGTGTGGTATCAGCAACTCCCAGCAGCAACCTTGCTGGTTTGAGAATGCCAATTCATGTGACTTCCTACTTAGATCTGTCACAAGTTCAGCGTGGAGATGGGGAGACGCGCTGGAGTCACACAGCCTCTCTGAGATGGGTGTGACTTGCCAAAATGCCAATCAACCTGTTTACTGCAAGATCCCTGCCACACGGAGAAGCGAGACTCCCTGCCTTTGATGGACTCCCCCTTAAATAAAGAATTGGGGCCATTTTTCAGTTGGTTCCGTTCCGGCTCTTATCAGGACGGGAAGCCCTATCAGCTACTCTGCTTTATCTAATTTCTGGCTCTGTCTCTGTTTCTTACTAATTATCTCACACTTTTCATTTCTCAGGCAGCTCACACCTCCCGAGCAGGAACCTACCCTTGTGGGGTGCTGACCACCCCACAATAGTTGGCATTTGATTTGAAGCCGTCTGCTGAAGGAGTTCATCCTCATACATGCCAAGAACTTCCTCCCACCTCTCTGCTGCTAGAAAAGGTGGGGGCGTGGGTTTCCATAAGAAAGTACCAGAGAGCCCAGAAAGGGTGATGGAGCCAAGATGGAACAAAGTGAGAAATCTTTCGGGTGGAGACATAAGACAGAAAAAAAAAAAAAAAAAAGACTTGGGGCCAATGAGTCATTAGGCTGCTGGCCAGTGACATACTCTAGTCTGAGGACATGAAGAAACATAGAGCCAGCAGCCTACACCCCCACAAAAGCTTCCACAGCATTGTGCCTACTGAATGCAGCTCAAATTCCTTAGACAATTGGCTTAAATCAAACTTCACCCTATTCCTTTCTTAGGAGACTTGAGACTCCAGATCAACCATATCTGCTTCCAAGGGAGGTGTCTGTACCCACAGCCCCTGATGCCCTTCCACCAGTCTAGGACTGCTGGTTGGGGTAGGCATGGGCTTCTGGAGGCTTGGATGCAAACATGGATCGACCCAGCAAATTTTCTGCTCCTAGGACTAGAAATGGGAAAGACCAAGGCCCCAGCCATAAGAGCAAAAGGAATTCTGTGACCAGGAAAGATGTGTCAGAGTGGCCACCGTGGCCACTTCTTGGGCAAAGCTAAGACGAAGTAGCAGCCTGAATAAAGGCGAAGCAGCTGGCTGAAAGAGGGCAACTGAACAATGCAGAAAAGAATGTCTGAGACCACACACCCTACCGATGGGTCTGCAGAAAATCAGGGATCCCTAGAAGGGTGTCCATTGCTCCAGTCCAAATATATTATTCAAATGACACACCTGCCCATATCCCTTCCCATCACCAGAGGGAGTTTGAATGGATCCCTACCCAAAATTACCAGTTGAAGCAATATTTCTTTTCTAATAATTTCTTTGCTCAACTATGGGGCACTGCTAAAGTCTCCTATTTGTGTAATCCCCTCCCCCCCAAAAAAATTCCTCTGTTGAGGCTGAGTTTCCATCATGATAGTACCAAGAGATAGGACCTTTAGGTAGTGATCAGGTCATAAGGGAGAGCCCTGGTGAGGGCTGGGATCAGTGCCATCATAAAAGGGGCTCACAGGAGTCTCTTCCTTCCAGTTTATTAGATACTGAATCTGCTGGTGTTTTGATCTTGGACTTCCAGGCCTCTAGAAGTATAAGAAATAAATTTCTAATGTTTATTAATTGCCCAGTGTTTCATTAAAGCAGCCTGAACAGATTGGGACAGGCAGTCATTATGAGCCGGGTGCTATTTGGTAGCCTGGAGATTCAGCATTGCTCACCCCCATCTCCATGCCTGGCACTTGGCCTTCTCTGGCCATGTGACACTGACTCACCCTGTTCAGAGTATCTCCCCCTCGCCGAGTTCCCTTCACCAGCTCAAACATCACCCGTTTCCAAGGGCCACCTCAAGTGATACTTCCTCCCTTATGACAGTGTTCCAGAATCTCTCAGTAAAATTAATTCTCCTCTTTCCTGCCACAATGAGCACTTATGAGGCTTTGTGACACTTAGACCATCTACCTCAGTTAAGTGTTTCTATGCATATTTCACCTTAGGAACTTGAACACCTAGAAAACAGGACATAAACTTGATTCCCCCTCTCCATGAACACCGGATCTATTCAATAGATTTGGGTTCAAATTAAATTCAGCCTGTGAGGAGTTAATGAAGGAGAAAGTGAGAAGAGCATTGACCTTCATCCCCCACGACTAGCTTCCATATCCAAGATTATGATCTTCAGTCCCTTTGACCCTATCTCTCAAAGACCAACAGAATAGTGACACGTAATTAAAGAATTTAGTCCAGCTGCCATCTACAGTCCAAAGTATCACTAGCTCATGGACAACCTAGTTATTTTTCAGCCTTGGCAAGTGGTCAGTGTCGCACAGCTAGGAAGAAAGCATAATGAAATACTTCCCAGTGCTTTGAACGGACAAAACTGTGTTTATACAATTACACGAAAACAAGCTAATGTGATGCCATTGCTGAGGTTTAATGATGTGGGGGTCAGGAAATTATAGTTCTCCGGTTACATATTACAGCACAGATTGGTTTCCAGCTCATTGGAAAAGAATCTTGCTTTGGAGCTATCCCTTTGCACATGGGGGTTAAAATTAAAGGGCTAGGGAAAGGCCTTCTTTAAAATTATTTCCTCCTGAGAGATGAGCACGCAAGAAGTGGCCAGAATCTAATTCTGGTACCCATGTGCAGGCGACAGCAATGTAAAAAATAATCAAGGATGTCTTCTCATGTGCCCAGGGTTCTCCTTCAACAACTAGTCCCTGCCTAGCCCCAGGGACTTTGCCAAGATCTCATGGACATGGGCTAGACGTACAGGTAATGCAGTACTAGAAAAGGTACAGAACCTGCAATCGGGAGACTTGGTTAAAGATCCAGATGGCCACTGGTCCATGGGACTTTGGGCATGTCTCTGGATTTCTTTAGGCCTTAGGCTGCTTGTCCATGTACCCAATGATGGTCTGTGGCTGCTTCCACAGTTTTGAGTTGAATCTCTGCCAATTCATTAGGCCGTTGTCTCATGTCTACAAACTTACTGGAGCCGACCAACCCACATCAGGGTTATTTTTCTAATTGTGCTGATTCAAATGCATGTTCTGACCTGGTTCTCTTTTGTGACTTACCCTGCATCTGTCACACAATGGCCAGAGATAATAGGATTTGGCTGAGACTGTGACACAGTTTCCTCTCATCCATAGATTGTATTAGGGGCATGGCTTCTAGGACGCCTGACACCTTAACAGCACAGTTAATGGACCAATTCATGTGATCTCCAAGGGTCTGATCAGAGTATTCTTTTTAGACTCAAGTGAAAAGAACTAAATATTCACGTTCTTTGGGTGGAGAGGTTGGATAGGTGATGCATTTTCTGTGAAGGATGATCCCTTGAAGAAGAGACATACATCACGCTGCACCAGACACATTTGCACTGGAGTGTCCTGTTGTGCTGTTCTGAAATCTGTTTTTGAAACATGAACTGATAAGACTACACTGTGAGGCATTTCAGAGGTCAAACTTCCCCAAGTGGAGTCCTAAACAGACTTGCTTTCCATGATTAGAATAGTGAAGTAAGAATGCTAAGAAGAAACATTCAGTCAATCCACCTTACTTTTTAAAAAAAAAAATATATATATATATATATATATATATATATATATATATATATATTAGTTGTAGTTGAGCAAAATATTTTTTTTTAATTTTTTAGGGGGTGCTGAGGATCGAACCCAGTGCCTCACACGTGCCAGGTGAGCGCTCTACCACTTGAGCCACAACCCCAGCCCAATCTACCTTACTTTTTACATCTTCTGCAACCTAGTGGTTTGGCTGCTCCAAAACACTGTCCCTTTTTGAAGTTTGTCTCTTTTGTACTCAAATGGTAAGGCCAGGCAGCACCGATCATGCCACACTAGAATGCAATTAGGAGGGCTTTCAAAAGTCACACTGTGTCTGAATCCTTCCATCCACTCACTTCACTCTCAAAGACCTGTCCCAATATCATACAGAGATGATCCAAGGTAGACGTATAAAGATATTCCCAGGGAGGCTGAGGCAGGAGGATCGCAAGCTCAAAGCCAGCCTCAGCAAAATCGAGGCACTAAGCAACTCAGTGAGACTCTGTCTCTAAATAAAATACAAAACAGGGCTGGGGATGTGGCTCAGTGGTCAAGTGCCCCTGAGTTCTATCCCTGGTACCCCGCCCCCCGCCTCCAAAAAGAGATGTTTCCAGCAAAAATCTGAAGCAAAAACAGGCAAATGATTCAGTAAAGTATATGACAGAAAGTGTCACTACAATGCTGCTTTAGAAGAATGTTTATGATTAATATACAAACATTTTTGCTGTAGTTTAAGTGAAAATGAGGTTACAGGTGTTATACATAATATTTTGAACACATGTGAAGATAAATATATACAGCAAACAGTGCAAACAAAAAGCTTGATTACTTTAGATTATGCAGGATGCGTGGGGTTTTTCTCCTCCTTTATATTTACTCTGATTCCCAAATTGCTCAAAATAAACTTTACGTTAAGATTATAAAAATTTTAAAAAGCGAACAACTGATGTGTTCCCTTAGATGACTGCCCCCTCATTTGAGATTGCCTGTCTCCTGGGTTGTCACGATCTTTCCTTCTTCCAGAAACACAGTGAAAACAAGAAAGTCAAAGAATTCTCTGTGGAAATGGTTGCCAATGTCACGGTGCGTGCAGGCAGTTTTCATGGAAAATCCCAAGACAGAGTGACTGGGGGCAATACCCTATCTGTCACAGCACATAACTAAACCGGTCAGGGTCACTCCAAGTGAATTTGGGCTGACAAAATAAAGATATAGACACAGAAAGTACCTTTTCTTTGGGTTTAGTGACCACTCTGCAGCCACAGCTCCCACAAGGGGGGGTAAGGCAGGTAAGAAAGAGAAAGAGCACAGCCGGAACCCAGGTTTTATTGGGGAGAAGCCATTCAAATGAAGCAAGGGGTAGGTACAACAAACAAGTGGGAGTAATCCACTCCATTGGGGGATGTCCACTCCTGGAGCTGCACCTCTCTTATCTGAGCCGAGGTAAGGTCCAATTGCATTGCAATGGGTGCAATACCAGTTCAGTACCTCTTTACTCAGGACTTAGAGGTGTGTGCATAGCTCCTGTCCAGAGCAGCTCCCGACACCTGTCCATTTTCTTTCCTTTTTCCTTTTTTTGGTACCTGAGATTGTACTCAGAGACCCTTAACTACTGAGCCACATTCCCAGCGCTTCCCTTTTTAAATTTTTATCTTTTGAGACAAGGTCTCACTAAGTTGCTCAAGGCCTCACTAATTTAATGAAGCTGGCTTTGAACTTGCAATCCTCTTGCCTTAGCCTCCCAAGCCACCGGGATTACAGGCATGCACCACCATGCCAGGCACCCTATCATTTTCAAATGACTCTTTTGAAGAAAGTAGTAAGAAACGCATCAAGATGAACATTCCTAGATGGCTCTCTGGTGAAATCCTAAGCATTGTTCTCCAATCAGAAGGGAGTCGACTGCGGCCAGTGTGACCATGTCTAGAGGAGGGCCAGGAAGACTTCACTTTTTTTCTTGGAACATACTCTTCATTCTATGAATGCTCCAAACACTAGGAAAATTCTAGAATTTCTCCCTTATTGACCCATCTTGAAGATGTCAAAGTGGTGCTGAGGAAAATCAGAGAGCTGATTTTAAGCCTTGAACTTTGGGGTCTAGTCCAGTCTAGGAGATTTTCTGGAAGTTTGATTTGTGGGGTGATATTGAGTCTATTTTGCACGTTTCACAACCAGGAAGAAATAGGTATGAAATGGCAGGAGCTGGCTGGAAGGGAGATGGAGTCACAGATTCAGAGGTTGTAGATCGTATATATTCTTTCAAAAATATGCATGGAGAACACAATTCTGGGAGGATATTCCCAGGGTATTTACATCTCTGAACAATGAATTATTTCCTTGTGATGACTTTTTTGTATATTCTAATATTCTTGAATGAGTTTGTGTTGCTTTTATAAATCTATGAGAAATTTTTTATTTTTAACATTGTAATTGAGGGAGATACATTTAAAAGGTGCATAGAAAAGAAGGCCCATGAGGTGACAGAATAAGATATATATTTTCATTTTCTTTATGATAATTTCTTTGCATTTTTCCAATTGCTTTGCAATGAAAATGCTTTTCATTTTCTTTAGGGGAAAAAAATGTCTATTTATATGTACTTGAGTCCTAAATAGAGTCTAGAGAAATGTTTATTTCCACAGCTGGTTATCGTTTTATTTCCGACTAGGAGAGAGAGAGTCTTCTCAGAGCTTCCTCGGCTCTGGTCACTAGAGAGTCACATACCTCAGGTCTGATTCTGTAACAAGTGTTTACTGAGGATTTGTTAAAGACTTAGCACTATGCATGAGTTCATTTGCTTCACTCATCCCTTCAACAAATATTCTTCTTCAATGGTAGTTTCTGGACTTTACTCAGTGATTTTTGTTCAATCATCCTGTTATCCCAGGTGATGCTGGTACTGCCAGCCTGGGACCCATACCTGGAGGGACACTGCTTTATAGGTGCTTGAACTCTTTCAAGACCGTAGGGCACAAGGGAGCACTGAGTGGAGTACCAGCATCACAAGGTGCATTAGTATTGAAAGCTACAAAAACCTGGGGGGTGGGGGGATGACGAAGGTGAGGGAGGAGGGTGGGCACTCCTGGCAGGATTTGCAGTCAGTATATTAGATCCTTGAAGCCTTGGTGACTAGGTGGCTTTTGAGGCCCTGACACCTCCTGTTTCCAGATCTGGTAACAGCCATTAACTCTTTCTCTTATATTCCTCTGGGACAGAATTCTAATTCCGCTTTTGTTTTCCTCTTACCTTCTCCTAAAACCCTCTCCAGGCTCCAAAGAAATCAGGAGTTCTGCATCTTCCCTTAAGAATAGGCCAGAGTGTAGGTGGCGAAAAATTAGCCTCAAAATAAAAAGGATCCTGTGTAGGTTTCTGTCACTGTCACAAATACCTGAGATAATCAACTTCGTATAAGAAAAGGTTTATTTTGGCTCAGAGTTTTGGAGGTTTGGATCCATGATGGGTGGACTCGGTTGCTTTAGGCCTTTGACACACACCACAGCAGGAGCAAAACCACAAACCTCATGGCTGTAAGTGAAAGGTGGCGGAAGGGGACTGGGGGCCGTTACTCCCTTTGAGGACACGCCCTCCTCCCTCCGGTGGCCAGAACATCTCCCACCAGGTCCCACCTCCTAGAGGCTCCACCACCTCCCACTGGAGATTTTTGGCAAACAGAACTTTTTAAACACATGGACCTTTGGGGAACATTCCAGATCCGAGTGATAGTGGACCCCAAAGCACTAAAACAGTTCTGGTGCCATTAGACACACACGGATCATGACCTCACCACTACTGAGTCAGACCACCAAGACGCAGGCCTTTCAAGAAGACTGCACCAATGGTATCAGCTAATTGGTCCCCCGCAGAGCCTCTTCCCAAGGCTGTGTCTGTGGAGTGGGAGGGACGGAAAGGCCCAGCCTCCGCAGGTGGAAAGTGCTTGTAAGTTCACCCTGTCAGACAGATCCTGTGCTGTGGGTGCAGTGACCCCATTAACTCTCTATTTACAAGTGCATCATGTAAACAGAGGCTTACTCCAAGTCTGTGTAATCATAAAATGTTATAAAGGTGCCTATATTATTAAAATAGTTAGACCACATATAAACTACTTATTAGATGAAGTTCCAGCCGAAGATTACAGGAAGCCCTGGGTCAAAGTTCAGCTGGACGTAGCCAAACAGAAATGGTATGAACTTCACTTTCTGCATCTGTGAGCATGACATTTCATCATCAAGTGTACCAGGAGAGCTCATCTTGAAAGGAATCCACAGAACCGTCAATTTGTAGTAGCGCACTCACTCTCTAAATTTTTTTTGTAAGCTTGGATTTTTGCCTACTAAGTGATAGGGGTTATATCTGTAATATTTAATGTCTGAACAGATATGCATATAAGGAACAATGTACTTGAGTCCTAAATAGAGTCTAGAGAAATGTTTATTTTCACAGATATTGAGAATAAAATAGCCTATAGAAATGATAAAGGTGAAAAATGAAAAAAACAATTTTAAAAATAGCATATAGAAAAAATCTGGGATCAAATTCTTGCAGGTAAAATCATTTACACATTTTTTTTAATTATTCCCTTTTTCCTCATCTAGTTTTACTCAAACATAATGATTGTGAGTTTACTCACATTGTTGTATCTAATTAATTCCTTTTAATTACTGAATAGTATTCCATTATATTTATGTACCAGAATTTATTAATCTATTCACTTATCCATTGGCATAAAATTTTCCATTATCTTTTTTTGGATACTTATTCTATGGAAGTAGACATTTTGTTCTATGAGATCACATAAGGATATAAGATCTATAAGGATACATAGTAATGTATTACTTACATTTTCAAAAAGTTAGCAGTTGTCTATATGTCCAACAATAAGAGATAAATTAGATAAGCATAATCATTTTACTCAATAAAATGCAGCATTTAAAAACAAATTTTCAAAGAAGTCTTATCAACACAGAATCATCTTTACATATTATGTTAATTTATTTAACTAGCAGTGCTGAGGATCAAAGTTAGGGCATCAGAGAAGTTAGGCAAATACACACCACTGAGCCACATCCCCAGCCTATACTGTTAATATAAAAAGATGAGACATGAAATTTATAATCAGAATTTTGCAAAAAAAGAGACCACAGAAATATGGGCAAATTCTAATATCGTGTACATGTAAGGAATGGTTTTTCAAAGACTTAAAAATCAAAAGCAAAACAGAGAAGAAGAAAGAAAATTTTTGTCTATACAAAAAAAATTTTTTTTAAATTGCAAGAAACTAAAATACAACTGTTAAACTGGGAGATGGTATTTACAATATTTACTACAGATGAAAGACTAATACTCCTAATGCATAAAGCACTCTTTAAAGTGAAGGGCAACTAGACCAAAAACTAGACAGAACAAAGGTAAAAGAACAGTTATATAAAATTCACAAACAAAATTAAAAAAAAATAGCATAAACATGGGAAAAGATATTTAATCCTACTCAGAATTAGGAAAATGCAAATTACAACCTCACTGAGATGCCATTTCTTTCCTATCAGATTTGTGAACATTGAAAGTTTGACAACATCGTCTATTAGAGAAGAGACAGGCAACCTTGTATACTGTTGATTGGAATGACAATGGTACAGCATCTTGGCAAGGAATGCTCACAACATCTAATAAGTACATGTCTATTTAAAATAACTTTTGACCCAGCAATCCCACTTCTACAAATTTACCCTAATTATACAACTCAAACAAAACTAAATATATGTGCACAAAATTTCCATTGCAGCAATGCTTCTAGCTTCAAAATATTGGAAATAACTTGAGTGTGTGAATATAAGAAAGGGTTTAAATGAACAATAATATATACACATAATGATATATTCACACAATGGAATACTATGCAGCTTTAAAAAATGAGGAAGACGTCTATGAACTGATAAGAGGTAATTTCTGATAAATTTTAAGAAAGTGAGGTTCAAGGAGTATCTCTTATACCATATCTTTGTGTAGTAAAAAGTGGGGAAATAAGAACGTAGACCTATATTCTTATCTGTGCAAAAATAAGCACAGGAAAGATATTCCAGAAATAAATGAGATTGGTTACCTTCAGGGCAGGTTAACGGGGGCCAGAGTAGAGGAGGAATGAGAAAGATTTTTGGATAGTTCTGAATTTTAATACCATGTTTATGAGTTAAATACTTAAAGAATAAATAGATTAAGAAATAAATGTCTTAATAAAAAGAATCTGAGCATGTGGGGGGAAACTGTCAATAAAATATAAACAGAAATAAATATTCCCAACAACATTTGCACAACAACCATTACAAATGAACTAATCAAATATTTAAAATATTTGTTTTTACATTCTTGGGAAAAAACAAAAACCATAAGCAATTACTATATCCAGTAGGGTTTCTTTTTTCACAGTGGTATGTGTCAGCAATTCTGAAGCTGCATTTTCTAAGGCTGAGCAAATAGTGGGATTCAGGTTCTTTACTCTCAGAGAATGGAACTGTAAATAAACAATTGGAGAAAGCTAAAATGCACCCCGTGGTGTTCAACTTAAATTGGAGGTATTGGTATAAACACATGGTTTTAAATATAAGATATAGAAATCAAGATGACTCTCAGGACAGACTGTGGAATATGCATATTTTGCATATCCCTGGCTCTGTCTGCTGGGAGTGTTGGAAAGCAATGATACAGTCCTAAAGGTATATTTAGCACACAAAGCTGATTTTTAAATACCATCCTCCATTAAAAGGAACTAGAACTCCTTGGACAATTGACTCCGGGGTTGGAGGATTTTGCTGTATAAGAAAAGTAAGGAACTGTTCAAAGAATTTTTGGGGAGATATATATATATTTAAAGACACAGAAGCCAGACTGAAAAGGGGTCCTATTGACCAACTCAGGATAATTTGAGCATCAAAATAAAGAGAGCAAAAGATAATAATTCATAGAATACAATTAGAGTCTGCATAGATACCAATAAAAGCAAAAAATGAATAAATTAATGGAACAGACAAAACTAATAAATGAAATTAGAAAGTCTCTTTTTGGTAACTATCATAATAATTGACTCAGGCAAGAAGCATCAAGCTGGGGAACACAGCAGGTAAAATTTTTGAAGATTATTAGGATACTTTGTATCGAATGACTCCCTGCTAGGTAACTTTTCCTCACAAAGGATAAAATAGTAACCTTTCCAGTAGAGCATGTTGGCAGACACCACCTTCCATGATCAGAGTCAGTACTGTGTCTAACTTAGCCTGTGTCTCCTGGTGGGAGACTCCAAGAAAAAGATGACATCCATTTCTGTGATATTCCTGCCATGCAGGCTATCACACGAATCCAATCCTGAGAAAATCCCCCAAACTCAAAACTCCACTACAAAATGATTGTTCTATACTCTTCAAAAATTTCAGATTCACTCAAAGAGGACTGAAAAAAAAAATACATACGATAGAGAATTAGTGAGAGAATTGGTGAAATCAAATCAATTCTGTAGATGCAACAATAGTATCAATGTTAATATTCTGATTTCGATAAATAGGCTACAAATATGTGTAAGCTGGGTCTCTGTTTTAGGAAAGGCACACAAAATATTTAGAGAGATGGAGGCATCAGGGTAGGAATTTACCATCGGTTGATTCCGAAGAAAAATATATGGATATATAGGGGGTGGGAGGAGGCAGGCGAATGTGATATGACCTTGATATTTGAAGAAGCAGGGTGGAGGACTATCAGACTCCCTTTTTTGCCATTTTTGCAACTTTTCTGTAATTTTAGAATTATTTCAAAATAAATGGTAGTGATTTTAAAAAAAGAAAAAATCACTCTACACAAACACACACACACACATAAATGTGACTGATGAAATTCTGCAAAGGTGTTACCAGTACTTTTATCTATTGTGGGCTTGATTACAAATGAATGAAGATATTTTATTTAAAATAAACTTCTTGGGGCTGGGATTGTGGCTCAGCGGTAGAGCACTCTCCCCTAGCATGGGTGGGACTGGGTTCGATCCTCAGCACCACATGCAAATAAAGGCATTGTGTTGTGTCCATCTACACCTAAAAAAATAAATGTTTAAAAAAATAAATAAATAAAACAAGATAAACTTCTTTACAGTTTTCTATTTTACACTTGCTTAGCCATGAACATCTATCTATGTATCTATCTATCATCTATCTATCTATCTGTCTATCTATTTAGTACTGAGGATTGAATTGAGAGATGCTTCACTGCTGAGCTACACCCTCAGTTCCTTTTATTTTTTTATTTTAAGATAGGACCTCACTCAGTTGCTGAGGCTGGCCTCAAATTTTTGATCCTCACATCTCAGTCTCCTACTTGCTGGGATTACAGGCACCACCTGTAAACAGGGATCACAGTGCATCTCCAAGCTTGCAAGTATTTTTTCTTTATAAAACACATTTATTTAAATGTTAAAAGCCCTCCAGGGTCTGTGGCCATTGGTCCACCTGTCATGGGCACCTTTTCAGAGTTAGCTGTCCCATTCCCGCTGCTCTGCTCCTGCTGGGACACGCCCATCTGGTTTCACCAGCAGCTGTGGTGGTGCCAAAATAGTTCTGAATGGGATCTTGACAGCAGGACAGCTGTAGTCTCAAATGACTTAAGAGTGTCACATGCCTGTTCCCTGCAGTGCTGAGTATACCCTGTGACAGAAGGAATTCTAAAAATGGCAGTGTGCATACTTCTCTGTCACTTTCTCTTAGCCTGAGAGTTCCGGATCCTGGAGCACGGAGTCTGCGCTGTCACAATGTCTTCTTTTGCTTTTCTTTAAAAGAAACTTAGTTTTTATTACACATTGATGGAACTTGTCCTCATACCATTGAGTGTCTTGGAAAGCTATTCCTTTCCCTTTAGTTATGGTTCCTGAAAGAAAAAGCGAGTTCCAAGCCAGCCTCAGCAAGAAGAGTGAGGCACTAAGCAACTCAGTGAGACCCTGTCTCTAAATAAAATACAAAATAGGGCTGGGATGTGGCTCAGTGGTCGAGTGCCCAAGTTCAATCCCCAGTACCAATAAATAAAAAGATAAATAAATAAAGAAATAAAATTTCAAACAACACTTTTCAGAGTTTACTGATATTTACAAAAATATTAAAGGAAAGAAGATTAAAGTCATTAGAACTAAACCCTGTAAATTCTTAATTTACTTCCCAAATATTGGAAATGTAAAATATGGTAGCAAACATTTTTTGTTCTGTTAATACAGAATAATAAATCTAATACCGTCTTTAGTCTTTTTCCAGAAAATAAATTTAAATCATGATGTGAAATTAAATGTAAAAATATAACAAGATTGGAATATGGGTTTAGGGTCTTAGAATTCAAATGTGTCTCTGCTGTTTGCATATTTGTGACTTCTGAGTTACTGGTGCTAATAATTCCTTTTCCTTTTAGTAATAGTAATAGTTAACATATGTATCTATTTAAGGTGACATATGTATTAACTCATTTAATCCTTACAATAAGGTTATTGTAAGGATTAAATGAAGTAGATACTATATCCTTACAGGTGCAGAAAGTTGATTGCCTAAGATATACAATAATAAATAACAGATTATTGATTCAAATTCAAAGTCCTGACTGAAGTCCAAGTTTTTAGCCACCGAATTTTGCTGTGTCTGAATTATTATGAGACCTTTTTTTTTTTTTTTTTTAAATCAGGGATTGAACCAAAAGATGCTCTACCACTGAGCCACATCCCCAGTCCTTTTTTAGTTTTTATTTTGAGAGATGATCTTGCTAAATTGCTCAGGACCATGTAAGTTGTTGAAGCTGGCTTTGAACTTGTGATCCTCTGCCTCAGCCTCCCAAACCTCTGGGATTACAGGCGTGCACCACTGTGCCATGCACGAGAAGCAAATTTTAAGTTCCAAACTTTCCCTTTTGTTTCCCAGTATGATTTATTGGTCAGCTTCCTATATTTCTCACTCTGTGATATTCAGGAAAGGTTTAATAACCAGCCCTCTTCAGAACTGATTTGCAGTATTTTCCATTTGCTTTGGTGTCGATATTCCTCCCATGGCCAATTCCAAGTTACCAACTCGATGGCACTGAATGTGGAGTTGAGATGTGCAACATGATGTAGTATTTATATCACACACACAGCCTCGAGAGCATAGAAAATAGTGGATGATGAGTCTCAAGTATTGATTACCTTTATTTTAAATATAATTTAGTCAATTATTTATCATATAAGTGCAGTTGATAGATTTTCATTCTAATTTAATTTTTTAAAAAATTATTTCTGGAAATTTAGCAATTGGCTCTTAAGAGCCCGTCCCATCTAATAATTCATTTCCTGGAAGGCTTTTTAAGTGCAAACTTGGAACAAGGTGAAATTAAGTTTCCGGCTTACAGTCTCAATGGTGTATGACTGAGCCCTCCTCCAGACAAACTTCTGGGGTTACCAAACACGGGACAAAACAGCCAGATTATGTCCTTGTCCGGGTGCTCTTGAGTTTTGCATTCTACTCTGCCACCTGGTGGTTATAATTTGCAATTGCTAAAGTCCCTGCCGCTGTCATGCTGCTGTCATGTTAAGTCTCTTACAGAGATGTTGAGCATTCTTCACCCACTAGTATTTTTAGCTACTAATGAAGCTTCCACTGGATAATTGGATTCTTTTACTGTATAATCCACAATACGAAGTCCTTTAAATTCTCAGACATTGAACGAAAGGGCACTCGAGTAAAGAATTTCTCCATGGAGATCAGCACCCCAACTCCTCAGTAGTAGGGAGCCTCACCAGGCTTAGCTCAGAAAGGCCAACAAGAGTAGCTGTCATCCTAACAAATATCCCCAAGTTCATTTTGTTACCATTTTCCTTTTATTTTTTATTTATTTATTTTTTAAATTTTATTTATTTTTTAATTTTTATTTTTCAGTTGTCGTTGGACACAATACTTTTATTTTTATTTCTTTACTTTTATGTGGTGCTGAGGATCGAACCCAGAGCCTCAGCGCTCTACCGCTGAGCCACAAACCCAGTCCCTCTATTTTTTTTAAAAAAATATTTTATTAGTGGGGATTGAACCCAGAGATGCTTAACCCCTAAGCCACATCCCAAGCCCTTTTTTTTGTATTTAATTTAGAGACAGGGTCTCACTGAGTTACTTAGGGCCTTGCTAAGTTGCTGAGACTGGCTTTGAACTTTCGATCTTCCTGTCTTGGACTCCCGAGCTGCTGTGATTACAAGCATGCATCACCCCTGCCCAGCTTTTCTTATTACTATTTCCTAAGAGGCTCTTAGTAGTAGTTCTTCAACTATTCCATGTTGATATGTCATAATTCCAAAAACTGAAGGCATAACCCAGGCCTCCTCTATCTCATAATCCTACAATTCCATCACAAAGCCTCCTTCACTGAATAGTTTTAAGGTGAGAGGGAGAGATGACATTGGAGTTTAATTGTTAATTATACTAATTCACACTACTAATGTTCTCTTTAGTGCCTATAATTGAGGATTAATACTGTATTTATGGGGAGTATTAAACCCATCTTCACATCTTCCTTGTTTGTTTAACTCTCACCAAGTACTGATTCATTCATACCATAAATATCTTGGGTCCACGCTGGGCTGGTCACTTGACTAGGAGGTGCAGACAGGTAGATGGATAAGGCCCAGGTCAAGACCTTGCATTTGAAGGGCTCAGCATGTTTGCAGAAGAGGTTAGGAAATATATTTGAAAGCATCAGACAAAGCAAGATTCTAACAAGAAGGTTTGAGAAGGCTTCTTGGAGGGGGTGTTAAAGTTTCTTGAAGTGTACATAAACTTTAGACAGCAGAATATAGGAAAACATGAACCAAGGAATAAAATCCAAGAATTTTTAGCAGAACCATTAGAACACTTTGTCTGGAAGGTCCATAAAGAAGATGTAAGGAGAAATGACACTAGAAAGCAGGCTAGGGACAGGCCTTGGATGGTCTTGATTACGATGGCAAGAGGTGTGGCCTTCCTGCAGTTAGTAATAAAAGGTTAGCTCTTCAGCGTTTTTAAGCAAAGGAGTAGGAGAGTTGGGTCCACTTGAAGAAGTTATCCATGAAGGCTTTGTTGGGCCCCTTGTGCCAAACATGGGCTTGTTTTCTACCCAGAGATGTGGAACAATTTGGGATCCGCACAAAATCATAATAAGAAGGTGGGCATTAAAAAAAAAAAGAGAGAGAGAGAGATAAAGAATGTTGCTGTCTACAGTAACCATTTCCAAGAAGCTGCAGCTCATGAAATCACCAGTCACTCTTTTTTTTTTTTTTTTGGTACTAGGGTTTGAACCCAGTAGCACTTAACCTAACCCTGGAAGTTTTTGTATCTTACTTTGAGACAGGGTCTCACTGAGTTTCTTAGGGCCTTCCTTGATTACTGAGGCTGACTTTGAACTGGGAGTCTATGTGAGTGCCACCATGCCCAGTGTGGCCACTCATTTAAAAGGAGGAAAAAGTAGCATAAGAAATGGAGAAACAAAAACATTACAAGAAAAATACCAGCCTAACTAAAGAGGAGGAAGAGGAGTAAAGAGAAGGAGGAGGGGGAGAGAAGAGTCAGTCTAAGGAATTGCAGAACTGGACCTGTGGGCAGGAAGGTCTAAGAACAACCCATCTGGAGGATGACTTTCATCTAAACAGAACAGCAGGAAGAGAGATTTTTGGAAGTAGAATTGATAGCTTTGGTTGATATGGAGTTTGAGGAACTGGTGAATTTAAAATGATTCAGAGAGCATCTCTTTCTTTTTTTAAAAAAATATTTTTAAATTGTAGACAGACATAATACCTTGATTTTATTTATTTTTATGTGGTGCTGAGGATCGAATTCAGTGCCCCACGGATGCCAGGCGAGCACTCTATCACTGAGCCACAACCCCAGCCGCACCCCCATACAGAAAGGATTTTTGGAAATCCATAAATTTCCAGAATTTGGTAAAACATCACCAAAACATCACTTAAATGTTCTTACCAATTGATCTATAATTGTTGTCCTAGAAGTTTATCCAGAAAACAATCTCAGATAAGCAAAAAATCTGTGTATAATATGCTTACTACAGTATTGTCAAGTAGAAAATAAACTAGAAAAATCAATCAATTTTGATTATGTCCAAAAGAAGGGATAGATTTAAAAAATCATGTTTATCAAAAATATTTAATTACATAGTTAACTGCTTTCATAGATACAGTCATATTAAGTTAAAAAAAAATACCAGGAGAGGGGAGAGAAAAGGAAAATATTGGCCAAATGATATTGTTATGTTGCATGCCCATCTGAATATGTAACAACAAATCCCACCATTAGGTACTACTACAATGGACGGATAAAAAAAAAAGCTGCCAGGATTCTCAATGTATAGTATGATTTCAAACTAGTATGTTTTATAAAGAAATTTCATATGAGTAGAAAATGAAGAAAAGAAACAAAATATTAAAATTTTAACTGTGTGGCTATTTCTGAATGGTAAGATTATAGATTTATTCTTTTTTTTTTTTTTTAGTTTTCGGCGGACACAACATCTTTGTATGTATGCTGAGGATCGAACCCGGGCCGCACGCATGCCAGGCGAGCGCGCTACCGCTTGAGCCACATCCCCAGCCCTAGATTTATTCTTTATACTTTATCAAGCATCCTTAAAATTTTATGAAATTAACATATTTTAATATATTATTTATGATTATCACATTAATATTTTAATATTATCTATAATTAATATATTCTAATAAACAAAATATTAAATGTAATAAAATATGAAAAAGAAATGACAGACTTCTGGCCTAATTTATAGGAATTCTCATCAAAGATTTAGATTTAAATATAGTTAAGGTACAAACAATAAAATTAAAAAATGAAGTAAAAAGTCAGAATTGATAAAAATGAGACTATGCCTCTTTTAATTATAAGGTTTAACATAATTGCTGTGGTTAAATTAGCTTAAGAGCTTCTGGCAGTTAGAGAAAAATGGAAAATCAGGATCAGCTCAATTTTAATTACAATGTGTAACTGAGATTCATAGCAGATTTGCAAAGGAAATACTGTGTTTCTAAGCCCTGCCTTCTAAAATAAATCATTTAGCTAGGATTATGATAGGGGAGACTTAGTAATAAAAATAGTAAAATACACTATGACATTTTAATAAGCTGGTAAAATAATTGTGTCATGTATACTTGTGTTTCATAGTGACTTTTACAAAATCTTAGGTCATAGGATGAAAACTTAGTAAAGGTAACAGTAGCCAAAAGATATAGAGAAACATTCATCCTTCTAATGGTTCAAGCTAGATCCAGACATTAGAACTAATATCTTCAAGAACAAATATTTCTGAAGTGTGCTTAAGAAATACACAAGTTGCTGGGCATGGTGGCCCTCCTCAGTCATCTCAGTGACTTCGGAGGCTGAGGCAGGAGGATTGCAAGTTCAAGGCCAGACTCAGCAACTCAGTGAGGTCCTAAGAAACTTTAGTAAGAAGACCCTGTGTCAAAATGAAAAATACAAAGAACTGGGGACATGGGTGAGTGGTTAAGCACCTCGGGGTTCTATCTCCAGTACAAAACAAACAAATGAACAAACAAAACAAAATCACAAGAGAACCAAAACAAAACAAAAAACCAAAAGCAAAGAAACCAACACATGGGTTGTGTTTACATCCCTCTTTTTTGCTGGTTTGACCAAAAGATCTGAGAAGAACAGTTTTAAGGAGGAAGAGTTTATGTGGGGTTCATTATTTTAGAGGTCTCAGTTCATAGACAGCTGACTCCATGGTTCTGGGCCAAAGGTGAGACCGAGGCACCGTGACATCAGGACAGAAGTGTGTGGGGGAGGGAGGCAGCTCAGGACATTGAACCAGGAAGCAGAGAGCTCCCCTCACCACAGACACAGAGAACACCCCAAAAGCCTGCCCCCAGGGACCCACCTCCTCCAGCCACACCCTCCCTGCTTGTAGCTACCACCAAGTTCATCCCTATCAGGGGATTAGTGCACTGATTAGATTAAACTTCTCATAGCTCAATCGTTTTACCTCTAAACATCTGTGCATGGTCTCAGGCCTGAGCTGTTGGAGGACACCTAATACCTAAGCCGTAGCCGGTTGCTTGATACATGATCAGTTTCCTAGGTTTCTCTCCCTAAAGATTCTAGCTCAGTTGGTCTAAGGCAGAACCTGGACGGCCTCATAGCAAGCACAGTAAGTAAACATGTGGATAATAGTGGAAGCCGGTGATCCAAGAAACCCATTTAGAGACCAAGGAAGGTGGATGGTTTCCAAGTTCTTTTGGCCTCTTGCCCCCAAACAGTACTTCCTCTAGCAGGCTGTGCTCAAGCAGGAACCTGTCGTCCTGAAGTTCCAGAGGAGTGGTTTCAGGCTGGGGTGTGCATCCTGGTGCAGGTGTCACCAGCCCCTTCCTCAACTGCGCAGAGGAAGGGGCTGGGTGCAGGTCAAAATGTTGACTTTCACTCACTCCCTATAATTTTTAATCTGACATCTCACTCCATCTGGTGGGGGATCCTAATATTCCTCTCTAAAGAAACTAGGGGTGGTTCTTAATGTTTCTGAAGTCCTTAGAAGTCTCAGTTCATAGACAGCTGACTCCATTGATTGAGATACCAATCTCAGCTTGTTTGTATTGTTATCCCTTTTTTTCTCCCATAATTCTGCTACTGTGAAAGTGGTCCCTTCGCCTCCTGAATGTAGCCCTCATTGCCCTAAGACTTATGTATTTATTTAATTTTTTTTTAGATTTAATGAACCTTTATTTTATTCACTTATTTATATGCAAGGCCTCACACATGCTAGGCAGGTGCTCTATCACTGAGCCACCACCCCAGCCCTCTAAGGCTTATTTAAAAAAACAAACAAACCAAGATTTGTTTTCCTCTCTTCTCCCCTTTTCCCCTCTCCTAACAAGATTAGGGAGACAGTGTTATTTTTCCCCCTAGTTAATTGCCCTTGAATATACCCACTAGGGGAAGGAGGTGCCTGCTGAGGATCTGGGGAGTGGATACCTCTCAAATTAACAAGTGAATCCTAACATGCCCTCAGGGTGCCCTGGTGCTCTCTACCACAGCACACCTGGAATGTAACCCTTGAAGTTCCTTTAAAAGCCCCCTGTCCCTCCTGATCCAGAGAGTCACAGCCTTCGGGACAGGAGTCCCTTGTGTTTCTCCTTTGCTAGCAACACAATAAAACTTCTTTTCCCTTTGTTTTTTTCTCAAAACCATGTCCCCATTATTAAATCGGCATTGATTGGCATTGGGGACAAGGACGGAGCTTTCGGTTACACTGCTTTTAGTTCATGTATGCATCAGAGATAGAACTCGATTCTCTGGTGGGGCACCAGGGAGGTAAACAGTGGCTTACACAATAGGAGGCTGCCTAGTCCCACAAAGGCTATTTGCAGGATGGAGAGCCCGGGAAACCAGTAGCTGCTCAGTCCAAGAAGCCGGAGTCTCAGAATGAGAGGGAACAGTGGTGCAGCCCCAGCCTGAGGCTGAAGGCCTGGAAGTTCCCAGGAGGGTTGCTGCATCATGCCGCAGCGCAGTTGTACCAGGGCAGTGTGACAGGTTGCCAAGGGACCAAAGAAAATGCCTGGATACGGAGAAATGCCTGGAGGGAGGGTCTAGTGGTGATAGGCCAAAGAGGTAGCACCTCTGTGCAGTGGTGGCCGGTTGAGTGAGTGGCATGTATCCCTTCCACAGTGCCCTCAGTTTTGCACCAGGCCCCACTCAGAGAGGAGCCTATATCTTAGGCTGCAGAAATAGTGACATCGTGAGCATTAGCTTGCTTACATGGCCAGCATTCCAGGGTGCAAGTCTCCATGCAAAAGAGCAGTTTTCTACAGGTAACAGTAACTTGTCCTAATCTCCAGAGTGTGTAAGAGAAAGCCAGTGTGCTTCAAGTTAATATGTATCTGGACTTTCTGGCCCAGGCCCGCTTTCAAATTTTCCTTAACTTCTAGGTCTTTGAGAATAGAAAGCGGGTATTTCAATTACCTGGTGTTTTACTGTCTCCCTGTTCTTTTTTTTCTTTTTGGTATCAGGGATTGAACTCAGGGACTCTGAACCATGAGCCGTATCCCCAGCCCTATTTTGCATTTTATTTTGAGACAGAATCTCACTGAGTTGCTTTGCGCCTCACTTTTGCTGAGGCTGGCTTTGAACTCTCAATCCTCCTGCCTCAGCCTCCTGAGCCCTTGTCCCTGTTCTTTAAGGCTAATAGATGCAGGTGTGAGTCCACGTGAAGAGCTGAGAAAGCAGGAGTCTGATATTCACAAGCAAAGGCAGCAGCAAAAATGGTCCCTGCTCAAGAAGAAAGGCTTGCAGTGCTGCGATTCCTTCTTCCCCTGCTTTTGTTCCATCTGGGCCCCGAGCCTATTGGGTGCTGCTGCCGAAATTCAGGGAGGGACTTACCCACCTGCCAATCTTCTCTGGAGGCACCCTTGTAGACACATCCAGGAATGTGCTTACCCACTACCTCCACATCTCTCAGTCTAGTCAAGACGCCAACCATCAACTGCTCCATTAATATTTATCCTCAGAGATATGTAAAATTCAGTCATGATATATAAGAAAAAAAATCAATAAAATGAATATATTACGACAACTGCTTAAACCCTTGTCAACAGCAATTATTTATAACCAATGAAACTGAAAGTCTGGTGTCAGAAGAAAGACAAATTGTTTAGAAATCATTTTCAGTGACACAATGTCAAGCATTGGCAAATAAAAGTGACTTGGCATCTTCTGATTATTGAAATTAGAATTAGAATTGATCACTTGTGGTTTCGTGTGTGTGTGTGTGTGTGTGTATGTGTGTGTGTGTGTGTGTGTGTATTTCTTGGGGATTGAACACAGGGGCACTCTACCACTGAGCTACCTCCCCAGTTTTTTAAAATTTTTTATTTTGAGAAAAGATTTCACTAAGTTTCCCAGGCTGTCCTCGAACTTACAATCCTCCTGCATCAGCACCCTGTGGATTACAGGTGTGTAATTCCTGGCTCTTCAATAACTCTTAAAATGATAGGTTAGGAGAGCTACAATGGACGTTAGAATCTGTGTGGTTTCCTTTCCTCTCGTTTGCAGAGAAGTAAGGTTCAGAGTGGTAAAAGTAAGTTGATTTTCCCTCACAATTAAATCTCACATTCTTTTGACAACACAGGTGTTTTCACGGGCATCTCTGCAGTAATCATACCCTGTCTTCTGTGTTTCTAGCCCTGGAGTGCACGGTGTGATATTAGGAAGGCGACAGCTAGCCTTGGGTACTTGCCAAAGCTTGCAATTCATCTGACAGAAGACGGGGCTCTGCATTCCACAGTGGGGGATCAGGCTTCAAGAGCAAATTCCTGAGCTGCTGTCATCACCTTCACTCCCTGTCACTCTTCTGACAAAAGCCCTTCCACAGGCTCCCACCGCCTGCTCCATGGAGCCTGGCCTCACTAATCTTCTGCAATTCGATCCCTACCTTGGGTGAACATTTCCAAGCCAGTGTCCACACCTCTCAGCTCAGCCACCTGTAAGACCCTTTGTCCCCCTTTGGACTTCTCCACTAAAGCTGACCGGGTCCTTTTGGTCCCACAAGGACTGCCAGGTCGAGGACTCTTATAGAACCTGGTCCTCTGTGAAGATGATACCCATATGGGATTAGATGTGCAAGAGATTGATGGGGTCGGGGAGCATCCCTGTGAAGGATGAAGGAGATGGGCAGGAAATGCAGGCTGACTGCTCTGGGGGAGAGCAGGAAGGAGTGAGGGCAGGGCAGAATTTGAACAGCAGTGCAGCAGGGGCATCCTGGCTGGGCTGGAGGGGCGTTCCTCAGCCAAGGAGCCCACAGAAGAATCCCAGACTGCAGGAATGGGTTGGCATCACTCTATAGGAAGGAGCTGCTGGGACCATCAGCCACCTAGTTCTCTGCAGCAGAGGCCAGGGCTGTGCATCCCTAGGGCTGTCAGGCTTTGCAACCATTCACCTTTTGTGACACCCTTACCTCACTGAATTGTATGTATTTAAGCTTGTTGGCTATTGATGATAATCATCAATGTTTATGGAAAATTTGCTATATATCAGGTGCTGTGCTAGGTTCTATGTGTAACAGTTATCAATTTCTTAGGTCTCAAACATGAAATTTAGAGATTATTTTTTATACCTGAATTTATATTTTGGGCCCATGTTTTCCAGATAATGGAAATGTAATCTTAGCCAATTCAGGTTTTTCTCCAGTCAATAGGAGTTCTTATCTCTTTGGCATTGCAAAAAGGACAGAGTTAGTGTCAAAGCATGGAACACAGTATCTGGACTCAGTTCTTGCACCTCCTGCTGAGTCCTGGTTCCCAATGGCCCATCTGCATCTATGCCCATGAGTGCCTGGAAGATTCCCAAAGTTGATCTGCCTGCCCCTATTTGCACCTCAAGGCCTCTGGAACTGATGGCTTCTCAGCACCTCTGTGCCTGTCTTGATGCCCACCTGTGCCACTGGGTCTGGAGAACCTCGAGAGCTATCCCAGGTGCCCTCTAAGTGACTCTATGCTGCCATTTCTGCCTCACCCCTGTAGCATCTCCCTCCCCTAAACTGGGTCCTGCTGCTTTCCCAGGGGACCACCCAGGAGGTAAGGCACAGGCTACTCCTGTTTGCAGAAGCCCAGGTTTGTCTGAGTGTTCTATTCCACCAATATATTCAAACAGAATGGGCTGTGGGCTCGGAGTCCCAGGCTCTGGCTCACTCAGTCACATATAATGGTTGATTGTCTTTTGCCTTTTCTCTGTCCAGCCAAGATAATCATCTCTTCTGGGGTAGAAAACTGGATCCACAGTATGTTCCTAAAATCTGTTATTTATGCCATATTTTGTTTTTTGCCAAGTGCTTTGCATGTATTATCTCAATTCTTACATTAAGAAGTTTATAATATAGATGGAGGTTCAGAGAGGTAACCAGCTTGCCCATCAATGCACAGCCTGCAGGCACAGTGCTGGGATTTGGATGCCCTTGATCAGAATTCAGTTTGCCCCTGGAATCTTCATAACTTTTACAGATTTTAGGAATAGAAGATCTAACCAACATTTGCCCTGTAGAATTTGTTTAAATAGAAGCTAGAGACAGTTTTTAGAATTGAGAAAACATCTTTGGCTGGGTGTGGTGGCTCATGCCTGTAATCACAGCAGCTGGGGAGGCTGAGGCAGGAGAACTGCAAGTTCAAAGCCAGCCTCAGCCACTTAAAGAGACCCTAAGCAACTTAGCAAGAACCTGTCTCAAAATAAAAAGAGCTGGGGATATGGCTTAGTAGTAGAGCATCTCTGGGTTCAATCTCTGGTACAGAAAGCAAAAATGAACCAACACACACACACCACCACCACCACCACACATCTTTGTTGCTACCCTTGAAGAGTGTAGTCTGACTTGGAGGCTTTGTCAGTTTCTTGCCATGAGGCAGAGGTTGAAGCAAGTGAGCTCTGGGTCCTTCCAGGTGAGTCTGTGGTTGCTAAGTGGCCAAGAGATAACAATCAAATGACAGTCTTGAAAACTGCATAGGTACACACAGAAAGAGGGTTTTCTTGTGGCTTCCCTCCCCAAATGTGTATATAGTTTATATGCTGCAAGTCATTGCATAAGCAACATACAACACAAAATAAAATACTTGAAATATGTATCAAGGAGAAAACGACACTGAAAATTCCTAGTTAGGCATAGAATGATTAGATCAATGCAGTAAAGTAATGTCATTTAAATGGAAAACAAGAAAACAAACTCTGACAATAAAAGCGTAGAAAGGGAAAAAACAACAACCAAAAAAAAAAAAGAAAAGAAATATAGAAAACAAATTTTGAAACAAACACAAATAGCAATAAAAAGGTTTGTATCAACATGGGTATGTACTTTGTCGTTTTGGTGAAAAAGGGTTTTGATGAAGAAAAAGAAAAAAAAAACCAACTTCAGATTATCAATGTAGGTGACAACATACATTGCTTGCTAGGTGCACCTCATACTCCACTGATGCAACCACCACATTGCATTGTGGTTTGGTTTACGTGGTTAGTAGTTCCAAGAGCATGTTGGGAATAATGAATGAATGAACGAACAAATGGATGGATGGAAGTCCCCCAGAAAAAGGCTCACTGCAGCTAGTGTGACTATCCAACTAATTTTTCTTCCCAAGAATTTAGCGGTTTCATATGGCCAGTGGCTCTAGAGTTTTTGAGATCGGACACTGACGCCATCAGGAAAAACGACACCGGTAAGTATCTCCATGAAGTAACGCATTTTATTCTTCTAGTGGGGAGGCTGTCAAAGTTGTTTTGCTGTCGAGTTGATTTTCCCATGTGCTAGTCAGTTGTTTATTTCCATGACTTAAAATACTTGACAAGAACAACTTAGAGGGGCAGAAGTTTATTTTGGCTCACAGTTCCTGAAATTTAGTCCATGGTCAGTGGAATCCATTTCTCTGGGCCCAAGGCAGAACATGGTGGAAGGGCATGATGGAAGAAGGATGCTCTACTCAAGGTAGCCAGGAAGTGGCTTGGGGACTGGGGGAAGGGGAGGAGCCACAAGGAAGATGCAACCTTCCAGGGCACACAACCCAGTGACCCACCTCCTCTAGCCATACCCCACCTGCCTACAGTTAGCATCCAGTTTATTCCAGCTAGAATGGACTGATGAGGTTACAGCTGTCACAACCCAGGAACACTCCTGAATTAACCCAGGAGCTTCTGGGGGACACCTCATATCCAAGCCATAACACATGGACTTAAAGTCAAGCATGCCATACTGCAAAGCACGGTCAACTTTGAACAGATTTAGGTGTAAGCCTAGAACCTACTAATGATTAGTTGCATTCTTTTTTGGAGAAGCTATTTGATTTCTCTGAACCTTAGTTTGTTTCTTTGTAAGAAAGGGGATGAGAATCACTATCCCAGAATATTGTTGTGAAGAGTAAATGAGATAATGCATGGGTAAAAGATTCCTGGCCCATAGGAAGTGTGAAATAGACATTGCATTTATTGTGATTATCACTATTATTTTTTCACGTGGAAATAACATCTTATTCTCCAGTGTGAGCTGTAAGGGTGCATTTTTGGACCTTGGGAATTCAGGAGGGAGGAGCAGAGTTGACTGAGTTTATGTGCTGCACTTCCAGACTCGGGAGATTGTGTGATCCTGAGATTCAGGGCCTGGCCAAAGGTGCTCCTGGAGTGAATTAATCATTTCACTGCTCTCACATGTGTTGATGTGTGCCCACAGTTACTGTATGGAGATGCCTTCTGCCTTCTATGGACCCACATGCTGTCTCATTGCATGGAGACTGGACCCTCACTTTGCTGCATGTGCAACACGCATTGCATACAATATTGAAGGGACCCTTTAGTACATGAGAGAAGTGCTGTGTCAAGAGTCAGCCTGTAGGTGGCAGCAGAAACTCAGTCATGGGAAAAGCAGCTAACAGGCTGGACAGGTGTTCTCTATCACTCCCTTTGGTGTCTCAACAGGAAAGACCTGGAAGTTTTAAGCAGCTGTGAATTTATTGGATTCAACACACCACTTAAGGCAATCCAATCCTTTCTTTGGTGTGATTGAAGATATCCCAAGTCATTAGTACTAACTTCAAATGCCATGTATTCATTTTTTAATATATTAAAAAAAAAACAACAACCAGGATTTGGCAATCAGTTATTATTAGGCTCAGTTAATGAGGGATAGCCTCCAGATGGCTTATGACAGCCATCATCAGTGTTATTTATGCTGGAACAAATGCATCCTTTTTGACTGGGTTGGTAAGGAAGTATCACATAGTTCCTCACCACTTATAAACCCACCCTAGCTCACAACTGTTAAACAATATCATGTTATTGCTTTTGAGTTTCAGTTTATTTAATATTATTTGATTTATCTTTCCCTATCCCTTAAATTCCAAATTTTCTATGAAAATAAGCCTGTCTTCTGTAGAAAGCATAGTCTGACATTTCCCTTAACCCAATCTGAGAGTCCTTGTTATTGGATACTGGCGTTCCGCCCATTCCTACTTCTCACAGTGTCCGATAGATTTGATTTCATATCGTTCTCCTTTTTATTTTGCTACTTATTGTATCTGTTGTTGTCTGTGGTTTTCTTGTTTTCAAATTTGTTTTGGCTTAAACAGGGCATTCATTTTAAAGTTTCCTTGCCCTGTGTCCTATCAAACAATATAAATTACAGGCTATATCTCAGGGATGTGTGTGTGTGTGTGTGTGTGTGAGTGCGTGTCACCAGGGATAAAACTCAAAGGTGCTTAACCACTGAGCCATATCCCTAGACCTTCTCATTTTTTATTTTGAGACAGGATCTTGCTAAGTTGTGTAAGCCCTTGCTGAGTGCTGAGGCTGGCTTTGAACTCATGATCCTCTTGCCTCAGCCTCCTGAGTTACTGGAATTACAGGCATAAGCAACCACAGCTGTTCCTTCCATATTTTAAGTTGCACTTAAAGCTAGAATCCTCTACGTATATACTAAAATCTAACTGTCACTGTGACTCCCTAAGTCCTTAACAACATCACCCCTACCACCTTCACCAGCCGAGTCACTTAGAATGCTTTGGTCTTCCTACCTGTTTTCCCATTCCTAACCTCTAGATTGTGTTAATAAAATTAATAATTCATCATCATGGATAGTTTTTATAACTTTTTAAAAACAATTTTATAATTAGGGAAAATAAAATAGTTTAAAGAATATGCATAGTACTCTTAGATTTACCAATGATTAACATTTTCTTCTATTTGATATAGTCATTGCTTTCTTTCTTACACACACACACATACACACAGTTGTATAATTGTTTTTGGAGCCATTTGGGAGTAAACTATATATACATGGCCCTTATCCCTAAATGTTTCAGTATATACTTCTAAAGAAGAATGATCTTATCTTACATATCCACAGCACAGTGATCTAGTTCATAAATTTATACTGATATAACTTATGATGGTCCCCATGTTTGGTCAGATGGCCTAATAATGTCTATCACAGCATTGGCCACCTCTCTCCAGTGCAGGATTGAGTGCTGGGGTAAGCATCCTAGTTATCCCCATCAGTTGTCATGTCTCTTTAACTCCTTTAATCTGGAGAGGACAGTCCTCCCCGGCATTTTAAAAAACAGAATGAGTTTCTTCTGTGCTTTTCTGATTCCTCCATTGTGATTAGATTCAGGTTCTGCATCCCCAGCTCATTCTCATTGAGAAACTTGTATCTTCTTCAAGGTACCCCGTCTGTGGGCATGCAATATCTGCCATCCTTCATTGGTGATGTGACATTTGAGCACCTACGTAAGTTGTTATCTGATTTCTCCATTCTACAATCATGGTTTTATTTTTTTTTCCTTTTCAAGGAGTAAGCAGTCTGGAGTGATTTGCCTCATACCATGCAACTATCCTGTGTACTATTTAGTTTCTAGATATGGGCACATACTGTTTTCAGATATCCACCTGTTATAAGATTTGTTAATTTAATTTCTGTGTGATCAGAGAGAAAAGTTGGTATGACTTGAATTCTTTTAAATTTGTTATGATTTGGTTTATTGCCCAGCATAGACATTAGGGGTTTATTTTAGTCAGTATTCCAAAGTGCACCTGATAGAATATATATCCTGCTGCTGTTGAGTGGCATATTCTACAAATGTCAACTTTATAAAGGTGGTTTATAATGTGCTCAAGTTTTCTATACATTAACTGGTTATCTGGCTACCTGTTATAAATTGTTGAGAGAGAGGGGTTGGAATCTCCAACTAATTGTGGATTTTTCTTTCTAGTTCTTGCAGGTTTTGGCTCATATATTTAGAAGCTTTGTTAAGTTCTTATACATTCAGAACTGTTCATAGGTTAAAAATAAAAGGATTGAAAAAGATAATCATGTGAGTACTAATTAAAGCACAAATGGCTTTATGTTTATTAGATAAGAAAGGTATCAGAACAATGAAAATTATCAGGGATAAACAGAAAGGTTAGCATCAATTCCATTGTATTTAAAGTGGATTTTTTTATGGAGAATATATAACTGGGTATTTTAAAAATCAGATTTCATCAATCTCTGTCTTTTCATTAGTGTGATTGGATCACATCTTAGAGATGCTATGACAAAATACCATGATCTGGCTGGCTTATAAATAACACATTTACCCCACAGTTCTGGAGGTTGGAAAGGCCAAGATCAAGGTGCCAGTAAGATTCAGTATGTCTGGCTTATATGACTGAAGGGACAAGGCAGCTCCTACGGGATTCTTTTAAAAGGGCACTAATCTCATTCAGGAAGCTGCACTTTCATGACTGAATCAGTTTCTAATGGCCCCACCTCCTAGAACTATATCATTAGTGATAAGGGTACAACCTATGAATTAGGTGGAGATGCAAACATTCAACCCAAAGCAGATCACTGCAATTGAATTTTTATTATTTATATGGTTCCGTCTAGATCTACCATTTCATTATCTGTTTTCTCTGAAAAAAAGAAAAAAGCCCCGTAGGGGTATGAGTTGATAATTCCTCCACTATACATGCCCCCTGTAATTGAACAGTTATGTAAATGCACAGCAGATGGTGGAAGCCGGTTTTCTCACTGTTGGAGTGGGAGGTTACAGATAAGCCAGGGAAGATGCTAGAATGATGCATATGGTAATAGACTGAAGTTGGAGATGTAACATCAGTATGAACTAATTTTAATTTCATTTAGATACAGAAAGTTATCGAGAGAAATATGTAGAGCTATTGTATGTGCACATAGCTGGTATATGCTATGTGCACATATATTTTCTTGCTGTATCGGCTGAGAGAGCCCAGAAGCAATAACCCCCAGTGGCGATGAGCACACTTAGCGTCCAGATCTTGACCTCTAATACCATGCTCTGGTAGGAGCTAGGGCTCCTTGAGAGAGGGCTCATGTTAAGGCTGGAGCTGCAAGTAGACTAGATGAGCCTAGGGCATCTTGCAGTGCCAGGAAGTGAGGAGGCCCTCAAAAACCATGACCTCCACACTGATGTGAACACGTCAAGAGATCACAGAGGACAGACAGAAGAGCCCCCAAGGTCAAGGTGGAACAATTCGAGCAACATAAACTTCAAAAAGTAGTACTGGGTTATAACAAAAGCATCAAGTAAATAGCCATGAGTTTGTATTGATGTAAGTAAATGCTTCAATAAAACAAATAAACAGATTAGAATGGCTTGGTAGGTACTCTGCCCACAACAAGGTGAAGCATAAATCTAGTTTTGGATGTTTTCGGACCCACTTTAAACTCCCCTCTGACTCTTCCTCCTGTCCCACATCTGGGCAAGTTTAGAATAAAATCACCTTCTCTGGTGGCTGCAGGACGATTGAACCCTCCACCTGGCCCCTAGTCATCATGAATAATTCGCTTTTCAAAGTCCCCAGGTAGTGGCTTTGTCATGTCTGGGGGTGTTTAGTTGTAATGTGTGGAAATGATAGGGTATTGTGGGTGTCCTTCATCTCATCAGGAACTGGAAACTTCCTTCCTGCTCTTACTGATTTTACGCTTGAATATGTCAACGTGCTTTCAAAAGAAATACCTACAGAAAACAGTACACTTAGAAACTGGGCATGCACACCTATGATCCCAGTGACTCAGGAGGCTGAGGCTGGAGGATCTCATGTTCAAGGCCAGCCTGGGCAGTTTAGAGACTGTGTCTCAAAATAAAAATAAATAAGGGCTGGGGATGTGGCTCAGTGGTAGAGTGGCCCTAGGTTTAACCCCCAGTCTCTCTCTCTCTCTTTCTCTCTCTCTCTCTCATACACACACACACACACACACACACACACACACACACACACACACAATACCCTTAGAATAGTGCTATCTCCTCCCTGGTCCCTTCCCATTTCCCACTCCATCCACCCCTTGTAAAATATATGCTCTTTTCTCTCTCTCTCTCTTTTTTTTTTAATAGTGTTGGGATTGAACCAAGGTCCTTAAACTTGAACATGCTAGGCAAGTGCTGTGCTACTGAGCTACATTCACGTATGTACTCCCCCTCCCCCTCAGTTATCACCTATTTCAGGTCATCTTAAGGTTTCTCTTGCAGTTTTTTTTTCTCCTGTTTCAAAAGCACTTATTAACACTTAGAATTTATGGTTCTATTAGTTAGGACCCCAATAGGGTACAGATGGAAACCTCAAATTTGGATAACCTGTCAGGTTTGGTGGCCCACACCTCTAATCCCAGGCATTTGGGAGGCTGAGGCAGGAAGATCTCAAGTTCAAGGCCAGCCTCAGCAACTTAGCAAGATCCTAAGCAACGGAATGAGAGCCTGTCTCAAAATAAAAAATAAAAAGGGCTGGGATGTAATTCAGTGATTAAGCACTCCTGGGTTCAATCTGTTATCCAAAAAAGAAAAAAAAAATCAGATCATCCAAGCAGGGTTTCTTTTCAGAGACTATCAACAATAGTGTGGGAGGCAGGAGAGTTACAAAGAAGAGTGCAGAAGTTCAGGTGAGTTACACAGAGCACCCCTCACCCCCACCAGATGGATGGAAGGAGGCTGTCTTGCTGTGGGAATAGTGTGGAATAGTCTGCTTTGAAATAAGTCCCTTCCTTAGAGGGACAGCCAGCCCAGAGGACGTGCCACGTGTGGGATAAACACTCTGACCTCACTTTCTTCCCTTCCCCAAGTCTCCTGCCACTTGAACCCAATGGTAGTCACAGGACAAAGGAGCCCATAAAAGAGACTATGCTTGATCCGTCTTCCAGAGCAGAGAGGACAGAAGGAAGCCTTTGCACTAATTTGCAGCATCTACTTAAATTAGACATTTTATAAGAATATGTATTTCCATCATGATTTTGGGTATGTATTCTTAACGTGTTTTTCACCTGTCATTAGGTCTTAGCTTTGAATTAATTTTCTACTTTTTTTTCTTTAGGATAGTCTATAATTTCCTTAGTAATGGTACAAACCATGGTGATGAGCTTCTGAGTTCTCGAGTTTCCACAATTATCCTTCTTTTCCCTCACATTGGAGTATTAGGTGCTCATATAGGATTCCCAGCTCAAAATTCTATCAAAAGTCTGCAAATGAGAAGTTTGGCACTCGCTTGGATTCTGTTCAAGTATTTTTTTTTCCTCCATCCAAAATGTCGTATCTTCTCCATCCATGGTATTCGGAAATTTTCATGATGCATGACCTGGTGTGTGTCCGTTCTCATTAATTTTGCCTGGGAAAAACAGATGATGTCTTTCTTCATCCCAGGCATGTTTCCTTTATATTTGGGTTAACATTAATTTTCCTTCCACAGATGCTTTTTCTCCCTCTAAAACCTCTGACTACTCACAAAATTCTGGGCTGAGGTCTCCTTTCCTGTCTTCTCACTCATGTTTTCTATTTTCTTGCATTAGTTGGTGTCGTCAGCTATTTCTTCCATTTCTTTTCAAATTCCAGTTTGCTCCTCAGCAGTGACTCCTGTATTGCTCGCATCCTCTATCGAATTTCTAAATGCAGAAGTCATGTTTGGAATCCCTGAATGTCCTTTTGCTCCATGGCATTTCCTAAAAATTCGTGTGATGTTTTTGATGACAGTTCTCTCCTATCCCATCAGGGGGTTCTGCTTGGGTAGAAACCCCTTTCCCCTGTCCTTTGGGCCAGGCTGCCCGTCCTTCCTCAGTGACCACCTGTTCATGGCAGTAAGGTCCCTCAGCCCCAGAAGTCGGGCACTAAATAACACAGCAAGGGACAAACTGGCAGGGAGTGGTGCATGAGGGGCAAACCAGGTTTACGGTGGATGAGGGGAGGCTTTAATATTTTGAGGAAGGGAAGAGGAAAAAGTGGGGGGAGGGGCTCAAGGGAGACCAGAAAAAGCTCTTATGATGATGAAGCTCAGGAGCAGTTCACTCCTCATGCAGCTCAGATCAGGTCCTTTAGTTTCCCAAAAGACCACAAATGCAGAGCACAAAATGAGAACCAACAGAGTTTGTTGATTGGGCTTCTTCTGACAGCCTCAGCATCTGCTGTCTGTACCCTGCAGCCTCCATACTGGAGAGGCAGTGGATCCACCAGCCTGGCCCTCTGCTGTCTGCATGGCATGCCAGCAACTTTCTGCATCTGTCCCATCCTCTGGAGAATTCAGTCTTCCGATGGGCTCAAGTACTCCTGAGAAACTTGTGATGCTCACAAAGGGATCCACATACCAGTAACCTCAGCCTTATGTTGGAGTTTTGTTAGAAATACACTCCGAATCTATTGCAGAGGAATGTACACAAAAATAAGATAACCTGATAATTTACATGCATATTAAAGCATAAAAAAGCAAGCCCTGGTCACTGCCCTCAGCCATGAACACTTGTGGACATATCTTTCTTTTCTTGGTTTTTAGGTGGTATAACAAGGAGGTGTGCCTTAGTCTATTTTATGTTGCTATTAAAAAAATGCTTGATACTAGATAATGTATAAAGAAAGGAGGTTACTTGACTCCGAAATGTCAATGGCTGCTAGGATCAAACAGTATGGCACTGGTGTCCTAACACACACCTCTGGCCGCATCATAAATGCACAAAAGCATAAAGGTAACTAGTGTAATGCAAAGGGGTGAAAAATGTGGAGTGACCTTGCTTTTTCATGCCAATAGGCCCATGAGAGAGAGCACTCCTTCTGGACCACGTAATCCAGTCATAAGGGAGGGGTGTCCCCACGACCTAGTCACCTTCCACTGGGCCCCACCTCTTAAAGATTTCCCCACCTCAACCCTGTATGCCGGGACCAAGCTTCAAGCACATGACAGTTTTGGGAAACACACCACGTCTAAACCATAGCAAGGTGGGAAGATCGAAGGTCCAGAAATGTAGGCCGAACCTGATTTTTTCTCAGATTCTCTTCCATAGGTTTTCAAGAGTGTTACTAGATGTTTGTAACCACATAGTTTTAGATTTAAAGAATGTTAAAGTTGAAACATATCTGAAAGAGGACCGACTCCCTCCATTTGTTTTTATATACGAAGGCCAATAGGCTAAGAACCTTAATAAAAGCCAGACAGCCAATCAGCAGCACAGCAAAGGACAGAATTCAGCTCTCTCCAATTCTAGGCCATTCATTTCTTTTCCTATTTCACTTCTTGGATCTTGTTGGGCAGCGATTTTTGTTGTTATTTCATAAACAAATATGCACTGATCTTCAGATATCAGCAGGATGGACCTAAACCAGGTCTACCTTGAAATGGCAACAAAAGCAAGACTCAAAACAAAACCAAAAAACAAATAAAAGGAAATTTAAGAGAGAGAGAAAGAAAGAGAGAGAGAGAGAGACAGAGAGAGAGACTCTGATAAATGCATTGAGTCACACATTCAAAACAGGACAATTCTTTCTCTTAGTCATGATCTTGTAGCATTTGATAAAAAGAAGCAGAAAAAAGGAAATTGCTACATAGAGGAAGTGCTCTCTTTAATCTTCAAGAGAATGTGAAACAGCTATGGCCCTGTCAGAGAGCAGCCTACTGAAGAGAAATAAATATCTCAGAAATACTGACACTGAGCACAGAAACTGGGCAAAACAGCTGAGAAGGGCATTTGAGAGGCATGGAGGGTTGGACTGGGGTTGATTCGCTAAGGATGGGGCAGATGTGAAAGAGGGAAGAGGTAGAATTGGTGGCAATATAGGACCCAGTGGACACCAGGCTGACCAAACAATGCCAGGGTCAGTACAGGACAAAACTCACTAGATACTGGGTTTTGTTGTTAGAAATTTATTATGGAAGTAAAACCCATTGCCTGAACACTGTCCCCAAACATTTGGATGCAGCTCTAGAGTCATTATCTGTACCTTTTTCCCGCGTACTTATGATAATTCCATACTGCTATGGTCTAAATATTTATGACCCCCCCCCCACAACCCCCCAAATTTCACAATACCTAATTATGAAGTGATTATATTATAAGGAGGGGGTCTTGGAAGGGAGATAGGCCATGAATAACCCTCATG